>NC_136916.1:75623618-76825036 GCF_949752795.1 Hyperoodon ampullatus
GGACACCAGTGTCATCCCTCATGCTGCAGGGGGCCTGGGGCTTGAGAGAACGCAGTATTTCAGAACTGAAGGGAAAATGCTAATGACCAATGCTAATGAGAAAGAAGAAACAAGGCAAAGGGTAGAGGAATCAAGTAAACTGGAGGAGAGGAGGAGGGGCCAAGTCTTCCGCTGCAATCTCATCCAGGAAGGCTGAAGACATCCCAGAAGCCATGTTCAAACAGGAAAGCAAGGACCTGGTTCTTCTGAACTCTTTATTCACCAGCCAGACTGGTGATGACAGAGGCTCCTGTCTCGGAGGAATTCAAGACAATATAGAAGGAGTCAAGATAACACCTTATGAGCCCATTTATTTCCATCTCTCCTGCCTTTCATTTTTCCCTATGGGGACAATTCTTGGAATTTGGTGGAGAATTACAGGTTACTTGTTAAAAACTGACTAAAGCATCCAATTCATAGCCCTTCCATGAGCAGCTCTTTATAACTTGTTAGGGGCTTCTATCTGGATTCCAAAAAGGAGCTTCTTTTCTAATTTCTGACAACAATATTTTCATTCATTTAAAAACTCTGCTTTTAAAATATGGTGTTTACTTTCCAGATATACTTTCTCTTTTAACATGTTTGCAACCGAGCGAGGATAGGGTGTAATAGAATGTTCACCATGCCTGTTGGCTGCTTCCAGCCAGCCGATCCTATCCTTCTCCTTAATATTTAGATACTTGTTTCTGTTTGGAGTAAATGTGTTCATGTCCTGGGCATGAATCATGATTAGTGCCAGTCAGTCATGACAATGCCAGTCCCTTGGCCAGTGATTGGTGCAGAGGTGAGCATATGACCTCGCTGTCTTGGCTAATGAGATGTCATGGGATGTCAGCTGGGGTTTTCTGGGTAAAATCCTCTCTCGTAAATAAAGACAGCAGCACAAGAGAGAAGGCACTCTTGACTCCTGTCCTGTCTGTTTTAAGCAATACTATGTGGGGATCTGATGCTTTGAGTTCCTGCAGCCATTTTGAGACCATGAAGAGAAAGGCAAGAAAATACCAGAGATGTTGACCCAGCACTCTGGCACTGCTAAGTCACAGAAAAACAAAACAAAACAAAACAACAGACTTCTGGTTTGTAAGCCATTCTTAGTCAGGTATTCTGTTAGTTGAAATCAAATGTTGCCTAATGTGTATGTTCAACCATGGGGTCCAACCATCCAGTGTTTGCCACTTGGCTGGCTTGCATTTCAAATGAAAGAACAATATGACTCAGAGCCTCCTGGATTTGCTGCTGGTTCCCCTGAGAGGATAGCATATTTCCTAAATGTAAGCCCAAGTCTCTTTTCCTGACCTACCTTTGATAAATGTGTATATGAGTGTGTGTGCATCACACATACACACACACACACACACGGAGAGGGAGAAAAGGAGTGTAGTAGAAAGAGATGATAATCTCCACCTGAGAGAAAAAAATTATGTTTTCCTACTTTTTTTTTTACAATTCTAAGCACAGGACATAATCTCCTGAACTTGTCACAGCTGCCGAAGAACCCATTTAAAGCCAGTGCCTGCCTTGAAGAGGAATCCACTTCCATCTCCTATTTCCCCTATATAATAGATTTGTGTTGTGGGGTACTTCTGATAGAAAATTCAGCAAATGTTGAATAGGGTTGTTAGCTTTCACGGTGCCCTGGAACGGATTCCTCCAATGTTTTCTTGACTATGCCAATTATATCAACTTATTTCTTCTCAATTCCAAATTCACCCTTCAGGCCCCAATTGGTCACAAGGGCTTTTCTCCTTTACTGCGACCACAAGGTTAGACTTTGTCAGTAGAGGGCGCTGGCGGGTCATTGCAGGAGGAAGGTGCTTCATTTCCTGGTTCCAGTTGCTCTATTTTTGCTTTTTTTTTCTGGCTCCCACTACATGGTTAGTCAGAGATTAGGCTGTAGGGGGACATCTGGTGGGTCTCTGCCCCAGCCCTGCACCCAGACTGCACACAATCCGGCCTGTTGGCCAACTTTCTGGAGCCATCCCAGTGCAGACACACACCCAGGCCTGGTATTACCTCACTTGTGAGTGGACTCCAGGCACTGTGACCCCTCTGTGCCCATCATGAGCCTGCACCCTGGAAGGCCACTTCCCACTTGCCCATTGCTTGTGGACCAGCTCTGCCCAAGCATCCAGGTGAACCTGCCCATCATCCAGTCTTCTGAAACCATACTTTCTCCACTGAGGTCTGAACCCCAGCCTTGGGTGGACGTATCCTTCCTTGAGCTCCCTTTGGGTGCCCTTTGAGTGCTTGTTATATATTTATAGTTATTCTCATAGCACAACAATTCTTTATATTAAACCTCACATCCTGTTCTGGGGCAGGCAGTTCTTTCACCATTTTGCCATCTCTCATCAGATTTCTGTCTCCTGATTGGACCCGGATTGGTGCCTTGAGTTTCAGAGTTAAGACATACTTGTGATAAGACTTTGATGATGCAAGTTGAGAGTACAGTTATCTGTATGAGGGGGAAAGGCCTGTCGCCTCTAAGCGGAAGTCCTTCAGGGACTGAGTTGGCAATGGGAGGGGGGTGGAGGGCTGAGGGGCACTGCGGGTGGGGCTGCAGATTTCTCCAAAAGCAAACAGGCACTGCCAGGGTTGGGTCCCTCGGAGGACTTTCCTCTCATTGTGGCTTCCTGGCCACATGCCAGGGAACTGCCAGTGCAGTAGGGTAAAAATGCTAAAAAGTTCTAAACCTTCTAAATCAGCATTCCTAGGGCCTCTGCTCTAGGAATCTGCATTTGAGAGCCCCTCTAAGGGGATCTTTCCGCACGGGAAAAGCATGTGTCCCCCTGCTGTGGGGAGTGCCTCCACCAAAGGTCCTTTCAAAGGAGGAAGCATCACCTGGAGAAGATGCTGAGATGTCAGCTGGGTCCTGTGTGGCCCTGGGCCCTGGGGATGCACTTTCACAAAGAGGTAGAGGCCCTCTGCCAGGGATTAAAGATCCAGCTGTGAACACTACGTAGAGACTGTGGACATGGAATGTCGCCTGTGACTTCAGTAAGCCAAGGATGTTGTGACCATCAAGCCCTCAGACACTGCTCCCAACTGTGAGGAAGAACAAACTCTGGTCTCATTGAAATAATTTCTTTGATATGCACCTTAGCTATCTAGGGCCAGTTTCCTCTTTGTCTCCATCCTGAGTCTCCTCAGGGTGCACAAGTGGGCTGCAGTGGCTGCGGGTTTGATGCCTGAAACATGTTTTGTTTAATGATATGGCAGGTGACCTTTTCCATCCACACCTTCATAAGTTAAAATGAGGTCATGAATGTGGGCCCTAATCCAGTGTGACAGTGTCCTTAAGAAGAGGAGACTAGGACAGGGACAGAAGTAGAATAAATGTGAAGACAGGGAGACAATGGCCACGTACAAGCCAAGGAGAGAGGCCTGGAGCAGATCCTTTCCTCATGGTCCTCAGAAGAAACCGACGATGCCAACACCTTGATCTTGGACTTCTGGACTCCGGACTTTGAGACGATACATTCCTGGGTCTAAACCCCCTAGTCTGTGGGAATTTGTTAGGGTAGCTCTAGAAAACTAACACAGGTTTATCTCCAAATCCATCTCTTGCCCTTGAATCTTGGTCTCACGGTCTGCAAAGATAGGAGCCCAAACCATGAAGACCATCTGTCCTTTCACCTCCCCAACAAATTTGGAGGGCAGGCTTTATAGTTATCATCTTGGTTAACAGGTTAGCGAAGTGAAGCCCACAAACATAAAGGGGAGGGACACTTTGCATTTAGTTTTGTCTAAATCTCACCCCCCCGTGCTTTTTCCCACACTGTCCCTGGCTCCGCCCCACAAAGCCTGCTGCTGATGTCATTCAGCGACACTTTCTGTTCCTTTTGGATTTGGAACTTGTGACTGGCCACAGCAAGAACTCAGCCTGGGGATTGCTCTTCTGTCAACTTCAGTGGATCAAGAAAGCCTTGGTCTTGTCTCCTGGAGAGACCACGGGGGGACAAGTGAGGGCCTGTTTCTCTCTCCAGTGCTGGTTATATGGCTCCACTTTAAGGTTGGAAGACAGATGAGTGGAATATGTTTCCAATTTCACCACTGATGCTTCAACTCATGGGAGAGGTCAGAGTCCTTCAAAAGGAAAAAAAATAAACTTGGAAAACAGCAAAATATAGGAAGACTAATGCTTGACCTCCCCAAATTGGAAAGGACTGTAGGTGTGTCGATGACCCAAGGGAAGAGGAAGTAGGGGTGAGTTTCCAGGAACAATGG
The DNA here is from genome assembly GCF_949752795.1 of Hyperoodon ampullatus. Classification (NCBI taxonomy): domain Eukaryota; kingdom Metazoa; phylum Chordata; class Mammalia; order Artiodactyla; family Ziphiidae; genus Hyperoodon; species Hyperoodon ampullatus. The sequence continues at coordinate 75,627,885 of NC_136916.1, forward strand.
GGGCAGGGGTCCCAAGATGCTGGGGGCCAGTGGGGTGGTTGGAACCATGGTGAATGCCTCTGAGTAGGAAAGGAAGCTGGAAACACAGGCCATTATGGAGAGGAGGCCCAGAAGCCCGGTGCCCTAACATTTCTGGGACAGGAAGATTTATCCCAGTAAGTGGCCCATGGGGCTTGGAGACAGATGTGGCCCTCCTTCAGCATTGCAGCCAGATCATCTGTTTTGCCTTTTTCTCTGAATGCCGACAGGGGGAGATTTGGAAATAAAACACAAAATCATTTTCTATGGGCATGAAAGGCTTAATTTATTACCAGCCTTTCAACCAAATGAAAATGATTTGATTTTTTAAAGATGGTTTGCTGAACAAATGTTTTTAAAATGCAACAGATTATTGCAATTATTGTACCTACTTTAAAAAACATTTACCAACAGATAGACAGGTGCTCTGAGAGTGTTTTCATACATTTCTCTCTGAGAAGGTGGAACTTGAGATGAAATTGCCTGGGAAGAGTTTCATGTACAGACTTTCAATTTGCTTGTCCTGCTGCTCTTTGGTGCTGTGCCTGAGATAAGCTTCGAGGTGGGTGCTGAGAAGTTGCTGTGAAATACTTGCTATTATACTGCCCATGGGGTGATGCTGGCGTTCTTGTCCACTTCCGTGATCTATCAGGACTCAGAGGAGAAATACAATTTAGACTTCACACCCAGGAAAAGCACTCATGCTCTTGAGGGCATGGGATGCTTTTATCTTGTAGATTCTGTGAATCTTGGAGACGATCACCTTTCCTCTTGTTACTTGTCACTGGGAAGCTGACAATCAAGTTTGGTTCCTGTTTAATAGATGTGCAACATCTTTGGGGCAAATTTTTTACTATCCAAAATTGGGTCTCCTTGCCCACACACAGTAAAGCCAATGTAAAGCCAATCTACTGACACCCAGTTGTGGTGAAGGAAAGTGCAGTGTTTATTGTAGGGCTCTGTACAAGGAGTCTGCGACAACCATTGCTCAAAAAGCCTGAACTCCCCGATGGGTTTTGGAAAAGCCTTTTTAAAGGCTAGGTGAGGGAAAGAGGTGGCAGAGTTTGTGATCAGCTCATGCACAATTCTCTGATTGGTTCATGGTGAGGCAACAGGGTGGTGTCACAGAGCTTAACATTATCAATCCTTAGGTGCCAATAGGTCTGGGGGTTACAGGTGCTCATGGTCATCAAGTAGTTAATTTCTTCTGTTTGGTGGTGGTTTTAGCATCTGTAAAACAACTCAGGAAATGTGCATCAGATACTGTTACCTAGGTACTTCAGAGAGGAGTGACAGCAGAGGATACTGGGGAGGGCTCTGTCCCGAGAAGGCCCCATAGGTTCCTGTTGGTTACATTTTGTGTGCTAAATGTGATTTTCTTTTATTCCTCTTTCCTCACCTCCTGTGTGGTATGGGTTTTTTCTAAGCTTCTTCAAATTCTTTAGACTAAGATGCTGCAGTGGATGTTGGGCTATGGCTCCTGAATCTCTCTTCAAGACCAAGATCCTCATTCCCCCAGCTGTCAGGGGTGCTGCCTGCTGGCCACTCACAGCCATGTCCCTCTCCAGGCGTTGTCCTCTCTGTCTCTAAAGGGAGGTGTCTCACCCACAGCTGCACCCCTTCCCTTGGGGCAGTTTGCATCCAAGGACAAGTCGATGGAGGGGCCTGAAGGCCTGGCAAACTTGCCTCAACTGGGGACAACCAACTTCAGGGCCATCGAAGCTTGTTTCCTGTGGAACCTGACTAACAGCAGTTGGTACCAGCAGTGATCTGAGGAAGTAGATTCAAAGATGGGATTTGGGGGCTGGGTCACTACTGGCCAGGGGGCAGTGAAAGTGCTCTCCCCCATGGTAGGTGGAGTCTGATTGACCCTGGCCTTGGCAGTGTTGTACTGTCACCGGTAGAGGGCTGGGTGGGATGCCAGAGGAAGGTGGGCACAATGGGCACAGTATCTAAGGATTTAAAAGTTTGGTAAAACTTTAAAAGTTAGAAATTATAAGGCTATTGGTGGGGCTATCAATGCATTAGAGATAGACAATGAGAGGCCGAGGGTGATTAATCACCAATGTAAGGCAAAGTGTGAAAACACGGGGCCCTTCTTGGCAGCTGATGAGCAAGAAGATGCACGGAAGGCCTTGGCAAGACACATGAACTCCAGAGAGTAAGAGCAAAACTATACAAATTCAGGAGGCTGCCAAATTAGTAACGTTTGTAGGGGTCTAGTGGTCTTAGGCATACTGTGACAGCTCCTCCAAAGTACAGAATGAATTATTGCATCTTGCAGAGCAGGAAAGGGCTGTAGCAGGTTGAGGCTGTGGTTTAAGCCACTGCACAGCCCCTATGGTAACTGGTGGGAAGAGCCCCATGTAGAGTTTGTGAAGTTCCAGTATGAGAACCGTGACGTAGACACTTAGGGTTCTAGGGCAAGGCCATGGCACCTGCACCAAGAATTATCAACCATTTGAAACAAAGATCTTGACATGCAACTGGTCCTATTAGAGATGAAGCAGCTGTCATTGGACATCAAGTCACCACGAGACCAGAACTTCCCACAATGAGATGGATTCCATCCGACTCACTGAGTCATAAGGTGGAAGTGGTACATCTGGCATTGGGCACAAGTAAGCTGCATGAACAGGTGGCCCAGATTTCCATATCAACCAGCACTGCCACACCCCTGCATCTATTTTTTTTTTATTGTTGTTTTGGTTTTTTTTTTATTTAACAAATTTAATCAGTTATACATATACATATGTTCCCATATCCCCTCCCTTTTGCGTCTCCCCCCCGGCCTCCCTATCCCACCCCTCCAGGCGGTCACAAAGCACCGAGCTGATCTCCCTGTGCTATGTGGCTGCTTCCCACTAGCTATCTACCTTACATTTGGTAGTGTATATATGTCCATGCCTCTCTTTCGCTTTGTCACAGCTTACCCTTCCCCCTCCCCATATCCTCAAGTCCATTCTCTAGTAGATCTGTGTCTTTATTCCTATCTTACCCCTATGTTCTTCATGACATTTTTTCCCTAAAATTCCATATATATGTGTCAGCACACAGTATTTGTCTTTCTCTTTCTGACTTACTTCACTCTGTATGACAGGCTCTAGGTCCATCCACCTCATTACAAATAGCTCAATTTCATTTCTTTTTATGGCTGAGTAATATTCCATTGTATATATGTGCCACATCTTCTTTATCCATTCATCCGATGATGGACACTTAGGTTGTTTCCATCTCTGGGCTATTGTAAATAGGGCTGCTATGAACATTTTGGTACATGACTCCTTTTGAATTATGGTTTTCTCAGGGTATATGCCCAGTAGTGGGATTGCTGGGTCATATGGTAGTTCTATTTGTAGTTTTTTAAGGAACCTCCATACCGTTCTCCATAGTGGCTGTACCAATTCACATTCCCACCAGCAGTGCAAGAGTGTTCCCTTTTCTCCACACCCTCTCCAGCATTTATTGTTTCTAGATTTTTTGATGATGGCTATTCTGACTGGTGTGAGATGATATCTCATTGTAGTTTTGATTTGCATTTCTCTAGTGAGTAAAGATGTTGAGCATCCTTTCATGTGTTTGTTGGCAGTCTGTATATCTTCTGTGGAGAAATGTCTATTTAGGTCTTCTGCCCATTTTTGGATTGGGTTGTTTGTTTTTTTGTTATTGAGCTGCATGAGCTGCTTATAAATTTTGGAGATTAATCCTTTGTCAGTTGCTTCATTTGCAAATATTTTCTCCCATTCTGAGGGTTGTCTTTTGGTCTTGTTTATGGTTTCCTTTGCTGTGCAAAAGCTTTTAAGTTTCATTAGGTCCCATGTGTTTATTTTTGTCTTTATTTCCACTACTCTAGGAGGTGGGTCAAAAAGGATCTTGCTGTGATTTATGTCATAGAGTGTTCTGCCTATGTTTTCCTCTAAGAGTTTGATAGTGTCTGGCCTTACATTTAGGTCTTTAATCCATTTTGAGCTTACTTTTGTGTATGGTGTTAGGGAGTGATCTAATATCATACTTTTACATGTCCCTGTCCAGTTTTCCCAGCACCACTTATTGAAGAGACTGTCCTTTCTCCACTGTACATTCCTGCCTCCTTTATCAAAGATAAGGTGACCATATGTGCGTGGGTTTATCTCTGGGCTTTCTATCCTGTTCCATTGATCTATCTTTCTGTTTTTGTGCCAGTACCATACTGTCTTCATTACTGTAGCTTTGTAGTATAGTCTGAAGTCAGGGAGCCTGATTCCTCCAGCTCCATTTTTTGTTCTCAAGATTGCTTCGGCTATTCAGGGTCTTTTGTGTTTCCATACAAATTGTGAAATTTTTTGTTCTAGTTCTGTGAAAAATGCCAGTGATAGTTTGATAGGGATTGCATTGAATCTGTACATTGCTTTGGGTAGTAGAGTCATTTTCACAATGTTGATTCTTCCAATCCAAGAACATGGTACATCTCTCCATCTATTTGTATCATCTTTAATTTCTTTCATCAGTGTCTTATAATTTTCTGCATACAGATCTTTTGTCTCCTTAGGTAGGTTTATTCCTAGATATTTTATTCTTTTTGTTGCAATGGTAAATGGGAGTGTTTCCTTGATTTCACTTTCAGATTTTTCATCATTAGTGTACAGGAATGCCAGAGATTTCTGTGCATTAATTTTGTATCCTGCTACTTTACAAAATTCATTGATTAGCTCTAGTAGTTTTCTGGTAGCATCTTTAGGATTCTCTATGTATAGTATCATGTCATCTGCAAACAGTGACAGCTTTACTTCTTTTCCGATTTGGATTCCTTTTATTTCCTTTTCTTCTCTGATTGCTGTGGCTAAAACTTCCAAAACTAGGTTGAATAAGAGTGGGAGAGTGGGCAACCTTGTCTTGTTCCTGATCTTAGTGGAAATGGTTTCAGTTTTTCACCATTGAGGATGATGCTGGCTGTGGGTTTGTCATATATGGCCTTTATTATGTTGAGGAAAGTTCCCTCTATGCCTACTTTCTGCAGGGTTTTTATCATAAATGGGTGTTGAATTTTGTCGAAAGCTTTCTCTGCATCTATTGAGATTATCATATGGTTTTTCTGTTCAATTTGTTGATATGGTGTATCACATTGATTGATTTGCGTATATTGAAGAATCCTTGCATTCCCGGAATAAACCCCACTTGATCATGGTGTATGATCCTTTTAATGTGCTGTTGGATTCTGTTTGCTAGTATTTTGGTGAGGATTTTTGCATCTATGTTCATCAGTGATATTGGCCTGTAGTTTTCTTTCTTTGTGACATCCTTGTCTGGTTTTGGTATCAAGGTGATGGTGGCCTCGTAGAATGAGTTTGGGAGTGCTCCTTCCTCTGCTATATTTTGGAAGAGTTTGAGAAGGATAGGTGTTAGCTCTTCTCTAAATGCTTGATAGAATTCGCCTGTGAAGCCATCTGGTCCTGGGCTTTTGTTTGTTGGAAGATTTTTAATCACAGTTTCAATTTCAGTGCTTGTGATTGGTCTGTTCATATTTTCTATTTCTTCCTGATTCAGTATTGGCAGGTTGTGCATTTCTAACAATTTGTCCATTTCTTCCAGGTTGTCCATTTTATTGGCATAGAGTTTCTTGTAGTAATCTCTCATGATCTTTTGTATTTCTGCAGTGTCAGTTGTTACTTCTCCTTTTTCATTTCTAATTCTATTGATTTGAGTCTTCTCCCTTTTTTTCTTGATGAGTCTGGCTAATGGTTTATCAATTTTGTTTATCTTCTCAAAGAACCAGCTTTTAGTTTTATTGATCTTTGCTATCGTTTCCTTCATTTCTTTTTCATTTATTTCCAATCTGATTTTTATGATTTCTTTCCTTCTGCTAACTTTGGGACGTTTTTGTTCTTCTTTCTCTAATTGCTTTAGGTGCAAGGTTAGGTTGTTTATTCGAGATGTTTCCTGTTTCTTAAGGTAGGATTGTATTGCTATAAACTTCCCTCTTAGAACTGCTTTTGCTGCATCCCATAGGTTTTGGGTCGTCGTGTCTCCATTGTCATTTGTTTCTAGGTATTTTTTAATTTCCTTTTTGATTTCTTCAGTGATCACTTCGTTATTAAGTAGTATATTGTTTAGCCTCCATGTGTTTGTATTTTTTACAGCTCTTTTCCTGTAATTGATATCTAGTCTCATAGCATTGTGGTCAGAAAAGATACTTGATACAATTTCAATTTTGTTAAATTTACCAAGGCTTGATTTGTGACCCAAGATATGATCTATCCTGGAGAATGTTCCATGAGCACTTGAGAAAAATGTGTATTCTGTTGTTTTTGGATGGAATGTCCTATAAATATCAATTAAGTCCATCTTGTTTAATGTATCATTTAAAGCTTGTGATTCCTTATTTATTTTCATTTTGGATGATCTGTCCATTGGTGAAAGTGGGGTGTTAAAGTCCCCTACTATGATTGTGTTACTGTCGATCTCTCCTTTTATGGCTGTTAGTATTTGCCTTATGTATTGAGGTGCTCCTATGTTGGGTGCATAAATATTTACAATTGTTATATCTTCTTCTTGGATCAATCCCTTGATCATTATGTAGTGTCCTTCTTTGTCTCTTCTAATAGTCTTTATTTTAAAGTCTATTTTGTCTGATATGAGAATTGCTACTCCAGCTTTCTTTTGGTTTCCATTTGCATGGAATATCTTTTTCCATCCCCTTACTTTCAGTCTGTATGTGTCTCTAGGTCTGAAGTGGGTCTCTTGTAGACAGCATATATATGGGTCTTGTTTTTGTATCCATTCAGCCAATCTGTGTCTTTTGGTGGGAGCATTTAGTCCATTTACATTTAAGGTAATTATTGATATGTATGTTCCTATTCCCATTTCCTTAATTGTTTTGGGTTCGTTATTGTAGGTCTTTTCCTTCGTTGTGCTTGTTGCCTAGAGAAGTTCCTTTAGCATTTGTTGTAAAGCTGGTTTGGTGGTGCTGAACTCTCTCAGCTTTTGCTTGTCTGTAAACATTTTAATTTCTCCATCAAATCTGAATGAGATCCTTGCTGGGTAGAGTAATCTTGGTTGCAGGTTTCTCTCCTTCATCACTTTAATTATGTCCTGCCACTCCCTTCTGGCTTGTAGAGTTTCTGCTGAGAGATCAGCTGTTATCCTGATGGGGATTCCCTTGTGTGTTATTTGTTGTTTTTGCCTTGCTGCTTTTAATATGATTTCTTTGTGTTTAATTTGTGACAGTTTGATTAATATGTGTCTTGGCGTATTTCTCCTTGGATTTATTCTGTATGGGACTCTCTGTGCCTCCTGGACTTGATTAACTATTTCCTTTCCCATATTAGGGAAGTTTTCAACTATAATCTCTTCAAATATTTTCTCAGTGTCTTTCTTTTTCTCTTCTTCTTCTGGAACCCCTATAATTCGAATGTTGGTGCGTTTAATGTTGTCCCAGAGGTCTCTGAGACTCTCCTCTGTTCTTTTCATTCTTTTTTCTTTATTTTGCTCTGCAGCAGTTATTTCCACTATTTTATCTTCCACCTCACTTATCCGTTCTTCTGCCTCAGTTATTCTGCTATTGATCCCATCTAGAGTATTTTTCATTTCATTTATTGTGTTTTTAATCGATGCTTGATTCATCTTTAGTTCTTCTAGGTCCTTGTTAACTGTTTCTTGCATTTTGTCTATTCTATTTCCAAGATTTTGGATCTTGGAAATAGAATCTTGGATCATCTTTACTATCATTATTCTGAATTCTTTTTCAGGTAGACTGCCTATTACCTCTTCATTTGTTAGGTCTGGTGGGTTTTTATCTTGCTCCTTCTCCTGCTGTGTGTTTTTCTGTCTTCTCATTTTGCTTATCTTACTGTGTTTGGGGTCTCCTTTTTGCAGGCTGCAGGTTCGTATTTCCCGTTGTTTTTGGTGTCTGTCCCCAGTGGCTAAGGTTGGTTTAGTGGGTTGTGCAGGCTTCCTGGTGGAGGGGACTAGTGCCTGTGTTCTGGTGGATGAGGCTGGATCTTGTCTTTCTGGTGGGCAGGTCCACGTCTGGTGGTGTGTTTTGGGGTGTCTGCGGACTTTTTATGATTTTAGGCAGCCTCTCTGCTAATGGGTGGCGTTGTGTTCCTGTCTTGCTAGTTGTTTGGCATAGGGTGTTCAGCACTGTAGCTTGCTGGTCGTTGAGTGAAGCTGGGTGCTGGTGTTGAGATGGAGATCTCTGGAAGATTTTCGCCGTTTGACATTATGTGGAGCTGGGAGGTCTCTTGTGGACCTGAAGTTGGCTCTCCCACCTCAGAGGCACAGCACTGACTCCTGGCTCCTCAATTTGGGATGATTTGTTGTCTATTCATGTATTCCACAGATGCAGGGTACATCAAGTTGATTGTGGAGCTTTAATCCTCTGCTTCTGAGGCTGCTGGGAGAGATTTCCCTTTCTCTTCTTTGTTCTCACAGCTCCCCGGTCTCAGCTTTGGATTTGGCCCCACCTCTGGGTGTAGGTCGCCGGAAGGCGTCTGTTCTTCGCTCAGACAGGACAGGGTTAAAGGAGCAGCCGCTTCGGGGACTCTGGCTCACTCAGGCCGGGGGGGAGGGAGGGGCACGGAGTGCGGGGCGAGCCTGCAGCGGCAGAGGCCGGCGTGACGTTGCACCAGCCCAAGGCGCGCCGTGCGTTCTCCCAGGGAAGCCGTCTCTGGATCCCGGGACCCCGGCAGTGACGGGTTTCACAGGCTCCCGGAAGGGCGGCGTGGACAGTGACCTGCGCTCGCACACAGGCCTCTTGGCGGCGGCGGCAGCAGCATCCCCAGCGTCCCACGCCCGTCTCTGGGCTCCGCGCTTTTAGCCGCGACTCGCGCCCGTCTGTGGAGCTCCTTTAAGCAGCGCTCTTAATCCCCTCTCCTCGCGCACCAGGAAACCAAGAGGGAAGAAAAAGTCTCTTGCCTCTTCGGCAGCTCCAGAGTTTTCCCGGACTCCCTCCCGGCTAGCTGTGGCGCATTAGTCCCCTTCAGGCTGAGTGCTCGCCGCCAGCCCCAGTCCTCTCCCTGCGCTCTGACCGAAGCCCGAGCCTCAGCTTCCAGCGCCGCCCGCCCCGGCAGGCGAGCAGACAAGCCTCTCGGGCTGGTGAGTGCCGGTCGGCACCGATCCTCTGTGCGGGAATCTCTTCGCTTTGCCCTACCCAGGTACGTGGGGAGTTTCCTGCCTTTTGGGAGGTCTGGGGTCTTCTGCCAGCGTTCAGTAGGTGTTCTGTAGGAGTTGTTCCACGTGTAGCTGTATTTCTGGTGTATCTACGGGGAGGAAGGTGATCTCTGCGTCTTACTCTTCCGCCATCTTCCCCGGAAGTCAAAATCAAGGTCCCCTGCATCTTCATCAGCTCACACCCATGGCTGCATGGGAGCTCCTTAAGACCAGCTACCAGAAGAGGCAGAACGCTGGGCTCAGTTCTCTGATAGGTGGGCTTGCTATGTGAGTGCAAGGTGTGAATGGTTGCACTCACATAGCAAATATCCCACTCAGGGATGACCCTGCAAGACAGCAGTGAGGGAAGTCCATCCAGAGGGCAAGTTTTGGCTGGTGCCCCTGAAGCTTCCTTCCCAATTGGAGGATTTTTCCATAAACTTCATTGGTAAGAACTGAATCATATGGGCATCCCTCACTACAATGGAGGTTGAGAGCCTGGTTGTCTGACAAAGCGGAATGGTGTCGCCATCCTAGCCTAGACCAACATGACTCATGACCTTGTAGAGCACACAGCCCCAGTACAAAGCCAGGGTTCAGGTGACAAAGAGCAAGGTGAAGGGGGAATGGCTGTTAGGCAGGCAGCTTCCAGGGTCTGTTGCAGAGGCGCTCACGGGATACTCTTAAGAATGGGTGATAATTATCTTATGAAGGTTTCCCCTCCTTTTCTCTTGCTTCCAAACTTCCTGACTCCACTTCCAAAATTAATATTGTGTCATTCACAATGTTATATTAGTGTGTTAATTACATCCTTTAATAGTGGACATTGCATTATTGAGTTCTCATCATCTCTTAGTAGCAGCAGCAATACTGAGAGATTGTGCATGTGTGTGTAGGTGTTTTATCAGTTTCATAGTTTATTTCATCATGGCTAATTACTAGAAAGGCATATATTGATGCTGTTATGATTTACTCTAATACATGTGGGGCAGGCAAAAAGCATATTCGTGGATGAGATTGTCCTACCTCCTTGCCCCAGATGAGTGCAATCGTTTTTGTTCTTTGCTTCTAGTTTTAATTCTCCCCAGAGCCATCCTGCTCCCTTGGGTAGAAGCAGTCCTCCCCTGTCTGAAGTCACAGACCTTCAGGACTGGTATCCATAGTGGGTTCCTCCGTTTGTAACCTGATACGCTGGCTGCTGCAGAGAGCCATGGACTGGGCATCAAAAGACCTCATGAGCCATGTCATTTCACCTCTCTGGGCCACAGTTATGTCCCCACACCCTGCAAAACAGGGTGGAGGTAAGGAGGTGGGTCAATGTGGACTCTCTGTGATGTCTTGGAACCTAGCATCCATAACTACCCATGTCTGATTTTCCTTAAGAGGATCCTAATCATTCCAGGTTGGATGTATTACTTTCCCCACAAACATCTACAGCATCTCACATGCAGTGGGTCCTCAGTAAACACTGAGGACGTTGGTTGATTACTGCTAGTTTCTCTTTAGGTAGCTAAGAGGAGATGATCCTTTAAATGGGTAAAATGGGATAATTTTAGAGCTGCTTTCTTAAATTCATCCTGGCTGTTTCGCTATGGCACATGGCCCTGGAAGTGGCACTTTGCTCCCTACTCACTGACTTTGCAAACTTGGACATGAAACATCATTTCAAAGAACTCAGGGTCAGGAGACAAATACCTCCCAGGTTAGATGAGAGTATCCTTGCTCAGAGGGAGGTGGGTGCTCATCGTCTGTGTCTGTAGCTCCTGCCTCTGACCCCATCAGGACAATTCTCACACCACAAGGTTGAACTCACCTAGAGCTCCTCCAGGGCAGGCACCATGGCTTACTCATCTCTGGTGTCTATGTCCACCTAGGATAGCTGGTCGATCACAGTTGACCCAGAGAGCCTTTGACCTCTTTGCTTTTCTTCTCACGTCATTCTTGTGCTCCCTCTGAAACCCATTCCCTGACCAGTCTGAGAATTCCCACATCTCTTTTGCCCTCTTCTTACTTAAAATTTTAGACTCAAGTCCCTGTGTTCATTTCATTTGATGAAACCCAAAACCAGGGACCAACACATGGTAGAGATATAACTTTCAGGAGGCAGATGTCTGCTTGATTTAGACTCAGGCTGGGTTAACTCAACACCAGCTGGATGAGCTGAAAAAAAAAATTTAACTGTCAAAGAAGTTATTTCAAAATACCTAGACATTCGATTCCACTGGATGCAGCCAGGGTATGAGCGAGTTTTCCAGGGCTTCATTTCTTCTGACCTTTTGTTCAGACAAAGATCATGGTTAGAGTCACTGGTGGCCTCATCTCCTCCAGCCTCTAATTCTCCACTCACCTTCTCTAAGACCTACTTCCATGCCCTTTAATCATTTTTATTGCTTTTCCCTGGACCATCTCCAGGTCTTGACATCTCTCTTAAAATGCAGAGGCCACAAATTGGGTAAAGAATGCTAATGAGGAAGGAAGCAATGTGGAGTCCATTAAGAGGATTAATTCCTGACCCCTCCATGTGCTGCTCATTCATCTCAACTTTTTTTTTCTTTTTTTAAACTTTTTTTTTAATCAACTTTTTTTTTATTAGTTTCTGCTTTATAACAAAGTGAATCAGTCATACATATACATCTGTTCCCACATCCCTTCCCTCATGCATCTCCCTCCCTCCCACCCTCCCCATCCCACCCCTCCAGGCGGTCACAAAGCACCGAGCTGATCTCCCTGTGCTCTGCGGCTGCTTCCCACTATCTATCTACCTTACGTTTGGTAGTGTATATATGTCCATGCCTCTCTTTCGCTTTGTCACAGCTTACCCTTCCCCCTCCCCATATCCTCAGGTCCATTCTCAAGTAGGTCTGTGTCTTTATTCCCGTTTTACCCCTAGGTTCTTCATGACATTTTTTTTAAAATTCCATATATATGTGTTAGCATACGGTATTTGTCTTTCTCTTTCTGACTTACTTCACTCTGTATGACAGACTCTAGGTCCATCCACCTCATTACAAATAGCTCAGTTTCGTTTCTTTTTATGGCTGAGTAATATTCCATTGTATATATGTGCCACATCTTCTTTATCCATTCATCTGATGATGGACACTTAGGTTGTTTCCAGCTCCGGGCTATTGTGACTAGAGCTGCAATGAACATTTTGGTACATGTCTCTTTTTGAATTATGGTTTTCTCAGGGTATATGCCTAGTAGTGGGATTGCTGGATCATATGGTAGTTCTATTTTTAGTTTTTTAAGGAACCTCCATACTGTTCTCCGTAGTGGCTGTACCAATTCACATTCCCACCAGCAGTGCAAGAGTGTTCCCTTTTCTCCACACCCTCTCCAGCATTTATTGTTTCTAGATTTCTTGATGATGGCCATTCTGACTGGTGTGAGATGATATCTCATTGTAGTTTTGATTTGCATTTCTCTAATGATTAATGATGTTGAGCATTCTTTCATGTGTTTGTTGGCAGTCTGTATATCTTCTTTGGAGAAATGCCTATTTAAGTCTTCTGCCCATTTTTGGATTGGGTTGTTTGTTTTTTTGCTATTGAGCTACATGAGCTGTTTATAAATTTTGGAGATTAATCCTTTGTCAGTTGCTTCATTTGCAAATAGTTTTTCCCATTCTGAGGGTTGTCTTTTGGTCTTCTTTATGGTTTCCTTTGCTGTGCAAAAGCTTTGAAGTTTCATTAGGTCCCATTTGTTTATCTTTGTTTTTATTTCCATTTCTCTAGGAGGTGGGTCCAAAAGGATCTTGCTGTGATTTATGTCATAGAGTGTTCTGCCTATGTTTTCCTCTAAGAGTTTGATAGTTTCTGGCCTTACATTTAGGTCTTTAATCCATTTTGAGCTTATTTTTCTGTATGGTGTTAGGGAATGATCTAATCTCATACTTTTACATGTCCCTGTCCAGTTTTCCCAGCACCACTTATTGAAGAGGCTGTCCTTTCTCCACTGTACATTCCTGCCTCCTTTATCAAAGATAAGTTGACCGTATGTGCGTGGGTTTATCTCTGGGCTTTCTATCTTGTTCCATTGATCTATCTTTCTGTTTTTGTGCCAGTACCACACTGTCTTGATTACTGTAGCTTTGTAGTATAGTCTGAAGTCAGGGAGCCTGATTCCTCCCATCTCAACTTTTAAAGTCAAATCCAGGATGCTCCCTGGCATCCAGACTGTGGTCCTCGATGACCCGCAGTGCTTTCACTGCTGCTTTGCTCCTGCGTCTTTCCGCAGCTCAGCCCTCCTTTTGCTCCTGATCAGGCTGCCTTGTATTGTATTCATCTGCTTTGTGTGAAGATTTTTTTTTAGAGATTTGCCTGGAATTTAGTCGCACTTAACAACCTGCAAACTTCCCATTGCTTCATCAGACCCAGCAGGGAAAATACTCACAGAAGCCGCATGCCTGGTATGGTGGCCTGAAGACAGAGCACATACTGCTGGGAGTTGCTTGCTCTGAACAGGCTGTGCGGTCATTGGGCTGACCTGGACGTGCACCTGAGGCAGCCTCACCCCACATATATCCTGAGGCGCTGCTGCAGGAATGATGTTTCACCACTTCAGGCAGGAAAACCCAGCCGTCTCCATGACCTCGTGGCTGGTCTGGAACTGGCTGCTGTGGATTTGTGAAAAATGAATGGTAAAAGGCTGCACTTGGTACTTTCTTATTTTTACACTGAATGAAAGCAGAAAGAGTGGCTTTAAATTGTGAGTAAGGGAAGGCCTGTGCGTGGGGGGTGGGTCAGGGGATTTGCTTCATCTAATATTGAACAGGTTTCTCTGCAACATAAGCTGAAGATGCTGCTTAGAGAAAGCAGACACTGGCTGAGGTGGAGGCTTTCCTGAGTAGTTGTCTCAGGGGCTGGGGAACAGTCAGGTCAAGGATGAGCCTTGCCAAGTCGGGCTATTGGATGCAGTCAGGCTACTGAGCTTGGGCTTGGGGCCGGACGACCCAGTCCTGACCAACACCTCTGGCCTCCTGCCAGCTGTGGGCCTTACAGTCTTTGCATCTATGTTTAAAAAAGGACTTTGCCAGCACACCTCTCAAGGTTGTTGTGAGGATCAGGCAGGACAGTGGATGTTATAGGGCTGTGTACGTGCCAGTGGATTCTACGCTAGGGAGGCAAAGCTTACGTACCAGTTTACACTTGGCAACACTAAGAGTTTTTAAAAGTTTTTCTCCAGGGGTGTACCCTCAAGTGAATTGGGTCCAAGTACTGCTGTGTAGCCTCAGGGATTTTCCAAGGGAACCTAGGTCTTTGGGGTTGTCGTAAGGTTCAGAGATAAGCTGATGCCTTGAGGTTATCCTAACATGACATTTGATGCCTTCGGAGGACAGGTGGGGGCCTGAGCTCAGACCAGGGCGGCGAGGAGGGCAGGTATGGGAGGTCCGTGCCAACAGGATGATCCTTTTGCATCGGAGTTGCGGCCTAAAGGGCGGGAAGAGGTCCCAGTGTAAAGTTTAGGGGGCTTCCTCTGAAGGCAGAAGGCCCCAGTGGCTGCTATTGTTGCGGTAAGACCCCATACTACAGTGTCCACCACAGCGTCCCCCCCGCTTGGAACTTACAGAAGTCTCCTAACTTTGAAAGAAATCTGAGTAAAGATGAGAAATGACTAAAGGAAGCTGGCTCTGTTTTTCTCATAGTACATTTCAAAGAGCCCCAGGAGCAGGGGAAGATCCTAGGGAGAGTCTATTTGGACACAGTTTTCTTAAATTTCATCTTCTGTGAACTATTCTGCTAACTTATGCTGGGGGAAATCACTTGATCTTTTACAGTAAAGGTAGCTGTTGGTCCTCATCAAATTCAGTAGAATGCAGGGGTCCCAAAGCACCTGGGTTAGGCTGTCTACTGCTGGTTAAAACCTGAGCTACCAGTAAACCTAGAGGCAGATCCACGAGTCATTTGAATTTGGGGACTAGTGTGACTGCTTAGCTGACCCAATGCCTACTGTCAGGGTCTAGGGGGAAAGCTCACTGGGGTTCCTCCTGTGTGTACGTGAGGGCTGTTAGAACACTGTGCTCCTGAGGAAGAAGAGTGATGGGGCGATGGGGTGACAGCAGGAAGGATGAGATGACGCAGTGAGGTGGAGCTGTGGACACTGGCATTATGGCATGTGAGAAATGACATCCAAGTGAGGGCGAGGTGGGTCATTGTGTGTACATGGGATCTAGATTTGGAAGGATCTGTGCGGTATTCACTGTCCTGCAGAGGGGAAGGAAGAAATACGAGAGGAGAGGATGGTGGGTGGGGAAGAAAGTGGGGCAGAGAGGCTGGGAGAAGCTCCTCACACCCGTCTCATCAGAAGAGAAATCTGTGCATTTTCTGTGCAGAGCAGAGAGGTGGGCCCAGCACAACACCTGCTCTGTGCAGCTTGCATCCCCTGGAACCAGGGTCCATGTGTTTAGGAAAGGCTGGATTAGACCAGGTCCTTTGCTTAGCCCTTCTCAGGCTTAATCTGCTCGTGTGCTTCCTGAATCTCCAAGGAATAGAGCACACAGCCTCAATCAAGAATCTGATTTTTTCTGGGATTTCTAATAACCAAAGACAACTGGGGTAAAGCATTAGGTCATATCTGGAAGGACCCCATTTTACCATTCACACAAACCTTTGCTGAGCACAACTCAGTGTCAAGACCAGGGATGTAACAAAAGAGGAAGTTATAGTCTTCATCCTTAAAACTCCCATTAGACTGGGAGAAACTGACTTTAAACCTATGACTAAAACCAAGTGAATAAGTGTAACTGCAGAACCACATAAAATTCCAAGGACATTCAAGTGCAGTACAGACATTCAAGCAGCTCTGCTCTGCCTGTGGGGACTGGCCTGAGATTTAGAAGAGGACCTATCAGGAGTGGGCATGGGGTTCACCTGGGAGGAAAGAGGGGCTTGGCCAAAGAAAAGCTAGTGCACAAACACATGCCCAGGATGCTGTGTGGGAATTTCAGTGTAGCTAAAGCTCACAGCAAGATGGGAGTGGGTGGGAGATAATGCTGTACAACTACACAGAACCAGCCTCCAGGGGGTGCTGGGTACCATCCGGCAGGTCAGCCATTTCCTGTACAGACCACACCAGCACCTTGAGGTGGACAAAAGATATTTAAGGGAAAAAAGCACCTTGGGGTCAAATGTACTTGAGGAAAGCAGGAATCAACAGATGAATGGATAAAGAAGACATGGTATATCTAGACAATGGAATACTACTCAGCCATAAAAAAAATGAAATTTTGCCATTTGCAGCAACATGGATGGACTTGGAGAGTATTATGCTAAGTGAAATAAGTCAGAGAAAGACAAATACTGTATGATCTCATTTATTATGTGGAGTCTAAAAAATACAACAAACTAGTGAATGTAACAAAAAGCAGACTCACAGATACAGAGAATAAACTAGTTGTTACCAGTGGGGAGAGGGCAGGGGTGGAGAGGCAAAACAGGGGTAGGAGATTAAGAGGTAAAAACTATTATGTATAAAATAAGCTTCAAGGATATATTGTACAACATGGGGAATATAGCCAATGTTTTATAATAACTATAAATGTAGTATAACCTTTAAAAATTATGGCTCACTATATTGTACACCTATGAATATAATATTGTACATCAATTAAACTTCAATAAAAAATAATTTTAAAAAAGTCAGGTGGGCTTTTTGACCAGAGAACACTCAGAGCCTTTACTGAGTAGATGAGCACTTCGAGTTTCCAAGGGTTGTTTAATGCAGTGCTGGTCGAGAGCTCACTGTTTGTGGAATGTTTGATGTTGTGACACATGATGGGAAATGCTGCTGTGAGCTGTGGAGAGTCAGGAAGGGTTTTCAGCAGCAGATTAGCCTGGCCAGGTTTTAGAAAGATCACTTTGGTAGCTGGTGTGAAGGATGCACAGAGGGGGACTAGGTTAGGTGGAAAGGACACCATCGCATGCTTGTCACATACCTCCAAGGCCTGACCCAACGTTTCCTTCTCTAGTCAACTTTCCCATCTCTCTGTTCAGGGGAAACCTTCTCCCAACATGTGGACTCCTGGGGCAATTTATGTGAATGTCTTCTGTGGATAGTTGTGTTATCTCCCCTACTAGAGAATGAAATAATTGAGGGCAGACCTTTCGTCTTATTTATGCCCCAGTAGATACACTCTAAATTCAGTCTATCAGGGTACCCTTCACATAAGGTGCTTCAATTCATTTATTTGGATAAAGAGTGATCAGCACAATGCAAGGTAGAGCTACATGTGTGCTAAGAGCTGGGGAGACACAGCCATGCATAGGCTACTTGTCAAGGATGGCTTTACAGAACAGGTTACATTGGACTTGGAGGAAGGATAAATTTTAGATTTAGTGAAGGGAGAGAGGCAAACGTGTGAGCAAGATGGTGGGGCTGGAATGATCAGCACATGCTCATGAAACCAGCTGAAACAGAGCATGTAATATGGTGGGTGTTAGGGGTCACGGAGCAGCCTGAGTGAACTGGGGCTAGAGTATGGAGGTTCTTGAAGGTGAGACAGAGGAGTTGTTTTCTTATGAATGACAGGTGGTCATTCATCTCCATATGTGCTTCTGCAGAATGGCTAGTGACTCACAGGCTGGTCCTCTGACATGTTTTGCCTAGAAAATTTAATACCTGTGGCAATGAGAGAAGCCTGTTCACCAAAATCTGTTTTCTCTGATACTAGGCACATGGCTTGATTTTATTTCTGAGCCTCCATCCAAAGTAGATATCTGCCATATGATAAAGTTCTCTCCAGTGGAATCTGAGCAGAAATGTTCTATGCTACTCCAGGCTTTGGTCATGACTGAGTTTTGACCATGCAGACAAGTACAATGCCCTAAGATTTGGCAGAGAAAAAAAGGAAAGACTCTGGACCCCCAACGACCGTGGAGGTCATAGGGTCCATCTTGTACATAGGACAAGAACGTGAATGTCAGACCAGAAACCATACAAAACAGAAATTTGGAAGATACACATCACTACTAAATGTAAAATGTTTATTTGATTTTAAGAATATATTTGAAAATTGAGATAGTCACATAACATAAAACTCATCATTTTAAAATGTACAGTTCAGTGTTTTTTAGTATATTCACAAGATTATGCAACCCTCACTACTACCTAGTTCCAGAACATTTTCATTATCCCAAAGAGAAACCTGCTACCTTAGCAGTCACTCCCTATTTGCTCCTCCCTCCAGCCCCTGACAGCCACTAATCTACTTTCTGTTTCTATTCATTTTCCTATTCTGGAAATGGCATATGAGTTGAATCATACTTATGTGATCTTTAGTGTCTGACTTCCTCCACTTAGCATGTTTTCAAGGTTTATCCATGTTGTAGTGTCAATAGTACTTCATTCCTGTTTATGGTTGTGTAATAGTCCATTATATGGATATACCATCTTTTGTTTATCCATTTATCAGTTGATGGATATGGGCCTTATGATCTCTATGGTGGCTTCCACCCCTTAGGTGTTATGGATAATGCTGTTATGAATATTCATGTAGAAGTTTTTGTGTTATGTTTTTATAACACAAGTTTTTTTGTGTGTTATATTTCATGATTCATGTCACATTTTCATTCTCTTCAGAATATACCTAGGAGTAGAACTGCTGGGTCACATTTGGAGGAATGCTGGAGTGTTTTCCATAGTGGCTACCCCATTTTATACACTCACAGACATGTGTGAGGGTTCACATTTCTCCATAGCCTCACCAACACTAGCTCTTGTCCTTTTTTATTTAAAAAATTACAATAGATATTCTAGTAGGTGTGAAGTGGTATCTCCTTGTGGTTTTGATTTGTAATACCCTAATTTTCAATGATATTGAGCATCTTTTCATGTGCCTATTAATCATTTGCATATCTTCTTTGGACAAATATCTATTCCAATCCTTGCCCATTTTAAATTGGCTTATTTGTCTTGTTATTGATAAGTTATAAGAGTTTTTAAAATATAAGATTTTTATAGTATTAGTTGTTGCATTTAGATCTTTGATTCTTAATTTTGAGGTATGTTTTTGCACGTGGTGTGAAGTAGGGGTCCAACTTTATTCTCTTGTATGTGAATATCCAGTTGCCCAAGGCTATCTGTTGAAAAGACTATTCTTTCCCCATTCAATGATCTTGACACCTTGGCAAAAATCAATTGATGGGTTTATTTAAAGACTCTCAGTTCTGTTCCATTGATCTATATGTCTATTCTTATGCCAGTATCACACTATCTTACTTACTGTAGTTCTGCAGTAGGTTTTGAAATTGGTGAGTGTGAGTCCTCCAACGTTGTCTTTCTTTTCAAAATTGTTTGACTATTCTGAGTCCCTTTCATTTCCATATGAATTTTATAATCTCGTCAGTTGATGCAAAAAAGGAAGTTAGAATATTGATAGGGATTGCATTTAATCTATAGAGAAATTTGGGGAATATTGCCATCCTAACAATATTTAGTTTTCCAATCAATGAATATAGCATATGTTTCCATTTGTAGATCTCTTTAATTACTTTCAACAATGTTTTGTAGTTTTCATTGTACAAGTCTCATACTTCTTTTGTTAAATTTATTTATTTTTTGTTAACTTTTGTTCTTTTTGGTGCTATTATAGAACTGTTTTCTTAATTTCATTTAGGATTGTTCATTTCTAGTATATAGAAGTACAATTGACTTTTGTATTTTGATCTGATACCCTGCAACCTTGCTAAACATGTTTATTAGCTCTAATAGGTTTTTTTTTTTTTGGTGGATTTTTTAGGATTTTCTATATTCAAGATCATGTCATCTGTTAATTGAGTTAGTTTTACATCTTCCTTTTCAATCTGAATTCCTTTTATTTCTTTTGCTTTCCTAAATTTCTCCAGCTAGAATCTCTAGTACAATGTTAAACAGAGTGGTAAGAACAGAATCCTTGTCTTGTTGCTGATCTTAGGGGGGAAAAGTTTCACCTTTTTACTATTAAGTAAGATAAATTAGTGTGGGTTTTTCATATATCTACTTCATCAGGTTGAGAACATTCTCTTTTATTCCAAGTTTGTTGAATATTTTGCTATGAAATGGTATTGTATTTTGTCAATTTTTTCTTTTTTTCGATTGAGATAATCATGGGTATTTGAAATTTGTTCTATTACTGTAGTGTATTACATTGATTGATTTTCATATATTGAACTACTCTTGCATTTGTGGGATAAATTCTATTTGTTCATACAGTATAATCCTTTGTATATGTTGCTGGATTTGGTTTGATAGTATTTCATTGAGGATTTTTGCATCCATATTCGTAAGAGATATTGTTCTGTAATTTTCTTTTCTTGTGTTGTGTTTGTTTGGTTTTGGTATCAGGGTAATACTGGCTTCATATAATAAGTTGAGAAATTTTCCCTTCTGTTTTCTTTTTTGGAAGAGTTTGTGAAGGGTTGGTATTAATTTTTCTTTAAATATTTCATAGAATTTACCAGTGAAGTCATCTGGTCATGTGCTTTTCTTTGTGGGAGGATTTTTGGTTAATAATTCAATTTCTTTGCTTGCTTTAAGTCTATTCATATTTCCTCTTTCTTCCTGAGTAATTTTAGGTAGTTTTTATATTTCTAGGAATTCATCCATTTTATCTAGGTTGTCTAATTTGTTGGCATACATCTGTTCATAGTATTCCCTGTAATACTTTTTATTTCTAAAAGGTTGGTAGAAATATCCTCTCTCTCTCTCTTGATTTCAGTAATTTGAAACTTGTCCCCCATGCCCCTTGGCCAGTCTAAAGTTTTTTGTCAATTTTGTGGATCTTTACAATGAACTAAGTTTTGGTTTCATCTTTTTAAAAAAAATGTTTTTCCATTCTCTATTTTTTTCTGTTCTAATTTTTATTATTTCTTTCCTCTGCTTCCCTTGGGTTTAGTTTGCTATTTATTTTCTTGTTTCTCAAAGCAGAAGTACAGGTTATTGAATTAGATCACGTAATTTTATTTTATTTTATTTTATTTTTATTTTATTTATTTATTTATTTATTTTTGCAGTACGTGAGCCTCTCACTGTTGTGGCCTCTCCTGTTGCGGAGCACAGGCTCCAGACGCGCAGGCTCAGCGGCCATGGCTCATGGGCCCAGCCGCTCCGCGGCATGTGGGATCTTCCCGGACCGGGGCATGAACCCATGTCCCCTGCATTGGCAGGCGGACTCTCAACCACTGCGCCACCAGGGAAGCCCCGATCACATAATTTAAAAAAGCCATTCTGCCAAGCTCTGCCTTTTAACTGGAGAGTTTAATTATTTTATATTTATATCTGTCATATAGATTTATATCTGCCATTTGGCTATTTGTGTTCTATTTATCCTATGTCTTTTTTTGTTCCCATTACTGATTTATATATATATATATATATATGTATATATATAGACATATATTTTCTAGTGTTTTATTTTAATTTCCTTGATGGTTCTTTTAATATATATATATATATATTTTTAGTGAGGAAAATTTCTGTTGGTATTTTTTTAACATCTTTATTGGAGTATAATGCTTTACAATGGTGTGTTATTTTCTGCTGTATAACAAAGTAAATCAGCCATATGTGTACATATATCCCCATATCTCCTCCCTCTTGTGTCTCCCTCCCACCCTCCCTATCCCACCCCTCTAGATGGACAAAAAGCACTGAGCTGATCTCCCTGTGCTATGTGACTGCTTCCCAGTAGCTATTTTACATTTGGTAGTGTATATGTGTCCATGCCACTCTCTCACTTCGTCCCAGCTTACCCTTCCCCCTCCCCGTGTCCTCAAGTCCATTTTCTATGTCTGCGTCTTTATTCCTGTCCTGCCCCTAGGTTCTTCAGAACCATTTTTTTTTTTTTTAGATTCCATATATATGTGTTAGCATACAGTATTTGTTTTTCTCTTTCTGACTTACTTCACTACCATATGATCCAGCAATCCCACTACAGGGCATATACCCGGAGAAAACCATAATTGAAAAAGAGTCATGTACCACAATGTTCATTGCAGCCCTATTTACAATAGCCAGGACATGGAAGCAACCTAAGCATCCATCGACAGATGAATGGATAAGGAAGATGTGGCACATATATACAATGGAATATTACTCAGCCATAAAAAGAAATGAAATTGAGTTATTTGTAGTGAGGTGGATGGACCTAGAGACTGTCTTACTATATATTTTTAATTGACTTCTTTGTGATTTCCCTGGGGATTACAATTAACATCCTAACTTATTAGAATTTAGTTTGTATTAATACCAACTTAATTACAATAGTATACAAAGACTTTGCTCCTACATAGCTATGCCCCCTCCCTCCTCCTTTGTGCTTTTATTACCATAGAAATTAAATTTTAAATAGTATGCCCATCAACACAGATTTATGACAGTGAAGCTTTCTTTTAAATCTGATCAGAGAAACAAAGAATTATAATCAAAAATACATGTTTTTGGGAGTTTGGTGTTAGCAGATGAAAACTATTATATATAAAATGGATAAACAACAAGGTCCTACTGTATAGCACAGGGAACTATATTCAATATCCTGTCATAAAATGTAATGGAAAAGAATATGAAAAAGAATATATATATATTATATGTATATATATTAAATAATATATAAATTAATTATATATTTAAATATAAATAAATATATATATAACTGAATCACTTTGCTGCACAGCAGAAATTAACACATTTTAAATCAACCATACTTCAATAAAATTCTTAAAAAATACATTTATACAGTATTTTATATTTACCTATGTATCAGTAGTTACTGTTCCTGGTGCTCTTTATTTCTTTATATGGATTTGAGTTGTTTTCTAATGTCCTTTCATTTCAGTCTGAAGGAAGGATTCTTTGTAGGACATGTCTAGTGAGAGATTATTTCAGTTTTTGTCTGTCTGAGAGTACCCTAATTTCTTCTCCATTTGTGAAGGATATTTTGCTGGATATAGAATTGTTTGTTGACAGTTGGTTTTTATTGTGTGTATGTGTGGGGTTTTTTGGTCAGTCAGCACTTTGAATGTGTCATCCAACATCTTCTGGCCTCCATGCTTTATGATGAGACATCAGCTGATTGAGGATCCTTGCACATGATAATTCTCTCTCTTGTGCTTTCAATATTCTCTCTTTACCTGTGTCTTTCAGTAGTTTGATTATGATGTGTCTGGCTGTGTATCTCTTTGAGTTTATTTTTCCTGCTTGGACTTTTTTGAGCTTCTTAGATGTGTAGATTAATGTTTTTCATCAAATTTGGAAGTTTTAAGCCATACTTCTTCACGTGTTCTTTCTGCTCCTTTCTCTCTCCTCTTCTTCTGGGATGTGTTGCATATGTTGGTGTCTCGATGGTGTCCCACAGGCCTCTAAGGCTGTGTTAATTTTTTAATTCTACTTTCTTTCTATTCTTCAGACTGGATAATATCAGCTGATCCAGCTTCAAATTTGCAATAATTTCTTCTGCTTGTTCTAATTTGATACTGTTCCCTATAGAGAATTTTTCATTTCAGTTATTGTACTTTTCAAATCCAGAATTTCTATATTTTTAATATATAATTTCTATCTTTATGATTTTTCTATATTTGGTGAGACATTGTTTTCATACTCTCCTTCAATTCTTTAGACATGATTTCCTTTAGCTTTTGGAGTATATTTAAAATGACTGATTTAAAGTCTTTTAAAGCACAGACCATGTCTGTGCTTCCTCAGGGACAATTTCTATTGATCACTTTATGTCCTTTTAAAGAGCCATACTTTCTTGTTTCTTTGCATACTTTGAAATGTCTGTTGAAAACTGGCAATTTAAAATAATATAATGTGCACCTCCAGAAATCAGATTCTCTCCCCTCCCCAGAGTGTATTGTTGTTGATGCTTTTTTAAGTTGCTTTTGTTTATTTAGTGACTTTTGTGAACTGGTTCTATAAAGTCTGTATTCTTTATTATTTGTGGCTACTGTAATCTCTACTTAGTTTGCTAGTGATCAGCTAATGACTGAACAAGGATTTCTTTAAATTCCTGGAACAAGTAAATCTCCAAATCAGGTCAAATACAGACAGATTTGCAAGTGAAGTCTTCCAGGAAAACCCTAGGCAGGTCTGACCAGACAGGTCAGATAATGATAATTCTTTGGGAATGAGGCTTTGAAAGATATCCAGTTCCATTTTGCTCTCTCCAGTGGCTCCGAGGCTGCATTGGGAATGGTTTTTCAAGGTTCCTGCAGAACTAGAGAGTGAGGTATGGGACTCAGGTGAGTTAAAAACCAAAGAGCTCACTGTTATTAGCAAGATTCAGCTATTTTTTAAATACATGCTTTTCCAATTGCTGCAAACTTTTGGTTCATTTCTGGTGTTCTGAAAAAAGTTGATATTGGTAATTTTTGACAACTTTCTCATTGCTTCTAGGGAGAAGAGAACTTTTGGGAGTCTTTACTCCAATATTCATGCTGACTTCAGTCATTGATTTTTTTAAAAAATCAATCATTAAATAGTAGTCACAATTAGTTGTCAAAAGAGCATTGTGCTATGCGGTATGACTTCTTGGGTTCACATCCTGGTTTTGTCACTTATTAGCTTGTGGCCTTTGGCAAGTTACTTAATTTCTTTGGGTCTCAGCATTCTTTTATGAACTGGGCATAATAATAGTACATAATAGGTGGGTTGTGACTAAATAAAATGAGTTAATATGTGGAGAGTTCTCATAAGGATGCTTAGCACAGAATAAGGATATGGTGACTCTTAGCTATTACTACTGAATTCTCACTACCTTACTGCACTGTTGATAGGCCAACTTCTAGACTGAGGCTGGTAGAATTATTTACTGAAGTCATAGAGGAAATGAATAATTGATTCAACCAATCTTGCAGAGTGTTTGCAAGGATTAACAGATTAATGATAACATATGTAAAAATTTCAACTTGTACTGGGTAGGTGCTCATTAAATGGGAGCTGCTCCTACAAATTATGGCTCTAGTACCTTCCCCATAGTTGTGGAGAAGTACATAGCTCCTTGATCATTTCATCTAATTTTTGATATGCATATGTGTGTTGGGATTAAGTGTATCTTGTAGCTGGCATGAGTTCTGGTGAAACTTTTCTTCTGTCTATTACCTGGGTTTTGGCAGAGCTCGGAGACTCAGAAGCAAGAATCAGCCATGATGGGCTTCTAGGTATGGTTATGGCTACATGGACAAGCAAGTATGGCTTGATGTGAGGCCTCAGCACATTCTGCAAATAATTATCAGTTTTGAAGATCTTTGGAGGAGAAGGAGGCAAGTGAAATGGCTTTCAAAACACAGTGAATGGGGTGAAAGCAGTTGATTCAGGAGTGGCTAAAAATGGAACAGGTGGCCCACATAAATACCAGCTGTGCATTATGGCCAATTTTATTGCCAGTTTATAATGTCGTCCATGGTTATTTTACAACAGTTTTCTTTATTCTTGACATTGCTATAAATCTTGCCATAAAATGGCTCTGCAGCAGAAAGGCTATGAAATGAAAGGGGGAACTTCAAGGATTAGTTGATTGTAGTGGAATGGAAAGGAGGCTGAGGATGCCCAGAGGGAAAATAATGGAAAGCCACAGGGAAAAATTAAGGGACCGAATGTCTCATTATGTACTAGAGTATGTCCTCTCAAGTCAATTTAATTGCGAGAACAGATAGCACTTTTAGGATGAATCCACCAGATGGCACCATCGAAAACATTTCTTAAAAGGCCCCCCTTTTCCAATTACTTGGGACAATTTAGCAAACCTGCTGTTTTTAGAGGAGGAAACAGTGTTTGTTCACTTTTAGATGGCGAGTAACTGCTTGCTTATTATTTTATCCTCGTGTGTGTGTGTGTGTGTTTTAAATAATGAAAGGCCCTTTTCTCAAGAGACACAACTTCAGCTTGGTTAGATTCTTCAGGGGCAAGTTTGAGCTAAACATCTCAGATTTAGGTATACATTTTTATATCTTCTGATTAATAATAATATACTTTGTGTTTTCTTCTCTTCTTTTTAGTCTAGGACTATACACACCTATAATTCTAATTTTCTTTTTTAATCATCCCTGCCAAGAGCTGAGGGACACTACTAAATTCCCTCACCCTCACTCCTCCCCGTAGCTGACCTCTGGCTCTGTCCCCCACCTTTCCCTTCCAAGACCTGTTTCCCAAGCCTGGAACTCCTGGGAAACTCTTATGGGAGAGGTTCCTATGATTCTTAAACTTATATACCAAAACAGAGCACAGAATTGGAATCTGAGAAAGCTGGGCCCCTGGCCTGGCCTGTCTCTTACTAGCTCACTTGTTATTTCAAGGGTTATGGCAAGGATGGAAGAGGATACTATGTGCAAGGTACTTAGCATACAACCTGGCACATACTAGGTGCTCAATGTACATAGGAAAAGAAATGTTTTTTAAAATTTACATGTATTAAATAATTGTTTTCAGCAGAAGCCCCAAAGCAACTTCTTGTCTCTCTTTGCTTCTGTTTTCCTCACTAACTTTTCCAAGAATCAGGACAAATGAGAGGAAGCAGGAACTGAGATTTGGTATTAATCTCTGTTTATGGTGCCAGAGGAGAGCCTTGCCTATCAGCTGAGAAATGGAATATTTCCTGCCATATCAGTAAACAAAGATGTCACAGTCATCAGCCTTTGCAGCCACTGCCTGTGGTGAGCTGGTGAGCCCTGAAGAACTCAGAAAGGGAAGAACACCTGCCATATAGCAGGCGTCAGACTGCAGCCGCTCCCTACGGTGAGCCCTGAGGAAACTCAGGATGTGAAAACACAGGATACTGGCCCCAGAGAGCTGAGGTGCATATCAAAGGAATGATTTCAGTAAGCCCAGTCTCGTGCATCTTCTCATACTTCGAAAAGTGTTAAACTCCTTAACTTAGATATTTGGTTTTCTTTAATTTACAATAATCTTTTGGCATTCAGACTACCTGCCCTTTGTTGTAAAACTTCTATATAACCTGGCTCCCAACCTTACCTCCTTGGAGCAGTTCTCTCAGGGTTACTTGAGATGCTGCCTCCCGGGCTTGAAGTCCTAAAAATTTCCACCAAATAAAACATAACTTTCAACTTTTAGGTTGCACGATTTTTTTCCAGTTGACATAGCTATGAGACAGGCTGCTGGGTTTTTTTGTTTGTTTGTTTTTGCGGTACGCGGGCCTCTCACTGTTGTGGCCTCTCCCATTGCGGAGCACAGGCTCCGGACGCGCAGGCTCAGCGGCCATGGCTCACGGGCCCAGCCGCTCCGCGGCATGTGGGATCTTCCCGGACTGGGGCACGAACCCGTGTCCCCTGCATCAGCAGGCGGACTCTCAACCACTGCGCCACCAGGGAAGCCCCAGGCTGATGTTTTTGACACGGAATTTTTTTTTTTTTTTTTTAAACAATGTTCAGCATTCTTTGTGGTGAGACTAAACGCCTGTATGTGGACAGATTTCGGGGAAAATGGAGGCAGGTCCACTCCTGGCACTGCCTGGGAGGGACAGGAGCAGCCGGCAGATACAGGCCCTGTAAGGTTCAAGTGAAAAGAGCACCAGCGACTTAGAGATGCCCAGGGCAGTTCTAATTTTGGCTGTGCATTTCTCTGTAATCACTTCTGTAAGGATGATTGATAGATGGGGGTGGGGAGGGGGGAGGGGATGTACCACTGAATAGCGAGGCACAGAAATGGATCTTTTATCACAAATGAGCCCTTAATGATTGTTTTCCTGGAAAGCTGGAGTGAATGGACAGGCTTTTCTAACCAAGTTGTTTATCCCTCCCGTCAAGGCTGGCAGTCCTGCGGGGCACTGCTGACTGAGCCCCCCCACTGAAACACCTCACCAACTCTTGAGTGCTTTTACCGAGGCATTAGCTGGAGCATGGCTGATGGATACTGTTTGGGGGCATGCCAGCCATGAGCGCCTGGCCTAGCCTGCCACTGGAACCTCAAGTTCAACTTCCAGGGGACCTTAGGACTTCTAGAGGGTCCAGGAAACCAAAGCAATGGTCTGAGAGCCTGAGGGCAGGGCAAGGAAGGCTCAGCTATAAGGACGGGATTATACCACGGCCTTGGCAACTCAGGTGGCCCATTTGCAGTTTCAAATACTCGCAGAGCCTGGCTGGCCCAGGGTCAGGGGGCAGAACTGGGTCTTGCTCAAACTGAAAGATAAAACTCTACTCTTCAAACAGAACTTAGCTACAGGGCCTAAACTTTGGTTACATCCTTTGTTTGGACTGCACAAATGCTTTCTGACTGCATGA
This sequence comes from Hyperoodon ampullatus, assembly GCF_949752795.1. NCBI lineage: Eukaryota > Metazoa > Chordata > Mammalia > Artiodactyla > Ziphiidae > Hyperoodon > Hyperoodon ampullatus. The sequence continues at coordinate 75,656,237 of NC_136916.1, forward strand.
CAGATATACTGCTCTCATGTTTCCTACCTCATTTCCTCCTTCTAATTCCAGGGGGCAGATATTCTACCTGTTTTGTTTGACCCCTTTCTTTCTGGAAGCAGTGGGATTCTCTGACTCTCCTTGGCTGTTCTTAAGGACTGTTACCAAAAGCCTCTGGGTCCTGGTGGGCCGCAAAGCTGCAGAGGAGGAGATTGTTGAAGATCTCCTGCCCAAGGCCTTTTCAATGAACACTGCCGGCTTGGTGTGTGTGTGTGTGGTGGTGTGTGTGTGTGTGTGTGTGTGTGTGTGTGTGTGGTGGTGTGTCCATTACTTGCCCCAAATGAGGCAAGAGAGTTCTGAGCAGGTGTCTCCTGGGCCCACCGTATCTGCTCTCATGAAAGCAATAGAAGGGGTCAGATCAGGCCCACCCCACCCCATGCTGACTCCTAGCATTGACTGCATGGTGACCACCCCTCTGCAGTCTCCTCCAGTGCCCTGTAAGTAACATCCACTCTGGGACCCAAGGCCACTCATTAAACTGAAGATTCTCCCTTCAGGTAAGGCAAGGGGTAGATCCCTGTTTCATGGGCCCTGAATCTTATGCAACTGGGGGATCTTCTTTGAGAATGAGAATACATAATTATGAATTAATCAAATTAGGTATGAAAGAGAATACATAGAATAGAAAATAGATTATAAGCTACAAAAATTTAAAGCTAGGAAATACTGCAAACGTCACCAAAAAAACCACACAATTTTTAATTAATTATCTGCCTGGCATACTCAGTAATTTTTTTCCCTAGATCTTTTGGCTGTATCCTCTTTAATGGCAATTTTGTGATTTTTTTATAGATAGAATAACAAGATAATTTAGTCCTTACTTCAGCATGGTTAATTGAAAACTTTTTTTTTGGTATTCTTGATAGTTTGAGAAGTTTCTTTTAGCTTCCCAAACTGCTACTTTTAGGAACACAGGTATAAATCACTGATGATGTCATGGAAATGTTTAAGATTGTCAAATTTTAAAATTTCTCAAGTTTCTTTCATATAAATATATGTGCTGTGAGATTTGGAAGGATATTCCACAGACTAGCTTCTTCTGGCTCTGTGTGTTTTTTTCTCCTTCACTCACCTTGTGCTTCTGGTGTTGGACACAGTGGCACAGGGCCGCATCAGGACTTCTGGCCCTGCATCTGGATGTCATGACACTGGGTGAGTCCACATGGCAGATGGGTTGGATGGTAGAGGTGTCACTGGAAGCCACCAGGACAGTCCTCATTAACTCAACTCTACAAGGAAGTGACTGCAAATCACATGCACATATTCCATGAAAGCCAAACTAAATATATCCCCAACTCAACTTCCCCTTAGCTGGGCCCCAAAAGTACTCATGGTCTCTCCCCTACCACCTGACATGATGGGAAGCATGTAAATGAGATGTCAATAGAAAGACCCAGCCCTAACTGATTGGCAGTGAAAATATCTCATTTCTGAAAATTTGACAAAAACATATGGTTACACACCCCTATCGGAACCCTTGCCAGGGCCTCAGAGGTACCTGTGCAAATGAGATGCCCTGAAGCTTCAATGTCATCAGCCACCCATTAGCTTTACCTCTGAGCTCAAGGTAGGGCACATATTGCTTTTATCAAGTTCAAAGGGAATAAAGAAACAGTCAAGGCTTTGGGCTGCTCTCTGTGTCTTTGTAGCTTGCACTTTCCAGTTCTTTTGATAAAATATATATTTAAATTTTGTTCTCGCACAAAGATGAAAGGCATTCCTACTTTTGACAGGCCCTGCAACATCATTTAATCATCCAGCCAAGGGTGGGTGGGGCCTCTCTTTTTTAACAGAGGCTGGGCCATCCAGCTCAAGAAGTCCCTATAGCTCTGTGCTTCTGGGGATGGTGGTGAGGGAAAAGAGAGGAAGGCAGCCTGCATTTACTGAGTGCTTGCTGTGTGCTAGACACTGACTCTGTGGGGCTTTATGTGTTATCTTTTTTTTTTTTTTTTTTTTTTTTTTTTTTTTTGTGGTACGCGGGCCTCTCACTGTTGTGGCCTCTCCCGTTGCGGAGCACAGGCTCCGGATGCGCAGGCTCAGCAGCCATGGCTCACGGGCCCAGCCGCTCCGCGGCATATGGGATCCTCCCAGACCGGGGCACGAACCCGTATCCCCTGCATCGGCAGGCGGACTCTCAACCACTGCGCCACCAGGGAGGCCCTATGTGTTATCTTGTTTAGCAAAGAAATGGTTAGGTATTCTTGTCTCCAACTGAATACAAATTAAGTATTCAACCTCCAATACAAACAAGAAAATGGACACTCAGTGAAGTAGTTTGCTCAAGTGTAAAGCTGGTGAGCACAGAACCAGGACTTAAACCTGTGTCTCTGACTCCCCAGCCCATGCCCTCTGGAGTATTGCAGGTATGGAAAAGGTTGCTGATTCCAACCCATCCTTATTTTTGCACAAAGTAATCATTGCCTCAAATAAGAAGCGAACTTCATGGCAACCTACCTTATCAAGTTCCTCAAAAAAAAAAAAAAAGTTGGGATTTTGACTGGAAGTGAACTGAATCTATAGACTGCTTGGGGTAGAATTGGTATTTTTTATGATATTGAGACTTCCTATCCTTGAATATGGTTGATTTCTTTGGTAATTCAGGTATTCTTTAGAAATCACTGTAAAAAGAAAAGATGAATCTAAAACTCATAGATATCATTGTAACACACACTCTGATAATATGCTTAGTATTCAGCATATACAAACAACTACTATAAATCCAAAAAGCAATCAACCCAATAAAAAATTAACAGAAGATATGAATAGGCATTTCACAGAGATGGAAATATAAATAGTCAATAAATCTATGAGGGTAAGTTCAATCTTCTGGATAGTCAAGAAAATAAAAAGGCCACCATGGAATACTTTTTTGCCAATTGACTTATAAAAATTGAGAAATCTGTTAAGATCAAGTGTTTGAAATATAAAGAACAGGAACACATACACAGTCGAAGTAAGAGTAAATTGATATAAATACTTTGAAAAACAGTATCTTATAAACTTGTACATAAGTTAATACTATGACCCATCAATTGTCTATATACCATGGACAAACCCCGGTCTTGGGCTCTAAAAAAGCATGTACCAGAACATTTTTAGCAGTTATCTTAGTAGATAGTGGCCAAAATGAGAATAAACAAAATGTACATCTGTTAGTGCAAGTTCATGTGCCCAACGCACATGAGACCAAACATACCAAAATGTCAGAGTCTGGAGCAGGGAAAGGTTTATTGCAGGGCCATGCAAGGAGACGGGTGGCTCATGGCCTAAAAAGCCCTGAGCTCCCCAAAGGGTTTCAGCAATTTTTTAAAAGCCAGGTGAGATCCATCCACGTCTCTACAAATGACCCAATTTCGTTCCTAGGACCTGGGTGTTGATGACAAGTCATGCAGCGTGGCTGACATCATTGCAAACTCCAATTAGAAACTACAGAAACATTAAAAAAAAAAAAAGGAAGAAAAAAGCTAGGTGAGGGAGGGGGGTTGCAGGGTATGTGATCCTCTTGGGCACAGTTCTCTGATTGGCTGATGGTGAGGTAACAGGGTGGTGTCACAGGGGTTAACATTGTCAGTCCTTAGGCTCCAGGAAGCCTGGGGGCTGTGTGCTCATGGTCATCAAGTATTGGGTTGGCCAAAAAGTTCGTTCAGTTTTTCATAAGCTGTTACGGAAAAACCCTAACACATTTTTGGCCAACCCAATAGTTAACATCTTCCATTTGGTGGGGCGTTTTCACAACTGTAAAACAACTCAGGAAAGGTGCATCAAATACTGTGATCTAGGTACTTCAGAGAGGAACTAAAACAGAGGATATGAGGGAAGGCCTGTCCCAGGAAGGCCCCATAGGGTCCTGCTTGGTTACATATCCAACGCGTATAAATAAAGGTAGAGTATATCCGTTCAGTGGAATATTCCACAGTTAAGAAAATGAGCTAGCTAATGCTGCCCACCAACATGTAATGATGGTGAAAATGAGTTTTTCAGAACTTCAGAGTCAGTAATATAAGATATCACTTTTATCGACCTAACTACCAAACAAGGCAAAAAGTATATTGTTCAGAAATACATGCCCAATTGGCAAAATTATTTTTAAAACAAGCAAGAGAAGGCTAAGCACAGACTTAGGAATAGTGGATCTTTCTGGGGCAAAGACATGGGGTAGGGGGATGTGGGGATTCCATGTAGATTTGTATTTTCTGAAGTTGGGTGGTGGAATCAAAGGTACCAACCCCTGATATGCTTCATATCTTTGCTTCATAACTATGCTGCATAACCTTGATACAATCCTATCTGTATTGCACATTCTATTTATTTATTTGGCTGCACTGGGTCTTAGTTGTGGCATGTGTGATCTTTAGTTGCGGCATGCAGACTTCTTAGTTGTGGCATGCAAACTCTTAGTTGCAGCATGCATGCGAGATCTAGTTCCCCGGCCAGGGATCAAACCCAGGCCCCCTGCATTGGGAGCACAGAATCTTACCCACTGGGCCACCAAGGAAGTCCCCTGTATTGTGTATTCTGAACAGCTACCTCCTCAATGCACCCCGCTCCTGACACATGACACTTTTCATAAATATTAACTAAATCAGAAAAAAAAGTTAAATACTGAGAAAAGCTTTTGGAGGAGGGAATTCTGTGTCTTTTCCCTTACCTGGCTGCGCATGTGTGATGGCGTAGGTGAGGCACCGTGACCTGCAGGGGTGGGAAGGAAGTCTCCCAACCCTTCAGATACAGACTTTCGCCTGACCCCTATTTCCAGTCCTCTGCCTCACACTGCTGTGACCATTTCCCTGAGCCTGGGTTTCTTTGTTTTTGTTTTTCTGGAATGATCTCTCGGTCTTTGCAGGAGTCAGAGGGCAGCAGTTGCTGGATGGGGTTGGATGGGGTACTGGGGTCCACAGTCCCTTGACTTCAGGGTCAGAGAGGAGATCCGCTGTACTTCTCTCTCCCCACTCCCCAACTTGGGTGCCTGAACTTCTCTCCAAGGTCCCAAGGCTCTGCTGGGCCAGCTTGTCCACCACCAATTAACCTCCAGCTTCCAAGAGGGTGGTAGCCCTCTCTCCTCAACCATTACTTCCTCTCCTTCTCTTTGTCCTTGTCACTTGACCCCCTTAAAAATTCCTTTTCTGACATTTTAGTGGCATTTGGGAAAGTCAACCCTCTAAATTCAATCCACCAATCCCACTAGATCAAAGTACCTTGTTTTACCGGAATTTGTCTTTTCTAAGTGGCATAAAGGAGTTCCTGTCACTTGGATCATCCAGGGGGTTGAGTTCTGTTGGCCCAGGTTTAGGAAGGAATAAACCATAAGGCCCCTTGGTGTGTCAGTGTTTCTAGTTGGGCAGACACAGCCCTCCCTGTGCAGTTTCCAGGAAGACTGCTGGGTTCTGAAGACGCATTTCTGAAATAGCCATGACATCATGGTTTTTACCACGCCCCGCCCCGCCCCCCACCAATACTCCTGCTGCCGCTGCCACTGCTGCTTCTCCTTCTCCTTTTTTCCCTTTTCTTCCTTTCTTTCTTTTTTCCCCCCACAGCTTTAAATTTTAACATGTTAATAATCAGTGTTAAATTTACTCTTTGGTTTCACAGTCATGAGGCAGGTATAAACACTCTTATCCAAGGGATTACTTTTTGTGCTCTATGTACCAATTTTTTTTTTTAACATCTTTATTGGAGTATAATTGCTTTACAGTGGTGTGTTAGTTTCTGCTTTATAACAAAGTGAATCAGCTATACGTATACATATATCCCCATATCCCCTCCCCCTTGCACCTCCCTCCCACCCTCCCTATCCCACCCCTCTAGGTGGACACAAAGCACTGAGCTGATCTCCCTGTGCTATGTGGCTGCTTTATGTAAAAATTTATCTCTTTCAAGGTAGAATGGATTCATCAAATCTGTCTTAAAAGATTAAATTATTTGATTCCTTTACGTTACAAGGGGTGACACCTGGCTTCTCATGACAATGGCACCCAGTCAAGTAGCACCTTCCGAGTGTGCTTGCTCCCCCCACACCCCACCACCGCCCCAGGTACCATCCATGTGATTGAACCTTTCAGTGTTGTAGACAAACGCAGAGCTCGAGTTAATTTAGAAAATACATGCATAACCTGCCCATTCTTTTCCTAACCCCAAACATCCAAGACACGCGCAAGCCATGAACGTGTTATTTCAGCTGTCAGAGTAGTGAAACCAATAGCCAGGAGGTGCAGGTAATTCAAGATTATTGAAGACACAGCATCTTAGCAGGGCATTTGAGTAGGTGTGTGTGTGTTTTCATGCTCATATTTTAAAACTGAACATCATTCAAATGAATTGTTTAAAATGATTTTTTGTAAAATATTATGAATATACTGGAAAGTCAAAATAGAATGCCCAGTGAGAACATAATTGTCAATGCAATAGACAAGGTTATAGAAAGTGTGCCTGTCATATCCTTCTTAGGGTCTATATCTATACTCATGTTATTTTCCCAGTGACTGGCTTTAATCAAATTCTCCCATCTCCTTCTGACCTCAGGGCAACTGTCTTCATAACCATGTTGCAAAGAGGAGTATCTAATTATCACATTCAAACTTGAAATCTCCCTGCCCAATGGGGAAAGATAATATTGTCACTCAGCATTTGGGGTGGATAATGATATTAAATGCTTTCCCCTGTGGACCACATGGTTGAACAAGGGTCCTGACTGAATTTGTAGAGACTTAGCATCTCTGAAGGGAGTTGGCTAGGCACGTTCCCAGGGAGTCAGGCAGAGGTGACTGAGTTTTTCATGACACTTTCCATCCTCTTCAGAAAATAGTTTAGATAGCCAGCAATGCTGCCCACAACAAACCTGAGATATCACGTTTATTGAGTAGTAATTTACACACAGTTAAATTCACTCTTTTTTGGTGTTCAGTTCTATGCATTCTGACAAATGTACACAGTTGTGTAATAATCACATTACTCCCAAAACGACTCTGTCTGTAGTCAGTTCCTTTCTTCCTTCCCTGGTCCCTGGTAACCACTGACCGATTTTGCCTTTTTCAGAATGTTGTATAAGTGGCATCATACAGTATATAACCTTTGGTAACTGGCGGCTTTTGCTTAGCATAATGCTCTTGAAATTCACCTATGTTGTTTCAGTACCATGAGTTTTTTACTTTCTTTCTTTCTTATTTATTTATTTATTTTTGAGTAGTATTTTATTGTATGGATATACCACAGTTTGCTTAGCCATTCAACAGTTAAGGGTCATTTCTGATTTTGGCAATTTCCAACCAAGCTTCTATGAACTTGAACATACAGGTCTTTGTGTGGATATGTTTTCATTTCTCTAGAGTAAATACCTAGAAGTGAGATTGCTAGGTCATGGGATAGGCATAGATTTCCTTTAGAAGGAAAACATGTTGTCCAAAGTAGGTGTACCATTTTGCATCCCTATCAGCGTTAGGTATTGTCCAGGAGAGTTTCAGTTACTCCATGTACTTACCAGCTCTAGGTATTGTCATGTAAAAAAAGTTCATTCTAATAAGTGTGTAAAGGCATCTTACTGTGGTTTTACTTTGCATTTCCCTTATGATGTGGAGGAGCTTTTGATATGTTTTTTGCCATATGTCTCTTCTTTGGCGTGTCTGTTTACATAAAATATTTTTTTCAGTCATTTAAAAATTGTTTTTGTGGGCTTCCCTGGTGGCGCAGTGGTTGAGAGTCCACCTGCCGTTGCAGGGGACATGGGTTCGTGCCCCGGTCCGGGAAGATCCCACATGCCGCGGAGCAGCTGGGCCCGTGAGCCATGGCCACTGAGCCTTGCGTCTGGAGCCTGTGCTCCGCAATGGGAGAGGTCACAACAGTGAGAGGCCCGCGTACCACAAAAAAAAAAAAAAAAAAAAAATTGTTTTTGTTTATTTTGCTATAGAGTTTTGAGATGTCTTTATATATTTTGGATGGGAATCCTTTATCAGATACGTGTTTTATAAATAGTTCCTCATAGTCTGTGCCTTGTTGGATATATTTTTTTGATTATTTTATTTTCATTGTTTATAATCAGCACTACATGTCCATAGTTCAAAAGAGGTGAGAAAATACACAGTGTAAAAGAAGTCTCCTTCCCATGAATCCTAGCAATCCAATTCTTCCTCCAGAAAAAAATCACTCTTACTAGTTTCTTTTCTTTTTTTTTTTCAGAAGGAGGGAGAAGAGGGAAACATTTTATACAATTACAAAAATGTACAAATAGTGTTTTTTTTTGCATCAATATATGACAGTATAAGATCCACACTGTTCTCTCTTGTTTTTTTCATTTATCAGTTCATCTTATCAGTCTTGCCATATCACTGTGTACAGAATGCATCTCATTCTTTTTAATGGCTGGTTAGTTTTCCATGGTGTGTATGTACCATGACTTGTTTAATTTGCCCCCTGTTGGTTTCTAATCTTTTGTTATTACAAACAATGCAGCAATGGATATCTTTGTACAGTAATAACTGTCATTGGAATGACTGAATTACAGGGCATATGCATTTTTAATGTTGGAAGTTGTTTCATTTCCAACATAGAGGTTGAACCAATGTAAACTCCCAGCAGCAGTACATGAGAATACCTGTTTCTCCACATCCTTGTCAATATATGTCTTAAATATTTTTATTTTTGCCAAACAACAGGTGACAGCAGATGTGTTTTTAGTTTTAATTACATTTCTCTTATTATTAATGAGATATCAATGTCCATTGTAGTTCCTTGCTTGTGAACTGTTTATTTACACCTTTTGCCCAATTTATATTGGGTTTTTATCCTTTCCCTTATTGATTTAGAGTTCTTTGCAGATTAAGGAAATTAGTGCTTTGCATTATGAATTGAAAAAATACATTTTTAGTTGTTTTTCTGGTGGCTACATTTATAGTGGGTTTTTTTTTTCTTGAAGAAAATGTTCATTAAAAAAATCTCAGCTAAAATGTGTGAAGTGACAGAGTAAAGTGATCAGAAAAAATCCCTAAAGAGAAGTAGAGTCATCTTGGTCTTGGCACTCTGGTCTATCTCCATCTACTGAGCATGTATCACAAGTAATGTGTTAATAATAGAGTAGGTAAACCATGGTAAACATGGATGACTTCCTGTCTGAACTTTTGAGGAGATTAAAGATCATACATGGAGTGATTGATTCTTAGGGCTGTGCTTCCCTTAATTGGGGAAAACTGGATTGAGAACAAAATGGTATCCAGCCAGTCCATGATGCTTGCATTTCCACACTTTGGAATATTTGGGGCAGGGAGCAACATCCATGGTGTGGGCTTTTACTGCAAAAGTTTGAGAACTCTTGGCTTGGCTTCAGGGAAGCCACAGGCACTGAGCAGGTCACTGGAAAGAGGCACAAGCAAGCAAGCCCTGCCCTCCATGAGCAGTTGGAGGTGGTGAGTGTGCACTACAGCTCAAGGCAGACCCCAGGGACAGACATCAGGGGGGAAAGGTTTCCTTGACCAGTGGATGTGAGGAGAGCCTCATGCTGGGAGCAGAATGGGCTCTGGCATCGTGTGGAGGATTTGGTCAGGAGGGGTAGCCAGGTGGGCCTCTTTCCAAGAGTGGTAATCCAGACAGAGAACTTCAGCATATAGACAAGGCCATCATCATTAGGAACTGCCTTCAGAGCCAGTTTATGGAAAATCAGCCTCTCTTCCTTAACTCCATTGCAAATTGTTTTTCCTCAAATCCTGTCACACAAATTATTTACCTCCCCTGACTGAACCAGATTTTGTTCTAAATGGGTCTCAGACTCTGAAAGTTTCCAAGTGCTTTGAGCATGGTCAGCATGGCTCATAAATCAGCATGTGTCTTGCCAAGTGACAGGGTGGACCACGTGTCCCTCACATGTGCCAAATAGCCAGTGACTAATTCCCTGCTAGCTTTTCCTCAGCACCAAATACAGGTAAAGGCATGGCTCATCATGCTTTAGGAAATAGAAGGTCAGATTTTTCTAGAATGGGGCTATGGCCCATAGAGAGGCTTTGCCAAAGTTCTTTGGAATAAAATTACAATATATGCCCAAATGTAAGGTGAAGATCTCTCCTTCCTCCCCCAAATCATCTTTCTAAAAGGAGAGAATTGCTCTTTACTGAAATCCTTACGAATTCTCTTATATTACAGGGCAGCCTCTTAATTACTGTATTCTGAACAGTAAGTATGATGTAGGGAAGACACAGTAGCTTTAACTGATCGCAGTCAATTCTAGTTTAGGAACGCCTGTAGAAGTCACCAGAAAAAATTAGCGAAAGAAAGAGCGGCAGAGGGAAAGACTATTAGTACAAGACTAGTAATTATCCTTAGGGAAAAACCCTCACTCTTCCAAGTTTCGTTAATTGTAAATTAGCTTTTGAAAGATCCTTTAAAAAGAAATATTTTGTCAGATCACTACAGGAGGACTGGGGGAAAACATTTCCTGATGTTGTGCCACTGGATACTTATAGCTTGGAGTAAAAATTGCAGTGATCATATCATTTACAGATTTAAAAATGTTCATTATGTTAACTCAGAAGGGAAGTTATCTCTGGAAAATGGTGTATGATGACTCAAAAGCAGATTCTAGGGATGCTGGAGAAATGGATTTTGAAGAATGTGGGCAGTTTGAATAAAGTTATGTGATATTTAAAAAGCAAAAAAAAAGCAATCAATTAAAAAATAATTTTAAGGTAGTATTAAAAATAATACTACCTTATTCTGTGATATGTGAGATTTACATTACCTATGTACAACTAAGTTATTTGACTATGTAATCTGAACTATTACAAGTTTATTTGCATTAGATAAGAATGCTAAATTAAAATCACATTGGGAAAATGGGGGTCCCCTTATGCTCAGAAACCTACAGTGAGAGGAGATGGAGCACTTTTTTTTTTTTTTTTCTAGTAACATTTACAGGCTCTGTAGAGAGGAGTAGAATCATAAGGGCAAACCCAATTATTTTTACTATCTGCAGTCAGGGAAATGGAGAAATAGTGCCTAATTCAGGGAGAGAAGTTTTGGTCATGCTGCCCAGAACACGTTGAATGCTCAAGACATGCTAGATACATGACAATTATCCTTCTCACCTCATGTTGAGAGTTTTTAATGATAATAAAAGTAATACTGTTGATTCTCATTATTAGCGAATTCCATATTTGTGGATTCACCTACTCGCTAAAATTTATTTGTAACCCAGATCAGTACTTGCCGCATTGTCAAGGTCACTCATGGACATGCAAAGTGGGGCAAAAAATTGAGATGCACACGTTCCCAGATGAGGTCCAACAAGGCGACGCCCTGCCTTCCTGTTTCAGTTCTCACTCTGTAAATAAGCTCCTTTTGAGGTCTATTTAGTCACATTTTTGTGCTTTTTATACAGCACCCAAGTATAGTGCTGAAGGGCTGGCTAGTGATACTGGGTGCAAGAAGGCTGTGATGTGCCTTATGGAGAACATACGTGTGTTGGATGAGCTTCATTCAGGCAGCTATGGAGCCACTGGTCATGAGTTCAATGTTAATGAGTCAACTACATATATGGGGTGTCTTTAAACAGAAACACACATAAAACAAGGTTGTATATTGATCGGTTGATGGAACTGTTGTGACTAAAAGTTCATAGGAATCTAATCTTTTATTTTCTCTTGAGCAATGGTTCAAGATTTGCTAATTCAGTATTCATGGCCTGTTTAGAGAATGTGACTACCACAGATCATGAGCCATGACTGGGTCTGTGGCACATTCCATTTGGTGACATACCTTTCGCTTATCAATATATAATCCACATTTTTTCAGGACATTTAACAATTTTAAGATTATTTTCTAAAACTCAATTCGTGGGGTAATTTACCATCATAAGACTGGGATGAGTGGATTTAAATTTTTTACTTCAGGTCCAGCAAGTGAGGAAATTAATTAGAGAAAATTCCAGCTGTGTGAGGGGAAAGAAGCCAAGTGAAGTTTTCATGTTTCCTCCAGATGTTTGCTAGGATGCTGACAGTCAGCTCTATTTGCAGTCATATTTATTTTGTCACTAAAACAACACCTTTCATCCACCTATTTATAATGGGAAGGAAAGGAGGTAAAGAACTTAGGCAAGGTACAAAGTCTTACCCGCACGGTCATTTCCTAATCAATGCTCTGCATCAAATGAGTTCCAGAAAGTTGTGGTAGGTGTTACTCATGGAGTGTAGCTCAAATTTGCCATCACTGTGAGACTCAGGTGTAAGAAAGTCTTGTTACTTTCTTTGCCCACATCTAACTATATGTGACTCTGAAACCCCTTACGCCTGTGAGGGAAGAAATTTAAGCATATTTATGTTAGGGGCAGCCTCCTCCTTCCCACGCTCCAGGTGAAGTTTTCAGGGACTCACACATATCAGAACACTTGGCGAAGACTCTCGAAGGCTGGTGCATCCTGCTGCTGTGCTCAGGTGCCAAGCCAGCATGGCTCCCTGTGGTGGGAGGTGGGGGAGGGGCCTGTTTCCAGCCATTTGACTCTTGCATGAAGTTTAGCTGCAGAAGCACAGGGCCCATCCCTGTATATCCACTGTCCCCTCAGTGGGGGCCTGACCCTCCTCAGGACAGAAACTCCGAACTACTGACTGTTTCTCTTTGGAAAATCTCTTTTCCCCAAGGCTAACTCCTCCGAACCCCAGAGACCCTTCCACTTCTTGGATCAATTAATTTTTTTAATGCAAAAGAAATTGAACTTGACCTTCAGCAGAAGGAAAGTCCCAAGTCTCCAACACAAAGGCCTAGGATGGGGGACCATAACCCTCTTTTATTTGTCCCTTTTATGTCCATGAAAATATATCTCACTCTCAATAAATTTTCTCTCCATCTTCTGCAAAATAGGTGGGGAGACGCTCAAGTCAAAAGAAATTTGCCAAAACAGTGGATTTACTTATTCTGTAACTTCTCAGAGCCTTTATTATGCACTGTGAATCTCCAGGAGGAGGTTGGAGCCGGGAGTGCATCTCAAATGTACTGAACTCTGCAGCCTTTTGGATGTGGAGCACCTCTTGGGGTTGCTGTTTGGTTCAGTGCACCCAGGTACCCAAGGAGGTAAGTGGCTTCTGAAGGCCCTGAAGTTGGCTGGTGATGGGTTTCCTCCCCTTGAGCATATTTCCCCAGCAGAAGATGAAGTCATTTATCCCAGGTCTATCTGTGAAAGTGATCTTAGGGGAGCCTACAGCATCACTCACATTCTGTGTGGTTCTGAATTTCCCAAATCCCTTGCAGCTCACAGGGCTTTGGTCTGTGCAGTTGCTGTTGTTTTGCCTCAGAGTCACCTACCTTGCAGAGCCTGATTCTTTCTGAATTCCTCTTGGTGGCTGAGGGATGCCAAGAGCCTGGCCTGAGACTAGGACATTCTGGGCTGTGACTGCCAGCCTTCCCTTTGTGGGTCAAAGAAGGAGTTAAAGATGAACCATAATGGAAAAGAATATAAAAAAAAAAGTATATATATGTATAACTGAGTCACTTTGCTGTACAGCAGAAATTAACACAACGTTGTAAATCAGCTGTACTTCAGTTCAAAAGAAAAAGAAATCAGAGTTTCTTGAAGACAGGAACAAATGAGACTAGCAGAGTGCATAACACATTGCAGCTAAGAAATAAATGTTTATTGTATTGAGGGTACTAAGGAGTACTCTAAAAGAGTGGTCCCCAACCTTTTTAGCACCAGGGACTGTTTTCCTGGAAGACAGTTTTTCCACGGATGGCGGGGGGAGGGCGAGGGATGGTTCAGGTGGTAAAGTGAACCCGGGCTCAAAATAAGATGTGGAGAGATGGGGAGTGGCAGATGAAGCATCGCTTGGGGAGAGGCAGATGAAGCTTCACTCACCTGCTGCTCCCTTCCTGCTTGGTGGCCCTGTTCCTAACAAGCCATGACTGGTACTGGTCCACAGCCTGGGGGTGGGGGGACCCCTGCTCTAAAAGGTAAAAAGAAAAAAAAAGATAAACGATGAATCCACATGTGATGTGATAAAGAGACTACGTTTTGTTTAGCCTTGGTGCTGCCTGCATGTCTAGAGGTGCTCATACTCCTTTTTTGGTAAAGTGATTTTCAGAGACTTGGCCAGAAATGGAGACGGGTGGGGGGGCGGTCCTCTGGTGCCCACTGGGCCTGGCTAGGAAGCTGTGGGCAGTGGCATGAGTGCATGCACACGCCTTGCTCCCCCAGGGGTCACGTCTTCCTGGGGCAGTTTGCCAAGTGTGTCTTCACACCTTATTGGCTGTGAGGCTTGAGAAAATTACTCTTTGATCCTTGGTGTCCCACATTTCAAGCTTGGATAGCCGTATCTACCCAGTGTGCTTGTTAGAATTAAGTCTGAGGATGTATGTGGTTGGACTTGAAAGCCATTTTTGTAAACTCTGAAGTGAGGCTCGGTTTAACACGGTTCATCATCACAGTCATAGGCAGGGGGTGTGACGGGATTAGCCCCAGCTTTCTGAGCGATATGTGGGTCACAAGAGCTGGGGTCTGAGAAGCAGCCCTTGGAAAGGAAGCTGCCAGTGGTTGACTAATCACCCAGGAGGAAAACAACTTTCGGGCAAAGCATGGGGCCCAAGGTCCTGCTGTGGGGGAACAAGAGGGGTGAAACCTCTGAGGGGCCTTTGGGGTCCAGAAGGGCTTCTCTTGAGAGAATGTTCTGGGTCCTGAGGAAGGAACCTTCTGCACCTGCATATAATCAACAGACCACTCTTGTCATTAATGTTGGCAAATTTATTCCTGCATCTTCTCTGCTATCTTCTTATTTCAATCTACAAAGAAAGAGAGGAATCCCAGTACCTGAAAACTGGTTTCGTAAATTATGAAATCACATTACCGCTGATATCAGAAAGTGGCATGAAACAGGAAAACATGAGAAATTAAGTTGCAGGGGATAGGTTTTGTCAGACTAAGTCAGAGGTAAGCAATACCCACTTCTCACTTTGGGCCCGGGCTAAAAATAAGATGCATGTGTGGTTTCTTGCAGACACACTCTGAAGTGTGAGGTCACGGGGTGAGCATCAGAATGGAAGTAATAATTATTTTTTATAGCAATGTCTTCTGCAGTTTCAAAGAGAGGGGCTTCTCTCCTTGCACATGTGAGCATTGATTTGGGAGCTGAGGAAGGTAATTTTCACATGCAAATGTGTCTGAGTTGAAATGAGCAGAGGCAATGAGCCGACTGTTAGAGAGACACTGGGCGCCTTGTCTTCCAAGACAAAGGATCCAGGAGCTCGAGAGAAGCAGCAGTCTCTTGAAGGAGGAAAGGTAGAAACCTGAGGAGTTCCTTTGCTTACCTCCCCTGCAAACATATCTCTGCTTCTGTGGAGCTCTCCAAGAAGTGTTTGATTAAGGATTCACCTGGCAGAAAATAAGGGCCATATATTGTGGTGAAGAAAAAGGTGTGGGTTGGAGTCCCACATGACTTCAGAGCCTACTCTTCTGCCTCTTAGCAGTGTGACTTTATCACAGGATGCTGTCAGGCTCAGTGGGAGTCACCGCAAGGTCCCCAGTGGGTGGTCCCCACTGAACCACAGGCCACAACTCCAGGGAAGGAGCAACAGATATCACTGCATTTCCTACAATAGCAGTTTCTATGCTAATCCCTCAACCAAGCATCCCTTTCAGGGAACTCCCTTTCCAAGCTACACCAAGACCTTGAAACCCGTGGATAACTTGGAGCTTTCCACCTCCCGAGTCTGCAGAGTGCCTTGTGGCTCAGAGCCTCTGCTATTCCACGCCGTCCTTGGAACACTGGAAGTTTTCCAAGGTGTCTGGGCCCTGTGTATCCCGTTGAACCCTCAGTCACTCTTCCTCTTGCCAATGCTGTTTAGGGAACAAAAGGAGCTCTGCTCTCCCAGCCCCCCTACACTGTCCCCTCATGACCCACACCAGCTTTGAGGAAATTCTCCTTTTATGCTTTTTTTATGTTTCTGGTCAAGATGCTGCTATTTCTGAACTCTCCCCAGATTCCCTTGGGGAACAAATGCCAGGAGGCCACGTAGGAAGGTTCTGCCTTTGCTCCCTGCCCACTTCCTCCCTGGGACCTGTGAGCACAGGCTGGTTTTCTGCAAGACCAGGGGAGGGGCAGGAAAGGCAAGAGGAAATTAACGCCTCACCGTGATTGCTTCACCATAACCTCACTCATCTTCACTTAAGTGTGGCGAGTCAGGACTCACAGAATAAGGGAAAGTGCCCCGGCTTTTCCCTCAATCCTGGACCAGAAGTTAAAAGATTCCCGCCTGATCCTCTCAGCTCCATGATTCTCTGAGTCTGTAAAAAAGGAACAACTGATCCATCGTTGCATCCCAACTTTTGCCCAAGACGCCTCTACTTTGGGAGATGGCAGCTTTGCATCATCAAAAGTTTTGGCATTGCCAGTGCAGAAATGACTTTACATGCACATTCCAACTAAATGTCATGGTAATTTTAGGAAGGGCTATTGAGAAATACGCCCCTGCAATGTTTCCCACATCTTCTGCTTGTGGTTAGCCTAAATATTAGCCAAGAGGGTTTCACTAGAATATTGAAAACTCTGACCACGGCAGAAGGAACAGAAATTGAATGAGAACATATCTAATCTCTGGGCAGGGTCAGGAAGGCCTTTCTGATTTTCTGCTTTTGCCCCCTGCCATGACCTCTGAGTGATCGCCAGCTGCCAGATCCTGACTGGTAAGGAGACACAGGGCAAGCTGAAGCTCATTTTCTCTTGTTCCAGAGAGAGAGACGGTTGATTCCTTTTTTTTTTTCTCCATATTTTTTCCGACCCAAGACCCTCCCAGTAACACCCAAAGCTCACAAAGTAGACTAAGTACTTTGGACATTATATATAAAACAAACACACAATAACTCTGAAAGGTGGAGAAAACACACCAGCTAAGGGCTTTGAGACCCAAGGAAAGAGACAGTGGTGAGCTCCCTGGGTTTTCTTTTTGCCTCATGCATTCCATACTTGGAGCTGAAGAAGGCAATAACTTGGAAATGCCAATGAACATGGACAAAAACAGCTTCCAGAAAAGCCTACTCTCTCTAGCCGGAGGACCAGGAAATAGGCAGCCTAGCAAGACAGAAAACTTTCAGACAATAAACATTCTAGTACCCCCAACACCATAGGAATATGACAGCTCTACTCTTTTTTTTCGGTACGCGGGCCTCTCACTGTTGTGGCCTCTCCCGCTGCAGAGCACAGGCTCCGGACGCGCAGGCTCAGCGGCCATGGCTCACGGGCCCAGCCGCTCCGCGGCATGTGGGATCTTCCCGGACCGGGGCACGAACCTGTGTCCCCTGCATCGGCAGGCAGACTCTCAACCACTGCGCCACCAGGGAAGCCCTGACAGCTCTACTCTTAATCACACCAGCAAAGGCTGCATGGTAAGCTTAGCCTTTCACCCTCACAAGGCTGTAAAGAGGTGCCCCGCCAGCCCTCACCCAAACAGGTGATAGAAGAGGCCAAGCAGAGAGCCAGGACTTTCATCCCCTCTAGTAATGATCTCCTGCCCCAGCACAGTGTCAGTGGAGACCATGTGGTGGACTAGAACTCCCACTCCCCACTTAGCAGTAGTGATGGGCCCTCCCCACTTTCTGTGTCAAATGGAGGCCAAGTGGAGAGCCTGAATTTGTACTCTCATTCATCAGTAACAAGGGGGCATCAATCCTGCTCTTGCCAGAGTGGTGGAGGGTTCAATAAAACCCCGTGTCTCAGAACATAATACCAAAGGCTCAGGTTTCAATGGAAAATCACTTGTCATACCATGAACCAGAAATATATCAAATTGAATGAAAAAAAAAAAAAGCAATCCATAGATGCCAACACCGGGATAACAGAGATGTTAGAATTATTTGACAAAGATTTTTAAAGGGTCATGATTTCAATGAGCAATTTTGAACATGCTTGAAACAGATAAAAAAAAAAATAGAAAGCCTCACCAAAGAAATAGAAAGTTTCAGCAAAGAAATAGAAGGTATAGAGAAAAACCAAATGGATATTATAAGGCTGAAAATATAATTGAAACAAAAATCTCAATGGATGGATTCAACAGCAGAATCAAGGGGACAGAGGCATAAGTGAACTGCAAAATAAGACAATAAAAATTATATAATCTGAGCAACAGGGATAAAATGAACAAACGTTTACATACTATAGGGTTCCATTCATATTGCATTCTTAAATAACAAAATTATAGAAACTGAGAATAGATTAGTGAGTTAAGGAGTAGTTGGGGGCTGGAGAGAAGTAGGTGTGGATATAAAAGGGCAACATGAGGGATGCTTGTGGAGTTGGATCTGTTCCGTGTCTTAAGTGTATCCATGTCAATCTTGTGATATTGGATTAGGGTTTTACAACATCTGACCATTGGGAGAAACTGAATAAATGGTACACAGAGTTTCTTTGTATTTAAGCATATGTGAATCTACAGTTACCTCAAAATAAAAAACTTAATTAAAAATTGGAAAAGAATATGAGACACGATAATCAGCATTTATAAAACCAATGAGTCCTGAAGTTGAGTTTAGCCTTACATAAAAATCCCTAAATTTACCACCATCAGTAACTTCACCTTGCAGCTTACCTGGAACCCCTTTTTCTCTCTCCTGCCTTTCTCTCCACTGCAGTTGCACTGGGTTCTTTCTGCCCCTGAAATGCCTTGCTTTCTTCTGCAAAGTACACTTGTACATAACTGTTCCTGCTGCCTTCCTTCCCTCTTCATTTGCTTGGCTCCTACTCATCCTTTAGATCACTTCCTTAGGATGCCTAATATGACCAGGTAAAATCGCCCTCTTGTAGTATCCTGGGTCTTTGCCACATAGGACCAGTCATGCTTGCCACATTGAATTTCTAGTTTGCTTTACTTAAGGTCTTCCTTCCTCACTGGTCTGTAAACTCAAAGCATGTGGGGACTGGGTCTGTTTTGACTCACCAGTGTATCTCCAGCATCTAGAATGGTACCTGGCATGTAGTAGGCACTCACCAAGTATTTGTCGAGTGAATGAAAGAAGGCATGTGGAGGATTAGCCACCTTTCCCCTCTCAAACTAGCAAGGTCTCCAAAACCCAGGCTAAATCATTCCTCCCTGCTCTGACTGACCTGCCATCCCAGAAAGAAGTCACTGTTGCATCCTTTGTACATCCCACACCCTTGGTTGATCCTGACCAGTCAGGGGACACTCAGATAATGGACCATCTAGGCATGGTCACGTTAGAGTTCCACAGGGAGGATGGGGGAGGCAAGAGAAGATGCACTCAGAAAAAGAAGCCAGCCTTCTCTAGGGAAGGAGTCTTCCCCCAAAGGAGCTGCTCATCTCAACAACTCTCCAGTGACTAGTAAGTGTGGGGTGATTCTTTACAGCTGTGCACGTCTGTGATGATTACCTGGGTCCTGGGAGAAGGGAGCAACCTTCCCTAAAGACTGGGGTCAAGACAGATAACATATGTAGGGTGTTGGCTTGTTCAATGACATTCTGATGCCTCCCAGCCCAGCCAGCCGCTCCCCTGTTCTCAGGTGGCTCTGTACCCTGTAAGCAGAATCACTGCTGGTGGAAAGAAGGCCGGCTGACCCAGGGCTGTCCTGGGGTGGGGAGCATGGGGGCCCAGGCTGTGTCATCCTGGATCTTTCTGCACCACAACCCTTATGGTCCTGTCTCCACACCTGTTGTCCCCAGTAGAGTGTAAACTTTCTGAAGAAAAGGAAGGAGCTTATCTTGTTCCCCAGTGTACCCTCTGCATCAAATTCTGCCCACATTGTAGTAAGTGCTCAATAAATATTGGTTGCTTGAATGAATAAAACTAAGTCTTACCATCTCTTCATTGGACTTCTTTTCAGGTTTTTGTCCTTTACCTGAATCCTAAATATTCACTGAGTCTGCCTTATTTCCGCTACCATTCCCACCCACACCTGACCCGTGTCTATACCACATTCCACTTAGAAGCTAAAAGCAGTCTAACCAGCACTACCTGGGGTGAAAAGTGTCCCATCAGTTTAGACCTTTGAATCTTGGTCCTCCTGAATAGGCAAAGTTGTCCAGTAAGAGATGAAGGAAGATTTGAGTAAATGAAAATTTACTGTGCCCCCTCTGTGTGTTGGACATTATGTTTTGTGTATCTTGTCTTGTTCCTTTCTATGGGAGAGGCATTTGTATTTCCATTTTTACAGAGAAGGAAACTTAGATTTACAAAGATAAGCCCTTTGCCCCAGGCCACGCAGCAAGAGAGCCGGCGCCAAGGATTCAAGTTCAGATCTGCCTAATTCCTAAATTCCTTCCCACAAAGGCTGGAGAGTCTCATGGAAATTTTTCTGACAATAATTTTAGCTTTAGGAGAAAGACTAGACACTTTTTTGACCTTTCCAATTATCTTACAAGCCCAGTGTTAATCAGCTGAGTCAGAACTGATGACCTCAGGACTGCTTCTGCCCCAAACCATCTTCTGATGAAATGATAAAATGAGACTGCTAGTCTCATTAATGAGTCTAAAAACATTATGTGAGTTCCAATGATGCCTTTGCTTCTGGCCCATCCCACACCTTCTCCAAATAAGAAAGCAGCTAATTTGCAAAACCCTTGCTTCTGTGAAGCAGCTGTGCGAGTCACTGACATACATGATTAGCATAAAATTAATTCCTGTTGGGGAAGCATTATTACCAACCCTAATGAGGTTTAGGAAGTGGCTAGTAGTGTATATGAAGGAAGGTGGATACTGTTCTTTTAACTCCAGATGAAATGTGTGTGGGATGCAATTTTCAACATCAAGATTTACCTTAGGAATCAGGTCTTTATGGCAACTTGTGAGGTAGGTTTTTCTCAGAGATATGAGACGGAACAATTTATGACAATGTACATGGGTCTCTTTTGTATATTTCCATGATTTCCTTTCAGGGGAAATTCTGTGCATGGAAGACAATTATGGCAACCTAAAGGAATTAAATGTCCTTTAACTGAGCTATAAATTTTATCATTCATTCTATTTATAATTTTAAATGGAAAAAGAAGAGAGTCACATATGAAAATCATTTATTTCAATCACAGAAAACCAACCACCCATAACCTATATACCTGTAGATAAAGAAGTTAACTGAATTATGCATTTCCACTTAGGCTTTTTCTATGCACATAGTTCTGTTATTTAGCTAAAATCACATAATATATCAAAATTTGTATCTTGTTTTCTCCACATACAGTAATAATATACATGTTGTTCCTCACTAAAAATTCTTCATAAGCATCATTTTAATGTTTTCACAATATTGTACTGTATGGATTTGCCATAATTTACTTAACCATAGCCTTTTAGTGTTGGATATTATGTAGTTTACAGTTTTTCACTTTTTTAAGTGATGATTCAATTCATTTCTTTGTACCTCCTGCTTTATTTTCATTTTAACTTATTGATTTCCTAAAAGTAGAATTACTTGATCAAAGCAAGTTTTGGATAAATTTTAGGTTCCAGATAAATACTGAGGAATAGATTTTCTGAATATAACTGCCAGCTTAGAATTCTATTCAGGGAAAACATTCTTTAAAAATGAAGGAAAAGTAGAGACATTTTCAGGAAAACCGAAACTGAAACAATTTGTTGCCTTTAGGCAACACTAAAAGAAGTGCTAAAGCATTTCCTAAAGAGGAGGAAATATGGAAATGTAAGAAGAAATAAAGATAAATGGGAAATGTAAATATGTAGGTAAATCTAAATGAATATTGACTACACAGAATAATAATGATTTAAAATGCATGAGGAACAGATACATAAAACAAGTGAAGTAATGGAATTGAAATTGGTAAAGTTCTAGCATTACCTGGGAAATGATCCAAGTACTGATTTGTTTAAACACTAACATATCAAGGATGTTTGTTGTAATCACTGTGTAACCATTAAAGGAAAATAAAAGATGTAACTACCAAGATAAGGGAGAAGGAACTGGAAAATAATTTTAAAATGCTTTATTAGTTCAAAAAGTTGAAAGAAGGGCATATAAAATAATGTAGAACAGGTATGACAAGTAATAGATAGTAACAAAAACCCTAAATATATCAGCACTTATATGAAATGTAAATTAACTAAATCAATTAAAAAACAAAACATCTCAAACTGAATAAATAAAACAAATAAATACCTTGTGTACAGGACACAAAAGAACTGAAAGTACAGACACTAATAAAAAGGAATATGGCATAATTATATAAGACAAAATAGACTTTGAGGCAAGAGGCATTCTTTGAGATAATGAGGGGCATTTTATAATGATAAAATATCAGTCAACCAGAAAGATTTAATATTTCTCAATTTGTATGCACCCAATAATATAGCATCAAAACATATAAAGCAAAAAATGCAGAAAAACTAGATAAATTCACAACCATATTGGCTGATTTTAACATGTTCTCCATAGCTGATGGATCAAACAAAGGTAATTAACATATGTAAAATCTGAGAAAGGTTTACCAACTGTGCATGCAACTTCAGAATTCACATTATTTTTAGGAGTACATAGAATATTTAGCAAAATTGACCATATACTGGGGTGTAAATAAAATCTTAACAAAATACCAGGTATTAAAATTATACAGTACGTTACTGGAAAACCACTAAATGTTTGGAAATTAAACAGTATATGTCTAAATAATCCATGAACAAAGATTCAATCACAATGAAAAATTTTAATAATTTTAATTAAAATGAAAATATGGCACACTAAAATGTCAATTAAAAGCATGCTTAAAAGAATAAGTTTATATACCAGAAAAGAAAATATGCTGAAAATTAATCATCTATTGATTTTCTTGATTGTACCCATAGCAGGAAGTTAAAAAGAATATCAAGTTAAACCCAAAGAAAGAAGAAAGGGGATAATAATAATCCTGATAGCAGACATTAGTCACACATAGAACAAATGTAAAATAGAAAAAAAATTACAAAGCTCAAAGTCAGTTCTTTGAAAAACTAAACCCTTAGTAAGAATGATTAAGAGAGAGAAGACACATAATACCAATATCAGGAATACAAAAGAAATTACTACAGATCCAACAGATATTTAAATCAAATAATGAGAAGACATTGTGAACGATTTTATTTTAATAAATTTTAACATATAAGTGAAATGAGAATTTTCCTAGAAAAACACAACTTACCCAAATGGAAACAAGAAGAAAATTTCTAAAATCTAAATAGTTCTGTATTAGGTAAATTGAAACTGTAATTAACAAAATTCCCACCAAGAAATCTCCAGGCCAATTGACTTCACTGGTAAATTCTTCCAGATATTTAAAGAAGAAATAACACCAATTTTATACAAATATCTCCAGAAAATTCAAAAAACAAAACAGAGAGCCCATGTGTTTTGTTTTATGAGCCTAGTATTTCCTTAAGACCAAAACATGACATGAACATTTATAAGAAAGGAAAATTAAGGACCAATCTCAAGCACATATATACAAAAAATTTAAATAAAATCTTGTTAAAAAGACAATATGTTGCTTTGAATTTGGGTCTATTACAGGAATGTAAGATTCATTTAACTTTGGAAAATCAATCAATGTATTTTATCACATTGACAGAATGAAGGAGCAAGATGATATGATGATCTTAACAGGTACAGAGTCAACATTTAAAATCTATTACCTGTTGCTGATAAGGCTCAGCAAATAAGAAATAGCAAATGATCTCCTTAAACTGATAATTAACAACTCAAAAAATCCATAGCAAAAATTATACTTTATGATGCAATTTAGATGACATTTCCATAAAGCTTAGAAAGAGGACAAGATTTACTATAATCATTTCCATTCATTTTTGTAGTAGTTATCCTAGCCAGTACATCAAGGCAAGAAAAAATAAACAAAATAAACAAAAAGTACAGACTAAAATGGAAAAAATAAAGTAACATTATTTCCAGACCACATTGATTTTGGAGTAGAGAAATACAGAGGAATTTACAAATAAACTATTGCAATTAAGAAATGAATTTAACAAGGTCACTGGATAAAAGTTCAAAGTACAAAAATCAATGATATTTCAATATATCAACAACAAATACTTAGAAAATAACATTTAAAATGATACCAATTATGAGAAAATCCCAAAACACCAGATATGTGAGAATTAATCTAACAAAAGATGTGCATGACTTAGACACTATAAAACATTATTGTAAACAAGAAGACATGAATAAAGACAGGGCTATTCCATTGTTATGGGCTGAATTGTATCCCCTCCCCAACTCATATGTTGAAGTCCTAACCCCCAGTACCTCAGAATATGACATTATTTGGAAAGAGGGCCTTTTCAGTGGTTGTTAAAATGAGGTCATTAGGGTGGGCCCTAATCCAGTATGACTAGTGTCCCTATAAAATGAGTAAATTTGGGTACAAATGCATACAGAAGAAAGACCATATGAAGATACAGGGAGAAGATTGGCCATCTATAAGCCAAGGAGGAGGCCTAAATCAACCCTGCCAACACCCAATCTTGGACTTCTAGACTCCAGATTAATGAGAAAATTAATTTCTGTTGTTTAAGTCACCCAGTCTGTGGTATTTTGTTATGTCAGCCTTAGCAAACCAATACCCTGCCAACACCTGATCTTGGATTTCTAGACTCCAGATTAATGAGAAAATAAATTTCTGTTGTTTAAGTCACCCAGTCTATGGTATTTTGTTATGTCAGCCTTAGTAAATCAATACATCCATATTTGTAGAATAGACCACTCAATATTGTAAAGATGTCAGTTATCTCCAATTTAATCTATAGATTCAATGAATCTGATATTGTTTCAGTCTAAATATACATCTCTGCTATTCTCTCCAAGCTGTCCTATTCTTTCCTTTCATGGCATTCAGCCAAATATCTCTGTATTTGATGTAGTAGGGGATGCCACACACTGGGTGGTTTAAACAACAGACATTTATTTCTCACAGTCTCAGAAGTTAAGTCCAAGATCATGTTACTGGCCCATTGGGTTCCTGGTGAGAGCTGTTCCTGGTTTGCAGGTAGCCACATCCTCACTGTGTCCTCAGTTAGCACAGAAAGAGAAAGAGCTCTGTTGTCTCTTCTTAAAAGGGCACTAATCCTATTGGATTAAGGTTCCACCCTTATGACCTCATTTAACCTTAATTACTTCCTTACTCCAAATATCGTCACACTGGAGGTTAAGCTTCAACATATGAATTTTGGAGGGACACAACTCAGTCCATAGCAATACCTTTTCTCCAATCCAGCAAGTGCCTCTGACCTACAGCTTTGTGAAGGGGTCAAGCCTTCCAGGAAGCTCATGCAGGTAGTTGAGTAAGCAATGGAAGTTCCCTCAAATCATTCAACCTCATGGCTTTGCTTCAATTAGTTGTCTGTAAGTCAAAACTTCATGAATATGTTTATGTAGGGATTAAAGAGATCTGAGGATGAGGAGAAAGCCCCTCAGGGGTTTAAGTATGTGAAGAACTGGGGGGACTTCTGGAGAAAGAGCCCACAACATGGGAAGCAAGAGTGGAGATGCATAAGGCTGATGGACTCAGGACACAGTAGAGGGTAGATAGGCAGGGAGAAGGGGATCTGAGCTGGGGAGACTCCTTCAGCATTTTGGGGGTGGGGGCTGTCATGAAGAGAGAGAGAAAGCTGAAGGAGGGAAGGTTTACTCAGTTTCTAAAACCCTAGGAGCAGAGGCGTGCTTGGCTGGTGGTGCATGTCCCAGAGAGAGATCAGGGCCATCTCCTAACTTGGACTCAGTGTCAGCCTGAGGCTGCTGCTTGGAGGCATCTCTTATCTGTCCTGGTGCCCTCAGGAAGTGCCAATACAGGACCCATCACAGCAAGTAGCCTGAGGAAGTCTGGAAGCCTAGTTCACCTCTGCAGAGATGCCTCCTGGGCACCCTGAGAACTGGCTGGGCAGGGATCAGAAGTTTCTATGTGTCCTGAAGTAGCAGCTGGGGAAGAGGCCAGAAAGCGCTCTAGTCTCTGCGACCCCATTCATGCCCTAGGTAGCTGTGGTCGCTTCTGGGTGGGGATTACAGACACAAACACACCACAGTGGTTTTCTTTTCTGCATTACTTTGGCCTAGAGAGATAGGCCCTGTGATGGCAGAATTGTCATGGTTATAGTGTTAAGCAATAGCTGTCCCTGCAACATTTTCCTGGTTTTATTTTCCTTTAGTGCAGTTGGTGAGATTAAGCCTGCTCACATATGAGCATAAGTGAGTAAAAAGTCAGTGCGGGATTCTGGAGCTCCTCTGTGTCCTCTGCAATGGCAGAGGACAGAACCATCGGTATCATTAGCATCATATGAGCATCATAGAGTTTACCTAAGCAAATGCTTTCTCTCCCTTTCCCAGGGCCTGCCAACTAGGCACCCAGGGAAGCCTGGATGGTGAGGGACTGATCTCGCCACTTCCAGGGATTATGTTGGAGAGACTCAGCGATGCCATTGGTTCCTGGTGGTGTCTTTCTGTCTTTGTCTCCGGAGGGAAGGAGGTTGTTGTTTAAAGATAAAATCAGAAAATCATAGCTTTATAGATGAATATAGTGGAGGGCTGCAGTGGGAGTTGGCTGGCTCCACGAGAACCCAGGAGGGAAACGTCCCCCAGCTCCAGGCTTGGGCTTCCCCTTAATCAGGCAGCCCCAGCACAGGTCCTGGAAGGTCACAGCCCAGTGACTGCTGTAGACTTATTGACCGGTCCCTGCAGCACCTGTCTGCCCCCATCATTGAGCCCTGAGCTCGACCAGTAGGGATTTTGTGTCCACTATCGTTCATCTTTGTTTTCTTAGGGCCCAGTGTGGTACCTGGCATATAGGAGACATTTATTAAATATTTGCAGAATAAGTGAATAACAAAAATATTCCATTGTTCACAGAACTCACTGTGGTCCCCAAGTTAGATAAATAAATGAATAAATAAATAAATTCATTCTTTCCTTCACTCATTCATTTAATCATTTAATGAATATTTATTCTGGAGATAGTTAATATTGGCACCTAGCACAGTGTCTTGCAGATGCAAGACACGCAATAAATATCTCTTAAATTATATTGTAAACTTATTTGCTTGAAAAATCCAAATATAGCCTGAAATACAGTCTCCTTTCTGCATGTGTGTATATATAAATATTCTTCCTGCTTCCCATCTATACACACACACACACACACACACACACTTTTTTGAATCATTCCTTTGAAATGGGGTAACGTCTCCAGAAAAATCTTATTTAAAAAAAGCAAATTCAAATTTAGAAATTCAGTTTGATGAAAGGCCTACCATGTACTGATTTGTGCTGAGAATGGGATGGAGCTATAAGTGTTCGTGGTGGACATCTTCTCCAAGTGTGGGCCACAGAGAGACTATATTTGATCGTGGGGATGGGGGCCACAATGGTCCAGAGAAGGAGGCAAACCCCTTCCTTGCTGAGGATAGCACAGAACCCTGAACACCCAGGAGAGACAGATGGCAAGGGAAACCTGGCACCTCAAAACTACAGAGTGTGGAAAGCTGGAGAGAACCTTTGAGTGCCTTGTAGTTTCTTGTCAAACCCACGCTCTGGCTCATGGAAAAGGGCTGTTTCCTCCCTTTGGCTCGGCGCTGGCCCCAGAAGTGGTCTGGTGGGGGCATGGGAGGAGGTAAGCAAGCAGGCCGGCCGGGGGTGCTAAGACCCCAGGGACTGGTCATTTGTAGGAGTCGAGGGAGATGGGGTGTCCAAAGTCAAAGATAACTGGGGTTTCAGAGCTGCATGACCAGAAAGACAGTGGGTCCCTTTACAGAGGTGGAGAGGCCAAGAGGATGGACGGAAGCGGGTTAGGGAGGAGGGATGGCTGTTCTGCTGTGAACACCAAGTGTGCAGCGGCCACAGGAGGGCGTGGCAGGGTGTGTAGGAGGAAAGTGAAGGAGGGTCAGGACTGAGATTAGACTGGGGATCTTCTCAGAGAGGTGAAGGCTGAAGCACAGGAGTAAATGAGGTCACTGAAGAAAGAGGGTCAGAGCAGAAAAGGCATTTGGAGGAGCTGAGAGCGCGTTTGGGAGCCAGGCAAGTCTGGGGATGACAGCCTCTGCTCTGAGCTCCGTGTTCTTGAGTGAGTCCTTAAGCGCTGAGGGCTTCCTCAGTTTCCACATCTGCAAAATCAAATAATGAAGGAAAATCACTTAGCACAGTGCCTGGTACCTAGAAATGCCTCAATGTTTGCTGTCATTATTAGGGGGCCAGAGAAAGAAGAGGAAAAAAATAAAAATATGGAGACAAATCAGTTACACTGATAATGTCTTTGTGATTTAAAAAAATAGAAAAGAAAATGGTGCAAGTGCTAGAATTTTACTGGAAAATGTTTTTACCTACAGCTGAATCCTCCAAAGCCAGGCAAGATGTCTCTAAAACTGTTTCCCTCCTAGGAAATGAACGTGTTGGGCTCTGACTCTGACACCAGTAATCAGCAGAAAAGGGAATAATCCAGCATTTCCAGTCAACACGTCCCCATCAGGGACCTGGAGACTGACCATCTCAGTGCACTTTGGAGCTTCAATTGATCCCACAGCCTCTTGGTGCCCACAGGTCTCCAGGGCAGCCCAGGAGAGGCCCTTCCCAGCTACCACTCAGCTGCTGGGTCCAGGTGGAGTGGCTTCAGGTGCCATACCAGTGCTTGGGCACAGCCACTAATTTAGGAATCCTGTGTGTCCTCCTTCTCATTTAATACATTATTAAAATTAAGGGGAAAAAGAAAACATCTCTTCATAGCAGCCTTATACCCATTGGCTATTAGTTTTATGATTTGCTCAGCTATTGGGTTCAAATCTCCCAAATGTTTTGGCTCTTGTACCAAAGTCTATTTCAGGGCAACTGTGCCTTGCTTTGTCCCATCAAGTTCTAGCCAAAGGTACCACTGGGAAATGGACTGAACAACCTCTGGGACACTTTCTTCTTCTTTTTTAAAAAATTTATTTGTTTTATTTATTTATTTTTGGCTCTGTTGGGTCTTTGTTGCTGCGTGCAGGCTTTCTCTAGTTGTGGCGAGTGGGGACTACTCTTCGTTGCAGTGCAGGGGCTTCTCACTGCGGTGGCTTGTCCTGTTGTGGAGCACAGGCTCTAGGCGCACGGGCTTCAGTAGTTGTGGCTCGTGGGCTCTAGAGTGCAGGCTCAGTAGGTGTGGTGCACGGGCTTAGATGCTCCGCAGCATGTGGGATCTTCCCGGACCAGGGCTTGAACCTGTGTCCCCTGCATTGGGGGGCGGATTCTTAACCACTGCACCACCAGGGAAGCCCCAACCTCTGGGACACTTTCAATCCACATTATGGACAGTTTTTAGAGGTGAAAGCTGGAAAAAAAGCCCTGAAAGTATAGGAAGAATAAAATCAGATTTTAATTGAACTGCTGCGATGTACTGGTAAGGCTAGTTAAGCATATAATTAATTGTTGTAACCATAGCAACAGGATTAGCTGGAAATATTAGGGCAGCGCCAGGGGTTCAATGAGAGACTCTTAAAAAGACAAGTGGTGGAGATTGCAGAAAATAATTCATTCTCCTCCAGCAGTTCTCCAAAGGGCCTCATACTCTTTAGCAACCTCAAATAAATCTATTTAATAATATTTTGTTAGATTCGTGCAGCTTTTCTTATCCCAAAGGACCCTGAGGTGCTTCATAAGCCATGAATATAAATATAGATTTGGAATAATGTATTGGGCCAGATTTCCCTAGCACTTAAACAACTCTCTGGTGGTTTGTTCTGCACCTTTGGAAGCCCCATTACCTTCAAGATACATGGAAGCAGTCATTTACTAAGTGGAATCCCCATAGGCCTGGGGCCTGAAGCACCAACAGAGTGTAAACTCAGGTAGGGGCAGAGAAGGCTCCAGAGATAGTACTTTTATTTATTTATACACTACCTCATTCCAAAAAGGCCTCAAGGGGGCTTACAAAATACACAGGGTACATCAGGATAAAATAAACACAGGAGGAAATCCAAAGCAGGGGCAAATTATAGTAGGAAAGAAACAGATATTTGGAAATGTTAGCACAGGAAATGCACACAGCAATCTCCTACAGAAGTAGGTAAAATTTTCCATTGTTCCTCCTACTGACGGAAACAATGAGGAAAACAGAATCCACTTCCAGAAATAGATGCTTGGTGCTGAGACCTCACAGAAATCTTCTCTTTGCCTTTAAGAATCTACTCTTTGGTGTAAAGACTCTTCAGCCCCTCTGCTGTGAGGAGGTAAAATGGGTCCTTGTAAAGACCCACTTCCTCAAAGAAACCGCTTACTCTTCCATTCAGCTGACAACTATTGATTGATCATCTAAGTTTGTTCCAGGCATCTGCCCTTATAGGGAAGAACAATCCAGCTTTTGATGGGTTCTGGTATTCTGACTTGATCTACAGTTAAAGTTTAGTCTTTGGAGCAGAGGTAGCAATTGGTGGCCCACGGGACAGACATAGCCCACAAACACATTTTGTCCTGCCCATTGGGGAGCTTTGCTTTCAAGTCCAGATTTCTAGTTTCTCTTGAAAAGTTGGAAGACCTGTGACACTGGTCCACCATCCCACTGCTTCTGAGCAGAGCAGAGGCTGACCCCCTTGGACGGGACAACACTCCCCAGTGCCCACCAGTCCCCACCATGTGCAATGCCATACAACTTATGTCATGAGCTATGTCATAGCGTCTGCTCTCTCTTATGTTACCTGCCTAATTTCTCTAGGAGTTTAAGTTTTTAATCTCTGATCTAGAGTCTTGTCCACCAAATGCTCATGCTGTTTCTCCCTGTAGAATCTGGAATAAGAATGAGAGAGCCAAAGGGTTTATCCTTGGGTATTTCCAGGCCACTGTTCCTCAAGTGTCTTCTATCGGGACCCCAATCAGGGCTTTTGCTCCAGCTGTGCCTCTCAGGTAGCTGGTGCTCCCAAGCCTTCTGTGCTTATCTAAATCTCACTCACCCTCCAGGCTCAGTTCAAGAGTCTTCCCTGAAGCTTTTTCCAAGTCTTCTAGTTCACTGATCCTCCCACTGGATGACATCTGGACTTTTCAAGGGGGTGGGAATAGTTTTCTCAAGCCATCAGCCTTCATACCTGTGCTTTCTTCAAGGTGGTCTGCCTGTGAAAGTGTGTATCATGCTGCTTCTCCTACTTCCCCTCACAATCACCTTCTCCCACCCTTCACCCACCTCAAATCCTACAATCCTTTAGGTTCAGCATCTAAAAAAGGTGCTCTGGGGCACCAAGCAAGGTAAACTTTGAACATTGGTGTTGAGAAAGCAAATGTCTGGGCAACACATCCTTTTGCAAGCAGGTGGATTCTAGTTCCTTGCTTTCAGCAATATTGAAGAAAGATCTCCTTGAGTGGAGAGTTGGTATTTAAACCAACTTTAATTAAAATTAAAATAATTAAATTAAAATTAAAATTAAAAAAAAATTTAAAAATTAAAATTAATTAAAATTAAAATAATTTTTGAAGATGGATTACCATGTGACTTTGGCATATCTCAGATGGCATTCTTAAAAATAAGCAACTATTTTTAATAAGCAACTACTTACTATAACAGTATTCCTTTCATTCCTATCTACTTATTTATGTAAATGACATTTATTCAGTAGTTATATTTATCAAAATTAAAAATAGGAATATAAGTGATGTCATATCCTATCTCCTTCTAGCAATATGCAATGATCACCCATGAATACATGAAAAAGTTGAAAAAGACCTCATGTATCTCATTAAATGTACATCTCCAATACAAATCTTATGAGGAATATTTACCTATCAATTATGTAGTATTAATAACAGTAATGATAAGCCCACTGAGAAGAAGTAAAATCCTGTCAGTTTTGTGGAGTGCAAATAGGAGTTCAAGGAGAAAAAGGAAGGATGTGAAATTTCTGACTGTTAAAGAGGAACTTGTCTGTATATTTTTAAAATGGATGTTAGAAGTATCTAATCATGATAGTATCTAGATTCCACTGGATACATTTAAAATGAAGAGACCGTTCTATTTTTGGAAATCAGTATTTATATTATATGTTCTTTGTAACTCTTCAGACTTACAATGACACATTTTGGAAGTCAAATTATAAATGTGCCACTGAATATGTAGTTTTTCAGAGCTTTCTGTAGAGAGTTGCCAAACAAAAAGATTTAAAAACCACTGTTTTAGTAAGTATTTTTTCTCCTTGTAACTTGATTTTTCATCACACTGTTAGGTACTCTGTATCTTTGATTTACTACTTCGTGACTTAATCTCTGGCTTCCAGAGAGCCTTAGAGTTCCACGGATCACCACTTAATCAGGGTTTATCAAGCATCTACTCTGTGTGTAGGACAACAGGTCATATTTAAATATAGCATGTAATTTTTTCCATGGAAGAATATTTATTTAAGTGAAGATGACAAAAAAGAGCAAAGTATCAGTAAAAACTATATTTAAAAGACAGGTGAGGGCTTCCCTGGTGGCGCAGTGGTTGAGAGTTCACCTGCCGATGCAGGGGACACGGGTTCGTGCCCTGGTCTGGGAAGATCCCACATGCCGCGGAGCGGCTGGGCCCGTGAGCCATGGCCGCTGAGCCTGCGCGTCCAGAGGCTGTGCTCCACAACGGGAGAGGCCACAACAGTGAGAGGCCCGCGTACCGCAAAAAAAAAAAAAAAAAAAAAAGACAGGTGAATATCTCATATTTGGAGGTCATTTCTATAATACTTCAACAAGTCAGAGCATAAACAACTCCCCCCCACACCCCGCCAACAGCAAATAAATAAATAAATAAGCATATAAATAAATAAATAAATAAATTCTGACCAGATCAGGTTGAAAATATAGATGAAAATCCAAAGGGGTAAAATAACAAAAATCAAGGCTTTATTCAGAGCTTATTTACTCAGAATTTTAAAATAATATTAATGAGCTGTGGCTCTGTTGTCACAGTCAGATAAAATTAGAAGTGGAGGATGGTAGAGGAGACAAGCAATTAATGCTTTCTCTCTGGAGGGAGTGTGAAGTGTCTTCTTTTTTTTAAAATTTATTTATTTATTTTTGGCTGTGTTGGGTCTTTGTTTCTGTGCGAGGGCTTTCTCTGGTTGCAGCAAGCGGGGGCCACTCTTCATCGCGGTGCGTGGGCCTCTCACTATCGCGGCCTCTCTTATTGCGGAGCACATGCTCCAGAAGCGCAGTCTCAGTAGTTATGGCTCATGGGCCTAGTTGCTCCACGGCATGTGGGATCTTCCCAGACCAGGGCTCAAATCCGTGTCCCCTGCATTGGCAGGCAGATTCTCAACCACTGCGCCACCAGAGAAGCCCTGAAGTGTCTTCTTAACAGTGGAAGGAGATGGACTTAGGAAAGAAGTTAAAGACAAAGCATTTGGGGCTGCATGACTTAAGGCTGCATGCCACATTAGTGTCACATGGAGCAGAACAACCTAATTAGAATTAGCATTCATCAAAATAAATTCACAAGATTTTGTTTGCTTTCCTTACCAAGGCAGAAAAGTGTGAAAATGATTTTAGAAAGATTTCCCTCAAATTTTTTAAAAATTTGAAATTAAAATCGGGATTAAAGATAGAAGGTAAATTCTAACTGGAAAATTCTGGTAAAGGAACTCATCATTCCGCATGATCACAAGGCTCATTTCCCACATAATTCCCAGGTAAACAAGGTAGCTTAGGCTAAAGGTTCTTCCACCCTCATCTGGCCCAGGCCTGAACTGCCACCACACTGTCTTGCAAGGTGACTGGTGGTATGTTTTTTGTTTTGTTTTTTTTTTTTTTTGCGGTACGCGGGCCTCGCACTGCTGTGGCCTCTCCCGTTGCGGAGCACAGGCTCCGGACACGCAGGCTCAGCGGCCATGGCTCACGGGCTCAGCCACTCCGCGGCATGTGGGATCTTCCCAGACCAGGGCACGAACCCGTGTCCCCTGAATCGGCAGGCGGACTCTCAACCACTGCGCCACCAGGGAAGCCCTGGTGGTATGTTTTGAAAGCACCTTGCTACTAGCTGCAATGGCTGAATAAATGAAGTGGGCTGTTCTTGGCAGGACATAGGCTCTATAGGCTGTATCTGCATAAGGAGGCCCTCTTGCAAGTTCTGAACTCAGATCTCAGCCTGCAAGGAGATCGTAGCTTGATTTCTGTGAGTGGTAATGAGTTCACTGACCTTCTTGAGCAATTGCCTGAGGACAGACAGGTCATTTAGCTCAGAGTTACAGCAGAAGGGATTTTCCAGAGAGGCAAGGAAGTAGGGAGATAAGCATCTCTGCAACTAAACTAAAAGGAAAGTGCTATATCATATGAAAATGCAAAATACAAATAAAGTTACTAAAAATCATTACAAAACTCTTGACTTTTCAATGTATGGTCTCTACCAGTCATTTTTTTTCTTTATGTACTCAGTATCTACATAGTTACTTCGTGTGTGTGTGTGTGTGTGTGTGTGTGTGTGTGTAGGATGCATATGACAACTCTTCTATCTGTTTAGCAACACATGTGGACATTTTTCCATGTCATTAAATATTCTTCTATACCATGGTTTTGGATGGTCATATAGTATACCAATGTAATCATGTATCAGAACTTGCTTAACCAAGCTCCTCTTCTGGTTGTTCTCTTTTTTTTTTTTTTTTTTGCGGTATGCAGGCCTCTCACTGCTGTGGCCTCTCCCGTTGCGGAGCACAGGCTCCGGACGCACAGGCTCAGCAGCCATGGCTCACGGGCCCAGCCGTTCCACGGCATGTGGGATCCTCCCGGACCAGGGCACGAACCTGTGTCCCCTGCATCGGCAGGCGGACTCTCAACCACTGCGCCACCAGGGAAACCCCTGTTCTCTTTTTAATGGTGTTAATTTTATTGCTATGACAAACAATTCAGTGGTAAAGGACTTGCGCTGATGAGTAAGAGGGAGTTTTATTCTTGTTCCTGTTCCTGACTGTCTAGACCTTTGCAATGCGTGAACTGTCTTCAATCATTTGTGGGGTGGAGTTTCTTATTCTGGTGATCCCCAAAGAATGGCCAGTTCTGTCCCTACTCTTCTGTTAAGATTGGAGGTAAAGAGAATTTGAGATTTAGGAAATGAGACTAAACAGATTCCCAGTTCCCTCTAAGAATCTGAACTGACAGCAGCTCTGCGAAAGTTCAAGTCATGTTATCTAAGAGGTCACAACATTTAACAGGGTGGTTTGACAATCTCAGAGGTAAAAAAGAAATTAAGAAATTGGAAAGAAGAAATAAACTGGGTGCTGGGCTCAAAGAGGCTCTATTAATCCTTCACTCCATGCCAAAAAATATGCCCAAGAGGCTCTCCATACCAATGCCAAATGATGACTTAATGTCCCTGAGCTGGAGCAGCCCAGGGCTGTTGTTGAGTGTTGGGAGAGGAGGCTGGGGTAGGAAGGGAGGGGGAAGATTTGCCACAATCTTGACGTTGGTTACAGGAGGGCTACCTTGATTTCCCATCACCACAGATACTCCTCCAAATGTTAAGTGTGAACCAGTCTCAGAGGCAGGGCAGAAGAGAGCTCTGTAATCTGCTGCTCCCGAATTTTTAGTGCTATCATCAAATCTTTGCAGCTGATGCTCACATTGTAATACTGTGCCTGGGAAGAGACGGTTCGTTTCAAACTCCAGTTACATGCATCCTGCAATAATATGTCCAGCTCTCTGGAAGGGGAACTGTAGTAGATCCATGAGCGAGGAGTCAGACTTTTTTGGAAAATTTGTGCCCTGAATTAGTCCATGCAGTAGTATGCTGGTAAATGTTTAATAATAGGCTCCAAAACAAAAAAATACTGATATGAAGCATTTGCCTATTTCCATGGTATAAATACTCTCACTGTGGCCAATTTTAAGCAATCATTTGTGATGTCATGGATGTAGAGCTGGGAAGAGTTGCACACAGTTGGCTTTTAATAGCTGGTGTGAGCTTTGTCTAGTTCATCCAGATATGGAGTGGGTGGGGAGAAATGTGTTAGGGTTCTCTATCTTTGCCATCAGTTCCTGAGGAAATCTCCCCACCTCCACTTCAGCACTGCACCAGCCACACCTGACCATTCTTGGTGCAGACCTTTTGTCAGGGATGTCCACTATTGTCCCTTATTTCTTAAGCTCGACTTCAGAAGGGAGCCCTGCCTTCAGTTCCCCACTCCCCCTCAGCTTGCCCCACTCACACTTTCCTAACCCCTGGGAACGTGACCACAACAGAGCAGTGTGTTGAACACCCTCTGGCTGCTCCTCATTCCGCCCCCATTGCCTAAAGGGAAACTGAAACTTCATCTCTCTTAAAACTTGCATCTCATTTCTGTAAGACCAACTGAGCCCAGCTGCTTCTATTCCCAAGTTATTTCAAGATCATGAACTCACAGCCCCTGCCCTTTAAATTCCTTTATTCTGTCTCCATGACTAATTATAAAACTAATTATTCTCCAAGGGTCAGCTGTCTTTTGGATACCTCCTCTGTCTCTCCCAGGATAAAATTAAAGCCTCCGCCATCTCCCATACTCCTATAGAATTGTGGAGCTATCTCATCTTTTGAATGTACAGAATGGGATTTCAATTTTATTTGCTTATAAGTCTGTTTCCATTTCCAAGCTGTGTGCTCCAAAAGGCAGAGACCAGTCATCTCTATCTTCAGCTCTCAGGGCAGTGTCTGGCATGTGGTCAGCCCTCCATACATATTTGTCAAAGACATTAGTGAATCAATGAATGAAGAAAATTCTAGAGTCATCAGAAAACAGGATGTTTGTAAGAACACTTTTGGCCTTAGGTTACTGAAGATATAATTCAAAATGGTTTAAGTATTATTGACAAAAAAGTTCAAAGGTGGGGCAGTTCCAGGGGTTGGTCCAGTCAGGGTCTCAGCAGTGTTCTGAAGGAGTCCATCGTCCTCCTCTGCCATCCTTTGCATATTGATTTTTGTGAAAAGGTAGCAAGAGAGCTATATATGGCAGCAAGAAGGTTGCAGCAGCTCCAGGCATCACATCCATATATAACAAGGTCCAAAGATTAGAAAAAAGACTCTCTTTCTTGTATGTCAAAGGAAATTTCCCCAGAAATTCTTTTCCTCTTTCCCCCATAAGCAGATTTCCCCTCATGTGGTAAGGGAAAGGAAATGTAATGATTGACTTGGACTAATGAAAAAGTTCTCTTGAAGTTCATGGCCAGCCAGGGTTCTGGAAGTGGGATGGGGACGGCTATCTGGTAGGCAACCAACAGCTGCCACACATACAGTCAACAGAAGTAAGGTATTGAACTGTGGTCCACATGACCAAGCTGTGTGCATCCCACATATATGAGGATGGTTGAACATTAGAAAATCTGATGTAATTTATGACACTAATTGTAAGAGGAAAAAAATAATCATCTTAATAGATTCTGAAAAAGCTTGGGATAAAATTCAACACCTATTCATGATTTTTAATAAGATTTAGTAAATTTAATGAAAGGAACATGCAAAACATAGAGCAAACATGTTTAATGATGAAACCTATAGATTTCAGAAACATATGCCCAGAATCACTGTTTCTGTGCAAAACTGTTCTACAGATCATAGATCAGGATAAGAAAAAGAAATAATTGTATGAGTTTGAAAGAAAAAAAAAACTATTATTATTTACAGAGGACATGATTATCTCCATAAAAACTTAAGAGACTCTTCAGACAAGTTATTAGTATTAATGAGGGTTTAGAAATATCACTGGAAAGGATATCAGTTTTTATAAAATCAGTCACCATGGTACATATCAGCAACAACAAAATATGCTCCTCTAAAAAAAATTTATAATAACAAAATATATAGGTTTCCTAGGAATAAATTTAATAAGAGCTAAGAATGATATTTATGGAGAAAATATAAATCATTGCTAAAATATATTTTAATAGAGTCAAATCAATGAGACAGATAGATTATATTTATGCATAGAGAAACCCAAAATCATGAAAATTTTTACTCTCTCCCAAATAATCTAAAAATCCAGTGTAACTTCAAACAACATATGAGAAGATTATACAAAAATTGCAAGGCCAACAAATAATAGCTCTTTTTTGAAGAAAATTTTGAAGAGAACTAGGGCAGAGAGGTCATGTTTGCCCAGAAAACAAGACTTATTTTGAAACTATGGTAATTTGACCAGTGTGCTATTAGCAAAAGATCAGATATATAGACCAATGGAAGAAATAAATGACCCCATAAACTATCTAATGCTTAAACAGAAACAATATATGAGAGGATTGTATTGTAGATCAGTATCAAAAGAACAGTCTACCTAACAAATGCTTTTGGAACAACTGGTTATCTATTAAGGAAAGAAATGAAATTTATCTTTATCTCACACCATATGTAAAAATCAACCCTAAGGAGAATAAAGACATAAAATATGAGAATATTAATTAATCATTTATTTATTTATTTATTTATTTATTTATTTGCGGTACATGGGCCTCTCACTGTTGTGGCCTCTCCCGTTGCGGAGCACAGGTTCTGGACACGCAGGCTCAGCAGCCATGGCTCACGGGCCCAGCCACTCCATGGCATGTGGAATCTTCCCGGACCGGGCACGAACCCACATCCCCTGCATTGGCAGGAGGACTCTCAACAACTGCGCCACCAGGGAAACCCATAATTTTTCTTTTTTATGAAAACATTTAATAAAACATCTTTGTGATTTTTGTGGTAGGGCAGTACATGCAAAGTACATACATACAAAGAGGACAAACATAAAGACAACTTGATTAAAATGATAGAAACTCTGTGTTTCAAATATGGAAAGGAAGAAAAGTGGGGGGAGAAAACCACTTTTAAAAGCTTGATTAAAATTAAAACTTGACTAAATTAAAACTTGATAAAAACTTGATTAACTCTTGACTAAATTAAAAACTTGATTAAAATCAAGTTGATAAATTCAACTTGATTAAAATGATAGAAACTCTGTGTTTCAAATATGGAAAGGAAAAAAAGTGGGGGGAGAAAACCATAGACAAGGATAAGATGTAAAGATGTTTGCAATATGTATACACAAAACATATAAAGAACATTTGAAATTTGATGATAAGAAGACAAATAATCCTACTAGAGAAATAAGCAAATGATATAAACAGATAATTTTAGAAGAAAATACTCAAATGACCCATTAAGAAAAAATATTCAACCACAACATAATCAGGAAATGCAAAGCTAAAAGGCAGTCAGATTGGCATCAGATTGGCAAAAATTGAAAACTGAAAATACTAAGTGTTGGTGAGAATATGGAGAAAGAGGAAGTCATACTTTGCAGGTACAGAGGAAAATGTGTACAACCAATTTGGACAGCAGTTTAGCCACATACAATAAAGATGAAAATGAGCATACCCTGTGACCCAGCAATTCTATTTCTAGGAAATGTGTCAAAGAAAATCTCACATATGTGCCCAAGGAGACACAGAGAATATAGAAAGTGTTAAGAATGCATGAAAGTCGGGGCTTCCCTGGTGGCGCAGTGGTTGAGAGTCCGCCTGCCGATGCAGGGGACACGGGTTCATGCCCCGGTCCGGGAAGATCCCACATGCTGCGGAGCAGCTGGACCCGTGAGCCATGGCCGCTGAGCCTGTGAGTCTGGAGCCTGTGCTCCACAACGGGAGAGGCCACAACAGTGAGAGGCCCGCATACCGCAAAAAAAAAAAAAAAAAAAAAAAAAAAAAGAATGCATGAAAGTATTCAATGATAGAATGATAGAATGGAATGCAAGAACATGCATATCAGCTTCATATATAATAGTAAAAAATTAGAAACATCTTAAGTATTAACAAGAGGATGGTGCATTACACTGAATTATATTTGTGTAGTGAAATACTATACAACAGTGACAATAAATGACCTGGAATTATATGCATCAACATGGAAGATTCTTTTTTTTTTTTCCTTTGAGGGTGAATTTATTTAAAAAAAAATTTAAATTAAAGTTGATTTACAATATTGTGTTAGTTTCAGCAAAGTGATTCACATATACATATAATAGGTTCATTTGTACTATTTTTTAGATTTCACATATAACTGATATAATATGGTATTTGTCTTTGTCTGACTTACATCGCTTAGTATGATAATCTCAAGGTTCATTGAACAGGGATGATTCTTGTATGCATATTGTTGAGTGAAAAGAGTTTCAGAAGAATACATTGTGAACAATGTCATCGTTGCACTGTTTAAGTAATGTGTAATTGTGTAAAATGATACTCAGTATTGCTTAGTTGTACAGGATTTTGGTAAAAGTATAAGACATGCCCAAGTATGATGGACATCCCCAAGAGTGAATGGGATGGGGAACACAGACTGATTCAAGTATGTTTGCACAGTTCTATTTTTTAAGCTGGGAGATGGATATGCTTGTATTTATTATATTATTTTCTCCATAGTTTTATATGTCAGAAATATTTCACAATATATTTCTCACAGATCAAAAGAAAGAGGTAGCTCTCTAGTGACCATAAAGAAACACTGGCAAGTTGATGAACATCCTTTCTGACATGTGTATCATCTAGAAGCTCATGGGAAGTGTCTTCCCATGACCTGAGAAGAAAGTACCACTCTAACATCCTGTGCTATATGGAGCATCGCTCACAGATCCAAAAGAAGGCTGATCTCAACATTCAAAAATTAATTTGAATGATGTGCTTTGGAGCACATTTTTTTTTAAATTGTAAGTTAGTTAAATGCTTCTGCAAAAATTAGAAATGCTTTCTGAGGAAGACGATTCTCTCCCTGCATCATGAGTCACTCAGTTCTGCCTGAATTATTAGGAAATGCAGGCCAAAGCCTTGCTCAAAGGTTTTTGTCAATTGTTACCCAGTAAGTGTGGTTCCTCCCTTTATTTCTCAAGTCTTCTGGATCATCTGATCTTATTTGATTGTGGAGCATGAGTTTTCTTGTTTTAACCTCAACTAGTTCTGCAATCCAACTCAAAGTAGTAGACTTGGAAAATGAGACTTTTAGCTGGGGAGAACCAAGGGCTGCCCTTGGGAGGTCAGATGCCCCAGTGCAGTTTTCTCAACCTCTTGATGCTGTTTGCAGTTGGCTGTGAAAGGATGGCTTTGGAATTGGCCTGGGGGGTCAGTGAGAGCTAGACCAATCCTTCCTGAGAAGGGCTGCTCAGCCAGACTTGTGGGGGAGGACAGCCCCCAGACCGTGGGCTTAGAGACCGACCCTGCCATGTGCTATCTAGGCTGATTCACTTAACCTCCCTGAGCCTCTGATTCTTCATCTGAAAAACAGTGTGTTTTGAAAATTAAATTATGCAGTATCTGATAAATCAGCACACATGAAAGATGTTCTCTGAGATCACTAGCCCGATGAAAACTCCCAGGCCCACTGAAACGGATCTGACTCTCTTCTGAGAATGCAAAAATGATCCTTTATAATTCAGTCCTTAAGGCATTAGTATAAATGAACTTGTAGGTTTGCTTAAATATCTCTGGAAAAAAGAGGGCAATCTATGAATGAGAAGCTTCAATTACAGCACTCTATCCCTAAGTGTGGTATGTTCATGGTTCGTGAGAAAGTTTTCAGTGGTGCAATTTTATATGCTGAATTTAATGACATTTGGTTTTCCTTGGACTCATCTTTATAGTTGCCTTCTGGTGCGGAATGAATGGAAACATTCAGCCTGGCACACAGTAGGTCCTCAGTAGGTGGAGGTACTGTTATTACTGCTCTTTTCTCTAATCAACACTGCTCCTTGTGGGAGCGTTGCCACATCAAAAGCACTAGAGTTCTGCACTGGCAACTGGGGAATCCATGCCATTGGGTTGTAGGAGGGAGGGGAAGACTACAGGCAATCAGGCACTCAATCCATCACTTGTTTCCACCAATTTCCTAAGAGCTGTGAAAAATAAGACCAATCACCTTCTCTTGAAAAAGTATATGTGGTGAAGTAATAAATTCTGGATTGCATGATGGGAGACCCAAGGTGGAGATGGATTTCCCATGCAATAGCCCAGGCAAGCTGGTAGGATTCCTGTGTTTGGCTGTCCTAGGGGGATCTGTGAGGTCTCTAAGGTCCATTGCTGAGTCTTCAGAGCTTACCTGTATGTCCCAAACAGCCTCAGCCCCCTCCATCATGCTTTCTTGTACTGTGTCAAGTTAGTATGATTATCAATTGCTTTCACATTAACAACAGATTCA
Source organism: Hyperoodon ampullatus (assembly GCF_949752795.1). Taxonomy (NCBI): domain Eukaryota; kingdom Metazoa; phylum Chordata; class Mammalia; order Artiodactyla; family Ziphiidae; genus Hyperoodon; species Hyperoodon ampullatus. The sequence goes on from NC_136916.1 coordinate 75,698,324, forward strand.
CAGCCTCTTGATGGATGATGTAATCTCACCATGCACTGTACATTTTCAGCACAGAATGATGCTGTTCTCTTTTATCTTCTGTATCCAGCAGGGGATGACTCAGTCAGAAAGAAATTTCGCTTTACACATCGTTAGACTACGCTTTGGGCTTTCCCCAACAGAGGAGAACAATGGAATCTTGGCTCCCAAGCTTTGTCATTCACCTGCATATTTCCCTATAAAATGGGGCTGGGCCCTGTGAAATGGGTGGGCTGGTGTTGTAACAGTTGTAGGACCAGCTTCTCGGCTGTGAGTCTACATAGTGCCTGGTAGTTAGAGGAAGGGAGCCTGATTTAAATAACTAGTGCAGCAAACTTTAATTCTAATTATTCTTCTCTGGCGGCAAATTCTGAAATCCAGAAGCACCCTGTGCATGTACTTTTTTTTTTGACAAATGTAAGAGCTTGCATTTATGTAAAAAAGAGTGGATGATATCTCCCCTCTCTTTCTATATTTATTTTTCAAAATTTATATTCTGATATACAACAATGTATATTTGGGGAAGTAAGGTCAAGATTATTTATTATATTTTAGGAAGAACTTCTAAGATGACTGAACTTTCTTCAGTCTTTCTTAATGAGGGGTCAGCAATCTTTTTCAAGGGAGGGTCTATTTTTTTAAGATGTCTGTTGACCAGAGAGAGAGCCATACAGGAGGAAATAGGGGGGAAAGGGATGCATTAAGTGCTTTCTGGCTGCTGGGCAGACCCAGTTGCTGTACCATGCTGGCTTATGGAGGAGTCTGAAGCCAAAGTTTCAAGCCTTCATCTGTGGTACAGCTGCTTAAGAATGAGGACTAAAATTTTGTATGTGACCAATTTCTTCTCTCAAGACTGTCTGATTTTCATTTTGCCTCTAATAGTTCTACTGAAAGAAAATCCCTTAAATATCTCAACTGAAACAATGCTTATTGGAAGGGAAATCCTTCCTGGGTCAGCAAAGTTGGAGTCCTGATGGTGGAGGTTTTGTGGGCTCTCAGGAACTCCCCAGCCCATTCCTCTCTGCTTCCTTCACAGCTACCTCTCTCTGAGCCCAGCTGGGACAAGGTACTCAGCTCTGGGGGTGAGGTCACATGTCAGTCTAGAACCCTTGACCCCAGAGACCTCTGTCATTTCTTTCTCTGGGTGAGTTTCTGAGTTTCTGCAGAGCTAGAAGACTGCCATTTGTAATGACCCTGAGGGCTATATCGGTCTCCTATATAAGAATGTTATGAAGCAATGAAGGACTTTGGAGTCGGCTGCTGGCTGCTATTGAGGCAACAGGAAAAGTCAGTACATGGCCTCTATCATTGAAAGCTTGAGTTTGGTATCACATGTGATGGGGAGAGAAAAGAAAACCATGAGTGGAACAGAGTATCTTTATCATTTTAACTTTTAATAAGGCCTCTGCAGTACTTACAATATCAGATGGACTTTTCATCATCACAAACATTTAGTATGGCAGATTGCAACCTCTAAGGGTGTGAGTGTCTGTGTGTGTGTGTGTGTGTGTTAAACATTGTCCTGATTTCCCACGCTTTTGTTTCATGAGTAATTTCCTGTTAAACATTTATGATGGGGAAAACAGTTTTTCAGAAAGTTAAACATAGAATTACCATATTACCCAGCAATTCACTATTTGGAAATAACCAGAAGAATTGAAAGCAAGGTTTTGAACTGTTATTTGTACACCCTCGAAAAGGTATTGCACACAGTAATGCTACTATTATTCATAGCAACATTATTCACAATAGCCGAAAGGTGGAAACAACCCAAATGCACATCAACAGATGAATATATAAACAAAATGTGTTTATCTACAAAGGAATATTGAGCCATAAAGTGGAATGAAGTACTGATACATGCTACAAAAGAATGAATCTGAAAAACATTATGATAGGTGAAAGATTTTAGACATAAAGGGTCACATATTATATGATTCCATTTATATGAAGTATCAAGAATAGGAAAATCTATAGAGACAGGAAGTATATTAATAATTGCCAGAGGCTGGGTAAAGGGAGAAATGGGGAATGACTCCTTTTTTTTAGTCTATAAATATCAGAGATTTACTATTTTTTTTACATATATATATAAATCCTTTTTTATATTCTTTTCCATTATGGTTTATCTCAGGATAGTGAATAGAGTTCCCTGTGCTATACAGTAGGACCTTGTTGTTTATCAATCCTATATGTAATAGTTTGCATTTACTAACCCCAACCTCCCACTCCATCCCTCCCCCATCCCCCTCCCCCTTGGCAACCACAAGTCTGTTCTCTATGTCTGTGACTCTGTTTCCTTTTCATAGATAGGTTCATTTATGTCATACCTTAGATTCCAAATATAAGTGATATCATATGGTATTTGTCTTTCTATTTCTGACTTACTTCACTTAGTATGATAATAAAAATATGCTTTGCACAGGGGTCATGCTAATCTTCTCTGTGTAGTTCCAATTTTAGTATAAGTGCTGCTGAAGTAAGCATGGGAATGACTACTTAATGCGCATAGGGTTTCCCTTTGGGAAACAAATGTTTTGAAACTAGATAGAGGTCATTTTTGCACAACATTGGGAGTATCCTAAATGCCACTGAATTGTATACTTTAAAATAGTTAATTTTATGTTATCTGAATTTGATCTCAGTTTAAAAAATCAATGGTGGGATTTCAAGAATCCAAGAGCAAAGCTTTAAAAACAGGTGAGAAGAATACATTTCTTAAATGCTATACACGCACATAGAGACACGTACAGATGTAGATACAGAAGTCCCAATACAGGGACTGTTATATATTGGCCAGGTATGATGGTTAATTTTATGTGTCAACTTGATTGGGCCAGGGGATGCTCAGATATTTGGTTAAACATTAATCTGGGTATTTCTGTGAAAGTGTTTCCCATGAAATGAATGTTTAAATCAGTAGATTACTTAAAGCAGATTTCCTCCCTGATGTGGGTGGGCCTCAACCAATCAGTCGAAGGTCTGAATAGAACAAAAAGGCTGATTGTCCTGAGTAAGAGACAATTTCTTCTGCCTGACTGCATTCAAGCTGGGACCTTGACCTTCACTTGCCCTCAGACTAGAAATACTTAATCTACTCTCCTGAGTCACCATCTTGCTGACTCACTCTATAGATCTTGGGACTTCTCAGTCTCCATAAATGCATGAGCCAATTCCATATAATACATCTCTTTATATTAGTATCTCTATCTACCTATCTATCTATAATTTACCTTCTTATCTATCTCTCCTATTGGTTCTCTGGAACCAATACAGAGAACCCTAATATACCAATTTACCAAGTTTCTGACACAATTATTCCTCTTTTCATTTTCTTTCTGAGCTTTCTTTCTGTTAACCTTTTAATCCTTTCTATATAATGCCCTATTGTCTACATGACTTTACTTCAAGTAGTCTCACACTTAATGGCAAACAAAATTGCTTATCCAACCTGAGATTAAAATTTTATCAGAAAATAAAGCTAAAAACTCCACTGTTATTTTGACTGAAAGTTAATTTTAGCAAGTGTGAAAATGTCACCAAATTATGTTTCTGTGTCTTTTTCTTCATAAGAGAAAAGGTGTTGTTTAGTTGTGTCTTTTCTCATATGCTAGCTTTATAACGAAATGTCCAGGTTCCCCTCCAATCACACTGGCCATTGGTATGTTATGAAACAGTTTATGACTCTCATTAACTTTGATGGTTATAATTAAATGAAGTTGTGGAATAATCCAGGGCCGGCCCTCTGGAGTGTTCCTAATTCAGTTTCCATAGACATTCACGAGATGATGAGTGTAGCTAAGCCAGAGTCCATGATACTGTGATTTAAATATCTATTGTCTGAAAATAAAAATCTTTCCCTAAAGAAAAAAATAAAAGGCCAGACATCGATAAAATTCAATATGGAGAGATCATTGTGTATTAGCACAGTGACATAGTGGACAAAGCTTCAGAGAAGAGGTGGTGCTTCATCTGGGTGTTGACCTAATTTAGTGGGGAAGGAAAGGTAAGAGGCAACTATTGAGCCCTTACAATGAGCTCTCATTAACTCTCACAAAAGCCTTGTAAAGAACATAGCATTACCCCATTGTAGAGATGAGTAAACCCATGGTTTTGTCCCTGTAAACTTTGTGGCAGAAAGCAGATGTCTCAGCTATGAGAACTGAAGCTGTGCATTTATGAGAGTCCTAGACATGTCTGGATGATGAGGGGTGTAGAACCACCAGGCATTGTCTGCTGGACAGTGGACAAGAATTACAGGAGTGTCTCATTGCGTCCATCCCTCCAAGAGTCTTGCACTGGCATCCCATCATCTTATGCCCGATTCAAGGAAGACAGTGCTGCAAAAGAAGTGAGAAAAAACAGAAAGGGCCAAGTCACTGAGCCCTCCAGAAGACAATTCAGTGAGTAAGGAAGTATTCTTGGAAGGGACAACAATGTGGCACCCAGGTGTGAAGGTAAGAGATGGAGGAGTGGGTGCAGTGTGTTAGCTTCATAGAAACAGCATCAAGCATTCCCTAGGGATGTTGAAGCAGGAGTGGAAAGTGTCAGTTGTTAGACAAAGAAGTCTCTCTGGAGCAGAGGGGAGGTATTTTCCAGAGATGCTGAGAATTCTGAGAAGAGGGGTCAGGAAAAGTGCAAGTTTAGGGCCTGCCTTAGTGAGTGGGGGCTGAGTCAGATACCTGGTGCTACCACCATCATGACCCTGAGTTTACCTCTGCCTATAGTGGCCTGGAAAACACACAATGGTAGGTATACCATTCTTTGTGTGAGGTTCTCAACTTTGTGAAATGGAAGCACAATTAGATTCTAATAAATATACTCAAAAAGAATGGACAAGTTGATCAATGCGGCAGAATACAATTAAGAAGGCAATCAGCGAATATTTACAACTTTAGTATATGATAAAGGTAGACTTTCAAACCAGTGTGTAATTAATGATGTTGAAATAATTTGTTATCAAAATCAAAGTAATCAAATGAATTTGGGAAAAAGTAAAGTTAGTTCACTTTCTTACACCATGAAAACAAAATTCTAGACAAACCAAATTCCTAAACAACTGAAACATCACAAAAGCATTAGAAGAAAAGTAGAATATATTTCTAACCTTGAGAGTAGGAAAGGGATTTTATAAGAAACAAAATGTAAAAGCAATACAGAAAACAGACAGCTACATCAAATGATGTCAGGGACACATATCCAACTCTCAATGGTCCCAATGAAGCCCTTTTTCTTGGTTTGAGGTGAACAAAAACATGTCAACTCTCCCTGTCTCCACGGATGTGGGGTCCAACAACTTTCACCCAAAGCCCTTACTCACCATGTAATGTCCTTTTCAAAATATTTTTATACCCTAAACATGGTCCATGGATGAAAACCATTGATGTCCTCCATACTGATCTTGTATCTCACGTTGGAAGAGAGCTTCTATTATCTTGGAGCCTCAGCCAAAGCTAAGGATAAATAGCTTCATTTTAACATCTTTGTGTGTGTGTGTGTGTGTGTGTGTGTGTGTGGTGGTGGTGGGGTTGTGCACATGTGTGCACGCACAGGCATGTGTCTGATGACACTTCAAATTGATAGCACTAGTAATCCCAGGGAGGGGAATTGAGTAGAGTGGTGAGTTGTCAAGTGGGACTTCAACTTTATCTGTAATTGTTTCAATTTTTATAGTGACAATATATTCATGGATTGCTTGGGTAATTAAAAATAAATGAAATTAACTATAGTTTGTGCTTGTTGAGTTTCTGCAACTTAATTTCTATCTGCCAATGAAATAAATCTGAAACCTTTCATTTGGGTTAATCGCCCAACTAAATGTGTTGCTCTGTTGGAAGAAAACCAAATTGTGAGGCACTATTCAGGGCTCTGTGCTGTGGATTGCTCATATGGTCTCAACATCGGTCTTTTGCTGTTCCCACTTTCTAGATATGTACTCAGTATGTAATATACATTTGCTCTGATACTTTGACTTCCTGGCCCCTGGCTGACCTAAAGGGATAAACGACAAATCCAGCAACTTCCTCTCTTGCAAACATGAGAGAGTACATAGCTACCTGGTTCATTTCCAGCTGGAAGCAAAGCACGGTAGGTAGGGTATTTACTCCTACCATGAAATGAAAATGGGTCTCTATTTGGTTTCCCAAAATAAGCTGAAAAAAATCACTTTTCCGGTGTTCAGACAGCACCCTGGGAATATTTTGGTAAAGTGGCAGGCATAAAATGAACAAGGTGATTAGTCTTAGCACGTAATGTAACTTTGGCTGGAAGCACACATAGCAAGGCATGGCAGTAAAGGCACGACCCCCAACCTTCTCCAGGTGTGTTTCCTCTGGGCAATTTCTCACACTGCATTAATAATACCTTAAGGATACCCATTTGGTGTTTTATAAATATTTCAAAGTACTTCTACATTGCCATTGGCCCATTTTACATTTATCATGTGCCCACAATTGTTGGCTATGGGGTTTGGAACAGAAAGAGCCATTTTTTTCTCCCACAGGAAGCTCAGAGTGTAGTTCAGGGATGCAGACACTTAAGCCAACATTAAGTGTCAAGTTTCCTTTCCATTAAGCAAGGAAAATGCCATGAGAGAAAGAAACACAGGAGCTGTGGGAGAACAGAGCAGAACATTGGGAGAGGTGTAAGAGAGCAGGGCCGCTTTAGGAAGAGGAAATGGCCTGTGCAAATGCACCGAGGCATAGAATTGTACCTTGGGTTTTGAGGAACATAAGTTATTGAGGGCAGGACATGAGCATAGTGAAAGCTATGGCCAAATGGAGGGTCTCGTGTACTTATCTATGGAAACTAAACCTGATCTGGAGGCAAGAACATTCAATGGATTCTAAGCAAAGAGGGGACTTGAACATATTTGCACTGCAGGATAAATAATCAATTGGAATGAGGCAACAGTGGAGGTTGGGAGACTACTTAAGAAGCTATCTGAGCAATCTGCTGGAGTGAGGCTGCTCTAAGACAAAGGTCCTAGGAAAAGGGAGAGGCGAATGCAATTGAGAGAAGTAGTTTCTAGAGAATTTGATGAGTTGCTGGGTGTTGGAGAGATGTGTGGACGGGAGTCTAGGTTGCTGGCTTTGGTGTCTGGATGAGTAGGGTCACCATTCACAAGGCAGTGAAAACAGTAAGGGGATTAGGGTCAGGAAAGGCTTGATAAGAATGCTCTTAGAATATTTATTTTCCCATACTTTCTAATGAAATTCTAGTGGGCTAGATATGATAGAATGATGAAGTATATCTTCTGGCAAGGAATCTTAGACACTCAAGATAAATGAACTGATCTAATTCTCCACCTGCTTGGGACCAAGTAGGGACCAGTACTGAGTTTTATTTGCTCTGGCCCAGAGCTCCTTTAACTGAACTATGAAAGTTATGTCCCTCTGACTCTGAATCTACTTGCTTTTCCATACAAGGCAGAACATATAACAGAAGCACTTCAGGCGGAATAGAAACTGCCTTCCAAATTCATTCCTTCACTTATTCCCATACATTTATGGGCACCTCTTCTGTGCCAGGCATTCTCCTAGGTGTTCAGCTGTGAAAGTCTTCCTCTCACTGAGATTACATGTAAGGGGTGGAGCTGATTATTACAGACACAAGCAATTATACAGAGGGAGGTAGATGCTACAGAGAGAAGTGCAGCAGGGAGAGGGTGGGGGTGTTGGGGATAGAAGACTGCTCCTTCCTAGAGGGTTGTCAGGGAAGGACTTTTGGATTACGAGATGTTGAGCAGAGATCAAAGGCAAGTCAGGGGGATCCCTGGGGAGAGTAGTCCAGGATAAGGAAATTGCAAGTGCAAAGGTGCTGCTCTGGGGAGGTGTTTGACATAGTCAAGGAGCACTGGGGAAGACCCATGTGGTTGAAGCAGATGGAGCAGGGAGAGAATGGTAGGAGGTGAGATCAGAGAAGAAGTGAGTGATCAGGTCTCAGAGCCTTAAAGACCAAAGCAAGGTCTTGGCTCCTGCCCTGAGTCAGGTGGGGGCCACTGTGGGGAAGCCACTCCCAGAGCAAAGACATGATGTGACTTGCCTCTTCCAAGGACCATATTCTGGCTGCAGGGAAAGGGCAGAAGCCAGGGTACCAGTTCAGAGGCTATCACAATAATGAAGACGAAGAAGGCTGGTGCCTCAGACTGGGATCTCTGCTGGGGAGTGGGGAGAGGTTGTCAGGTTCTGGATAGATTCTGAGTGTAGAGACGGCAGGTTTGCTGGTTGATTGGCAATGAGATGTGAGACAAAGACAAAAGCCAAAAATGGCTCCAAGGCTTCTTCCTGAAGAACTGCAAGCGTGAAATTATCATCTATTTTAGGGGGGAGGGGTGGCTGAGGAGAATGAAACAAGCAGGCTTGGTAGCTGGAGGGAGATATTTGATTTTGGACATGCTAATATGAGACGTTCAGTAGACAATAAAGTAGAAATATTGAACAGGTGATTATCCATGAGTCTGGTGTTGAGCATTGAGGTCTGTGATGGACATAAAACATTGAGAGTCATTAGCATTTAAATGTTACTTAAAACCATGAAGCTTGATGAGATTATGCTGCTGATTTATAGGTCAAGTAACGTAGGGACTGAGACCTGGCCACTGGAGACCATTAGCCCATGGAGGTGACCGTGACATCGACAAGTGCTGTTTTGATGGAGTGGTGGTGACAGAGCATAGAGTGAGCAGAGGGAAATTGAAGACTGCAAGCACAGACAAATATGTCAAGGAGTCATGTTATAAAGGTGAGTGGACAATGGGAGAAGTATCTGGGGTGGGGGGAGGTAGAGTTAATGTTTCCTTCTTTTTAATGGACAATATTACTGCATGTTTAATGCTGATAGGATCTATCATAGACTGAAGAAAAGGACAAATTTATGCTGCAGGAGTGAAACACTAGATTGTGCATACATCAAGCTAACTAGCAGGTACTACATTTATTGAAAAGAGGAGGTGAGGTTGCCTAAGAACTATTAAATGGACAGAATCTAGTCTCCAGGCTGAGGAAGGAGCTGGCTAGAATGGCTTACATTATAAAATAAATGTGTTGGGACAACGAGGAGTCCCACTGAGGATGAAAAAAATATTGGATTCACACTTTGTACTTTACCTTAAAACAGATTCCAGATGTATTAAAATTTTAAAAGCCAAAGAATGAAATTATAAAAGTATTAAAAGAAACTACAGAAGAAATTTTAAATGTAACCTTGTGGTATGGAAGTCCTTTTTTGAGTATGCCTCAAAAATAAGAACCCCAAAATGAAAATGTTGATAAATTTAATCTTATACAAATATAAATATTTCATGTAGCTAAAAATAGCCAAAATATTAAAAAATACAGGGGAAAATATTTGTAATTCATAGGACCAATAAAGAGCTAATTTCCAAAATGTATGGACTATTTACAAATCAGTAAAATAAAGACAAATGCGGGAAATGAGGAAAGGTCATTTGTTATATATTGGTATAACTTATATGTAAGGTGGCCTGGCAATAGCTTTCAAAAGTAAAAAAATGCCTATACTCTTTGTCTTGGAAATTCCATTATAGACATTTTTTCCTGCAAATAAACTTATGTGTGTGAAATATTGACCAGGGATATTTGCAGCAGGATTCTTTGTAACAGCAAAATATTGGAGGAAACCTAGAGGTGGTCTATCAGTAGGAGAGTAGTGTTATATATTATGAAACAGTTATATACAGGACTACTATGTAGCCATTAAAAAGAACACAGCAACTCTTTTGCCCTTTATATCTCTAAGATACATTATTAGATCAAAAAACCATGATGTATAGAACAGTTACAGTGGGGGAAGAGGAGGGTGGGATGAATTGGGAGATTAGGTTTGACATAAATATACTACCTTGTGTAAAATAGATAGCTAGTGGGAACCTGTAGTATAGCACAGGGAGCTCAGCTCGGTGCTCTGTGATGACCTAGATGGGTGGGATGCCGGGGGTGGGGTGGGAGGGAGGTCCAAGAGGGAGAGGATATATGTATACATATAGCTGATTCACTTCATTGTACAGCAGAAACTAACACACCATTGTAAAGCAACTATACTTTAATAGAAAGCAAACAAACCATGATGTATAGAACAGTTATATCATGTCCCATAGAAAAAAGACAAATATTAAAAAGCAGTAATTTTGTTAAACCTCATTGGTAACCCAGAAAATGTAAAATAAGGCACTAGCATTTTTTAAAAATTACAGATTAAATATGTCCACCGTTGTTAAAGGTGTGGGTAAATTTTTTAAGCCTCATCGTAACCCAAAAAATGTAAAATAAGGCATTAGCATTTTTAAAAAAATTACAGATTAAATATATCCACCACTGGTAAAGATGTGTGTAAATGGCTCTTTTATAAATTATTAGTAGCAGTATAAAATGGTAGGAACCTCTTAGAAAGAAAATTTGAAGTATCCAAGTGTGTTCAAAATGCCTATGCTGGTTAACCAAGTAATTCTATTTCTAGAAAATTAAACTATATGCACATTCACACATGTTCTGCAAAGTATATACAAGATATTAATTGTTTTATTACTTGAATAACAAAGAATAGAAACAAATTAAATGTCCATTAATAGAGAATGATTAAATAAATTATATTTCATGTACACCATGGACAAGTCCAAAGTGCACGCTCTTAACATACACTGCCTCTCATTCTATACTGCCTTCACATATTCCCAATAACTTCTTCTGAAATAGTACTCCAATCAAGTAATTAATGAATTCATCCATTCATTTATCCTTTCTTGCCTTACTTTATAATCACTCACTTGAGCCATCTAGGAACCATGCATTCTGCTATGCTGTAAGGGATATTTAGATTTTTAAAAAATGTGGTCCTTGCCCTCAAAATAGCTTCAGGTGCATGTTTTAAGAGCTTAATGTCATATCATTTATCATGTGGAGGATGCTTCTGTTTCACAATGCTAGTTATAAACAAGTTTCCGCTGGAAATATCTTTCCTAGACAATTGGTGTGAAGTGGCTGAATCTAAATCCTATTTTTGACCCAGATTAACAGTGTAACCTTGCACCAGTTGCTAAAACTTGCTAAGCCTCAGGCTCTTCACTGTATAATAAAGTGATGATACCAACTTTGCAAAATTTGGGGGAGGATTAAGTGAGAGATGAAGATGGCATGTAAAAGAGGCTAAATAAATGTTTTTTTTGAGGGAATTCCCTGGTGGTCCAGTGGTTGGGACTTATGCTTTCACTGCCGAGAGCCCAAGTTAAATCACTGAATCCCTGTTCGGGGAACTAAGATCCTACTAGTCGCATGGTGTGGCCAAAAAAAAAAAAAAACAACAACAACAAGTTTGCTTGAAGTGCAATCATTGAGGAACTCGTATTCTAGACAGTGAGAAGACAAGTGAATAGGTAACTTCAGGAATGTATAAGAAAAACATCATGAAAGAGATAAGCTCAAGTAGGAGTGCTTATAAACATTGAACATGTTTAGCCTGTGGTTCTGCTTGGGTACCCACCGATGGTGCACATCCATCAGTGACCAGCAACGCTGGTACAGGGGTCTGGAAGCCCAGTGATGTCCAGACATCACACCTTTCACAGTTGGATCAGGGGGAGATGAGATGGGGAGCATCCAAGGGGAGAGACCAGTGTAGCCAGAGCTATGGGAAGGATTCTGGGGGTTGCTTAAGTGAGGTTCGTACAGTGGCTATTTTCAGCAGGTACAAAAGTATTTTAATATTTTAAGCATTAGATTAAAATATTACTAGTTAGTGCCAGCTCTGTGGGAACACAGAGGAGAGACATTTATGCTGAGTACAGTCATAGGACACTTCCTGGAGGAGGAAATTCACCAGAAAATAAAATGCGTGGAAGTAGTGAATGGATTGAAACTACATCTCCAAATTTTCCTGCCCCAAGTCTAATAAAAGGAACAACAAAAAAAGTAATAAAAAATTACAAAGTAATTGTAATTGAGCTAGAACTTCAACATCCAAAGCCTGATGGCCAAGGCAAGAAAGGGAAGATCCAGAGACAGCAGAGAGTCCTGAAAATTCCCACTGTGTACCTAGATTTTTAAAGAAGAGGGTCTCTTTAAATTTTCTTTATCTGAGAGAGACATAGAAATAGCTGCTGGAAAAAAAGAGGTGAAATGGGAAATGTGGGACATGACAGTTACACAAGGAATTCGGGTTACTCTCAATGGAAGTGGGACCACCTCCCTATTCCCACCCCACCCAGACGACATGAGCTCCAGTAAATAATATTCCACAAATATTTAAAGGGAGAGCAGAGCATGGGCATTTTTTAAAGAAGAAGAAAGAAAGGAAAAGGAAAGAGCAGCATCTGTTGAGCATTCCCCACACCTCTTTTTAACTAGTTTTCAGGATGGAGAAAAGTGGGTGGAACAGGAGATACGCATTCATCTGTAAACTATAGCTCAGTGAGAAGACAGCAACCCACACGTTGTTATCCGAGCAAACAAAAGCCTGATCAGAAGTGGACAAACCTGAGTCATTTGGAAAACACATTATGGCAACAGAGTCAACCTACTTCTGATTTTTCAGGTGAAAAAGTACTTTGTGTGGGGTTGGGGGTAGGCAAGGGGAACATGATATGGAAATAAGAGGATGCCAAACTAGAAGAAAGTACAGAAGGCAATTCTTAGCAACTGCTTTGCACAGAACAACTTAGTAAAAATAAAAATTTGGGTTAGCTCAAGAGGAACTGCTAAAACAGTTAAATAAAAAAGGTAACTTACAGATCTAAGGACATAAGACCACAAAGTCATTCCTGAACTCAAATATAAATTAGATTTAAAAGGTGAAAAAATAAGCTACAGACTGGGAGGAAATAGTTGCAAGTCACTTATCTGTTAAAGAACTTTTACACAGAATATGTAAAGGATATTCAAAAGTCAATGGTAAGAAAACAAACAACTCAAGTTTAAAATGGGCTAAAGATTTACCCCAGTAAGATGAAAACCTATGCTCACATAAAAATCTACACGTGAATGTTTATAGCAGATTTATTTATAGTGGCCAGAAATTGGAAAGCCACAGATGTCCCTCAACTGGAGAAGAGATAAACTATGGCACATCCATAAAGTGCAATAATGCTCAGCAATAAAAATGAACTAGCAAAATTGAGCTGAATCTCACATGTATTATGCTAAATGAAAGAAACCAAAGTCTATGCACTGTATAATTCTATTTATATAACATTCTGGAAAAGGCAAAACTATAAAGGTGAAAAGTGGATTAGTAGTTGCCAAGGCCTGTGGGTGAGGGGTAAGCTAACTACTAAGGGGCATGGGAACATTTCAGGGGTGACGGGATGTTCTTTATCTTGATTGTGGTCGTTGGTTCCATTACTGTTTGTTAACTTGCAGAACTCTACACTAAAAAGAGTGAATTTATGGTATATAAATTGTACTTTTTTAAGAAAATAGAAACTTAAAAAGTAAATAAATTAGAGACACTAAAGAGCAGAGTATGAAGATGAAATTAGTGATCTAAAGAAAAGACCTAACATAATCGCAGAGAATGCAGATCAGAGAGGCAAAAAGATTTAAATTTTAGGAGAGACTTCTAGTTTCCAGTTCCATATGCAAGGAGCTTGGAAGTCTCCACGCAGCCTTAACTACAAGTAAAAAAGCTAAGCAAACAGAAAAATCAATCACTCTCCTAAACTTTGTATGAGAAGTGAGGTCGCAGGGCAAATTGCTGCCCCCTAAATTGGAGACACCAACAGGTGAGAATCACAACTTACCATAGCAAAAAATCATGAGCTGAAGCTTCTGGGGAACCAGGGCTGGGGTAGGAAATCCTGAACAGGTTTTGATGAATTATTGGAGGCACAGTGTAGATGACTCTGAGGGTTAAAAACTCCAGGGGGATCCCAGTCACAGGGCAGCCTCCACCCTCTGTAAGCTTTACCTCCAGGAGCTCAGCTTGGTTCTTAGAGTGAATACTGATGAAAAATCCCCTTGTGTTTCTGGTGGCGGGGGGTGGGGCGGTGTGGGGCAAAGGAACCATTTAAAATCTGTCAGAGCACTCTGTTTTTAACAATGCCTGACCTTGAGAGAAACTTTATAACCAGACCCTTACATGCTGTTTTTTTTTTTCAGAGCCTAACTGACATCAGGAAAGAGAAATAGCCAACTCCAGCCTTCTCTAGTCATCCTGTGTCAACTAAGGGAGGGGGAAGTTCACAGTGCAGAGACATAGGCTCGCTAGAAGCCTGAGACCTAAGCCTAGGATTACAGAACACCTCCCCCTCAACACACACCACACTGCCACATTACTAAAGGCCTATTTACAGCAGTTTCTTTTACCCAGTACACCATGTCTGGCTATCAAGAAAAAATTACAAGGCATACTAACAGGCAAACAAACAAACACAGTTTGAAGAGACAGAGCAAATATCAGAACCACACGTGGCAGGGGTATTGGAATTATCAGACAGAGAATTTAAAACGGCTATGATCAATATGTTAAGAGCTTAAATGGATAAAGTAAACCACGTGTAGGAACAATGTAGGGCAATGTAAGCAGAAAGATGAAAATTCTTAGAAAGAACAAAAGAGATATGCTAGAAAAAAAAACTCACTGTAACAGAAACAAAGAATGGCTTTGATGAGCTTATTAACAGACTGGCTGAAGAAAGAATCACTAAACTTGAGGATATATCAATAGAAACCCCTAAAACTGAAAAGCAAAGAGAACAAAGACAGAAAAATAAAAGAACAGATTATGCAAGAACTGCAGGACAACTGCAAAAGGTATAACATTATGTAGTGAGAATACCAAAAGGAGATGAAAAGCAAGGACCAGGAGAAATATTTGAAACAATCAAGACTGAGAATTTTCCCCAAATTAATATGAGACCCCAAGTGCAGATCCGGAAACCTCAGAGAACACCAAGAATAATAAATGTCAAAAATAAAACTACCCACTACACCTAGGCATATTATAATCAAACTACAGAAAATCTAAGATAAAGAAAAAAATCCAGAAAAAATCCAGAGAGAAAACACACCTTACCTATAAAGGAGCAAAGACAAAAATTACATCTGACTTCTCAGAAACTGTGCAAGCAAGAAGAGTGGGAAGTGAAATATGTAATATGTTGAAAGAAAAAACCCCATCAACTCACAATTCTGTGCCTTGCAAAATTATTCCTCAAGAATGAAAGAGAAACAAAAACTTTGTCAGAGAGAAATTGAGGGAATTTGTTGCCAGTAGACATGCTTTGAAAGAAATGTTAAAATAAGTTCTTTGGAGAGAAGGAAAATAATGCAGGCCAGAGATTCAGATCTATTTATGTAAAGTAAGAAAAAGCACTGAAGAAGAAATAAGTGAATATAAAATTTTAAATTATGCTTATGTATGCATATACCAGTGAAATGAATGATAACTATGATACAAGGAAGGAGTTAGGATTATTTTATTATAAGGTACTCACTCACACTACCCATAAAATGGTATGGTGCTATTTGAAAGCAAACTTGGATTAGTTGTAAATGTATATTGCAAACTCTAGAACAAGTACTAAAAAAGTGTAAAAAAAATATAACTGTTATGCTAAGAAAGGAGAGAAAATAGAATCATATAAAATGATGGTATCCAACTAAGAGGTTAAAAAGAAAGAAAAGAAATCAGAATGGATAAAATAAAATGACTTTGCAGCAAGCACTAAATTCATTTAAATATAAAACTCATTATTGGTCTTCCCTGGTGGCGCAGTGGTTGAGAGTCCTCCTGCCAATGCAGGGGACACGGATTCGTGCCCCAGTCTGGGAAGATCCCACATGCCGCGGAGTGGCTAGGCCCGTGAGCCATGGCCGCTGAGCCTGCGCGTCCGGAGCCTGTGCTCCGCAAAGGGAGAGGCCACAACGGTGAGAGACCCGCGTACCGCAAAAAAAAAAAAAAATTACACTACTTCTGATAAACAGTTATTTCAAAGTGAAGTGGCCCTTCAGTTAGTCCTTTCATTTTCAAATTCAATTCAAATCAAATATAATGAAACATAATAATTTTAATAAATATAGAACCTATAGAATGGTCCAATGCTTATTACAGCATTTCTGAGCAGCTATTTTCCAGCTCTGCATATGCATAAAAATAAAATAATAATAATAAAAATAATAATAAGAGCAATAATATTTAATGTTTAGTGTATGTCAAGCAAAGTTCTAGGTGTTTTACGTGGCTTAGCACAACACTCTAGTGAAGGTTCTATCATCATCATCTTCATTTACAGATGAGGAGACTGAAGCACAGTTTTGTCCTGCCCATGGTCACACGTGCATGGACCAGGAGGCACCTGAAAGCACCAAGCTGAGAGGGCTCCCTAGGATTAATGGTGGCTAATTCTAGAAGGAATTATTTTCTACTTTTATCTTTGTATATAGTTTTTCCAATATTATTTGAATTTTTTCAATGCTGTGTATTAGTTTAAGCAAAAAAAAATAACTTTTCTTTAAAACTTTTGTAAAGAGTTTCATATAAGAAAAGATGTAAACTGGGTGGTAGAAATGTTTTGCTTCTTTAAATTGCCTATATTTGAACTTTTTTTTTTAAATATTGAAGAAATATCAGTGTTTAAATTCAAAGAGAGATTGACTTCCTTTTAGGCAGAGAAGCCAAACAGCTATTTTTCTATGGGTTCAACTTACTTTTTAATTTTTATGTTATGGTATTTGATCCCTTGCCCATTAATTTCTGCCAAAGTCATTGCTTGGAAATACACTGATTCCTGCTTTTTCTTAAAGTGCTCTGGTATTGATCAACAATGGGAGTGCTATGTTTAAAGAGTGGAGTACCGATAATTACAGTGAAATAGAATTGGAAGGAAAATATGCCTGTGGGGGAAAAGATATTATTTTAAAATAACTGTATTTGAAAGAACTAATATTTATAAACTTCACTATGGGATTTTTATACAGGGCTCTCTCACCAGCTCTTTGTTCTTCCCACTAATCCTACCAAGAAAATTTACATGGTACTTGGACTAAAATTAATGGCCCAAAACACAAATTCTTGATTTTTTTAAGTACTAGTCTATGATTTTTCTGGTTTTGGGGCTCTTATTTAGCATTATCTTATATCTTCAGATTGTGAATGCAATGCATTACTTTCAAACCTGTTATATTTTGGGTAGGGTCCCTCGGTATCCCACAGGGGATTGTTTCCAAGACCACCCACAGATATCAAACTTGGAGGATTCTCAAGTCCCTTATATAAATGGCACAGTATTTGCACATAACCTATACACATCCTCCCATATACTTTCAATCATCTCTAGATTAGTAATAATACTTAATACAACATAAATGCTATGTAAATAGTTACCAGATGTGGCAAATTCAAGTTTTGCTTCATGGAACTTTCTGGATTTTTTCTTTCTTGAATATTTTCCATCAGTGGTTGGTTGAATTCTCAGAGTGGAACCCTTGGTTATGGAGGGCTGACTCTGCTGACTCTATACAAAGGCGTGTATGAGCTCTTCAATTAGCTAAGTATTAAATGGGAGGCAGAAGAATTCAGCGACCAAGAGCTTAGGCCCTGGAGCCAGACTGCATCATCGGTGCAAGATACAGCCACCCTACTAATAAAGCTTTATAATCTAGCTTTTAGTATCCCTGTCTGTAAAGTGGGGAACAATAGTTGTGGCTATACCAAAGAGTTATTGAAAGAATTAAATAATTTTATATGTGTAAAACCCACAGTAGTACCTTGCACACAGTATGCCTTCAGTAAATCTGCACTATTAGAGTTGTTTTCACTTGACAGACGAGGAACCTGGGAATCAGTGTAGTCAAGGGTCTGGCCTTAGGCCACGTCTATGGGTCTCATCAGAATGGCCTGGTTGAAAACTATCATTTTATATGTCCTGTGTATGCCTCTTGATTTTAAAATATCAGTAACTTTCATCAGAAAGGTCTATAGTATGTGCTTACTTATCTTACCATATATATTTATACAAACAATAAACTTATATAAGTGAAATATATTTTCATCATATGAAAGTTGCTGGATGGTTTCTCAAGAAATTTGGGGCATATATTTACTCAAAATACAGGCTATCTAGTGAGCAGGAAATGACATTTATGTGGGGGATGGAACTAATTTCAGAGCAGCTGAAACTGAAGAATAGAGTTTATCAAATTTGAAGGTTGAGTTTTGAGACAACCTAACTTAAGATATAGACTTTGGAACAGAAACAAAATTTCCTTTAGATTTTTTTAAGGAACCCCTCTGAAGGACTGGTTTGTCCTCTAGGTAGGCTGACACTAAGGGATAGTAAGAGGAACCCTGTGACTGCTGAGCTGGGTCACGTTGCCTTGAACAGAGGAAACACACAGTGGTTTCACATACAAGTCCAGACGGGAAGTCACAAGGGCAGGCTCCACAGATAGCAGGCACTGGGTGGTGGCCCAGCAGCTGGGATTTTGCTGCTTAATGATGGAACTGGGCACACTGGGGAGGCTGGCTGGAAACAATAATATTAATAGTAACAGCTCATATATTGAGGGGTCAAGCTTGGGGTCCTTCTCCCTGTTGCATACCATCTACATCCCATCCTGACAACCTACCGATGAAGTAAATATAATTACCTAGTTATCCCAATGAGAAAATAGGCTTTAAACGATGGACCACTTTTCCCAAGGTGACACCTATGAAGGCAGAGGCAGCGGACAGACCAAGACCTGCCCAAGGATGTCATCTGTGCTCTTAACTGTACAATTTTGTATCTCTACTCCACCAATGTCTAACTGTGTGGCCTTAGCAAGTGCCTTAACTTTTCTATCACTCAGTTTCCTTGTCCCTAAAATAGGCAACATAATAGTATCATCATGGCCTGGCTTTAATAAGGATTAAGTGAGTTAATAAATATAACCCCCTAGATGATGCACTGCACAAGCCCCCAAAATGTCAGCTATTGTTATTGTGATTATAATTTTTCATGGTGCCTCTTATGCTTTGCTTCTTTTATTCTCTGCACAGCAACAAGAAGATAGTGGTTGATCAATAAAGAGAAAATTTGATTGAGTTTGCAAATTAAATACTGGTTTTGAAAATTACACAAGGCCCTAAATTCGGGATTCCACATGACCAGAAAAACTTCCTTATGAGTCTCTGATTCCAACACCCAAATGATGAATGGCAAAGCTCAGAGTAAGGATGTGGCTGGCAAGCAGGAAATGGCAACTTGTCTGTGATGACAGGAGACTCCCCAGAGGATTTCAAATGGCAGCCTTCTTGGTGACTAATTTGGTTCTTTCCCACATGGTCATGGACATGATCTCTGGGACTGCTCTCCTTCTGCAGTGCTATTTGTTTTGCATAGCAAGACATTTGGTTTTCTGTTGATGTTCACTAAGGAATTATGACAAACTGGAACATTCTCACTAAGCAGGAGGTGCAGGTCCTGTGTATATCATACTTCTTGATTGAGCTACATTGATGACTCAAGCAACTTTTTGGTTCAGGTAGACAATTGCTCTGATGGTTGTTTTTGTTGCTGTTTTCTGTGAGTAAAAGAGGAATGTTTCATTTTGTGTTGGTGTCCCTATTGCTTTACCAAATTGACCAAATGCTGGAGTTTTTCTCGTGTCTTATTGACCTGGTTGATATGACCATAAACACTTATTCCTTGTTACATGTTCATTTTCCACTGAAATCAGTTTTTGGGAAGAAAACTGGTCTTCTTTTGACTAAATGGTAAGAATAGAGGCTGAAAGATAAGATCAATATTCCAGAGTGAAAAAATTATAAGGGGTTTATGAAATAATAGAAAATATATATATTGGCCTCTGCCTCCCAGCTCCTGTTATGGAGCTCCTAAATCCCTTGGAATTTCCTGAGTGATAGGAGTGTCTTTTGTTCTAAGGAGGTGACCCTTGGTGGACTCCTGGATAGCTTCAGGATGATCACCAGAAAGACTGAGCCATGATTAGAAGCTTGGAACTTTCAACCCCTCCTGCTCCCTCTGGGAAGGGGAGAGGAGCTGGAAATTTAGTTAATGATCTATCCTCCCTACATGTTGAAGCCTTCATAAAATTACCAAAAGTATGGGGTTTGGAGAGTTTCAGGGTTGATGAATGTGCCAGGAAAGTGATGGATTCCAACTCCCTGGGACAGAGCTTCTGTGCTTGGGGCCCTTCTGGACCTTGCCCTTTGTATCTCTGCATCTTATTACTGAGCCAAACTTGGGTATGTGTGCCTGATGAATAGCAAAGCCAATCTACTGACACAGGGTTGTGGTGAAAGTACAATGTTTATTGCAAGGCACCAAGCAAGGAGTATGGGCAGCTAATGTTCAAAAGTCCCAAATTCCCCAGTGGCTTTCAGGATAGGGTTTTTAAAGGCAAGGTGAGGGAGAGGGTCAGGGGGGTGTGGTCAGCTTAGTGGACATACTTCTAATTGGCTGATGGTGAGGTAACAGGATGGTATTTTGGGAATTTCAATTATCAATATTCTGGTTTGAACCAGTCTGGGGTCTATGTGCTAGTGGTCAGCATGCAGTCAACTTCTTCCACATAGCAAGGGGTTTAGTATCTGCAAAACAACTTAAAGATATGACCAGGATATTACCTATAGCCCTTGAGGAGGAATTAAAAGTCCCTGACTTTGTTTTATGGCTAAACTATTATTATTTTGTCTTGTTTGACTGTTTTTCTTTGTTTCTGAGTTTTCTCACTTTTTTGATTAAATTTGTTCTTTGGAACTCAGGGAAGGTCTAGAAGGCTAAAGCTAAAACTTTTCTATAAATAAAAGGCAGGGGGGTCACATGAAATGGGGGTCAGTCTGTTGCCAGGAAGGCCCCACAGGATCCTGCTCAGTTTCAATCTGGCTGTTCACTTGTATCTTTTATTACACCCTTTATAATAAACCAGTAAATGTAAATAAGTGTTTCTCTCAGTTCTGTGAGCCATTTTAGCAAATTATTAAACCTGAGAAGGGGGTCTTGGGAACCCTGATTTGTAGCCAGTTGGTCATAAGTACGGGTGACAACTTGGGACTTGCGACTGGCATTTGAAGTGGAGACAGTCTTGTGGGACTGAGTCCTTAACCCAGGGGATTTGATACTATCTCCAGGTAGATAGTGTCAGAACTGAATTGAATTATAGGACACCCATCTGGTATTGCAGAGAGTTGCTTGAAGAATGGAAAAACCCACATACATTGGGTGACCAGAAGTGTCAGAAGTGACATGTTCTAAGTGTGTTAGTAGCATGAGAGTAAAGGAGAAACACACAGGGAATTTTTCTAGTACAGGGTTTCGAAGTAGTTTCAGGAGCCTAAAATAAAGCAAATCAATGGAAAAGAAGGGCTCAGAGTAACAGTACCACATTGGCTCAATGACAGGCCTCATTACTTATCACTCTAAACGTCAGGGCCAATACTCAGGCATCTAAAAAGGAGAGGAGGGTGGGCAGATGGAGAAAGAAAGGAGAAAACCTTATAGTTTAATTTTTCCAAAAGGATGGCTCAGATAATGGATAATCACCCCATCAAAAAGAGTTCTTTGATTGACTCCTCACTTTATGGAATTATTGTTATGTTTGTGAAATCCAATTAATTCTCTTCCTGTATCAGCCTTTCCTCGGAGAACGGACTTTTCTCCCTGTTTATCCTGAAGGTGGATGATGCCTTATTAGCAATAGGCCTTGTGAGCAGACCATTTTCACCGATACACTAGTTGAACCAGCCTTTGTGGGTGAGTAATGGAGGTAGCTGGATTCTGTACAATTATAGGTTACTGAATGCAGTGTGTTATGCCACTCAGGTAGTTTCTTTCCCATGGTAGTGGTCACACCCACTCACTTGATCCCTTGTTCTAGAACATCCAAACTTATGAGTCAATTCTTGCTCCCTAGAGCCCCAGTGAAAATTGTTGGTATCCAGGTGGACCTGAGGAGATCTGCTACCTTCATCACCTAGGATGTTCTCTTAGTACCCTGTCTGGGCTACTTTCCTTTTTTGCCTCTGTTGAAATACCTGCTTCAGTTCAGTCTCAGTGGCACTCTAAATTGCACATCTGGCCTTGCCTTCTCCTGCTCTGACCTGTCTGCCACTACTTCCCTAGGCCAGTATTTCTCATCCTCATGTGCTGTGCTCCCGTAAGGCCAAGCTGTCTGCAGTTCTCTACAGTTTTCGCAGTTTTATTTACAATCCTGCCTCTTCCTGGAATGCTCCTCTCACTTGTCATCACCAGGCCAGTTCTTACTCATCTTTCAGGTATGGACTCAGGCATGCTGCTCTTCAGGAAGCCTTCCTTAAACACCTGGGTTCATCCCTTGGCACCGTGGGCATTGCTCTATGTTAGCACTAATCTCATGATTATGTGCCCACTTCCCGGATGATGCTGTGAAATCCCCTTGGACAGGACCCTGGTCTTATTTGTTTCTGAAGATTTAGCATCTGACACAGGATGTTTCGTAGACACTCAATGAATGTCGGTTAAACTGACCTGGTTCCTGACTCCCATAGCTCTGGCCATACATTCAGATCAGATCCTTGTCAACAAGTCTCTTTCTTCAGCTTATGCAGCCCTTGATCTTACGTTAGGGTCAAGTGGAACAGGGCCTGGAGTCTAGGTTTAAGGCGATTAACAACTTCCTTTCAGAACATAGTACCTGTCCTGAGCACAACAAAGGGAGACCAGCCTTCTGGTCTTTTGAGAGTGTGAGCAAAATATTTGAACTGCATTTCCTCTAGCTGTCTGGCCATTGATGGATGGTTTTCTGTTGTTCCAGTCATGTGTTCTGTGGTCTCTTGTGCCTTCTGGCCATGCAGGAGAATTGATGTGAGCTGGCTGCACATACCCAGCACGGGCCACCCAGAGCCTTTCAGAAGCCCCACTGGACAGTGGCAGAAGTCTTTCAGAGACTATGCAAATTGTGTGTGTTATGGGACCGAGGCGATCAACAATCCTTCCAACCTGTTCCAGGCATGTGGACCTGACCTCCTTCCCAGCACATTGTGCGGAACTTTCCCATTCATCCTGCCCTGTGGCCCATGCTTGGAGTATTTGGGGAATTCCCAGAAAGCCCTGGAGCAGAATGACTTACACGACTGCAAATTCTTCAACTTTAGCTTTGAAAAACTCTAGTCCTTGCGCAGAGCCAAACTGGGTGAAGAGTGAGGGGACCCACTGAGGAACACTGCAGTGGTTGCAAAAGACGTGCTGCTGGGACCATCACACTGGTTCTCACAGAGTTTATAATCTGGCTCTGAAGATGATTCCAAAAGAGGGGCTGCAAAACTGTGTTTGAGCAATGTCGATGGGTCTGCAATAACTCTTTCACCTCTGAAGTCATGGCATTCACTGTATTTATTCAGTGTTCAGCTTTTTGAAAAAAAATCAGCTTTAATTCTTTTTCCTTTTAAGCAATAAAGAGCAACAAACCTTTTTTTTAAGTTTTATTGAAGTATAGTTGATTTACGATGTTGTTAATTTCTGCTGTACAGCAAAGTGACTCAGTTATACATATATATATTCTTTTCCATTGTTTATCCATCTTATATACAATAGTTTGCATCTGTTAATCCCAAACTCCCAATAATTCCCTCCCTTCCCCGCCTCCCCCTTGGCAACCACAGGTCTGTTCTCTATGTCTGTGAGTCTTTTTCTGTTTCGTAGGTAAATTCATCTGGGTTGTATTTTAGATTCTATGTGTAAGTGATGTCATGTGGTTTTTTTTTTTTTTTTTTTGCGGTATGCAGGCCTCTCACTGTTGTGGCCTCTCCCGTTGTGGAGCGCAGGCTCCGGACGCGCAGGCTCAGCGGCCATGGCTCACGGGCCTAGCCGCTCCGCGGCATGTGGGATCTTCCCAGACCGGGGCACGAACCTGTGTCCCCTGCATCGGCAGGCGGACTCTCAACCACTGCGCCACCAGGGAAGCCTGTCATGT
The DNA here is from genome assembly GCF_949752795.1 of Hyperoodon ampullatus. Classification (NCBI taxonomy): domain Eukaryota; kingdom Metazoa; phylum Chordata; class Mammalia; order Artiodactyla; family Ziphiidae; genus Hyperoodon; species Hyperoodon ampullatus. The sequence goes on from NC_136916.1 coordinate 75,722,245, forward strand.
GGTATTTGATATCTGACTTATTCTGCTTAGTATGATCATCTCTAGGTCCATCCATGTTGCTGCAAATGGCATTATTTCATTCTTTTTTATGGAACGGGACAGAGGTGGATGTGAAGAAAGATTACTATTCCACCAAACCAACTGTTGGCCCGATAATGATAGTAGCCCTTCTGTAGATATTTTTACTTTTCGCTCTTGTGAGATTCCAAGTCCTCAGAACTAAGGCTGAGCGCATTCTGCTGTCAGGTGAGAGATAAGTGTCCAGAATGTCCAGACTGTTGAGCCTGAGAAGAAGTGGGTCAGCTGCAGAGTCCAGCACTGGAGGAAGGAGGCCTCAGTCTCAACACCCAGCTCGACCTGTGCAGACGCTGAACCAGCCAGTCTTACTCCGGACCCCCTTTTCCACCCTCTGGCCCTTTATCCTGCTAGGAGTCTGAGAATCCCAGTGCCAGTCAGGGCATGGTCCTTGGCTTGGTCTCAGAGAAGGAAAGGCAAACAGCAGAGTCCCCGGTGAAGGCAGCTCTTGGTGGGTGGCTATCAGGACCAAGAGGGGCCTGGCGCTCAGTGAGGCTGGCAGAGCAGGGGATCTTAGATAACACATGCATCTGCTCTGTTCCATATCTTCCCCCCACGGTCACAAGGTGAAGTGAAAGAAGCAAAGAGTGTATGGTAGGAAAATTGGAAACAGTCTGAATGCGTGACAGTAGGGTGCTAGCAAAGTTAATTACAGCACACTCTTAGTCTGGACTATTATACTGCCATAAAAATTATGTTGGTGAAGAAGCTTCTAGCTTTCAGCATAGTGACTGAAAAGGCAGGCTCCCAATGGGATCTCAATTACATCTAAACTCATAGTTTAAATGAACAAAATTCAAACGTATTAATTTATCTGAATGTAGGATTGTTAACTTTTTCTGTCTTTTTCTGTCCTTTCTGAATAGATATAAACAATGGAAGTTATTTAATTTTTTGAAAATTAACAGATCCTCCAAACCAAGCACCAAAGAATGCTCTGACCTTGTGGATGACCTCTGGAGATTAGGTTTCCCAAAGATTTGTGTCTTTCCTCCTCCCCACCCCTGCCCTCCGATCACTCCCCAGCTAGACCATGAATCAGAAGAAGATCCACAAGCCACAAACCAAACTGATTGGAAATGAACCCACACCGAAACCATCTGGCATTCTTCGGTTGCCTCCTCCCAACTCCTTCAGTAGAGGGTGCAGCCCTTTAAAAGCTCACCCATCCCACAAATATTTCTTGAGCAAGCGCTATATTCCAGACACAGCTCTGGGTATGGACAATATCCTTACCCTTATTTTCATCTTTTCCTCTCTTTACTAAATATTAATAGTATCTGTCTCCTCTTTGAGGTTCACTCTCCCATAGTCTACATTGTTGGTGAGGGAGGAGGGAGAAGATAAAACTAATGTCAGCTGAGCCTCCACTATTATCTCATATAGCCCTCTCAATAACCATGTAAGGATTTTACAGAAGGGGAAACAAACTCAGAGAGATTAAGTAATTTGTACAAAGTCACACAGCAACAGAGGAGCCCAGCATGGCCAAATTCTTGTTTTACCTATGACATTATCCTGCCACTTTAGAGAAGCATAAAAAAAGTCAAGTTCTTTTATTCCAGACCCAGCTTTGTATTTCATTAACTTTGGTAAGACATCCAGACATAGGAACTCTCCAGAGTTTTAAGAGTCATCAGATTTAAAGAGGATTGTTGCCATTCTTGATTCAAACAATTTCTAATTCCCAAAGACAGAAAAGCAGACTTAATAAATTCCTATACTTTATTCTTTTAAATTTCTCTTTCATTAAGACCTCACCAGCCAGTCACATTCTATAAGATATTAGGGATTATTTTCCCATTCAGAAATTCAATAAGCTGATCTGAGTTACAGGAACATGGGGTCCTACTTATGTCCAGAGGTACAGCTGGCTGATCGATGGCCTTCCTGCTACTCTCCGAGCTCCTCTCCTTGTTTCCTTTTGCACACTGCACTCTGCCAAGCTCTTTCCCAGCTCAGAACTTTGCACCTGCTCTTCTGGCCAGGAACACTCTCCCAGCCACCGGTGGCTGACTTCTCATCATTCCCATGTTGGCTCTCAGGGCATTCCTTCCCAAAGGCTATCCCTGGACCTCCTCTAGAGGAGACCACCCCACTCTGTCTCTTGTGTATTTTCTTCATCTTATCAACCACTGTTTGTATTACCTCATTTATTTAGTTGTTCATTTGTTTATTGTCTGTCTTTCCCCGAGGAGGATATGAGCTCCTTTGTTGCTTTAGTCTCTACAGCAACCAGAACAGTACCTGGCATGGACAAGGCACTCAATCAATATATTTTTTAAAATAAAATTATTTATTTATTTATTTTTGGCTGCATTGGGTTTTCGTTGCTGCACGTTAGCTTTCTCTAGTTGGGGAGAACATGGGCTACTCTTCATTGTGGTGCATGGGCTTCTCATTGGGTGGCTTCTCTTGTTGTGGAGCATGGGCTCTAGGTGGGTGGGCTTCAGTAGTTGTGGCACACGGGCTCAGTAGTTGTGGCACACAGGCTTAGGTGCTCCACGGCATGTGAGATATTCCTGGACCAGGGATAGAACATGTGTCCCCTGCATTGGCAGGCCGATTCTTAACCACTGTGCCACCAGGAAAGTCCAATCAATATTTTTGAATGAGTAACTGGACTCCAAAGGCCAATGGGAATAACTCTGTACTGACACACGTGGTCTCCAGGCAGAGACGGTGGGATGGGGGCAGCGAGATGGGAGATAAGGAAACCAAAACTCCATATCAAAAAGCTGGGAAACTAGGTCATCTTTTAAATATCTACAAATCCCCCTTCATTCTTCCACACCTTTTCTTCCATCCCATCTGAGATCTGAATATGGGAGGCTTCTCTCAGTCACCTTGACCTTAGGATCACATTTTTCCTCTGAACAGGGTGGCATCAACAGATAATTTTTTTTTATATATACTGGAATCCATTTCTCACGTAAGCACTGTTCTAGTGCCTGCCACTAAATGCTGTTTCTTTGTTTTCCTTATTAAAGACTTAACCTCTTCCCAAGGATCAGATCTTTGGGAAGTTTTCTCAGATTTCCTGAGGACACCAATCTCTTCTGCCATGAAAGTCAAGCTGATCACCTTTGATAATGGGACAAGTAGTGATCTAAGCCAGAGGGTGACCCAATTACAATGTTTGTGCTGTGTCCCATGGAGAAAACCAAAGCTGAAATACAGTAACTGGTGATAGAAAGATCTGGAGATAGAAACTGACTTGAGTTCTGAAAAGGAAGTCTGAGTACAAGCTGGCATTCCTCCAAAACCTGTGTATTGTGTGAATTCCTGGAAGATAGTGTGGCTCCTAGAACCAGACAGAAGTGGCACACCCAAACAATCACGCTCCAGAGATCTGCAAAGGCAATGGGAAAACAAACTCTGTGGCTTGGTGAGTAGAGGACAGAGTTGAGTCTTGGCAGACTAAGTGTTTTCTTCTTGTTCTGTTGTTACTCTTGTTCTTGTTGACTTGTTCAACTCTATGGAGAGATCAAAAGTTTCATAAATACCTTGTATTCTAAAACTTGCCTCTAAGCAACAGCACCAAGTATTTTTGACTGGCCATCATCTGATAGATGCTGCTGTAGACTGAGGAAATGCAGCAGCGGGAGCCATACCTAGTTCTGTCTTCATGGAGACACCATCTCCATACAAGGACAGAGCACCTCCAATCTTGAGGTCTATAAATTGAGGACAGTGGTGCTTCCGATTACACTGAAATATGAGAAAAGAGAGCCTAGCCTCTAAAAGTTCTAGTGCTTACGTTGATCTCAGTAAAGGATCTCTACAGAGGAATTCCACTCCCCACCCCTCCCCCCGCCTCCAGGAGGTCATCAAGTCATGAAGATCTTTGGTCTGAAATATTGGATTAGAATCTCAGGAAACAAGATCTGTCAATGGACAGTTAAGATATGGGAGCATGCTCTAGCATCAAACCTTCCTGAAACTGCCTCTCTTTTATGATTTCTTATGCTTCGTCTACTGGAAACTTATGCTGAACTTTTAAAGAGTTTACATCTTAGATTATAAGTGTGAGAGACATTTTTAAATGAAAGGACTGAAGAGCCATAGAAATGATACTTCGGCAGTTTCCATCGCTAGCAACAATATTTTCAGACTCCAGAGAGGGATTTATTTGGACACTAAAGAGATGGTGTGAACGGTGAGAGGAGAAAATGGTGCAGCAGAGCCAGCATGGATGAGACAAGAGGAAACCTGAACTCTGATGTGAGCCTGGATAGTCCACTTCTCCCAGCCTCTGCTTTGTCTAAAGTGAGAGGTGTTATCTGGGGGTCCTCTGAGATTACCAGGTCTGTGAGCCTGTGAAGGACAAAAATGTCTCACACACACTATTTGATGTTGTTTGAGTGATAAGTAGCAGATATTTTCGAGACAATCCATTTGAGTTTTTAAAAAAATAGTTGTAAGAGTGGAAGAATATCATACTAATAATAACTGACATATGTCAAAAGTTTACAATGGGTCAGGCACTGGGCTTTAAGCTTTTCCATATTGAGGCTTTCTTTAAATTTCATGACAGCCCAATGGCAAAAGTAGCACTATGATCTATTTTTCCACATCCATAGAAACTGAGGCTCAGAAAAGTGATACCGCCAGCCAAAAGTGCTCAAGCTGGAAATTGGCAGAACTAAGGCTCAAACCCAGGTGTTGGGCTGCAGCTGTTGTGTCCTAGGGAGGGAGACTCATAGGAGCAGCTTGCCTGCCTCCAAGAACGGTCTCTGTGAGCCCCGTGAAGGGGGTACTGAGGCAATGGCTCTCTCTCTAGGTTTCACGTGAAGAAGCAACTTCCTGGACCCGTCCCACAGGACGGCATTTCTTGCAGGCAAGCTGAGGCGTAACCTTGCAGCTGACTCTCAGTTATACAAAACCACCACCTACCCAGGATTTGGTGATCTGACAGAGGTGCTTAGACATCACCCCATAGCCCAGTGACTCATCTAATTGTCTGCCTGTCAATGCCATAGTTGAACATTCTGGTGGTCTGATTTAGTTGTCTGTTCATGTCTCGAGGGACATGTCTCTGAGATGCAGTGTAAGGTGTTTTGAGAGATTAGGTAGTGCTGAACTGGATTGTATTTGGGAAGGCGTTCTCTGGATCCCAGCCCCGATGGCAGATGATTAGGTGGAAGACAAACACCGAGAAGAGATTCTCTAGGAGAATCAAGCTTTAAAACAAAGGAATGGCTTAAAACAAAAGGAATCTCTCTTAGAGATCTGCAAGGACTGCAATCATTAAAAGTTCAAACTTATGCTAAATCATTCATTCATTCATCAAATGTTTTCTGAGTTTTGTGCTGGGCTCTAGGGAGGCAAAGATGAGTAAGAGAAGTTGCCTACTTTCATGATCTAGCTGGGAGATACTACTTATCAGAACACTCTCCTTAGGTTTCCTGGGAAATCCAAGTGATGTTACATGATGTATCTCTTTCTTTGGAATCAGAATAACAAAATTGAGTTCAAGTAAGAGCCTCCTCTCCCACTCTAGTCACATAACCACTTTGAACCTCAGTTTTCTCTTCTGTGAATTGGGAATAATCGTTTCTACCTCATTGTATCATCCTGAGGATTGAGAGTCTTTGTGTGAAAGTAAGTTGCAGGTGAGTGGATGTAAAAGATAGGGAATAAATTGGGTGTATTTTTTGAGCTCTATGAACAGATTTCCCTCTGCCTTCCGTGTTCTGAGATCTCACTTAGCAGCCTTGTAGGCAACAGGTGTGTTTTTTTAAAAAGTTGATGAATTGAAGTTATCTCCTGCTTCTGTTCCTAAAATAATACAAACTCCATTTTTATTAATTTCTCAGGGTTGTCAAGCTTGGGAATCCTTATGTCAGTTACAGATCTTGGATGATAAGCATTTAGTGCTTACCATCCAAACATTTAGTGCTAACCTTTAGGTTAGACCTAAAAGGGCATTTCAGACCTGAGACAATGGGAATTTTTGATAACTTCATCCTTGCAAGGAGCAAGCAAGAAGCAAGGGAGCTTCAGGATTAGGGACAAAAGCCTTTTTAACCGCCTTTTTAAACACCTTCCAACCAATTTCCTCACTCTTGTCAAAACAGGAACAGACTTGTGTAAAAGGGCCACAGAGGGGCTTAGGTTTGCTGAAAGGCACTGAATGGCCTCCCATGGATAATCAAGGGCTGACTCAGTTCCCAGAGGTGCCAGCAGTAGGCATTAAGCAAGTCCTTCTGTTTATGAGAAGCTCAGTCAGGTGGGTTTGTGCCAGTTACATATATTTGGCCAAGCTGAGCTGCTTATCTGCAGAGCTGTTGATCTGTTAACGTTTCTGTACCCTGAGTCCTCATCTGAGTTCTCCTTTTCCCTTCCCGCCCCCGATCCTCCGTGCTCATCTCTTGCCTGCCTCGCTTTGAATATACAACCCATCTAGTCCCCTGACTTACAGATTTTGAACACCTTTTGGTGTTCCTGCTTTCTAGTATTCTTCAAAAATGTAAAGCCTAGGTGAGATATCTAGAGTTCTTTTTTTCTGCTTTCTACAATGGCAGAAGTAGTCAAAAGAAGAGATTTCCCAAATTTCTGGACTTATGGAAAGAAAGGTGTGGAAGAGATTTCCCCTTTGGCAGGTCTAAATCAGGTGATACATGCATATCCAGAAATCTGCACTTTAACATGTATTTTAGGGGATTCTTATGATAAAGCAAGTTTGAGAAATAGCTTGGATTTTTGTTGGAGTGATAAGAATTGATAGTTACATTTACTTCTTCAAGTACATTTTTTTTTTTTTATCCTAACAGCCTCCATATTGCTGAATGGTTGGCCGTATGGATGATCTCACCAGCATGGAGTGGCCCTAATGTAGTGAAAAGAAAATGCTGTGCATAGGAAATTAAGAAAGGAGGCTGGCTGCTGACATATCCCAGACTTCAACCAGGTCTTATGAAACATGTTTTGGTGCTCTTGAAGCTATGAGCATGAGCTTTCATTGGTGGCAATTTAGTCACCTTGGGAGAGATTTACGTTCAAGGTTTATTCCCCTTGTTTGTATAAAAAAACTGCCTGGAACTCATCAAAATAATTAAGCTTCATGAGATTAGGGACAACTACATGCTTCTTATGGTGTCTGGCACACAGTAGGCTCTCAATAAAACAAGAAAGTGGATGAATGAATGAATGAGTGATTGAACATTGCATTCATTCCATGAATGTGACTGTGACAGAGCTCCTTCCTCCTGTCTGTATATTTCCGTCTTCCCCTCTGTGTGATGCTGGGAAGAACTTAGCTGAAATCAAAAGAGTGGAGAGTAAACTTTGACTCTGAGTTCACTCTATGTGGGACAGACATTCACTATCTGTGGGCTTTCTGAGCTTTATAGTTAAAGTGGAGAGCTTTCTCCAGGACATTGGGTGGGGGCCAGTTGAGACAATGGGCTCAAAGGGCTCTGTTACAACCCAACTCCTGAACCGTTGTGAAGGACCATTGTATGTTTCCTCTACTTAAATGCCTCCAATTCTCTGCCCCATGTGACACCACCATTATCCCTCAGTTTCATTTTCCAGAGGGAGATCTTTGAGAGTCAGTGCCCAAGATCTGTGAGACACTGGTGCATATTTGCTTCTTTTTCTCAATATATGGACACTCAGTCTAGAGTGGGCAAATTCTTCATCCTTTCTGGGTCTTAGTACCCTCCCCTATAGAATGGGTAACCTGTTTCCATCATCTGTTTGGTCCCTTCTGTGTCAGCTTGGAAACCCCCTGCCAGGAGATGAAGGGTAGCTCTGTTCTATGCATGGAGGATACATGGGAAGAGGCCCACATGTATAATAATAGAAAGAAAAATGAAAGTTATGGCCCTTTAACCTCTTTCTATGGTGCAAATATGGAGAGGTAAGCAGTCTTAAGAAAGGAAGATGTTGTGAAAGAAAACAATAGTGACCTGATCTGTTTCTTCTCTCTGCTACAGTGACCTTACCTGGGCTGCGTCCCCATGTTGTATATGTATTTTTATTCTTTTCCTCTTTCATTTCTACACTCATTCAACAAACATTGATTGAGAAGGTGGGGTTCTATTGGCTCTCTCATCTGTGCAATCGTGGACCCAGGCTTTGTGTTTTCCTGTTGCTAAACTTTCATTTTCTTGGGCGAAAGAGCAATTGTTCTTGTTTCTGCTCTGCATCTCACAAGGACAGACTGTTAAAACTCTGTCAGGCGTTTCTCTGACCAGCCTTTGCTCATTCTCCAGAGGGCTGAGGAACAGCTCCCTGGATACCACCAGTCCACACGCTTGGGGTGGCCTAGCCCTTTGCTGTCTCACCTGCCTCCCCCTGTCCAGTTGTAGCTCCCCCTACGCCCAGGAGGCAAGTGGCCTGTGGAATCTACCAGCTGGCTTGCTGCCCCTCAAGCCATTGAGTATAGTCGTGTGGCAAGAGCAAAGGCTATGAAGTCAAGGAAACCTGGGTTTTGAATGAAATTTCAATGTGAACTAGTTTGAGAACTTCGCCAAATTTCCTTCCTAAGCTCTCTGAACCCTGGCTCCTCACACATGAAAAAGACAACGATCATAACTACTTTGCAGAATTGCCTTAGAGCTATAATGAGATAAAATATGGAAAATATTTGTTCAAAAAATGGATTGATATTTGCTCATGAAATCTCCAGCTCCATGTCCTGAACTCTATATTCGCACGTCCAATTTCTACCACATTTCAAAGTTAGATTCTCCTGCCACTTTTACCATGAAATGCCAGAAGTACTTTCTCTCTCAGCTGGATTCTCTTATGGCTCAAATTACATTTTACTATGTATTTTAGGTATTTGTGGTGTTGTCACATTCCCAACTAGAAAGTAAACGTCTTATTTATACTTATTTTGCCCCAAAGCTGGCACAGTTGATTGCCCATGAGATATAGTACTCAAAAAAACCTGTAAAATGACTTAGCAAGTGAACATAAAATGAATTATTACATGAATATGGCAGTAAGAGAAATTTCTACTGTAAGAAGCTCAAAGGGGTATTTTAGCTGATGTATCTATCTGAAATAAAAGTTTTGAAAATGATCTTCCAGCAAAATACTTGAGCATATATAACTGATAAGAAGTTTAGGATCTAAAATATATAAGGAATTCTATGACTCAATAAGAAAAAAGAACTAATTATAAAAATGGACAAAGAGTAGGAACAGGAGATGTCAGAGAAGATAAAAACCCAAATGGGCAATAAACATATGAAACGCTGTTGGACCTTATGAGTAATTATAAAAATGAAAATTAAAATAATGAGGGACCATTTCATAAAGTGGAAACTTTGGAAGTAATAAGTATTGGTGAGGCTGTAGGAAATGTGGAGTCTCAAAAATGCATGTTTTACCCCAATGTTCATAGCAGCAGTATTTACAATAGCCAAGATATGGAAGCAAACTAAATGTCCATCAACAGATGAATGGATAAAGAAGATGTGATATATATATATATATATATATATATATATATATATATATATTTATATATATATATAATGGAATATTAGTCAGCCACAAAAAAGAATGAAATAATGCCATTTGCAGCAACACATGGATGGACATAGAGATTATCATACTAAGTGAAGTAAGTCAGACAGAGAGAAAGACAAATATCATATGATATCACTTATGTGTGGACTCTAAAAAAATGATACAAATGAACTTATTTACAAAACAGAAATAGACTCATAGACATAGAAAACAAACTTATGGTTACCAAAGGGGAAAAGGGGGAAGGGATAAATTAGGAGTTTGGGATTAAAATATACACACTACTATATATAAAACAGATAAACAACAAGGACCTACTGTATAGCACAGGGAACTCTACTCAATATCTTGCAATACCTATAATGGAAACGAATCTTAAAAAGAGTATATATATAATATATATATATTATTTTATATATTCAGTATAACTGAATCACTTTGCTGTACACCTGAAACTAACACAACACTGTAAATCAACTATATTTCAATAAAATTTTTTTAAATGTATGCTTCAATTTGATTATGGCATATTCCTGCAGTGAAATACAAACACGTGAAAACGATGAGCCTGCTCCACATGTTTCATCAAGCATAGATACTGAAAACAGAACAGATAATGATAAAGACTGACACAGGCTGCTTGCAGAGGTCTAGAATAGTTTGACTGCATTTATGTGTAACATCCACACACACACATCCACACAGCCATTCCCTATTCTGTTTTTGGAGGGGGAGATGTAGTAAGATTATGAAAATGTAGACAAGATATTCACACAACAGTGGTGACCTGGTTTCCTCTAGGATGGAGAGAGGGAGCAAGCCCTCAGGAGACCCACACCGGTATCTTTAACTTTATAGCAAAATAAGGGTGGTGACTGGGAGTGTTTTTATTTTATTCTTATATTCTCAACTAGAAAGACTTAAAAGTTTTAAAAGTTAAATATAATGTAAAACTTTCATGACTGGGGGACTCAATGGGTTACTCAATGGAAATTCAGGTTTGCCAGACACCAACCTGCCCCAAGGATTGGCCAGGTCCCAGATGTTTACTTCCAGAATGTTCCAGCTTATTGTTCATTCAAAAGGAATGAGCAGGGGTTTTGTTGACCTATACCAAATCATACCTAAAGTGATTCTGAAAATCCAGATACATTATTAAAAACATTATTTAAAAAGCTTCAATTTTTGCTGCAGAAATACTTTCTCCTGTAAGGTGACCACTGTGTTATTTTTTTTCTTCTTTTCTGTCCAGGGCTGATAGCATATCAACTGCTGATAATTCAATGCTGAGTGCTGAGTCTTTCATAGAAATTAAAGCAAACAAACAAAAAAACTCTCCCCAAGATCCTATCGACACCTTCTTCTGTCCGCGTGGCATGCTAAGGGAGCTTGGTAGAAGTTGAAGTTGGCCACCAGGTTCCTAAGTGGTGGCTACACTGGCCACTGGAGAACGGCTGTAGGAGAGGAAAAGAGGGTTTGTTTTGGAATTCAAGAGTAGGGAGTGCAGTTCAGGGAGGGGCAGAGGAGGAGTCCAGATATTCAATCTCCCTGGAATCAAATTTAACTCATCGCTGAAGCAAATGAATGACATAACTTTTCTGGATTCATCTACCACTTACTGAACATCCATTTTGGCTTCATATTTTATGGGATCTATGCCTTGCAGATGCTACCCCATTATTTCTCTAAATGACCACTGAGACTGTATTATGCTTTCCTTGTCTTCAGATGAGGAGACTGAGGCCCAGAGAAGTTGAGTGACTTGCCTAAGTTTGTATGCTTGTGGAGCCAGGAGTTAAAGCCCAGTCCCAGATTCAGTTTGGTGTTGTCTCTCTCTTAGATAATTCTCTGACTTGATCTGTTTTCTCTCTTGGAAAACAATCTCTTATCTCTCTTTCCAGGAAATGTCCTTCAGTCACCTGTAAACATTTGTTTCAAGAATAGCATCTCACTTTTGCCCACAATATCCCACCTGATAACCTCACTGGACTCAAACATAGAGAGAACCTCTTTCCTTAACTTTACAAACCTTTGTAACCTACCCGAAGTCAGAATTGAGGTTTATGTCACCCTCAGTGAATGTTTATTCAAGAGCTAACAGGAGACAGTCTTTAGAAGATAACTTTTGAAGGAGAATAACAAGTTTATGTTTCTTCAAAATATGAGGCAGCTTATTATGGGGTGCAAAATAGTTTGTAATCTTTCCCAGGGGTCTGAGATAAAATACTTCTTTTTAATGTTCTCTTTCACTATCTTTTTTTTTTAAATTAATTAATTAATTTAGTTTTGGTCACATTGGGTCTTCATTGCTGCACCTGGGCTTTCTCTAGTTGCGGTAAGCAGGGCCTACTCTTTGTTGTGGTGCACGGGCTTCTCATTGCGGTGGCTTCTCTTGTTGCAGAGCATGGGCTCTAGGCACGTGGGCTTCGGTAGTTGTGGCATGCAGGCTCAGTAGTTGTGGTGCACAGGCTTAGTTGCTCCGAGGCATGTGGGATCTTCCCAGACCAGGGCTCGAACCCATGTCCCCTGCATTGGCAGGGGGATTCTTAACCACGGCTCCATCAGGGAAGTCCTCATTATCTTTTCATTCGTAGCTAAGTAACTCAGAGAGATTCTTCTCCGAGTTGTGTTTCTGAGTTGCCTGTCTTGAAGGTATTAGTCATCAGAGTTGAGGCTGGCCAAGTCCAGTCACAGAGTCCTTCTTGTGTCTTGTGGGGCTGGACTCACAGGAAGCAAGTTGAGGCTTTCCTATTTCTTACATTGTTTAAGGAGTTCATGGGATTCGATGGGAGTTCATGGAAACTGGGGTTTCCAAGTTTTTGGAAACTATCTGAAAGTCCTCCAGTAGTCCCCTTTACCTGTTTTGGGGATGAAAAGTTCCTGCCTGATCATGCTTTTAAAGGAGAAATCCAGGAACGACTTGAGGGAATCACAAGGATAGAGAGTGTTGAGGGTATTTCTCAGTGTGGCCTTCAGGATCTCAACTCTAGTTCATTATCTACCCACACCACCCGCCCCCCAGATCTGGTGTCTCACATTACCTTTTGTGCTGTAAAAGCCAAATGAGAGGCTTTTAAATTATTTCTGTTGCTTAGAAAAGAGAAATATTATCCCTGGTAACAAAATCATCAAATTTTATTATGTGCAAGCCAGTGCTATATATTTCAGAGTTTTGCTTTAAAGGATATAATTTAGAGAAATGGGGCAGCTTTTCATGGGCTTGGAAAGTTCTATCGTCAAAACATATTACTAGGGAAGTACAATACATTGTAAAATTACAAGGAACTGCGATTCAGCCTTATTTCGACTTTATCCATAAAAAACAAATTAATAGCAAATGAATAAAACTTTTAAACCATTTTCTGTGTAATAATACTAAACAAAACAACTAATAAAACAGCCGCATTCCAACAGCTGTTTAAGAAACCCCAAAGATATTTCATCCATTGTGAAATTTGGCATTTGGGCAGAATAAAGGCAAAAGTAAATATTTATTGATTCATGGGAGAGCACTGAAAATTCCTCCTTTATAAGTAGAATAAGCGAATAAACCATGATTTATAAAAACCCTGGCTAACTAAATCAGCTAATGGGTCTATTCAAAAAATTCTTATCATGTAAACTGTGAACTGACATTTATAATTGAAAATTACCAGTTTCTCTATGAATTTAATATACATATAGTTAACCACCTGCTTGACTGTTATATAGAGCCATTTAAATGTGCAAATGGATGTAAAAATGTTTGAAGGCTTTTGAACCAAACACATTAATTGCCAGTGTGTGTTAATGGAAACAGGCATAATGGATGCTAGCCTCCTTCTGTAATAAATATAAAAATTCCCTGGGCTTCTGAGTCTGTGCCGAGCACAAATGGAGGTCTTTTATAGGAGAAGCTCATTGGAGAGATTAAGGCCCTCAACCCCAACCAAATAGGTGAAAAGGAGACAGGGAAAAAATTACATCAGCGAGATTTATTACAAGTGCCACATTTCTATCACAGTTCTGTCCAAGCTGGGAACTGGAGGCTTCCTGATGAGCCCACATCACTGTGGGATGGGCAGTGAGGACTGAGATGAAGTGTAAAGCAAGCCTGTGGGCCCGTCAGTACCCGGTTCCCTCCTGTTGACACCACTTGGCAAGTGACCCTGTGCTTTCCCTTAGTGGCCTGGGGACCCCTGGATCTGCCCTCACCGGGCAGTCACCTACGTGTTCAGAAACACTTCCCCCTCCAAAAGATACATCTGTCCTCTGTCCCCTGCTTACCTGTGGGCTCCAGGTGTTTCAGATAGAGAACCTATGGATAGTCTGGTGTGTCCCTCTGCCCAGTCTCTCATTGAAAGGGGCCACTGGTTGTCTGTGGCTCTGGGGCAGGTGGCACCTCTGGGGGCTGGGTGTTAAGTCCCTCCTGCAGCCATGCTCTGGCTCACCCTGCTTTTCTGTGACTGTCTGCCTATCGTGGTGCAGATGGAGGGACCCAGCTTGACACCAAGCCAGAGCTCACTGGTGGAAGCAGATGCCTGGGAGATGGTTGGGGAACTTCTGGGGGCGGAGAAAGACCCATCCTTGGTTAAGAGGGCACCAGGGAAGAGAGATTTGGCCCAATGTCAGAGCTTTAGTCTTCAGAGGAAGTCGAGACCGTGAGGCGTATGGGGCTCCTGACTGTGCCAGCAGCCTGGTCCCAAGATTGCACATCCAGGTGTTACAGAGAGGGACATATGCCAATCAAAAACTAAAACTGCAGCTTTGATGGAAACTTGGCCATAGGTTGGGGCCCAAAAAGCTGTTTTGGGGGTGGCTTCTTACAAAACAAATTACAAAATGGCAGAAATCGTTCTTCTCCACTTGGTAAAAATCAACCTCAGAAGCCTTCAGAGCACCACAGGTAACCAGGGCTGTGGGAATGGACTTACTCATGGGGACTTTGGGAAATTCCTAAGAGTAAGAGAAGGACTTGGCAAGAATCTAAGGTTTTGGAAGAGCCAGTTGGGGTAAGAGTCAGTGACACGGGAATATTATTTTTCATGAGACTTAGTTCTCCTCTACAGGCTGATGGGACCTGGGAACACCCAGGTAAGGTGAAACATGAATAAGATATTACATTTGGACATTTTTTTCAGAGTCGGCTGGTCAAACCCCAAAAGGACACCCTGCTCACTGCTGTCCCTCACCTCTGCTCCAGCCAGTTTAATCAGTGCCCCACAAGCCCAGCACTCAGCTTCACACTCCAGGCTAGTTTCTGGATGGTCTTTGGACAGTCTCACAACATCAGTTCAAATCTAAAAAGATAAAGACTTTTCACCATAAAGATATTAAGAAGACTGTGTCACAGGCTCTGAGAGCAAGTTCCAGAGAGGAGTTCCAAACGTCCTGTGAGCATAATTATGCCATGGCACTTAGTGATCATTCCTCCTATGCAACAGCTTCCCCAGGTCGCCCCGGACCCAGGTCACTGTCGGGAGAGCTGCAAGGGGAAGAAAGGGACCCAAAGCTCTTGGGAAATCAGGTCCTCCTTTCTGAAGAGAGAGAGAGAGAGAGAGAGAGAGAAAATAAGAAGACAGTGTGAGGGGCACCTCTGTGGCCTCTGACCATGTGGGTCTGTGCACAGAGCTCAAAGCCTGCGAGGAAGTGACTTGCCTTGCAGAGGTGTGACCTATGGTCCAGAGCCAGGCCCTGGTCCCTGGGAGCCCAGAGGCTGGCCCTGGGCTAGCTGGGGCCTCCGTAGCAGAAAGAAGGAGATGGGAGAGGTGGAGTCTGGACCAGCTGTCTGGCTGGCCTCAAAGGGGGTCCCGGTCCAAATCCCAAGGTCATTGAGGCTCCGGCTAGGTGGGAGGAGAAGCTCCCGAGGTATAAACTTCCTTCACAAAAATCAGGTGCAAAACCAGAACCCCAAACCGAAACCAACCACCAAAAGAGACAATTTCCTCTCAGTGAACTTATCTGATATGGGGAGCCCTCACTTTTGCTGATGGCAGCCACTCTTGATTATTTGTTGTAAGGAATTTCTTGTACCTTCCTCTCCCTGTGGGGGTCCTGGTGTTGGAATTGAGGTTCTGGGTCTCAACTCTGCAGGCTGCTGCCTGGGGAAGTGTTCCCTCCAAGCACGTGTAAAGTTCTACGTGTGAGTTACACAGTCAGCAAGAGGCGATGGCTGAGCCAGGTGGGTGAGCCAGGTCATAGCAGACTTGGGGCAATGAGACACGTCCCAGCTCCCAGCATCTGCCTTGGAGCCTGCTGAGGGACAGTTTATCTTGGAACCAGCCAGGCTAAGGTTGAAGGGTCAAAGAGCTGGTATCTATGACTGGGCAAGGCTGGAAAAAGAAGGTTAACATGCAGGTTGCCTGGCTACCACCAACTCAGTTCTCCCCTGTAAGACTTCTGTATTGTGGTCAGAAGCAAATCTGAGACCTTAAGAAATCCCTCTGTTCAATGCAGATACCATTTAAAACATCTTCCCATTGGCATCAGGGATTATTCTTGTTTTATTTCTGGGAGGACAATTCTGGAGCTGGTTGTTTTAAAATAGTTTCAAGTACAATGCAATTAATTTTCATAAAAACATCACATTTATCAGATGTGATCCTGCCACTCTCTTAGAGGAGCAGCTGTTGGTGTTTGCAGTCCTATGTGTTTATCTTTTTGACATGTTAGAGGTTTTTTTGTTATGTCAGATAAGATAAAAGTAGGTGTTTGTTGCTACAGTTTCCTTTAGTACCTAGAATTCTGCATTTATTTAAAAGAGCCAGATGTTGAATTGAGGATGGAATAATAAACACTGAGATTTGCTTTGAAATCCACCTCTGCAGAAGTATGTTCCCTTAAGAGATTTACAAGGAATCTTTGAGTTCGTCCTCTCCTAAAGAAGATGAACTAGAGATTTTGCTTGGTATTATACTCCTCCTATATATACACATACATGTACTTATGTTTTAATTTACGCAAGAGAAAAAAATTGTAAAAGTGCTTAGGTTCCTAAGCTGTTTTTCCATAATCTTAACTCTCTTGAAACTATTAATCTGCAGTGAAGCTCTCAGATAGTGAATATTCAGTATAGCTTCTTACATTTTCTCACATGGGCTCCTGGATCCTTCTGAATTATGCCAGGGACTATTATGGTTCAATAGTAGGGTTTTGCTTTCAACTCCCTGAACTGTAGTGACTCAGGGTGTGTTATGAAACATAGAATTGTTTAGTTGAAAGCTTCCTTAACCCTTATCTGTTTACTGCCCACCAGTATATCAGCTACCAAAAAGAAGGCTCATCCTTTGTCTTCTAGTAGTGGGATACTTGGTGATGGTAATGTGCCCTCTTTTTGAGTTCCCAGATACATAAACAATATAATTTTTGATACCCATCTTGCCTGCAGAGGGAAGTTTCCAGGCAAGAAACTGTTCTGTGTGCGTGTGCATGCGCGCACCATATTTTGAAGTAAGCTAATTAAGTATAGATCATAAACCTTTATACTTTACTTGAATCAACTCAATAAACCAGTCCAGTCAAAACTGAATATTTGGAGTGAAAGCTGATATAGATAAGCTATCATATACAGAATGCTTATCTCATGGACTCAGATGGATTTTGGCATCTAAAAGACAAAATAAAAAAACATGGACATCTTTATGTTATTATAAGGAGTTCCTATATGTAAAGTTAGCATTTTGTTTTGGAACACTTTATGTCCTTTAGTCATTAAATAGATATGGCGCTGGGGTCCCAGTGGGAAATGACTATAGTACCAGGAAGTAACTTTTTAAAGAAAAAGTCTTCCCCTAGACAGTACAAGACTAGCAGAGAGGTATTAGGGAAATATTATTAAATGAGTAAACCAAGCGCAGCAAATGCCCTTGCATTTTTTTGTATTTATCTTCAAAGACTTCACGGACTTTGGCAAGCTGAAAATGACCCCTAAGTTTGTGGAAACCTGCATTTAGATATTTTCTACATAAAAGGTAGTTCTCAAATGTATAAACAATATTTACAAAGGTATCATGTGCACCTGTTACATATTTTCTTTGAAAATTGCAAGAAGGCATTTTATATTAATAGCCGATATATTTTTGAAATGTTGCAGCTGAAACACAAAGGAAAAAACTATCAATATGTACAACTTGCATGGATCTTAATGGTGTTATGCACTGTGAAAAAGGCAATTGCAAAAGGTACATACCTAATGATCCCATTTATCTAAGCATTCTCAAAATGACAAGATTACAGTCAGGGGTTAGGGGAGGGTGTGATTGCCTAGGGGCAGCCCAAGGGAGTTTCTTTGTGGTGATGCAACAGTTCTTTATCTTGACCGTGGTGGTGATATGAACCTAGACATGTAATAAAATGTCACAGAATTATATAGGAAAACATGCAAGAGAAGAATGAGTTTATTCAAAAACAGGTGAAATCCAAGGAAGGCTTGAACTCTAGTTAATTCTTACTGTGTCAGTGTCAATTTCCGGATATTGATGTGTTATAGTTATGGTTGGGGAGACTGGGTGATGGGTACACTGGATCTCTCTGTACTGTTAATGAAACTTTTTTGTGATCCTATAATTATTTCAAATTATAAAGTTAGAAACAAATGCCTCTGCTGAAGAAAGGATTCTAGCTACCAATCAAACATATTATGGAGCAATTTAGTCAAAAGACTGGTATCCTTTCAGGAGGCAGGGCTTTTAGATATAAATGCTGCAGACTCTTGACTTAGTATATGCCTAGTAGTATTCAGGTCTGCAAGTCTTAAGGTATATAATTTAAAGCAATTCCTGTTTCCATAACTTCTATTAAAGTTGTAGAATCAGGAAATTTTAGAGTGAGCAGGAATCTTACAAAGACTGTAGGCCAAATTTTCAGGTTACACCTCTGGGTTTTGGTATCCCCATCTGTAATATAAGGGCTATGTCCTAGACTGCCATGTCCTGAAACTTTGCAATACAAACTACAGAAACTTTAATGGTAATCTTATAAATTTTGCCTCGATATTTACTGCATGAGACAAATATCTCGATTTATGTTGATTGCAAATGTGAATGCAGAAGACTTATTTAACATCTCACACATTAAAAACACCTGGAGAGTAAATTACCTGGGTTAATTTTTACCACTTAGCTAAGGTTTAAAATCTTCCAGGACAGAGGGTCAAGGCAGTTTTCCTGAGATGACATATGTCATCTGTACAAAATATATGACTTTTGTCCATTTGAGTATGTATGTGGAAAGGGGAGGCTTACGTACAGGTGTTTCCCGGTATGAGTCCACTGACTGCCCACCAGACCTACTGAATCAATCCTGGAAAGGTTCTGGCCAAACATGAAAACTCAGAAAGCTTTAAAGAAGTGGTCATTATTATTTGAGAATAAATGGAGATAATGTTCTCTCAATGACCAATATAGCTTAAGCTTAATCACTCATCTCAACTACTCTTTTTCATAGAATGCTAAAAACCGATTACCTTTGGGGAAACTGAGGCCATCATAAAAACAGGCTCAGAATCCACCAGGGCTGTGCCTGGTCTGATGATATAGCACACATTTACAAAAGGATCTTAACAGCAGTAACATTTTGTCTCATGGTATTGACTTCCCTTAAGTCTGTAACAATTTAAGTCATAGTCTTACAAAAACAAAACAAAAACAAAACTAGCAACTCACAGCATCAGTGTAGTCATTTTATTAACAAAAGGAACCCATGGGGTTCAGACAAGAGTACAAAATACAATCTCCCCCCCTCCCCCCGGGTTAAATTGTTACATTTTTATAATAAAAATAAAAAGCTTTCATAGTTAACTTATCAAAAACATAACCCCTGCCTATTGAGTTTCTTATTGTGCAAAACAAAAACATGAAAGTAAAGTTCTGCCCATGGAAGAATTTTGTGTGCCAAAAGATGCACTTTCTCAATTTCAAAATTTTTGCATCAAAAAGAAAATTCTAAGGCCACAGTTTCTTTGCAAACTAAGCAAGAGGAGAATAAACAAGCAAATAGCAGCTAAATTTTTACCTTCATTCCCAAGTATTCTCTGTTCCAATGTAGAATCTTCTACCTTCATCAAATAATTTGATTATAGAAAGGTATGCAGTTTCAACCTACTGCTTAAGGTCAGACATACCAATATCAATTCAATAAGGCAAATCATACCTTTTAGCTATTCTCTTAAGTGCTAAAAAACCAGCTTTGTTTTAATTTGGTGGGTGCACTTCACGAGTTCTTTAAAAAAGGTGACAGAACGATCCTAGTGAAGGATTCCAGTAAGCAGTTGCTTTTCTACTTGCAGCCAGATAGATAATTAAACTTTCTCTTCCTCCATACCATTTTGTTTTGTTTCTTTTACTTGTTTTGGTATCATGGAGATGGAAAATGTCTTGACAAAACATGTAAACTACAACTCAGAGGTCAAGAAATAGCTGAAGGTGATCTTTTTTAAAAGTAAAAATAAAACTGTTTAGACAGCACATAGCTAACAAACACACAAAAACAAAGCAAAATAAAAGATCACCAAAAAGCCAGAGCAGGGAAAAAAGATTTGTGACAATTTCAGTACCACAATTATCGGTAAAACAGTTTGTACTGTGATTTTCATTCAGTGGCTTAAAAGGTGAAAGAACGGCTTAAGATGCTTATGTGATTACAGAGAAGAGAGGTATGCCCAAGGGTGAAAAGTGTACATTTACCTAATGTTTGTATAAAAATCCCTGATCAAATGTCCAACTAATTTTTACATACAAAATTTAACCTTAGAACTTTTCTATTTCTAATGGAATATACTGACTGAAAGAAAAGCTAATCGTTCAGTTGAATGAAGTACAGTATTCTGCATGGGAAGCACCAGGGTTTCCAGATCTAACCCTCAGGACATGGAGAAAACCAAAGTACTGGGCTGGTCCAAAATCTCTATCATGGGAACCCCTACCTCCCTTCTACTTAGTGTACAGAAATGCTCTCAGCTCACAAAACCAACAGATTAAAGTAAAAACAAGTGAACATGTGACTGTGACTAGGAGGGGACAGGGGGACAGGAAAAACACTGCTCAGTCTTTTAGCAGCAACACAATCTTGTTGGTCTGAATATCCTGAGGTTAAAGGATAATAAAATATTGCACCAAAACAATAAAAAAAATCACAGTTTAAACAGAATTACTAAAGAACTGGAATAACAATGAACAACACAGTGACTGCCATCAGTAGACTTAAGTCTCTTGACAGAAATTAAGTTTATATGACTTTTCAAAAAAATGGAAAATGGTATTTCTGCCTTGATTTTGCAGTTATTTTGAAATACCCTTTGGTATACACATCTTAACTTTCAACTGATGTTAACCTTATAGATTTTGCCCTTGGTCCAGTTTCAGGTTTAGGGATAGGAGAGATGAGATTGCTACTGCAAATGAGCAGAAACTCCAAAGAAGACTTCACCGGCCTGGAGTTTTAAAACATATCTGATTCTGATAACCCCACCTGAGGTAGGCAAAAAAGGCCTTTTTTCCCCCTGTGCAGTTATCAAGGCATCCTAAGGATGCAAGCTTTTTTTTTTTTTTTCTTTTTTTAACCCTGTCTTTTTCTAATATGCTCCTAGGTAAATAAGACATGAGGAAAATCAAACATGTACCCTGCTAAAGTACTTAAAGGGGATAAAAAGTGCAACTTTCAACAAAATGTGTTTTCATATTGAAGTACACCTTTCCCCTTTCAACTGACAAGCCTTTCAAGGAAGGAACTCTTTCTTGGTTTCATAATACTGTATAGCCGACTTACAAACTACCTCTTAAACTACCATTAAAAGAGTGAAAACTGTATTACTTCATTAGACCCTCATAAGACCATGACCTCAGAAAACGATTCTTTTAAGGACTTCAGTCCTATGGAATATGGTTAGAAATCATGAACACCCTGACACCAGAGGGTCTCGCTTCATGTTTAATTTAGAGTGGGCCCCTTTCCTGTTCATGTACACCCTTGTGCTACTACGTTCTCCAAAATCAAGTCTCCTCCCAATGCGTCCATACTGCCTTAAAGCTGAGGATACATCTGTTCTACTTTGAGAAACCTTTGTATAGATATGCACGCATAGAGTTTTCACTGTTTACAGGCACCTTTCTCTTGGGTCGGCATAGGCACTCTTCACTTACTCTATCACCATCAGGACTTCCATTACATTCTGTGACTTTTTCACATCTTTGTCCCATAGTTCTAAAGGGATACAAGACCACATCACAAACTTGTGCAACAATCCTGTTGGCCCACTGGAAAGTTCACGCATTCTTTAATTTCTATCACCTTCAGTCTTGATGTTCATTTATGTTCTTAAGCTAATCTTCCCTCCCTCTTCCCCAAAAAGGCAGGGGGAAAGAACCAACATTCTAATTTGGTGATGAACACAGTGATTTCTGAAATATGTTCAGAGAATGAAGGAAACAGGCTGGGTCTCTTCTACATCACTAGGATGTGGATCAACCTGCAAAAATGAGCAGACCAAGATTACTACTGCAGCATTCTTTAACGTGATTCTAGTATCTATTTCTAATTACATGGTCATAAGCCAAACTGCTTAAAGCCTATTATTAAGAAGTCCCAGTAGGCCACTTAAGTTCTCTGTATTCCATGGCCTTAAAGGCAATCCACGGTACTCTACATGTATGCTAGAGAGTACCAAGAGAACACCGCAAAATGTGGTAAGTGGATCAGTGATTATCTATCACCATCGTAAAAATTTTTTTGTATGTATCCTCTACTAACTGGGAGTCAAAAACAGACATAGAGGATTATTTACAAACAGCACAACACAAGTCTAATTTTCTTTTGCTTTGTTTACCTCTGAATAAAGAGGCGGAGGCTGAAATCTGAATTCCTGAATGCAGGCAAACATAGGACAGCACGACTCCCCCTCACAGTTAGGGGGTTGAGGGTAAGGAGGAACGTGTCTAGAGAATTCTTCCTCTGACACCACGTCTGCATAATTTGGTGGTGCTGAAACAAAAAAGGAGTTGGCTCTAAGAAATCCAGGCAAAAACTAATTACATTACTCTCTTCTGAACTCTTACAGGAACAAGAAACTTAGCTTAATTTGAAGATAAAACATTGGTATTTTTTCCTCTAAGCAGGAAGTTTTTGTGCCCATTACAACAAAAAAATATTCAGTAGACTCTGCTTTTATTGAAGTACTATTAACATTGATTTATATTCTGAGACATGTGTGTTTTAGTCTAGGTTAAAAAAAATCATTGAAATGTGGCTACGGAAAATACCAACATAACACACTACACTCTTATTCTGATTTCTCATTCTTCTACTGTTATCAATAGGAATCAGGAGATGTAGATTGTATTTCTGGATCTGCCATTAAGAGCTTTCTGTCTTGGATAAGCTAAACTCTCAAAGTCCCTTCTGGGAATAATGTTTTATGATATTAAGTAATAAAAAGAGTAAGGATAGTTGTAGTGGCAGCAGTAATTATCATTTGAGCATTTCCTATCTCATACGTCCTGTTCTTAAGTACTCTATGTGTAAAACTGCATTCTGAAAGAACCTCATAACATTTTACCTTCAGGCTGTTCTGGCAGAGTCAGCGTCAACCAGCTCATATCCATAAAAAACTGGCTGGCAATGCTGGAGTTTCTGCTGCCAAAACCATTGTATGGAACCGTGCCAATCACTAAGGGCAGCTCAAGCATCAATTTTTTAGCACCAGGAATGTGAATATACACCTAATACGCCAAAAAACAAAACAACAACAAAAAGAGAGAGAGAAAGGCACAAATATAAGTTAACCTCATATAAATAACCAGATTAATTTTTCATAGAAAAAATGCTTTTGTTGTCTGCTATCACCCCCAACACAACTGTAAATTGTCCTGATGAATAAAATGAAGAACAAACTAAATGAAGAGCCCACGAAATACAGTGAATGCTCTGTGATGGGGAAGTGTGGCCTTAATACACTTCATTGTAAGTGAGCACAGCTTACACAGAACCATAGAAAGTTACTTATGTCTTCAATATAGCAGCCCTACTGCACCTTCATTCTTCCATGTTATTTAATTAAAAACCTCAGGGGGATAGTTTTTGATTAAAAAACAAAGGCCAATCTTCATATATTCCACAATTTGCTGTAATGCTGACATAAAATGACATTTTCCTGGGTATTAAAGGTACATCTTCTCAGTAACATGGCACCAGGTATGGCTCCATGCTACATCTTTAATTTCACCAAGGACCGTGCTCACAGCTAAGGAGTAGTCCACTCGGATGATGCAGCAGTCCAGGATGGACGGCGTCACGGGCGGGATCTTGAGGGTCTTCCCGTTCCAGGTGTCCGTGCTCCCAGAGGCGATGTGGTTCCCGCGCACGTGGGCCACCATGAGCCGCACGGTCTTCGTTTTCCCGCTGGCCAGGTACGTCTGCGTCTGGAAAATGGCAGCTTTGGGAACAATCAGACGAGAGGAACAATTCTCTATTTCTGCATAGATTGGAATAGCTTCTCCTAAAAAGAAAACAAAAACACCTTCAGAGACCCTTGAGGAAATTCTCTCCACAGTGGAACAAAACTGTTACTGATGAAAGCTGAAATGTGGCAATGCTGCTTTAACAAGTTGAGAAGCCTCACGGAAAACCTACATTGCAAATCTGAGTCAGAGAAGTGAAAATTTATGGCAGTTTGTGGTAGATAGTGTTTTCTTACTATTGCATGATTCACTTTTCTAATGTAGCAATATTAGGCTACCAATTCTAAAGATCTGTAAATGACCAGTATCTATAAAAGTTAAGAGAAGACATACAAATAAATGATTCAGTACTACGATAAGTACAGAAGATCACTAACAAACTCATCAGTGCCTAACAAATTAAAATCTTCCCAACAGAAGAACAAAGTCTTCCCATTTGAGGAATTGATAAATACAAATAAAGCAATGGATGGAGTAGGCAAGTTTTACACCCACATTATACATCCATTCCATACCGTATTCATTTCCAACAAGCCAGAACCCTGGAGTGGGGGCCAAATCCACTGGATGGAATTGGACCCTTCACAGATTGTTGTTCTGATATCAGTCTGACTGTTAAGAGTGTCAATGTTCTACATTCTAGCCCCTCCCATATATTTGAATTCCCAGCATGGAGTCAGAATGCCTAACAGTATTTTCATATGACAACAGCTCTCTTCTGAGCAACACTGCTCGGAACAGTTTTTTGCAACATTAAAATAAAATGCTGGCATTTTCCCACTCTACTGGTTTTAGTCTTTGTTACGAAAGTACCAGGACTGAAGTCAGAAATACCAGGATTATTGGGATCCACTCATCTATTTAAAAATATTTAAATATCAATTATTTATACTAGAACCAGACAACTGTATTATTCATGTTTTAAAATAGTATATACTTGGTAAATTACAAAACACTATTAAAAAAATCACTTACAATTAGCTAATAAAATGAGTGAATATTGCATTTGGATTTTTAAACAGTTTGCTTACCATTACAGTATCCCTTTCTTTCAATTTTGGCACTCAGCGAGACTGGACCAGAAGTGAAAAACCAACAGCCAACCATTTTCTCTTGCGTTTTTAATACAGGGGTCTTGAAAAGTTCAAATAATAAAAATAATTAAACTGGTCTAGAAAACTCATAGAACTTAAAGTTATGTCATTTTTTATTAAACAGTTGTACAGCAATGTCTTCCAAAAAACAACAAATCAACCTTTCTTATCTTCCTGTGACAAACTAGATAAAATACTTAAAGACAAAGCATTAAAAATCATTCCCGGGGCTTTGCTCGTGGCGCAGTGGTTGAGAGTCCTTCTGCCGATGCAGGGGACGCGGGTTCGTGCCCCGGTCTGGGAAGATCCCACATGCTGCGTAGCGGCTGGGCCCGTGAGCCATGGCCACTGAGCCTGCACGTCCAGAGCCTGTGCTCTGCAACGGGAGAGGCCACAACAGTGAGAGGCCCGTGTACCGCAAAACAAAAAAAAAAGAAAAAAAAACCTCTAGTAGTACCTATTAATATGACAGAACTACTTTTTTTTTTTTTTTAAAGACTTTATGTGTAGATCAGGAAAAGGAGAAATGGTATACAAATCAATAATCAGAATGTTCTTTTTGTCTTGGCATTTAAAATGTGGAATAAGTTAACAGCCTTTTTTCCTTACTTCAAAATGCATTATTAGGCAGAAATTTCAAGTGTCCTTAACTTAGAATGATTTTGGGGTTTTGTGTAACAGCAGTGCAATAACACACCTAGTGTAATGGATCTAAAAGGTTATTGAACTCACCACCCCACTTTCTATTCTACAGTAGCAAGATAAGCGATACAAGATGCTTATATAATACTGTTTATAAAACAGTATTATAAAATACTGTTTAAAATGCTCAGTTTACAAGACGCACAAACCAAAAGTTCACTGTAAAACCCAAAGTTGCAATATTTTTTTCAATTATAAAAGGATAGTAAAGGACAAATAGTATCTCTTTTTGCCAAAAAATAAAATATCTTTAAATTATTTGCCACAATGGCCCCATAAACAGTTTAGAATTAGTTAACCACCCAATCCTAAGTAGTTTTTAGAAACACAAAGCAGTTATTAGCATCATCAATTTTCAAAATAGGTGCTGAGCAGGTGATAAGTCATAAGTCATAGTTATAAGCCGGGTCAGCTGGGTCTGGGTATTGTACGATTTTGGCCACAAGGGACCATGCAACTAGGGCATATCTGTTACATTTTTATAATCTAAAGGTGAACATCAGAGTAAATTCTATTTCATTTTTGTGTGGAAGTAGAGTTAAACAACTTTTAACTCCTGTTTCTTTTCCTGATCTTTAAAAACACTGGCTAGAAAGAGAAACCTCCAATACTAAAAATATATCTCTGTAACTTCAGTATCATGATGGAAAGTTTAAATTATGAAGTAAAAAATCATTCATTCATATTTAAATGAAGAACCATTAGGTCCTAGTAGCTATCATGAAAGTACAAGGTATAATTTTATATTATTTTGATAATATGGGTTTAGATAAAAGAATCTAGCTCATTAACTCCCATCTTGCCTATTCTGTTGTTACTTATAGCCTAATCTTTCTTATCAGCCTACAGTATTTCTGGTGATTATTAGAAGTTCAATGCTTTAATGTGGCCAAATCTGTCATAAGGAAATGATAAGTGAAAGGGTCTCCAGAGCAGCTGCATGCACTTACTTAATGTTAGAAAATGACATGCAAAATGCAAGGAGACACAGCATAATGGCCTGAGCTTCAATAACAGGCTGGGAGTGATTAATACTCTTCCATAATTACTGTTCCTCAACCTGCTATTAGCGAAGAGTTTAGAATACCACAGCCCTGTGAATGTGGCTGCTCTGGGAAAAGTAACTACTCTGTGTGTGTGCATTATTATTATTAAGCCTTATTAATGCATTTTAAGCCCATGTAACTTTCTGGCAAAAGAAGCCCTGAACAACAGGGACACAATCAATAGTACTAACACCACAATTTGTAATTTGCCCAACTTAGAATCACATATTTATAGTGAATGCCTATGGGTTATAAGATTGTATCGGAAAGTGACAGGACAGGCTGCTATCAGACTTGCTAAATGTAGAGACCACAGTTGAAAGGAAGGAGGATGGAAGGGAAGGAGGAAAAGGGGAAGGAGGAAGAGAAGGAAGAAGAACTTACTAGTAATGCTGGTGTGTTGACATCGATGTGACTGACGACCTGGAGTTCCCGCTTAATGCTCTGATCAGGTGCCTGGGGTCGTTCCAAAACTGCTCTCACACAGTACTGAATACTTCCATATTTCCCGGAGAATGAGGTTACCAAAGGTCTGAAATAAACCAACGAGATGACTTTTTAACTTTGTTTTTCAGTTTAACAAAACTGGGAAAAGCCCTTAAAATGTCGGGGGGGGGATTTTTGTTGTTTTTTTTGTTTTTTAAAAAAAAGGTGAGCAGGGTTAGGTCTACTCAGTGGTTACTCAGGATAAACATGCACACCTGAATGTCAGAAGGTACTTGGTGCCCATACAACTGGATAGACAGGTTGGAGGAAAAGGAAATCCCCAGTTATTTCACTTACTCAGATGGAAGTTGGAAGCTAAATGGAAATTCATGTTTTCCAGGCTGTAGTAAGAGGATGCCTTCACCTGAAAAAGAGAATACATTTTATTTTTACTAAGGTTCACATTACATCAAGAATTTTCACAATGTAAATCATAGTTTTTTTAAAAGTTTTTCCTAGCTATATATAACACTGAATATACGTCAAAAAGTACATTAAACTGAGATTTAGAGAATTAAATTTTGAATCAACTTTTACCAAGTTTAATCAATTTCAAACCACATATATATATATATGTATGTATATACATATGTAACTTCTATCTGCAAATAGACCAATTATACAATCACCATAAAATGCCAGAGCTCCCATACACATATATATGTGTATACAACCATATACACATACATACCTACATATACATAAACATTTATTTCCCCCACTTGTATACTAGCATGAGTATACTAATGTTAGTATACTATTATACTAACATGAGGTACCAATATTAAACTGGACCTAAAATTAATCTAGAAAAAAATAGATCTATTTATTTTGGGTATACCACAAAAATCAGACTAAATATTCTTTGGGCAGAGATGGAAAAGGAGAGGAAAAATTTACTTGGAATATTATGAATACTGAATACTAAATAGCCAAACCAACAGGACAAATTATTAGGCAGGAGTCATTACTGATTAATAGGAGATGTTGTTTAACTTGGGATATGGAGTGGGCCTGGCCAAGCATGGCCACGACTCCTTCCTCCTGCTCTGGGGTCAGCCAGCCCCATTCATTTCACGCAGAGGCTTATCCTTGACTGTGAGAAGGCCAGCAGGCAGGGTGTGGATGGACTTAGCAAGGCCAGAGGCTCTGCTGGAGCCCTGCTGAGTGCAGAGACTGTATCGTTCAGACCTGAAGCCAACTCCAGGGCTATCAGTGTTGGTTGGGTGGCTCCCCAGAGATACTTACAAATGTTCCCTTCATTTTATGTGCATAGATTCAAGTTTAGAACTAAATTCCCTCATCAAGGGTGGGATGATTAAGATGAAGAAAGTACAGAACAGACTGAGAACTTTCTCTGAGATATGCCTGCTCAGTAGATACGAAATGGAGATTTCTACTGTAACCATTCATTAAAAAAAATTTAAAGGCCAGAAATAACTAGTGAAATGGGATAATTTTTCATTTAGATACTAGAGTTCTAAGACCGTCATCAACTCAGTTAACATTTCAACCTTATACTTTTAGAAAACAGGAATGCATTACTGGCCCATTAAGTCTTCTGAATCTATCTCCAATTTTCAATGTGTAATATATTAGGAAAAAAAAGCCTTACAAGTATTTGCCACTTAAGATCATTCAAATAGAAATACTCAACAGGTGGGTGACTTGGAGGCTAAGTGAATAAGTCATAGGGACGTGAGACCATGTTAAATGACAGTGACAGAGTGAGTCCCAGAGCTCAGGTGTGTCCAGAGCCGCCCTATAAGCCCCAGCAGTGCTACAGCACTGGAATCAGGGAAGCCCCTCCATTTTATAGCTATCAGATACTAGGCTCAAGGAATCCCAACACTCCTTAGAGCTGGGCTAAAGTTCTAATTTGTAATCATTAGATTACTGAATATGACAAAGTGCTTGAAATGTTTAAAAATGTGGATTTCATTTATGTTCAAAACTTACAGTGCTTAAATGTCAAGCACAAAGCTGATACAAAATGGATACAAAGCTAAATAACTTCAATCCCCAAATAGACATAGGGAAGAAAGGAGGCTATAGACACTTGTACACAAGTAATGACCCTAGCATGCTGGAGTACATGGCAGTGGCGGGGGCATCTTGAGGACCACTTCTGCTGTTGAAGTAAGGGTTGGCATGGAAACAAGTGAGAAGGGGTTTAGATGAAGGGAAAGGAATGAAGCAGAGCATGACAGGCAAGTGTGAAGAACAGAGTTGCACAGGACATTGGAAGAGGTTGAGAGAGAGATGAAGTTCCCTCTTCAGAGAAAAAACAAATCAACATAGGAACTAGAACATTTAAAATGAGACTTTCAACTACCTCAAAACATAAACAGGAAAAAATTTTGAGAAAGTTGATAAACCTGGGTTATGGTATTTGGAATCAAATCTGTGCTTGCTTGCTTTCTCTTGTTTATTTATTAATTTTTAATTAAGAAGGTCCACAAGCTGAATCATGTGCCCATTTCTGCTCTCATAGTTTATTACCTTTGTCTTATGCAATGAGAACTACAATGTCACAAGATGTTTCATTCGCTCATGGTGCTTCAGCCCAAACTCATAATTCAGAGCACTGGTGAGCATGGGAGCTAGAAGACCACCACAGAGGCAGATTGGGGCTCAGGAAGGGCTAGGAACGCGCACAAGGTCATACTCCTGGTGTGCGACCAAGATGTGAAACCAGCTCTCTGATGTGTCTTGTCTTTCTACCATAATTATTGAATAAAAATATGAAGAAAATCAATCACCATGATAGCAAGTAGTTAGATTAACAATGCCGAAAAATTATCCAGTAGATTTTTTGAAAATAGATCCCACAGCCATACTTCCTGAATATCTGGATTTCTAAAAATCTCTTCAGGTGGCTGAAATTCAGCTAGGTTTTGGAATTAAATGAACCTAAGAGTCTACAACTATGTAAAGTTGCTAGCCTCTTCCAAGCTACAGATATTAGGAGTGATTTTTTTTCTCAATGAAATCAACTAAAACAGACCATGATTTTACTTTTTGCAGAGGTTTGTTATGATACATTCTAAAACAAGCTAAGATTTTCAGGTTGTCTAGGGTTAGCCATTCTACTCCGTTAGAATGACAAGACAAAACCTGACTTGTGAATCAAACACTATTTGATAGCCCAGATTTTACCAAAACATTCTTTTTACTTCGAATCCCAGGTCCAACTGCTATTAATCTTACATCTATTTACTGAGTAGTTATGGGCACAGAGATACAGAGTCCAAAGTCCTGGACAAAAAACCAATTCCCTCTTCCATTGCCCTTGACTCCAGTCAGCCATCTTGAAAATCTCTGTTGTCTGTTACCTTGGGGTAGGCATGTATAGGTTGATTCTGGAAACCATATTGATGAAAGGGCATAAGGCAGGTAAGAACTGTTACCTAACATACTGCACTTGTTAATCCAAAAGAGGGCTTTGGTTCATACATGTTTTCCTCACCACAGTTTTTGGGATTACTCGATTCTCACATACCTTGAGGATTTAACTGTGAACAGTCTACTTCTCCACAGCAGGACAAGGAAAAACTGCACTTACTACTGATTTTTGTATAATACATAGCAAGGGTTAAGCACAGATATGCTGTATTTTATTCTTCAAGCGCCGAGAGTCTATACCATTATTTATTTTACAGATAAATGCTGAAGCTGATGAGGCAGAAAAGTGAAATAGTTTAAAGAAGCTCCTACCAACTGAAAGAAGACTAAGACTCACCGTTCCTAGTATTTTTTTGCACCTAATATTGATAGAATACCCATGTAGTGAGCTTCCACATGGGCACTTTTAATAGTGTAAAAGCCTACACTATTAACTGGACTTCACAAGAAGGGTCATCGTTCTTCCAGAAACTCTTACAGTGCCCAGATCCCATTGTCACTAAAGGTCTATGGGGGTGGGCTAGGGGAGGAAGAGAATGCAAAGGAAACAAAAAGAAGCGAAAAATAAATACAAAGAAAGTAAGACAGACGTAGAACTCTTAAGTTACCCCACTCCCCAAAGGAGGGAAACCAAGTATGATGATCAAGTCAAAAAGCACTTCCTTTGAACTCGTAACGCTCAGGAACTACTTCCCTCCTCCTAAGGCTGAGGTTTTGCTAACTCATCATGAACCAAGAACTAGCATCTAGAGACGGGGCGGGGGAGAAGGGGCCCCCATAAACTGGGCACCCGAGAATGGAACCTCGTAAACTCTGGTTCCGCCCCTCCACTGCTTCTAACCACAAGAGAAGGAACCTAAATCCCCAGATCCTTGATTCCTGACTGCTCATCACAGGTTCCCATGGCAACGGCTCACTCCCAGAGCTGTCCTAGATGGTCCTGGGACCCTGGCGGCAGTCAGACCCCAGCGAGCCAGGGTCGGGGCGCCAGCAGAGGTGAGCACCATCTCCCCGGTGCTGTGAGGTGGGGGGCGCAGGCACTGTTGCCCGCCCGTCAAGGCGACCAAACTGAGGCCGGCTACCCCGTGGGCGGACCCCCCGCCCACCTAGCCGGTGGGCATCTGCCGGCGCGCCCTCTCCCAGTCCCGCCAGCCCCTCTCCGGGGCCGTGGCCCGCGCTCACCGGCCGGGGGCTCGCGCAGGCTCAGGCGCACGTTCAAGTACTCCACCTCCGAGGCGGCTGCCGGGGCAGCGGCGCCAGCGCTCGGGCCCCAGGCGGCGGTGGCGCGACCCTGGGCCTCCAGGCGCAGCGCGCGGAGGGTCACCGGCTCGGCAGCCTCCAGCAGCACGTGCCCTGCCACCGTATCGCCGCTCGAGTAGCAGCCCTTGCGCTCGTCCTCGAACACCAGACCTAGACTCTTCACGCGGCCCTCGGAGCCCACCACCGCCGCGGACCCCGCCTCACCGCCCATCCTACCGGCCGACGCGGCCGCACCAAGGACGTCGGCAGCGGCCCGGAGCCGGGGTCGCGAGCGGAGCGGCGCCGCTGTCACGGACGCCAGCTCACGCCGAGGGCCCGCTCGGCCGCTTTGCGGTGCCCGGTGGAGCCCCGGTGCGCCGTAGGGCCTGTCGCTTTAACAAACCCAGCTGGGAATGGAAAAGGGCCGGGACAACCCACCCCCGGCGCGCGCCCATAGGCTGGCTGTGAGCCGCGCGGCATGCTGATTGGTTGTAAATGGCTACTGAGTCATTTCATTGGCGCCGCCGCGCACGGGCTAACGCAGGAAGGCAGTGCGTGATCAGGGAGTGGTAACCAATCAGGGTTCGCGGGTGTACACGTGCACAGGCCGTTTATTGGCTGGGGCAAGGCACAGTCCTGGGGCACTGACCAATAGTGAGGCGGTGCGCCCATGTGGACAGATAGTGGGGAACAATATTAGTTAGGGAGGGGGCGGAACCGGGAATCTCAGGCTCGCGGCGTGTCAGCCGTTCCTATGGCTACAGACGGAGGCGGGGTTTCTAGCAGCTTGGGAACTGTTTTGCGGGAGTCAGGGGGCTTCACACTAGAATGTGAGGTTGTGGCTGCAACAAGCTTGTGTTTATGATTACATCTGCAATACTTGAGAGGAAGTAGATGCCCTGGAAAAAGGAATTTAGCAGTATTTCCTTGTGATATTTGGGGGCCGACCGCCTCGGAACTTTAATGGAAAACTTGGCATCTACTAACATCCAGGTTCCTGAGCCCCGCCTCTCTCGGGTTTCAGAGTTCGCAGCCTAAGAAAGAGCTGCAGACGGGAAGAATGAAGGCTGTGGTTCTCAACCTGGAACAACCCTAAGGAGTTCTGCTACCCGGCTCGTCTTGCAACTTCTTTAAACTGAGAATGGCTGGAATGGTCATTCTTCCTGCTCTAAATAAGGTCATCAGTCTCGTTTCTAAACATCTGCCACCCAAGTTTCTTCCCCACCCGAAAGGATTTCCTGATCTCGGTGTCATAGTCCACAAGAATTTCCAGTTACCTTGATGACTTGTTCTCCATGCCTACAGCTCCTGTCGCCTGTCATCGGTTTCATATTCTTCTTTAATTCTTCATTCCTTCTCTATTCTATTTTTTTCTTTTTATCATCTAACATCACTGCCACTATCTAGCCATCGTATTCTAACCCTTATAAATTCTTCCCTTATAAAAATACCAAGGTTGTGAGCGATCACGGGTTGATCAATGTCATATCGAGATTTAAAAATCTTTCCTGAGGTAGTTGTTTCTTTTATTTTTTAAAATAATTCCAAACTAAAGGTTGCTTTTCTGCTCTGAGTTTAGAGTATTAATGTGGCACTTTAATAAGGCTTTTCAAGTCCAACTTTTTCTCACCACTCCCTAAAGAAAGTGGAAAAAGCCAGAAATCTCGCTCTGCATAAATTTCCGAAATAGCTGCAATTCTGTTTTTCACTTTATCTAGACTAGCCCCCAACATGCTGTTACTCTGCCACTGTTCTTTATGTCACAACCTGACCATGTATACTTATTTGCATATAGTCCTCACCCCCACTTGAAACACAGAACTTTTTCTCATTATTGTTGTCCCTCTAGTACTGAACTCAGAGTTTCGCACACAATTAGCTGAAGTACTTGGTAAGAGTTTGTTGGCTGATTGAATCTATGAGTCCCAACCTATGCAGTATTATTGGTTCTGAAATGAATCCTCTAGAGACAGATGTTCTTCTCCATCTAAATGAAGTGTCTGGGAAAGGGGGAAGGACAATGGCCCTAACAGTGCCCAGAAGGCAGAATTGCCCAGATGGCATTCTGTGCTGAGAACGACCAGACTATCTGCTCATTTATCAGTTAATGTTATTCTGACCATAGGTAGCAGAATGCATGACCAACAGGGGCTTAAACGATAAGAATATTTCTTGTTTACTTAATAAGAAGCCCAGTAGTAGGCACTCTTAGGGATGATTCCCAGACTCCCTTTATTTTTCTCTTCTGCCACACTCAACACTTTTCCTGGTGCCATTGGTTACCACAGCTCTAAGTATCTCATTCTCATGTAACAGAATTCAAAAATTAAAGCAAGAGAAAAAACCCACCAAAAAAGGGGGAATTTTTTCTTCTCCTTCTCTCTCTTTTCAGGAGGAAAATATATTTCCTAGATGCCCCCTACAAACTTATTATGTGATGTGGCCAAAACTGTCACACGTGCACCAGTAGGTCATTAACTGGCAAAAAGAAGTAAGATTTTTACAATTCATTCAGACAAGTGATTTTTCTTCCTCTGGACGCTGAACAAAATCAGAGCTCTGTTAACAAGGAAGAGGGCACATGGCTGTTGAGTGGTTAACTTGGGGCCATTGGACTGGCTTACATGGGCCTGGACATGTTTGCTATAGAGCAGAGCTGCCTCAGCCAAACCTTAAAAAAGGAGGATATTTAAACAAACAAAAACTATTGTACAACTAGGCAGAATGTAGTTTATATAGTGACCCACCTGGTTCACAGATAAAATTCCATTTTTATTGTGCATATATTATTGTGACTATTTAAGTTCTGCTAACATTAATATAGCAGCATATAGCGTTTTAAAAAGTCCAATCTGACAGTCTCTGTCTTTTAACTTTGTGTGTTTAGACCATTTACATATAATGCAATCATTGATACGGTTGGTTTTAGGTGTATTATTTTATTATTTGCTTAGTTTGTGGATGTGGTGTTTGTTTCTCTATTCCACCTTTCCTGCCTTCTTTTCGATTGTTTGCATATCTTTTAGTAATCTGTTTAAATGTATCCACTGATTTTGAGCTATATCTCTTTGTAGTTTTTTTTTTTTAAGCACTTGCCCTAGGGGTCAGTATCCCTCTTTATGCCATAATTGGCATGTATATTACGTCCACATGTATTGACAACCCCACCAGACAATGTACATTCTTGTCTCAGGTAGTTATATGTATTTTATTTTATTATTATTATTTTTAATAAATTTATTTATTTATTTATTTTTGGCTGTGTTGGGTCTTTGTTGCTGCGCGTGTGCTTTCTTTAGTTGCAGCGAGCAGGGGCTACTCTTCGTTGGGGTGCGTGGGCTTCTCATTGCCGTGCCTTCTCTTGCTGTGGAGCATGGTCTCTAGACTCACGGCCTTCAGTAGTTGTGGCTGGTGGGCTCTAGAGCGCAGGCTCAGTAGTTGTGTATGGGCTTAGTTGCTCCGCGGCATGTGGGATCTTCCCAGACCTGGGCTTGAACCCGTGTCCCCTGCATTGACAGG
Organism: Hyperoodon ampullatus; assembly: GCF_949752795.1. Taxonomy (NCBI): domain Eukaryota; kingdom Metazoa; phylum Chordata; class Mammalia; order Artiodactyla; family Ziphiidae; genus Hyperoodon; species Hyperoodon ampullatus. The sequence continues at coordinate 75,757,729 of NC_136916.1, forward strand.
CAGATTCTTAACTGCTTCGCCACCAGGGAAGCCCAGTTTATATGTATTTTAAAGAATCTAAGTGAAAATAGTCTATTATAATTATCCAGATATTTATCATTTCTGTTGCTCTTTCTTTATTCTGAAGTTTCAAGTTCCCTCAGGGAATATTTCATGTTGAAGGATGCCCTTTAGCATTTTAGAGAAGGCCTGCTGCAGTGAATTCCCTTAGTTTTTCTTTGAGAAAGTTTTATTTTGACATCATTATTGAAGGATATATATTCTGAATATGGACCTTTGGGCTGGCAGTTGTTTTCTTTTTTTTTTTTTTCCTTTTTTACATTGTCATATACTTTATTTTTACTAAAATAATAAAAGCATTTTAAAAATTCGAATATAGCTGGTTTACAATGTTATATTAGTTTCAGGTGTACAGCATCGTGTTCTTTCTTTTAGTACTTTATGGATGTTATTCCATTGCCTTCTGATAACCTTGGTTTCTAATGAAAAACCAAACAGTCCTTCAAACTGTTGTTTCCATATTCATAAACAAAAAGGGAATCTTCTTCTGTCTGCTTTCCAAATTTTTTCTTTATCTTTAGTTGTCAGCAGTTTGACTATAATGTGGATGGGTTTAGTTTCCTTTCAGTTTATTTTGTTTGGGGTTCTTACAGCTGTATATGTCTTTCACCAAATTTATGTTTTCTTTGATAATGTCTTCACTTTTTTTCTGCACCTATCTCTTTTCTCGCCTCCTTTTGGGACTTAAATATCATGAATATTAGATATTTTTGATATTGTCCCAGAGGACCTCGAGACAGATTTTTTTCAATCTTTTTTCTTTCTGTTGTGGAAATTGGATAAATTCTATTGATCTGTTTGCAAGTTCACTGACCTTTTCTTCTATCACTTTCATTGTGTTATTGAGATCATCCAGTGACTTTTTAATTTAATATATTGTATTTTTTAGTTCTAAAATACTCACTTTAAAAAATAGCTTTTATTCCCCTTCTAAGAACATCTTTTTGTACATTTCAAGAACGTCTACCTTTATCTCATTGAGCATGATGATAATAGCTGTTTAAAGATCTTCGAAAAAATTCTATATCAGGGTAATCTTCAGCTTGAAATCTGATTGTCTTCTCCCTTGAGAAGTTACATTTTCCTTTTTTTTGGTATGTTGAATAATTTTAGATTATACCACAGACATTTTGAATATTATAAGACTCTGAGTCCTGTTAAAATCCTCTGCAGAATGCCAGCTATTTTATTTTGACAGGCAGTGAACCTGGGAATGTTCAGACTGTTCTGAACCCTCCTTCTGTGGGCAGAGTTTCCAATGGCAGTTCAGTTCTTACAGGCTTTGCTCTCCTGCTATGGGTCTTTACCCCAGGTGAGCAGCTCAGAGTGAGCCTGGGACTATATCAGTTCATACACAGAATTAGGGGATACCTTTCCCTATTTCTTTCCTCTTCATTATTTCCCTCATTCCCTGTGGCTCCCAAGGGCCCCTTCTTCCAACCCACTGTGTAGAAATTTGTTGTTCTTCTAGGGATTATAGCTACAAGTGCTGCTGCTACTGGGGTTACTCTCAAGGCAAAACAGTGAGGGAAAAGAGGGAAGAAAATGGGGATCTTCACACTCCGGGCCACAGGGTCATCTTTTCCCATTTCCTCCAGCCAGATAGACAAGTGTTCTCCTTGGGTTTTAGGTTCCTGTGCCACCATGGACTCCTCTGTGCAGCTCTAGGACCAGAGCCACCCTTAGAGCAGGGCCAGGAGGAAAAAAAGAGAAAGAAAATCCCAAATCGATGTGAATCCATACTGATACAGTAAATGATTACATAAATTAAAAAATGGAGGAGAAGAGCCAACTCTTCCTTACAGAATTCCCAATTATTGATGTAGATTCTCTTCTCTCTCCCGTTGAGTGTGCACTAGACTTAGTCACTTGTTTGCAACCCAGCAAACGTATTTCAGCTAGGTTAACATCACCAGTCATTAGTTATGTTGACAGCAGTTACCCCTGATAGGATAGTGTGAAAAGGACACTTCACCTCTTTGATATTCTTCCCTAAAACCCTTAACTCCAGTCTAAACGTGAGCAAAGCATCCAGCAAGCCCAATTTGAAGGACATTCTACAAAACACCTGATGAGTGCACCTCAAAACTCTCAAGGCCATGAAAGCAAGGAAAGACAGAGAAACTCACAGACCAGAGAAGACCAAGGAGGCATGATGACTGGATGTAATATGGTGTCCTGGATTGGATCCTAGGACAGTAAAAGGATGTTAGTGGAAATACTAGTGAATCTAAATAAAGTCTGAAGTTTAGTAATATATTCGTATCTTAGTTTTCAAAAATGGAACATATTAATATGAGATATTAACAGTTGGGGAAACGGGGTAAGGGGGGGCTCAGGAACTTGATTCTATCTTTGCAGGTTTTCTATAAACCTAAAGTTATTCCACAGTAAAAGTTTATTCGAAACAGCAACAACAAAAACAGAGATTTTCCCCATACTTTCCTGCTTGTAGGAACACCTTTCCTTGGTTCTCTAAAAGATAAGGGTTCTTTCTGATTTTTTGCTGCCTGTGTCTCCTTTTGTAGTTCCACCCTGGGGCCACCCTTAGTTTCAGGTCAGGAGATAAAAGAAAACCCTCTGTAAAACTCACTCTTACTTGGTTTGCTTTTTTTCTTTTTTAAAATATTTATTAATTTATTTGGCTGCTCTGGGTCTTAGTTACTGCATGCTGGATCTTCATTGCCGTGTGAGGGATTTTTAGTTGTGGCATGTGGGTTCTTTAGTTGCAGCATGCGGGATCTAGTTCCCTGACCAGGGATCAAACCCGGGCCCCCTGCACTGGGATCTCGGAGTCTTAACCACTGGACCACCAGCAAAGTCCTAATATGGTTTGCTTTTTAAGTTTTGATTTCACTCCCTAAGCTACTTGCTGTTATTGGTGCTCAGATAATTACTGTTATTATTATTGTTGTTATTATTATTATTTGAATCATCATCGGAGTTTTAATTGTAGTCACTGGGAGAAAGGTTATAGTATGCTGACTCCATGTTGCCCAGAATTTATCTTTCCTGATCCTTCAGATCTTATAAAGGTAGTTAAATCACTGCATAAGTACCAACTCTCATTCATTCTTGTATAGTGCACACATTCATCTTGTTTTTGGCTAGACATTTTTATCTTGTCAGTTTATGCTCACTCATACCTGGATCTTAATTTGGGGGTTGCACTGGTACGGTTGCTGACATTTGAAATGTGTTTGCTTTCTGAATTCCTGTTTGACAGTTGGAAATAAAGTGTACAAAGCAAAGATCTCTAGGAAGTGGGAGAAAGACCTAACCTTTATTGCACACCCACTGAACACCAGTCTAGATGCTCAGTGTATGCAGTCCCATTCAGCCTCACAATAACCTGGTGAAGGGGCATCTTGGGATAAGGTCCAAGTTTACAGATCAGGAGCCTGAGGGTCAGAAAGGTGGAGTAGCTTGCTTTATTCCACAGCCAGCAAGTGGCAGGGCCAAGGTCAGACCCAAGGCCTTCCATATTCATTAAACTGCCTTCAGTGTAAGTTAAGGAGAAAAGAGAAAGGAAGGAATAGAAGAAGGATGGAAAAGAAAGGAGGAAGGAAAGAATTTTGATAAGTAATGAGATCAGATGTTGACCACTGGTAGGGTGTGGGTTCCCTACCATCACGGTATATGCACAATTTACACTGCTGTGCTCCTCTCTGAGTTAGTGATGCTCTTTAGAACACAGTTAGCACTGTTCTGGAGCACCCTTTCCATCCACAGGCCTAAATTGACCCTCTGCTTTCTTCCAAAAATGATCTGTGGCAGCTGCAGAGGAAATAACTGAAATGAGCTTTTTTTACTTGAAGGAAAGTTGGAAGGGAGAAAGCATATGAGGGAAAAAGGTAACTAAGAACAGGGAAACAAAAGAAAACAAAACACAACTCAATAAAGAAATACTGCCGACAAGTTTTATTTGATTCTCCATTTTGATGGAGAGACAGGAGTCAACATAAGAGCACAAGGACTCTTTTGCTAAAGGTATCTTATTCTGAACAGCAGAAGGGTCCTGCCTTCTTGCATGGTTTACACACACGTAATGTAGTTGTATTGTGATGACAACAGAAGAGGCAGAGCAAGGAAAGTGTTTCCTGCTGATGAACTAATAGCAGATTACATTCCATTACTAAAACTGAACAGGTAGATGTGAAGTCAAGACATGTGAAATAAGTAACCATTAAGGGTCTTAGATAAATATAATTAGGTCTGTATTGAATGCAGACTCGGTGGGAAAAGCTTATCTGTGACCAAACATCATTCATTCTACATGATTGCCCAGTACTCTCCCTTTTCCCCACAGGGTCTGCTCCGATGGAGATGGCCCCGTGATAACTGACTCTGTTATTGATTTCACAAAACACCTCCTTGCAAATATTTGATGGCTCAGGAAGAATTCTAATTAAATTAAATAATAAAATTATCATAAAAGCAATGTAAATTCTAACAACTTTTAAAAATCACTTTATGAACTGAATCCATAGAATCAAGACTGTTTTCCAATGGACTTATGCCAAGAGCATGTGAATGGGGGTGAGTCCCATGCCCCTGTTTTTGTTGCATTCAGACCCTTCCACTGCCAGAAACTTTCTCCCTGGTCTGAAACCATACCCACTGTTGTCAGCTTAGTATGTACGTTTGCAAGCATATGTGCCTTAGTTTTATGTGTTTGTCTTACACGCACAAACATAAAATTATCTTATGGGTGCTACACCTTGTTTTTCTTCAAAGTATGCTGGAGCTCTTTTTATCAGTACATAAAGGTCTGCCTTTATGTAACATAGGATTCCATTTCGTGACTGCGCCATTGTTTGTATAATCATAGCCCCACTAATAGGCGTTTAGGTAGCTTTAGATTTGGAGTTATTAATAATAATAGTGCTGAACATCTTGTGTAAGTCTCTTTGTATATATGTGTAATTATTTCCCCTAGGATAGAAACCTTACAGTGTAATTGCTGGGTCAAAGGATGTGTCATTTTTAATGTAAATAGATACTGCCAAAATGTCCTCCAAAAAAATTATATCCTCTTAAGGAGTGCATGGCATCATTTTTTATCTTGCCAGCACTGGACATAACCAGTCTGAAATATTTGCCAATCAGATGGGTGAAACATGGTATTTCATTGGGGGTTAAATTTACCTTTTTATGCATATGAGTGAATATGAGTGAGATTGAGATATTATTGTATGGCATGCTGTTTCTGCAGAATGGCAATTCACCTTGTCCTTTGTCTCATTGAGTTGTAGTTATTTTTTTTTTTTTTTGTATTTTGAGTATTGAGACTTGGTGCTATATATTGCAAACATTTTCTCTCATCTTGTGCATTTTTAGTCTTTTAATTACAAATGCTTTTAATTTAAATTCAACTTAATATAAATTCATTTACTATAGTCAGATTTATAAATCATTTACATTATGTGATCAATTTTTTTAATCATAAAAAGGTCTTCCCTTTCCCATAACTATAAGCCTTTCTCTATATTTTCTTCTAAAATTTTCTAATTATTTTTTACCTTAAGCTCTTTAATAATCTGAGTATCTTGTCAGGAAAAATACTTATTTTTCCCCCAAAGATAGCTAATTCCTCCAACATAATTTATTGTAATTGATTTATTCTTATTCTCCACTGAATAGAATATTCCCTTTTATCACACAATGAATTGACAAAGTTGAATTGAAAAAGTCCATCAGTCTGTTTAAAAAAAAATTCTCCCTCTGAGAGGATTGAGCACTGCTCTGTTGTCTATTCCTGCACCAAATCAACACTTTTGTTTATTTCAGGTTTTTCTACAGTATGCTTTGATAGCTAGTAAAACAAGTATCAGTTCATTTCTATTCTTTAAACATTTTATTTTGGTTATTTTTATACATTTTATCTTCCTGAAGAAATTTTAGGACCAACTTGTCAGGTTTTCATTAAAAAAACCTGGATATTTGATAGGGATAGCATTGAGAGAATATTGAATTTATCAGTTAAATTGTCAATTATGAGCAGTTTTAAACACTGAGTTTTCCCATTCAGGAACTTATGCATTCTTCAATAAAATTGTATCTTTTTCTTCATATGGGTCTTGTATATTTCTGGTGAGGTTTGTTATATATATTTTCTCTGCTATTTTGATGTGATGTGATTTTTTTCCTCCTGGACATTTTCAGATTGCTTATTGATAGTGCATAGGAAAACTGTTATTTTCATGTCTGGCTCCTGCACCTCTGCACTCAGTGGACTCTCTCCACCTGTTAGAATACAGGGCTCAGACATGAAGCTTTGCAGGTTTTTTTCAAGGGTCAAGTAGATCATGGGCTAGTGAGGTAAATAAGACATAGAGGTATTAAAACGGTAGATTCTTTCACATCGTCAAATGTTAGCTTCCCTGAGTCCTTTCGATCACTTGGGAACACTATCAGGCTAGGCAAGGAAGGTTTCCAGTGGCCCACGTCACATGTCAGGATGGAGGGACCCCTGGCCTTTAGCATCAGCTTCAAGGCTGTTCGTTGCTGAGTGGGGCTTGTTGTGTGGTGTTCAAAGGCACGTGGAGAGCTGATCTCTACCTCGTGTGAAGCCACAGGGGCAGTGAAAAGATCAGGATTCAAACCTTACTTCTAGCATTTGCTGTGTAAAGTTGAGGAAGGGACTAAGCTCTCTGGGCTTCAGATGTTAACGCCTTCTTCACTGTGGGTCATGTTAAATAAAATACTGCATGAAAAGTGCCAGCTATACAATAAGTGCCCCAAAAATGGTGGCCCTTGTTGTCCTTGGTAAGATGATGGTAGTGGACATGAATTTTGAGTCTGACAGTCCTGGTTTTGAGCCCTGGCTCTACCACTTCCTGAAGGCATGACCTTGGATGAGCTATTTGGACTCTTTAAGAAAGTCGGGCTGGTCATAATTTAAAGATTCAGTGAGAAAATGTATGTGTTAGTACTTTGTGAACTGTAATGTTTCATGTGACAGTAGCTGGTAGTCATGTCACTTCTGACAGTCTTCCTTCTCTAGGAAAGGAAAAAAATGCTCTTGTTGAGATGTAGATAAGAAATATATTTTACTAGTTCACATTAAAATCACATTTGTAATTAGAATATTTAAAGGGAACTTCAAATACTATGTGTAACCAGTGAAGAATTTCAGGATTTTGGATGACTGGAGTTGTGTGTGTTTTAAAGATGTTCTCAGCTAGGCCATTTCCCATAAAGATGTGTAATAGGGATCCAAGGTAATCATCCAAGCCATTTGCTCAAAAATCTCATGTCTGACTTCTCTCTTGAAGCTGAGCTTCATAGGACACTGCTTTTCAAAGACATAATGACACTGAGTACAGCCTTGGTTTCATGTCCAAGCCACACCATCATGGATTACTTGATAGCGGGGAGGGAGGGGAATGAAGACATCTCAGTTGCTTGGGTTCAGTATTCTTCCCCTATTACCATCAGAGTAGAAATAATTCTTTTCTTTTATTCACTGAATGTAGGCTGACATAAGAGGCATTTCAATTACTGTTATTAAAATGGAATAATTGATTATCACAAATGTTGCATCTGAGTCAGAAGTTCTTTAAAACTGGGCACAGTGGGCTGCAGTGTAAGAACTAACACTTGATTGAAGGAAAGCTTATTGCTGAGACACTGTTTTTTTCAAAGTATCCTATCCGGATAGAGTCTGCAACCAGACAGTGGCTGAAATTTTAGAGGTGAAGCCAGATGCTAGCCATCCACCAAGATGTGGCAACCATGTATTCTAGCCTTGAAACAAATAGAGAATTTTGTAAAGAAGCCATTAGAAGTAATGAACTTTTTCCAAGTTGAGCTTTAAGACTGCCAATTAATTCTTCACATTTGTTGCCAATACTCCTGAGCTTTAAATCTATTGCTCAGTGATTTTCAGAGAAGTAACATACTTCAAAGGTTGACTGGAAAAATCCACGTCCTGGTCAAATGCATGTGGAAATGACATGCATATACAGACAGAGGTAGAATTATAGGCAGGCATCTTTGGGATACTGATGTTTGTTTACCAAACATCAAGTGACTCACCTGAAATTTCACAACCACAAGTGGTGATTCTGAGAGAAGTCAGAGGCATGTCCCCACCCTGCTTCTGAAAGACTTTTGTACGTGGTGTAGAGGGGGTGGAGTCGAAGATCCATGGCTTATCGACAGGTGTTTGTTAAACTTGGGTTTTTATATCACTGAGTATCTATATGAAACAGAAACAGACTCACAGACATAGAAAACAAACGTGGTTACCAAAGGGGAGGGGGAAGGGAGGAAGGACAATTTAGGAGTATGGAATAAAGAGATACAAACTACTACATATAAAACAGATAAGCAACAAAGATACACTGTATAGCACAGGGGATTATACCCATTTTCTTGTAATAACCTATAATGGAATATAATCTGCAAAAATACTGAATCACTATGCCGTACACCTGAAACTAACACAATATTATAAACCAACTACACTTCAATAAAAATTTATTTTTATTAGTGTTTTTTCAGGTTTCATGTTTAGGACGTAAACAGGATTGTACCCGAGGGAAAAGCATACAAATAGAAGATTTTCTTCATCTCACTTTACCCTGGGTTGTGCACATCTGCTTCCAATACAGAGGGCTTGCTGAGAGGGGCAGGGGAAGGCAGAGTAGTGCTTAGCAGTACTGCTGGATTACTGCTTATCGCAGACCCAGTTTAGGCAAAATCACCCTAGAGCAGTGGTTCTGAAGTTGGGATGCACTTTAGAATTGCCTGGGAGCTTTAAAAATATAGATGCTTTTGTTCCACCCAAACAAATAGAATCACAGCCTCTGGCCTGCGCACTGGTGTTTATTGTGAGCTCTCCTGGAAATTCCAGCTTAAGCAGCACATCTGATGTGAGGACCACTGCTCCGAACATTCATTGTCTGAAAGATGAGTTAGTTCTCACTGGAAATGGAAAACTACTTGGTATTCCTTATTTTTTAGAAACAATGGTGGTGTCAGGGTTTAAAGTTATGGATTCAAAGAAGAAAAAAAATATGGGAAGTGCCAGGCATGAGTTCTTAACCTTAGGTCCCTGAGAACATACAGATTCTGTAAGCCCCTGAAATTGTGTGCCAAGTTTTGAGCTTATCTCTACATTTGGGGGATGGGGAGAGAGGGGTAAAGATTCATCCATTTCAGAAGATTCTCAGAAGAAGCCACAAAGGGAAAAACCACCTCCCTGAAATCATACCCGCACAAAGATGCACAGTTTTTAAGAAAAACACCCTACAGGTGGGAGGGTCCTGAGTGCTTCCCCAAACGTTCACTTTTCTTCTGTTTCTCCCGTATTCCCTGATTGCTCTGGTCTGGTCATCATATCCTGGTTCCCAGGGGACTGCAGCAGCTCCCATCTGCAGTCCTGACCCAGAGAAAGTCATCTTTCCTTGGGACACCTCAGCACAGCTGAGTGGGTCTGACCTTCTCAAAACTACAAACGATGAAGTAGAACAGACAATCAAGATGAGCCAACACGAAGGAAATCATGACAAGATACATCATAAGACTCAAGGGTCACACGGAGCATCTTCTAATTCTTACCATGCTCCAGCTCCAAATGTCTGTTCCACTTCCCAGGTATCTTTACTGGCTGCTTTCGAACCCGTCATCTCCACTTGGCTGGGACCGTCTTAGTTCTGGCTACACGGCAACCTTCTCATGAGCCAAAAGTCTCTGGTATCATTGCCACTTAGAGACTCAGGTATCATTTCTGAAATAAGGGACATCTTCATGCCTTCAGCACCCCCAATCTCAGTCTGTTTTCAAAGCAAGGATGGCAAATATTGATAGGTTTGAACTCACAGTCTCAATCCCACCAATCGATAGAAGTGTCCTCGGGCCTCCCTGGTGGCGCAGTGGTTGAGAGTCCGCCTGCTGATGCAAGGGATACGGGTTCGTGCCCCGGTCTGGGAAGATCCCACATGCCAAGGAGCGGCTGGGCCCGTGAGCCATGGCCACTGAGCCTGCGCGTCCGGAGCCTGTGCTCCGCAGCGGGAGAGGCCACAACAGTGAGAGGTGCACGTACCGCAAAAAAAAAAAAAAAAAAAGAACCTGGCTGGCACACTTTTTGCATACAGATGACTGCTTGCAGTTTAAATATTCGAGAAGGGAGTTGATACCTTCTGTCATCCCCGATTGGTATAGCGAATTAGGAAGGAAACATGACCAGCTGAAAGTGAAAATCATGTCAGGCCCGGAGTGACTGTAAAAATAGCCTGAAATAGATGAGCGAATGGAGCAGCGACCTGAAGCTGCCATATGTCCACGGGAAGCAGGCGGTGCGATGCCATCACCTTCATAGCCTGAATATGAATATTTGGTCCAAGTGCCAGAAACTTTGGCCTCTCCTAGTATATGATATCCCTGGCATACAGCAGCATTGCCACATGGAAATGCTGCCAGACAATGCAGCCTTTGCAGAAAATACCATTTTAGGGTAGTTTCTATAGCATTAATTGTGATTGCTTTGCATTTTTATTACATTTGTCCTTAAGTATGTTTAAAGAGTTTTCAAAGTTATTTTTTAAGAGCCAGTCATCATCTGAGGGATCTCTCAGTGCTTTGTTTATGGCATCTTCTGGTCCTTACCTTTGGAAGGAACACCAGAGCTTGTGTGGACATGAGCTGAGTGCTTCCAAGGTCACTGGATTCTCTGGCTGGGTTCTTTGATGGTAAGCAGCAGAAACGGACTCTGACTAACTTAAGCAGGAAAGAATGGGCGTTTATAAGAAAGCATGTGCTAGTTTACGCAAGTGATAGCTGAAGAACCAGATGGGACAGGAAGTAGGAAATCTCCAGAAATCTAGGTGTCTAGCTTGATTGTCACAATGGCCCCAATTATTCCCCTCCCTTTACCCATGCCCCTTGTAATGTGACTACAGCTTTTTCCATCAAGGGGAGGTGATTGTTTCTTCACCCTTGAACCTGGCTGGCATGGTGACTTGCTTTAGCCAACAGTAGGTTGCATGCCATTTCTGAGACTGGGCCTTGGGGTCCTCATACGCTTCTGCTTTCTCTCTTGGGCAACTGTCAAGCCATGAGGACAAATCCAGACCAGCATGATGGGGGATGAGAGGCCATGTGGAGTGGAGATGAGCTGTCCCAGCTGAGTCATCTTAGCCAGTGTATCCATTATCTATCACTGTGCCTCAGACTACTCCCCAAACTCAGTAGCTCAACTCAACAATCCCCATTTATTACCTCACACAGTTTCTGAAGGTCAGGAATCCAGTTGCAGCTTAGATGGGGCATTCTGGCTTGGGGTCTCTCATGAGGTTTTTGGACAAATGTTGGCTGGGCCTGTAGTCATCTGAGGCTGGAAGATTCTCTACCAAGGTGACTCCCTTACATGGCTGGCAAGTTGGCATTGCTTGTGGTTGGAGGCCTCCGTTACTCCTCACAGGGGCCCCTCTCCACAGGCTGCTTGTGTCCTAACAACAAGATGCCCCCAGCCCCACCCCCCCACCCCCGAGCAAGCAATCCAGGAGCGCAAGTTGGAAGCAGCAGTGCCTTTTGTGACCTCGTCTCAGAAACTTCATACTTTCACTCTGCCACATTCTATTAGAAATGAGTCATTACCTTTGGCCAATATTCAAGGGGAGGAGAATTATGCTCCACCTTTTGAAAGGAAGAATGTGAAAGAATTTCCAGACACATCTTGAAACCACTACAAAAAGCCAGCTTCCAGTCACCGCTCCAGCTGACCACAGAGGCATAGGCCCCTGTGATCAGCCAGGTCAGCCGACATCAGCAGAAAGTCCCAGCCAACCTGCAGATACATAAGGTTAAAAAATGTGTGTTTAAGCCACAAGGTTTTAGCATAGTTTGTTATACAGCAATAGTTAATTAGTACACTTGTTAAGACTGCATGCTGTGAGGGAGGGCTAGTTCTCCAAAGGAAAGTCAGACACAGAGATCTGCTAACAGACCTGTTTTCACAGAGCAGGCAGTTCTGTGAAGGAATGGCACAGGTAGATGTCATACAGTGAAAGAATCATAGGAGTAGAAGCATTGCAAGGCCCAGACTTCTGTCAGACTATAAGCTCCCAGAGCACAACTGTCATGTTTATCTTCAGTAGCCCTGTGAAGGAGATCACAGTGTGGATGCCAAGTGATTGACTCTTTCTTAAAATTTATTTTATTGAAGTATAGTTGATTTACAATGTTGTGCTAATTTCTGCTATACTGCAAAGTGATTCAGTTTTACATGTATATACATTCTTTTTCATATTCTTTTCCATTATGGTTTATCACAGGATATTGAATATAGTTGAATATAACTATATTGAGTATAGTTCCCAGCAGGACCTTGTTGTTTATCCGTTCTAAATGTAACAGTTTGCATCTGCTAACCCCAAACTCCCAATCCCTCCCTCCGCTATCCCCCTCCCTCTTGGCAACCACAGATCTGTTCTCTATGCGTGTGAGTCTGTTTCTCTTTCGTAGATAGGTTCATTTGTGTCATATTTTAGATTCTACATATAAGTGATATCATATGGTATTTGTATTTCTGACTTACTTCACTTAGTATGATAATCTCTAGGTCCATCCATGTTGCTGCAAGTGGCATTATTTCATTTTTTTAATGGCTAATATTCCATTGTATATATATGTACCACATCTTCTTTAACCATTCATCTGTTGATGGACATTTAGGTTGTTTCCATGTCTTGGTTACTGTGAATAGTGCTGCTATGAACATTGGATTGCATGTTTCTTTTTGAATTATAGTTTTGTCCAGATATATACCCAGGAGTGGGATTGCTGGATCATATGGCAACTCTATTTTTAGTTTTTTGAGGAACCTCCATACTGTTTTCCATAGTAGCTGTACCAATTTACATTCCCACCAACAGTGTAAGAGGGTTCCCTTTTTTTCACACCCTCTCCAGCATTTGTTATTTGTAGACTTCTTAATGATGGCCATTCTGACTGGTGTGAGGTGGTACCTCACTGAAGTTTTGACTTACATTTCTCTAACAATTAGCAATGCTGAGCATCTTTTCATGTGCCTGTTAGCCATCTGTATGTCAAGTGACTGACTCTTGATTAAAAGAAGAAACTGGTCATCCCTGGAGGGACATTAGCCTTGGCCTTTCCTAAGAGGTGCCATCTGAGCAGGGTTTCAAAGCTCCATAGAAATTTCTGAAGTACTCAGTTTTAATTACTGAATTATTCAAAGGGTTTGAATACGCAAAGCCTTAATGGTGTAAAGCAGGATGGCATAGTTTAGAAACCAGAGGTAGTTCAGAATTCCTAGAACTTGAGGTCCAAGGAAATACTGGTGGAAAAGCAGCATAAGCAGGTAGAAAAGGGGCAGACCATCAAAAGCTTTCCATGCAGGTGATCATTCATCTTAGGGTTCCCAGGACAGCCTTAGTGGAGGCATGCAGTCCTAGTGATGCTATTAATAGGGCTCCCTTTTGATATAAAATAAGTCCTGGTTTAGACAATAAGTTATATGGTCAGCTCAGTCCTATGCCATGATGAGAAGAACCAGTGTTCAAGTTTAATCAATGACTGGGCTTTTCAGTCTATAATGAAACAATGAAAAAATATAACTTTATTTTTGAGTTGAGAGTAAATTGGAGAGAAAACTAAGAATTATGAAAGTTATTTTTGGTGAGAGATTGGTAATTCAAGACTTTCAAAAAAATCTCCTTGGGGCTTCCCTGGTGGCGCAGTGGTTGAGAGTCTGCCTGCTGATGCAGGGGATACGGGTTCGTGCCCCAGTCCGGGAAGATCCCACATGCCGCGGAGCAGCTGGGCCCGTGAGCCATGGCCGCTGAGCCTGCGCATCCGGAGCCGGGAGAGGCCACAACAGTGAGAGGCCCGTGTACTGCAAAAAAAAAAAAAAAAAAAAAAAAAGTCTCCTTAACTCTGTTTTTCACATTTTTCACAAGATTATATTTTTTCCCTACAGCTTCCTGTTAGAAATGCAAACAATTTTTAATATGAACTGAAAATTTTCATTTGCTACATGCACCAGTGAACAACTGTCATGACACCACCATTATTTTTAAAAGTTGCATGAAATAACTACATTTTTTTCTCTGATCAGAGAAAATGGTCATGGGAGAAACTTCATTGTTTTTATTTTTCTAATTAATATTTAGTTACAGGAGTATGCTCCTAATGATGGCTCAAATGATGCAGACAAGTTTACAGTAAAAAGTATTATTTAATTCCCTCCTGATTGTCAATTAACTCCTCTGAGTTAGGTAATGGTCTTTCTTACCCACAAAGTTATCAAGATATTGTCATATATTTTATTGAAATATTCTATAGTTTTATTTATAATTTCATTTCATTTAAGCATTTAAATATAGGCAAACTTGGGATATGATATGAGGTAGGAATCTAATTTTATAATTTTTTTCATTAGACAATTTTAATCACTAATTTAAATACTTACCTTTATTCTCATAAATGTATGTTTAGTTTGGGGACTTGTGTTGTGTCCCATTAATCTAAGTACATATAGTTTTGTATTTATACACCACTGTTTAAATTTCTATGGCTTTTTATTATGTTTTGGACAAAGTCTCCCTTATCGTTCTATTTCTCAAAAATTCCTTATTGGCTTTTCACACATTTTTTTTTCTTTCAAATAATTTTACAATCAGGTCATCAAGTTCCAGTTTTAAAAATTCCTCTTGTGCACAGGGGATTCTGAGGACAGTGAAACTATTCTGTATGATACTGTAATAGTGGACATTACAAATTATGATATTATACATTCATGAACACTGAAAAAAACCTGTACTATATGAAGAGTGAACCTTAAAGTAAACTATGGATTTTAGTTAATAGTGACTCATCAATATTGGTTCAACAGTTGACACTAATGCAAGATGGTAACAAAGGGGACACTGAGGGCAGGGGGAGAGGAAGTATATGGGAACTCTCCACTTTCTGCTCAATTTTTCTGTAAACCAAAACTGCCCTAAAAAATAAAGTCTATTAATTTAAAAAAGTCCTGTTGGGACTTTAGTTGGGGGGTTGCACTGATTAACTTCTGGAGAATTGACATCTTTAAAATGGCAAGTCTTTGCATCCTGGAACATGGTGTGTCTTCCATTAGTTCATGTATCCTTTGATGTCCTTCATTAATGTTTTATTGTTTATTTCAGGTATGCCTTCCACACTTTTATTTATTCCTAGGTATATGATGACTTTTTTTTGCCATAGTGAATAGCATTTCTCTTATTTCTACCATATCTTCTTGTTGGCTGTCTCTGCTATTTAAGAAAGTTGTTGATAATTTTAGTGTAATTTAAAGTAGTTTATTAATATGTACCATGTTGTTAATGTTTTCCATTAATCACTAAATCTATATTGTTCCAAAATCAGAATTTTTTAATAGTTACCTTTTTTTCTTTATGTCTTATCTCTAGTTTTTCATTACATACAACACATGTAGGCATATGGGCTAAAACCAAAATATTTTTACACTGACTGAAAAGAACTTTTAAGTCTCTCTCTCCAGGGACTCCAAGTAGAGATTTTTAACTCAGAAAATAGCAGTTTTGTGATGAGCTACAAGAGAATTTACATTATCTGTCAATAATGGTATTGCTTATGCACTTCCTTTCAGATCCCCAGTTATTAAAAATAGAATTCAGTTAGTGTTTGGTGCTTTGGAAGTTCTGACATTTATGATTCAACTCAAAAGGACAGCATTACATAGACAACTAAGTGATTATAACAATACTTCTGAGTACATTGGAGGAATTTCAACACACTTATTGAATAGAAAATAATTTTTCTCATGTATGCAAGTAAATAAATTAGTCATATATTTAGATGATGTTGTCCATCTTTAAATCAAAGATTTTAAAGTCTCTTCAGTGTCTCCAAGATTTTAATTCTTTACCTTGGTCAGATTCTTTACCTTGGTTATTACTCATCTATAAGGTTCCTATATAATTTTTGCACTCATAGTTATTTAAGTTTTATCTTAAAAATTTAGATTGATACATCTTCCCTTAGTTTCAAAGTAAAATTAAAGCAGAAAATAAAGAGATAAGGGCAAATATAATGTAATTCAGTATGATTTTATTTTTAATCCCCTTTGCTGGCTTAATGGTTTTATAGAGTATATCTTTACTGACCACAGTCTACTTCAAAGTGCTAATATGCCAGTTCATAAATAGTTAAAGAACCTTACACTAATATACTTCAGTTTCTCTCCCTGCAGCCTTTGTATTATTATTGTGATACATTTTACTTTTTTATATATTATAAACTATACTACATTGTTATTAGTTTTATTTTAAATAATCAATTATATTTTAACAGTGGAAATCACTTTTCTATTTACCCATGCAGTCACAGTTTATAGTGCTCTTCATTTCTTTGTGTAGATCCACATTCCTTGCTTTGGAGGAACTTCCTTTGGCATATTTTGTAGTTAGGGCCACTGGTAATAAATTCCTTTAGCTTTTGTAAACCAGAAAAGGTTTCTATTTCACCTTCAGTTTTTTTAAAATATTAATTTTATTGGAGTATAGTTGATTTACAATGTTGTGTTAGTTTCAGATGTATAGCAAAATGATTCAGTTATACATATACGTATAATTCATTCTTTTTTAGATTCTTTTCTCATATAGGTTATCACAGAATATTGAGTAGAGTTCCCTGTGCTATACAGTAGCTCCTTGTTGGTTATCTATCTTATATATAGTAGTGTGTGTGTGTGTTCATCCAAACTCCTGATTTATCCCTCCCCACATTTCCCTTTCGGTCATCTTTAGTTTCTTTTTTAACATCTTTATTGGAGTATAATTGCTTTACAGTGGTGTGTTAGTTTCTGCTGTATCACAAAGTGAATCAGCTATATGTATACATATATTCCCATATCATCTTCAGTTTTTAGAGCCATTTTCACAGGTTATAGAACTCTAGGTTGGCAGTTTTTTCTTTCACTACTTTAAAGATGTTACTCCACTGCCTTCTTTCTAGCATTGTTTACTTGGAGAAATATGCTGACATTCTTATCTTTGTTCCTCTGTACAGAATATGTTTTTTCCTTCTGCTTGCTTTAAAAATGTTCTCTTTATCACTGTTTTTGAGGAGTTGATTATGATGTGGGGTTTACTGAGTTCTTAGATCAGTGAATTTAGAGTATACATCAAATTTGGAAGACTTTCAACCATTATTCTTTTCAAACGTTTTTTCTTTTTTTGCTTATCCCCTGTCCCTCAGGCACTACAACTGCATGTATATTAGGCTGATTGAAGTTGTCCTATAGCCCTCTGAAGCTCTGTTCATTTTTGAGTCTTTCTTTTTTTCTATGTTTCATTTTAGTTTTTTTTGTTATTTCTTTAAGTTCACTAATCTTTTCTTCTTCAATGTCTAACTTGCCATTAATCCCATCTAGTGTTTTTTTATTTTAATATTTTTATTTTATTTTATTTTTAGCTCAACACATTGTAGTTTTTAATCTCTTGATCTTCCATTTGGGTCTTCTTTATATCTTCTGTCTCTGTAACTTTTTGCACATATGGAATACAGCTATAATAAATGTTTTAATGTATTTGTCTGTCTAACATTCATGTTAGTTCTGGGTTGGTTTCTGTTGAATTTTCTCTTTATTATGGGTTGTATTTTTCTGCTTCTTTGCATGCCTGGTAATTTTAATTAGATGCCAGACCATGTGAATTTTATGTTTTTTGGATGCTGTATATTTTTGTATTCCTATAGATCCTCTTGAGCTCTGTTCTGGGATAAAGTTAAGCTAATTGGAAAGAATTTGACAGTTTCACATCTCACAGTTTTAGGGTTTGTTGAGAGGAACTAAAGCAATGATCAGTCTATGGTTAATCATTTCCAACTACAAGGCCCTCTTTGGACTCTACCCAGCACCTTGAGAATTGTGAGCATTTCCAGTTTGACCACTTGGGACAAACATTATTTCCAGTCTTATGTGAGTACAGAGCCCTGTTACCTCTAATACTTCCAGGTGATTCTGCCCCCAGCCTTAAGTAGTTTCTTCACACACATGCACTGATTGGTACTCAGCTGAATCCTTGAGGGAGAACCTCTACAGACCCATAGTGCCATCTCTGTCCTGCTCTCTTCTCTCTGTCACTCTATTCTACAGACTCTAGCCACCTTGGTCCCCCAGACTGTTGGCTGTATCTCTGAATTAGGAAGTTTGCCTATTTTCTTGTGGGTCCCTTCTCCCTGCTTGTTGAATTAGAAAATCTCTTCAGGCTGTAAGTGTCAAAAATCACAGGGCTTACCTTGTGATTTTTCCATCTGTTAGGGACCACTGCTCTTCATTGCCTAATGTCCATTGTCTTGAAAAACCCGCAAAACTATTGATTTTTATTTATTTATTTTCTAACCTAGTGCCTTAATGACTCTTTTGTGTTTCTAAAATTTACTGAATGATATTCTTAGATTTTCTAGGAAAGAATCATATCAGTATAAAAAGAGATACTTTTTTTTCCATTTTAAATTTAGTACTTTGGTTTTTTTCTTATCTTCTTCTAGAAGGTAATACTTTTAGTTCAGTAATGAATAGTAGAGGTAAAAGGATAGTTGGTCTTTTCTCAAACTGTAATGAGAATGCTTCTAAGCTTTCATAATTAAGTATGGTATTTGCTGTACATTTTTAAAAATTTATCATCCATTCCTAAACAAGTTAAGAATTTTTCTTCTATGCAATGTATAGCATCAGATATTTTTGTTTTTGTGAAAATACAAGTATTACATCTTTCTAAATGCTTTAAGAGTCTATTCAGATGATCATGTGATTTTTTTTCTTGTTTAATATATCAATATAATTAATTCCATTAACATATTTCCTAATGTTGAACCAACGTTGCATTCCTGAACAAATCATCAGTGGCCAAACTGTATTTAAAAAAATCATTGGGCTTCTCTGGTGGCACAGTTGTTGAGAGTCCACCTGCCGATGCAGGAGACACGGGTTCGTGCCCCGGTCCGGGAGGATCCCACGTGCCGCAGAGTGGCTGGGCCCGTGAGCCATGGCCGCTGAGCCTGTGCGTCCGGAGCCTGTGCTCCGCAACGGGAGGGGCCACACAGTGAGAGGCCCGTGTACCGCAAAAAAAAAAAAAAAAAAAAAAAAAAAAAAAATCATTAAATTTTACTTGCCAATAACATACAATTTTAAAATCTATGTAAGTGGGAGTGGCTGATAACATATGTGTGTATGCACATGTGAGCACATGGGTATTCGATCTGTGTCTAGTTTTGGAATCAAAGTTATACTAGAGTCATAACAATAGCAAGTTGGTAAGTGACTATGTTCAAGAAGTAATAGAATACATGAATAGCCCTATAACCAATAAAAAATTACATCAATATTAAAAAATTCCCCAGTGAGTACTATGAAATCTTCAAGTAGCTAATAATTGTAGTCTTATACAAATTCTCCCATAAAATAGAAAATATAGGACACTAAAAAACTAATTTTATGAAGCTAGAATAACTGGGATTCTCAGACCAGACAAAATTTATAAGTCACACACACACACACACACACACACACACACACACACACCCCTAATCTCTGTGTAGGAAAGGATTAATAAAACTAAGGAAATAGGGGAGTTAAACAGAGAAGTTCAAATTGAAGAAGTCTATTCATTATAAAGTTTAAACAGGGAAGAAGCTATTTTCATAGTATATAACTTTCAAAGGGTCAGTATGAAAAACAGGTTTTAGAAAGGCCTTCTAAAATCAATGAGAGAGACAAAGTTTATCAGTACAAATAAGGGAAATTCTGACAAAAATGTTGCTTTAAAAACCATCAAGCAACCATAATACACCTTGCTAGTTAGAATGTAAATTCATGCAAGCATTTTGTAAAATAATTTGTCATTTAAAAAAAATTGAAGATGCATATAATCTACAACCCATTCCTAGGGATATATGCAATGCACTGAGGTGTGTTCAAGAGTGTTCATAGCAACATCATTTGTAATAGTAAAGTTTTAACAACAAGAAAATGTCCATTGATAGGAAGATGAATGGACTGTGGTATATTCACATAATAGAATCCTGTGCAGCAATGAAAATGAGTTGAATACAGCTCTATATATCTCAATAGGAATAAGTCTCATGATAGTGTTAAATGAAGAAATCATGTTGCAGTAAAACCAGACATTTATATGAAGCTCAAAGGCATATAAAGTATAAATAATATATTATTGAGGGATTCATACGTTATGACAGTAAATGAGAAAATGATGCATATAAATTTTAGAAGACTAGTTACTCTTAAGAGGTGATGAGAGAGAGAGAGGAGAGTTGGTATAGAGAGGAAAGAGGGTACAACCCATGGGGGGCTTCAAAAGTATTGTTAAAACTCTATTAACCTTTGTGAAAGGTTTATGAGTATTTTACAATTATTTTTATACCTTTATATTATTTATTTTTCAGATATATAAAGTATTTCATAATAATAAAAATAAATGAAATAAATTTTGCATTCATACTAGCTGTATAGGTAATGGAATTTTAATTGTTTAACTCAATCTTACTCAGCCTCCTAAAAGACGTGTCCTTAAAACTATAATTTATTCAAATGCATTATAAACTAATTGAATTTTAAGATGATATTTGGAGGTCTCAAGTTCTTGAAAATAATTTTGTCTTTTGAAAAGTTACCTTATGAGCAACCAATTAAAATATTTAATTGAAAATATTAACCTTACATTGGCAGAATGTGTAAACACAATCAACTTCTTTTAAAATCCCTGTTTGAAATAATTAACATGTCTTTTGAAAATGAAAGTTATAATTTTTATTCATTTAAAGATAAATTCCTAACAGTAATATTAAAATGCAATTATAATTCAAACTGTGTTTTAACCATTAATTTTGTTTTTAACTGTAACATTACATTAAAAAAGAAGAAATATGGGCTTCCCTGGTGGCACAGTGGTTAAGAATCTGCCTGCCAGTGCAGGGGACACAGGTTCAAGCCCTGGTCTGGGAAGATCCCACATGCCGCAGAGCAACTAAACCCATGCGCCATAACTACTGAGCCTGCGCTCTAGAGCTTGCAAGCCACAACTACTGAGCCCACATGCCACAACTACTGAAGCCTGTGCGCCTAGAGCCCGTGCTCCACAACAAGACAAGCCACCACAATGAGAAGTCTGCGCATGGCAACAAAGAGTAGCCCCCGCTTGCCGCAACTAGAGAAAGCCTGCGTGCATCGACAAAGACCCAACACAGCCAAAAATAAATAAATTAAAAAAAAAAAAGAAATATAACTTCTATGTTGTTAGAACTGACAAAATGCCAAAAAGTGTACTCATACAATAATAAGACACAAAATTAAACAAGTTTGATGTGAGTGCGTGAGTGTGTGTGTTCAGCATGTATTTTACATGTAACATTCTCCACAGGCTAACATCTTAAGGGAAAATAACTATCATTGTGAGTCCAAGAAGTCATGATTTTGAATTGACAGGAAGAACTCAATCTTCTCTCACATCACGCATGCTGACCTCAGGGTCTTTGCAGGAGTTGTTGCCTTTGCCTAGAATGTTCTCTTTCCCTAGGTATCCTTAAGGTTACCATCCTCACTTTATTCAGATCTCCACTCACCTTTTCAGAGAGATCGTCCCTTGTCATTCCATCTAAAATATTAACTTATCCCTTAATAGTTCATATCTCCTTATCTGTCTTCATTTTTCCTCCATCACACTTATTGTTTTCTAACATGCTATTTATTTTACTTTTTTTCCCACTATCTGTCTCCAAAACATAATTTAATTTAACTTTCTCAAGGACAGGGATATTTGTATTTTCTTTTCTATCTATCTATCTAATCACTGTATTACCAATATTTTAATAACTATATCAAATATTTGTCAAATGAACAAAATATGAGTGAATGCCATTATGAAATAAGAACTATCCATCATTAGAAGTTGAACAGCTTTGATTAAAATAAACTTAAGTAACTGGGCTAAAGTACACCATAGACATGTATCTTCCGCAAGTTCACTGGAATCCAAATTGTTACAAATAATGCAAAATGAACTAATTTTATCATAAAGTATTAGGAGATATATTTAAAAATTGTCACAAAAGACTTTAGTGTAAGAATTATATATCACAGTGTTACATTGGTAAGTTTTAGACATATTTTGTTGTTGGAACAATAAATAAATATTCACATTTGTTTTAATTAAGATTTTATTTAAAGGCGTATTGCATGGCTTATTGATTTAGAATAGTTTAGGTAGAAGATTAAATATTCAATTGGGCACATAATGCAAAAATGTTAACAGTAAATTTAAAATACTAGTTTAAACTCTTGATTTAAAAATTACATATTATTTCTATCTTTTGTCACCATGTATGCAAACATCACCTGTACTCACAACAAATGATGTGATTTATATCCCTAGCCCCAGGTTTGGGCTCTAATACTCTTCTTGCTATATGTTATCTGGGCTGCTGGGAAATAAGTTGAATCCATGTTTTGGAATAGGGAGTTTACAAAGTGGGTTGGGATTTTTGTTGTTCAAAAAAGCAAAGAGTGTTTTAAAGGTTTAAAAGTGGTATAAACAATTTTCAGAAACCATTTGAAAGGTGGCTTTCATTGGAAAAATTGTGATAATTTGGCCAATTCAGATAAAAGTAAATTGTAGATAAGACAGCTTACCTCTGTGAAAGCAGGGGTCAATAATGATATTGGAAATAAAATAAATATCTTTAAAGATAACTAGTATTGTATTTTGTGTGATTATATTCAAATAGAAAACTCTTCTTAAGTTTAATTGTATGTATCTACCTGCCTATACTCCTGCTTTGTGGTGCCGGGATGTGCCTGGGATTCTGCAAAACACATTCCTTTTCTGCCAGCTGCCTTCATGTTAGGTTTTTGTCAATCAGGACCCTGAAGAGAGCCTGCAGGGCTGATGGAGGGAGACTTGACAGGCTCCTTCACTTCTGTCCCTGTGGGTTTTGCATCTGGTTCCTTCTCCTGTAGCAGTTGATTGAAGTTTGCATATTTTCTCATATATGCAGAACAGACTTCACAGCACCCCTCAGATTCACCAGCTGGCTAGCACCTCCTCCTGAGATATGAGCCCCAGGCCCGCAATACCCCTCTTCTGAGCGGTCTCCTGCAATTTCTCTTTTGTGATACCTCAGAGTTCTCTTTCTGCCCTTTCAGTTACCTAGTTAACAACCTTATACCTAGTTAACATTTTTTTCATATTAAATTCTTTAAAATAAGTTTTATGATTCTGTCTTCTGACTGGTTCCTGACTGATATCTCTCATCCATTCCTACTCTTGTCTACAAGGTAACAACCATCAAAAGTTGGTCTGAATCCTTCTATACATTTCACCCTGCTTTTAGAATTATACATACATGCAAACACACACACACATAGAGACACACACACCATGCCATCTACAGAACTTTGAATATTTTATCATATAATGTTTAGGGAAGCCCAAACCTCTCCAGGATTCTTTTTAATTCTTTGGACCCTCTCTTTCATGTATCTTTCTTCTCTGTGTGCTGTGGCTTTGCTGCATGACTCTATACTGTACCATGTTAACCCCATGTGAAGTACAAAAATCTCTCTGAGTTCCCCTTAGAGAGTGCAGTCACACAAAAGCACTGGTGGGCATTAGACTTTACTCAATATTCCATATGGGGATGGAAGAAGTGTTTACACTAGTTTGTATTAAAGATTTCTGTTCCCCAAAGTTTCCTCTAACTTGTTTCATCAATGGAGGTTTTCACTTTATATATATATTTTAAAATTATCTTGTTTGAGGCGTAGAGATTCATGCTTATTTTATGATTTTGGTGGGTTATACCTTTTATCTACATTAAAAATATTCCTTTCAACATTCTTTGTTCATCCTAGACCTTTTTGTCCCTATACCCATTCCTTACCCAACTCTGCTCTTCACTGTATTATGGGGCACTGATGTATGAGGCTGTGTTTCCCAGGCTACCTGGCTTTCAGGTGGGTTTGGCCAGTGCGAGGCTGTGGAGGGACATGAAAGTGTGCAGGAAGAGAACAATTAGGGTACTTATCCCCTTTGCTTTTTTTGCCTCTTGTCTAGGCTTCTTCTCCTGGTGACTCCAGCTTCCACCAGTCAGCTCAGAGTGGCTTTAGAGACAAGACACTGGGAACATTGCCTCCTTCCTTTGTCCCTCAGCCTAGTGTCACCACACCCTCTCCCCTTTTGATATCTCAGCCACTCCACACCTATGAATAGTTCTCTCCATTAAATTCTCTCTATTGAAAATACTTGGAGTGGTTTCCATTTTCCTGGTTAGACAGGAGGAAAACACCATTTCATGCCTTCTAACTTGTCTGACATGGACGCTGCCATTTTTTTTCTTTTTGTTAGTATTTTCCCGACATATCTTCAACTATTCCTGTGTTATGTCTCTCTTGTTTTAGTGCTTTTCTATTAAACAGCATGGACTGGGTTTTACTTTTTTACTTAATTGGAAAGGATTATTTACTGTTAAAAGGTGAAGTTAGCCCTTTTGCATTTATTGTGATCACTGATTTTTGTTATATTATTTTATAATCTTCTAATTATTATATTTCTGTTTTTCTTCCAGTCCCTTTCTTGACTTTCGACTGATGGATAAAACTTTCTTTGTTCTCTTTAACTATAGCAGTTTGAAATTTCTAAACTTGTGTTTCGGCATTGAGATTTTTTTCAGACTTTAGTTTTTAGAGCAGTTCTATGTTCACAGCAAAATTGAGAGGAAGGTACAGAGATTTCCCATATTCTCATGCCCCCATACATGCATATAGTCTCCCCCATTTACAACACCCCCCTCCAATGGTACATTTGTTATAAAAGATGAACTGACATTGACACATCATAATCACCCAAAGTCCATAGTTCACATTAGGGTTCCCTCTTGGTGCTGTAGGACAAATGCATAATGACATGTATTTACTATTATAGCATCAGGCAGAAAGTGTTCACTACCCTAAAAATTTTCATTCTTCTCCTTCTACCACTGATCTTTTTTACTGTCTTCATAATTTTGCCTTTTACAAAGGCAAAATATCATATACTTGAATATCATACATTTGAAATCATACACTATGTATCCTTCTCAGATTGGTTTCTTTCATTTACTAATACACATTTAAAGTTCCTCCAAGTCTTTTCATGGCTCAGTAGCTCATTTCTTTTTAGTGTTGAATATTCCATTGTCTGAAAGTACAACAGTTTATTTATTCATTAATCTACTGAAGAATATCTTGGTTTCTTACAAGTTTGGGCAATTATGAGTAAAGCTGCTAAAAACATCTAAGTGTAGGGTTTTTGGACAAAGTTTTCAAATCCTTTGGGTAAACACCAAGGAGTACATTGCTGAATGGTATACTATGTTTAGTTTTTAAAGAAACCACCAAACTGTCTTCCAAAGTGGCTGTACCATTTTGCATTCCTACCAGAAATGAATGAAAGTTCCTGTTGCTTCCACATCCTTGCCAGCATTTGGTGTTGTCAGTGTTCTGGAATTTGGTCATTCTAACAGGTGTGTAGAGGTATTAGTTGTTGTTTTGATTTACATTTTCCTGATGACATATGATGTAGAATGTCTTTCCATATACCTTTTTGCCATCTGTATATCTTCTTTGGTGAGGTGACTTAAGGTGTTTGGCCCATTTTTAAATCAGGTTGTTTGTTTTCTTATTGTTGAGTTTTAAGAGTTCTTTGTATATTTTGGAAAACTATCTTTATCAGATATGTCTTTTACAAATATTTTTTTCCAGCATGTGAGTTGTCTTCTCATTCACTTGACACTGTCTTTGACAGAGCAGAAGTTTTAAATTTTAATGTGCTCTAACTTACTTCTTTCATCGAGTGTGCTTTTGGTATTATATCTAAAAATCATCACCATATCCAAGGTCATTTAGGTTTTCTCCTGTTATCTTCTAGAGGTTTTATAGTTTTGTGTTTTATATTTAGGTCTATGATCTCTTTTGAGTTAATTATTGTGGCAATATTGAGTCTTCCTATCCATGAACATGGAATATCTCTTTACTTCTATAGGTCTTCTTTGATTTTGTTCATCACAGTTTTGTGATTTTCTTTATATAGGTCTTATACATATTTTGTTAGAGTTATACCTAGGTATTTCTCTATTTGTGTACTAATAAAATGGTGTTGTATTTTTAATTTCAAATTCCACTTGTTGATTGCTGGTGTATAGGAAAGCAATTGATTTTTGTATATTAACCTTGTATTCTGCAACTTTGTTATAATCAATTTTAAGTTCCTGAGTTTAAGATCAATCTTTTGAAAATAACTTTTAATTAAAGTGTAATATATATATATATATATATATATATATATATGTATATAATTGCTCAAATCAAAAGTGTACAGCAAGATGAATTTTCAAAATGTGAGCAGCCTGTGTAATCAGCAACCCAGAAAGTTCCTTCTTCTTTTTTAGTCACTTTTTCCCCAAAAAAAGTTACCCTTAATTTTTGGTAAGCTTTTTTGTGTTTATGTTTTTCTGTCACATCAATATTTATAATCTCTGAAGAAAATAAAACCTTTAGCATTTCTAAAAATTTCTGTTTGTCCTCCTGCTCCCCAAGACTCAGGTTTTGATAATATCTGTTATTTAAAAAAACTCTATGTTTTAGCTCCAGATTTTTAAAAAAATGGTTTAAAAATTTTCATTATGCCTCTTGTTTTTAAAAGCATCTATTCTGAGCAGTTGCAGTAAACGGCAGAAGTACACTGTCACCTTGTTTTGAAGTAACTCTAGGGTTTATTGGTTGTTCGATCTCCAGTGTGTTTCATATACAAGATTTTTCTCTTTTTTGGATTATATATATTAGATTATATATTATATATATTTGTATTGGATTATATAGTTTGGATTATATATACTTTTTAAATTTGGCTTGACTATATAATTAAATAATTTTCCTTTTCAAAAAACCCAAATTTGTTGGTATTTTTTTGAGTCCTAAGAATGTTTAGCTTGTCTTCATGTGCAAATGATAGAGTATGTTGTTAACGAATTCAAGGATAGAAGAATTTTCTTCAGAACAATATAGACATTTCTTCATTGTGTTTTAGTATTTAGCATTTTATGATACATTCAGTATATGTTTATTTCTCTTCCTTTTTTAATACTTTTTTTTGTCATTCTAGAAGTTCTTAGTAATATTTTTTACTACTCGGAACCTCTGAATTCAGAAACAATTGCAGGATCCATCTGGGAATACGTGACTACTTTCAGTATTTCTTTTTAATATTTAGCTGACACTTTAGTTATGGAAACTCAAGTCTTTCTCATATAATTTACATATATATCACTTGTCTTTTCCTTTACATTCTCAAATTGGACTTTTAAATTAATGCTTTGGTTGTTGAGTGTGTGTACATTTTGTTATTCCATCTTTCACTGTGTTTTATATTATGCTAATCATATTTTTGTATAAGAATTAAAAACATTCTAATTGTACCTCTTTATCAACCTGCTCTTATTATATGATGCAATATTGCTTTCAATATCAAAAGCAATATTCAGATTTTTGGCAACATTTTCTTCTCTTCCCTACATTAATGCTGTTTTCTTGGGAAGCCATTTGTTTTGCTTTTACAGGGCAACACATCACTTTCATGCCATTATTTTTCTTTAAAACCCTGGTGAATCTTGCTTGTCTGTATATATATATATATCTATGTATTAATATCTAGAATAGTCAATAGTAGTAGTTGATGTAGAGCTCTACCTTAACATATGTTGACTTTATTATAAAATGCTAAATACTAAAACACAATGAAGAAATTCCTATATAGCAGCTGTAGGTTCCCCTTCCTCCAGTCATAAATGGGAGTATTATCTACAGTTTTAATGGGGTGAAGAGACGTGGGTCAACTTCTTTTAGGGTGTACAGACCCGTATCTACTGTGATGGCCTGAAATTGCCTGGGAACTACTCCATTTTTCTTTTTGGCTTTAATACCCATGCCAGGAACCCACACTTTGTTCTTGCTCCGTGAACCTGCTGACTCTGTAATTGAAGATTTTGGGGGCTTTCTTGCAAAAATTATTATTCATTCCTTCAGCTCCATCCTTGTTTGCCTGGATTAGGTTACAACTCAGTTTGATCACAACCTCAGTTCTGTCCCACTGTTTGGTGCCCTGTAGATAATTTCCAATGTTTCTTGTCTTCTAGTGGAAAAGTTTTGGCTCTTTACTGCTTCTATCAGATAATTACTATTTATTATTTTGCTTTTATCACTCGGGGATTTTTTTTGGGAAGATAAATAGGTAAATTTTGTTTATTTATTTATTTACTTACTTATTTATTTAATTGGAGTATAATTGTTTTACAATGTTGTGTTAGTTTCTGCTGTACAATGAAGTGAATCAGCTATATGTATACCTATATCCCCTCTCTCTAGATCCTCCCTCCCACCCACCCAATGTCATCCATCTAGGTTGTCACAGAGCACCAAGCTGAGCTTCCTGTACTTTATAGCACGTTCCCACTAGCTATCTATTCTATGCATGGTAGTGTATATATGTCGACCCTAATCTCCCAGTTTGACCCACCCTCCCCTTCCACCTCTGTGTCCACATGTCCGTTCTCTACGTCTATGTCTCAATTTCTGCCCTGCAAACAGGTTCATCTGTACCGTTTTTCTAGATTCCAAATATATGTGTTAATATACGATATTTGTTTTTCTCTTTCTGGCTTACTTCACTCTGTATGACAGACTCTAGGTCCATCTGCATCTCTGCAAATGACCCAATTTCGTTCCTTTTTATGGCCGAGTAATATTCCATTGTATATATGTACCACATCTTCTTTATCCATTCATCTACCGTTGGACATTTAGGTTGTTTCCATTTCCTGGCTATTGTAAATGGTGCTGCAATGAACATTGGGGTACATAAATCCTTTTGAATTATGGTTTTCTCAGGGTATATGACCAGTAGTGGGATTGCTGGGTCATATGGTAGCTCAATTTTTAGTTTTTTAAGGAACCTCCATACTGTTCTCCATAGTGGCTGTGTCAATTTACATTCCCACCAACAGTACAAGAGTGTTCCTTTTTCTCCACACCCTCTCCAGCATTTATTGTTTGTAGAATTTTTGATGATGGCCATTCTGACTAGTGTGTAGGTTTTTTTTTTTTTCTTCTGTAGGTGAGTCTCTCACTGTTGTGGTCTCTCCTGTTGCGGAGCACAGGCTCTGGACTTGCAGGCTCAGCGGCCATGGCTCATGGGCCTAGCTGCTCTGTGGCATGTGAGATCTTCCCAGACTGAGGCACGAACCAATGTCCCCTGCATCGGCAGGTGGACTCTCAACCACTGCGCCACCAGGGGAGCCCTGGTGTGTAGTTTTGATTTGCATTTCTCTGGTGATTAGTGATGTTGAGGATTCTTTCATGTGTTTGTTGGCAATCTGTATCTTATTTGGAGAAATGTCTGTTTAGGTCATCTGCCCATTTTTGGATTGGGTTGTTGTTTTGATATTGAGCTGCATGAGCTGCTTGTAAATTTTGAGATTAATCCTTTGACAGTTGCTTCATTTGCAAATATTTTCCCCCATGTTGAGGGTTGTCTTTTTGTCTTGTTTATGGTTTCCTTTGCTGTGCAAAAGCTTTTAAGTTTCCTTAGGTCCCATTTGTTTATTTTTGTTTTTATTTCCATTACTCTAGGAAGTGGGTCAAAAAGGATCTTGCTGTGATTTATGCCATAGAGTGTTCTGCCTATGTTTTCCTCTAAGAGTTTTATAGTATCTGGCCTTACATTTAAGTCTTTAATCCATTTTGAGTTTATTTTTGTGTATGGTGTTAGGGAGTGTTCTAATTTCATTCTTTTACATGTAGCTGTCAGGTTTTCCCAGCACCACTTATTGAAGAGGCAGTCTTTTCTCCACTGTATATTCTTGCCTCCTTAATCAAAGATAAGGTGACCATATGTTCATGGGTTTATCTCTGGGCTTTCTATCCTGTTCCATTGATCTATATTTCTGTTTTTGTGCCAGTACCATACTGTCTTGATTACTGTAGCTTTGTAGTATAGTCTGAAGTCAGGGAGTCTGATTCTTCCAGCTCCATTTTCCTTTCTCAAGATTGCTTTGGCTATTCGGGGTCTTTAGTGTTTCCGTACAAATTGTGAAATTTTTTGTTCTAGTTCTGTGAAAAATGCCATTGGTTGTTTGATAGGGATTGCATTGAATCTGTAGATTGCTTTGGGTAGTATAGTCATTTTCACAATGTTGATTCTTCCAATCCAAGAACATGGTATATCTCTCCATCTGTTTGTATCATCTTTAATTTCTTTCATCAGTGTCTTATAGTTTTCTGCATACAGGTCTTTTGTCTCCTTAGGTATGTTAATTCCTATGTATTTTATTCTTTTTGTTGCAATGGTAAATGGGAGTGTTTCTTTAATTTCTCTTTCAGATTTTTCATCATTAGTGTATAGGAATGCAAGAGATTTCTGTGCCTTAATTTTGTATCCTGCTACTTTACCAAATTCAGTGATTAGCTCTAGTAGTTTTCTGGTAGCAACTTTAGGATTCTCTATGTATAGTATCATGTCATCTGCAAACAGTGACAATTTACTTCTTCTTTTCTGACTTGGATTTCTTTTATTTCTTTTTTCTTCTCTGATTGCTGTGCTTAAAACTTTCAAAACTATGTTGAACAATAGTGGTGAGAGTGTTCAACCTTGTCTTGTTCCTGATCTTAGAGGAAATGCTTTCAGTTTTTCACCATTGAGAACGATGTTGGCTGTGGGTTTGTCATATATGGTCTTTATTATGTTGAGGTAAGTTCCCTCTATGCCTACTTTCGGGAGGGTTTTTTATCATAAATGGGTGTTGAATTTTGTCAAAAGCTTATCCTTCATCTATTGAGACGATCATATGTTTTTTCTCCTTCAGTTTTTTAATATGGTTTATCACATTGATTGATTTGCATATATTGGAGAATCCTTGCATTCCTGGGGTAAACCCCACTTGATCATAGTGTATGATCCTTTTAATGTGCTGTTGGGTTCTGTTTCCTAGTATTTTGTTGAGGATTTTTACATCTATGTTCATCAGTGATATTGGCCGTAGTTTTATTTATTTATTTAGGATTGAGTTACATCTTCGTTGCTGCATGCAGGCCCTCTCTAGTTGCAGAGAGTGGGCTACCCTTTGTTGCACTTCTTGGGCTTCTCATTGTGGTGGCTTCTCCTGTTGTGGAGCACAGGATCTAGGTGCGCAGGCTTCAATAGTTGTGGCTCACGTGCTCCAGAGTCCAGGCTCATTAGTTGTGGCACACAGGCCCAGTTGCCACGGCATATGGGATCTTCCTGGACCAGAGTTTGAGCCCATGTCCCCTGCATTGGCAGGCAGACTCTTAACCACTCCTTCACCAGGGAAGTCCCTGTGGTTTCCTTTCTTTGTGACATCTTTGTCTGGTTTTGGTATCAGGGTGATGGTTGCCTCGAAGAATGAGCTTGAGAGTGTTCCTCCCTCTGTTATATTTTGGATGAGTTTGAGAAATTAGGTGTTAGCTCTTCTCTAAATGTTTGATAGAATTCACATGTGAAGCCATCTGGTCCTTGGTTTTTGTTGGAAGATTTTTAATCACAGTCTCAATTTCAGTGCTTAGATTGGTCTGTTTATATTTTCTGTTTCTTCCTGGTTCAGTCTCAGAAGGTTGTGCTTTTCTAAGATTTTGTCCATTTCTTCCAGGTTGTCCATTTTATTGGCATACAGTTGCTTGTAGTAGTCTCTCATGATCCTTTGTATTTTTACAGTGTCAGTTGTTACTTCTTCTTTTTCATTTCTAATTCTATTGATTTGGGTCTTCTTCCTTTTTTTCTTGATGAGTCTGGCTAATGGTTTATCAATTTTGTTTACCTTCTCAAAGAACCAGCTTTTAGTTTTATTGATCTTTCCTATTGTTTCCTTCATTTCTTTTTTATTTATTTCTGATCTGATCTTTATGATTTCATTCCTCCTGCTAACTTTGAGGGTTTTTTTTGTTCTTCTTTCTCTAATTACTTTAGGTGTAAGGTTAGGTTGTTTATTTGAGATGTTTCTTGTTTCTTGAGGTAGGATTGTATTGCTATAAACTTCCCTCTTAGAATTGCTTTTGCTGCATCCCATAGGTTTTGGGTTGTCGTGTTTTCATTGTCATTTGTTTCTAGGTATTTTTTGATTTCCTCTCTGATGTCTTCAGTGATCTCTTGGTTATTAAGTAGTATACTGTTTAGCCTCTATGTGTTTGTCTGTGTTACAGGTTTTTTCCTGTAATTGATATCTAGCCTCATAGAATTGTTGTCAGAAAAGGTACTTGGTACGATTTCAATTTTCTTAAATTTAACAAGGCTTGATTTGTGACCCAAGATATGATCTATCCTGGAGAATGTTCAGTCAGCAATTGAGAAGAAAATGTATTCTGTTGTTTTAGGATGAAATGTCCTATAAATATCAATTAAGTCCATCTTTTTTTTTTCTTTTTTGTTTTTTGTTTTTTGTTTTGTGGTATGCGGGCCTCTCACTGTTGTGGCCTCTCCCATTGCGGAGCACAGGCTCCGGATGCACAGGCTCAGTGGCCATGGCTCATGGGCTCAGCTGCTCCATGGCATGTGGGATCTTCCCGGATCGGGGCACGCACCCGTGTCCCCTGCATCGGCAGGCGGACTCTCAACCACTGCGCCACCGGGGAGGCCCCATCTTTTTAAATGTATCATTTAAAGCTTGGTTTCCTTATTTATTTTCATTTTGGATGATCTGCCTATTGTTGAAAGTGGGGTGTTAAAGTCCCATACTATGATTGTGTTCCTGTTGATTTCCCCTTTTATGGCTGTTAGCATTTGCCTTATGTATTGAGGTGTTCCTAGGTTGGGTGCATAAATGTTTACAATTGTTATATCTTCTTCTTGGATTGATCCCTTGATTATTATGTAGTGCCCTTCTTTGTCTCTTGTAATAGACTTTATTTAAAGTCTATTTTGCCTGTTATGAGAATTGCTACTCCAGCTTTCTTTTGATTTCCATTTCATGGAATATCTTTTTCCATCCCCTCACTTTGAGTCTGTATCTGTCACTAGATCTGAACTGGGTCTCTTGTAGACAGCATATATAAAAGTCTTGTGTATGTATCCATTCAAGCAGTCTGTGTCTTCTGGTTGGAACATTTAATCCATTTACATTTAAGGTAATTATCGATATGAATGTTCCTATTACCATTTTCTTAATTGTTTTGGGTTTGTTTTGTAGGTCTTTTTTTCCCTTGTGTTTCCTGCCTAGAGAAGTTCCTTTAGCATTTGTTGTAAAGCTGGTTTGGTGGTGCTGAATTCTCACAGCTTTTGCTTGTCTGTAAAGGTTTTAATTTCTCTGTCGAATCTGAATGAGATCCTTGCTGGGTAGAGTAATCTTGGTTGTAGGTTTTTCCCTTTCATCACTTTAAATATGTCCTGCCACTCCCTTCTGGCTTGCAGAGTTTCTGCTGAAAGATCAGCTTTTAACCTTATGGGGATTCCCTTGTATGTTTTTTGTTGCTTTTAATATATTTTCTTTGTTTTTAATTTTTGATAGCATGATTAGTATGTGTCTTGACATGTTTCTCCTTGGATTTATCCTGTATGGGACTCTCTGCCTTTCCTGGACTTGATTAACTATTTCCTTTCCCATATTAGGGACGTTTTCAACTATAATCTCTTCAAATATTTTCTCAGTACCTTTCTTTTTCTCTGCTTCTCTGGGACCCCTATAATTCGATTGTTGGTGCATTTAATGTTGTCCCAGAGGTCTCTGAGACTATCCTCAATTCTTTTCATTCCTTCTTCTTTATTCTTCTCTGCAGTAATTGTTTCCACTATTTTATCTTCCAGGTAACATATCCATTCTTCTGCCTCAGTTATTCTGCTATTGATCCATTCTAAAGAATTTTTAATTTCATTTATTGTGTTGTTCATCATTGTTTGTTTGCCCTTTAGTTTTTCTAGGTCCTTGTTAACGTTTCTTGTATTTTCTCCATTTTATGTCTAAGATTTTGGATCATCTTTACTGTCATTATTATGAATTATTTTTCATGTCGACTGCCTATTTGCTCTTAATTTGGTTGGTCTGGTGGGTTTTTACCTTGCTCCTTCATCTGCTATGTGTTTCTCTGTCTTCTCATTTTCCTTAACTTACTGTGTTTGGGGTCTCCTTTTCGCAAGCTGCAGGTTAATAATTCCCGTTGTTTTTGGTGTCTGCCCCCAGTGGCTAAGGTTTGTTCAGTGGGTTGTGTAGGCTTCCTGGTGGAGGAGACTAGTGTCTGTGTTCTGGTGGATGAGGGTGGATCTTGTCTTTCTGGTGGGCAGGTCTGCATCAGGTGGTGTGTTTTGGGGTATCTGTGACCTTATTATGATTTTAGGCAGCCTCTCTGCTAATGGTTGGGGTTGTGTTCCTGTCTTGCTAGTTGTTTGGCATAGGGTGTCCAGCACTGTAGCTTGCTGGTCGTTGAGTGGAGCTGGGACTTGTTGCTCAGATGGAGGTCTCTGGGAGAATTTTGCTGTTTGATATTACATGGACCTGGGAGGTCTCTGGTGTACCAATGTCCTGAACTCGGCTCTCCCCCCCTCAGAGGCACAGGCCTGATGCCCATCCAGAGAACTGGGACACTGTCATCCATATGGATCACAGTAAAAGGGAGAAAAAAAGAAAGAAAGAAAAAATAAAATAAATTAAAGTTATTAAAATAAAAGATAAAAAATTGTTATTAAAAAAATTTAAGAAGTAATAAAAAAAGAAAGAAAGAAGAGAGCAACCAAACCAAAAAACAAATCCACCAATGATAATCAGCACTAAAAACTATGCTAACAAACAAACAAACAAACAAAACAAACAAACAAGTGGACAGACAGAACCCTAGGACAAATGGTAAAAGCAAAGCTATACAGACAAAATCACACACAGAAGCATACACATACACACTCACAAAAAGAGAAAAAGGAAAAAAAATATACATGTTGTTGCTTCCAAAGTCCACCACCTCAATTTGGGATGATTTGTTTTCTATTCAAGTATTCCACAGACGCACGGTACATCAAGTTGACTGTGGACATTTAATCCACTGCTCCTGAGGTTGCTGGGAGAGATTTCCCTTTCTCTTCTTTGTTTGCACAGCTCCTGGGTTTCAGCTTTGGATTTGTCCCCGTCTCATGTGTAGGTTGCCTGAGGGTGTCTGTTCTTCGCTCAGACTGGACGGAGTTAAAGTAGCAGCTGATTAGGGGGCTCTGGCTCACTCAGGCTGGGGGAAGGGAGGGGTATGGGATGTGTGGCGAGCCTGCGGCAGTAGAGGCTAGCATGACCTTGCACCAGCCTGAGATGTGCTGTGTGTTCTCCTAGGGAAGTTGTCCCTGGATCACAGGACCCTGGCAGTGGCGGGCTGCACAGGCTCCCAGGAGGAGAGGTGTGTATAGTGACCTGTGCTTGCACACAGCCTTCTTGGTGGCTGTAGCAGCAGCCTTAGCATTTCATGTCCATCTCTGGTGTCCGTGCTGATAGTTGTGGCTCGCGCCTGTCTCTGGAGCTTGTTTAGGCGGAGCTCTGAATCCCCTCTCCTCACGCACTCCGAAACAATGGTCTCTTGCCTCTTAGGCAGGTCCAGTCTTTTTCCCGGACTCCCTCCTGGCTAGCTGTGGCGCACTAGCCTCCTTCAGGCTGTGTTCATGCAGCCAACCCCAGTCCTCTCCCTGGGATCTGAACTCCAAAGCCTGAGCCTCAACTCCTAGCCCCCACCTGCCCCAGTGGGTGAGCAGACAAGCCTCTCAGGCTGGTGAGTGCTGGTTGGCACCGATCCTCTGTGCGGGAATCTCTCTGCTTTGTCCTCTGCACCCCTGTTGCTGTGCTGTCCTTCATGGCTCTGAAGCTTTCCCCCTCCGCCACCCATAGTCTCCGCCCGTGAACGGGCTTCCTAGTGTGTGGAAACCTTTCCTCCTTCACAGGTCCCTCCCACTGGTGCAGGTCCTGTCCCTATTCTTTTGTCTCTGTTTTTTCTTTTTTCTTTTGCCCTACCCAGGTACGTGGGGAGTTTCTTGCCTTTTGGGAAGTCTGGGGTCTTCTGCCAGCTTTCAGTAGGTGTTCTATAGGAGTTGTTCCACATGTAGATGTATTTCTGATGTATTTGTGGGGAGGAAGATGATCTCCATGTCTTACTCTTCCATCATCTTGAAGGTCTCTCCTCAATAAATTCGCCAAAACTTATATATTAAATAAATGTTTGTATTTGAAAATTTTCTACATCTATTGAGATAATCATATCATTTTGTCCTTTCCTCTTAGTGTTAATTTATTTTATAATTTTGAAATATCTTTGCCTTACTAATATAAATTCAACTCATTCATGATATGTTATTCTTAGATGCTATTGATTTGACTTGATACTATTTTTTTATTCTGGCATTAATGTTTATAAATGATTTGGGCTTCTAATCATCTGTGGCATGGCCCTTGACTGGTCTCAACCTAGGGTTATAACAACATCAAAAAAATGAGTTGGAGAAATTTCCCTATTTCATTTTTTCTGGAAAGTTTGTTAAAAAAAAAGAGAGAGAGAGAGAGAGAGATTTGGGCTTTGTGAGTTAAAATTTTCCCATGAAATTGGTTGGGGAGGGAGAGTTTTCAGACTGTTTATTCAAATTATTTAATGTGTGTGGGCTTATTCAAAAGTTATTTGTTTTTGAGGTATTTTGATTAAAATATTTTTTAGAAAAATTTACATTTAATGTATCTTTTCAAATTTATTGATACAAAAATGTTCCCAGTATTAACTTATAACATCTATATTTATGTATAAGTTTTCTATAACATTTCTTTTCCATTCTTAATTTTGCTAATTCGTGGCTTCTCTGTTTTTTCTTCATCAGTCTGGCTAGGGATTTATAAATAGTACTTATGTTTTCAAGGACCTAGATTTTGGTTTTGTTGTTCATCTCTCTCTCTCTCTATATATATATATGTGTACATATATAAGGTATGAATTTTTATTCTTATGCTTATTCCCTTTCCACTACTTTATTTGGATTTGTTTTCTTGGCCCTTTTTATGTGTGCTTTAGTTGAATATTTGGTTCGCTTTTTTTCTTTTTTTGGATGATTTTTTATTTTGCATTTCATATATTATCCAGTTTCACATTCTCACAGGATCAGCAATTACAACAGCCTCCTCGTCTCCCAAGTCTGAAAACGGCAAAACAGCCACAGCTGCAGCCAAAGGCAATGCACTGATGTGCACATGAAACAAAAAATTGCACAATTTTTACTTCATTTTCCTTAAACTAATGGATGATGCTAAGGCTCACTGCTGGAGAATGGAAACCCTTTTCTTCTTCATGCCTCAAACTAAAATGTTAAAATTATCTTACAGGGCGGACAATGTCTCTTCAATAATTAATTGCACACACACACGAAAAATCCTTCATGTTGCATAAATATTTTGTTACACAGGGTACAAAAATACTTTCACTTTTTGGTTGGTTTTGAAGTTTGGAATTTGAAGTTTGGAAAGCATGAGGAACCATGGCAGGGGTGGGGTGCGCCACGGAGAGGTTCACTTACTTTTAATTTTAGAAAAGGTTTATTAAGCCTTCAAAATTTCCTCAAAGTACACATTTAGCTGTAACTTACATATTTTGATACTTGCTAACACCTAATTATAAATATTTTATGTCTTATAATTTAGGAGTGTGTTTTTTTAGTCTCCAGTGTGTGGTGGTATTTTGGGAATTTTATTGTAAATTAAAAATTACATTGCAGGTGATTTAATAATATTTTCACTATATCAAATTTGTGTTGAGACTTTCTATGTAGCCCTGTGTAAGATAAAAACATCTGTCCTACATTCCTTGGCATGCTGGGGTGGTGCAGCATAAAGGATCAGTGAATTCACATATGGGTAGGTTCAGAGATGCTCCAGAGTGGATGTAGGCTTACCAAGGAAGCAAGCCTGTATTGTTCTTCAGTAATCTTCAGCTTTCTCATTTGTCAACCTATCAAACTTTATGATGCAGATTTTTGTAGTATAATGTCTTGCATTTTTACATTCTCCACCTTGGCATCAGGTATGTATTTTACTTAAGGACAATTTACAAATCAAAACAGAAACTTGCAATAAACTCCCTTTACAGTTGTGATTATAAGAAGCCTCAAATTCCCTTAGGCTTGATTGATAAAACATGGCATTTATCCTATTCCTATGATGATGTTCAGCAAGCTTTATGACAGAGGGAAACAGCTGGTGAAGTGGGTTCATTGAAAGGTAACGGTAACATAGCCATAAAAAACAAGAGGATAATGAT
Source organism: Hyperoodon ampullatus (assembly GCF_949752795.1). Lineage (NCBI taxonomy): Eukaryota > Metazoa > Chordata > Mammalia > Artiodactyla > Ziphiidae > Hyperoodon > Hyperoodon ampullatus. The sequence continues at coordinate 75,796,130 of NC_136916.1, forward strand.
TTTAAAAGGGATAGTGGTTGTAACAACACCATTAACCTTTTGGTTCAAATTATTGACTGTGTGGTCTTTTTCAGAGGTCTAATCAAAGGTTTTCAGTAACTGCAATGCGGGAAAAAGAAGAAGCAATATAAAAATTGCCGTAATTATTTCCCTTCACATTATTTTTTTCCCTAACCCATTAAGAGATCAAGACCATTACTGGATTTGGACTTTTTTTATGAGAGTTTATATAATTTGCTTTATAGTGGAGAGAATGTTAAAGAACTATACATATATCCATACAGTAGAACAGGATTCAAACACCTGGTTGTAAGAATACACAGCAATGCTGAGAGGGTATGGCATTTTTTAGGAAGCCTAAACATAGCACAGTGTTTTCTACTTTAGGTTTATAAATCCATCTGGAAGTTTGTATGCCATTTGGGCAATAGTTCAATTTAGTGGAAAGTGGAATCAGTCTCCTTTTTGACTTTGTGATTTTAGAACTGATGGAGGTTGCATGCATGCAGGAAAGGTGAAGTTAATTGCAGAGTGAATGGGATGAATGAAACACAGATAATGTAAACATTAATGGGGCTAATTTAGATGATAAACTATGATAACAGAATTTTTGTTGAGGGAAAGGAGAATTATTGAGACTGGGAGCTCTTAAGCTGACATCCAGGGTCAGGTTGATGTCCTCAGACTTTTGTGAATCTCTTGAAATATTCTGCACAATTATGTGGGAAGGTACCTTTTTGGAGGAGGCTTATAGTGTTCAGCACCTTCTCAAAGTTATGGGGGGTACGGGTCTGTGACCCCCATAAAGGTTAAGAACAAATAATCTAGATTTTTCTTTCCATATTTACCTTGTTACCTGATAACTGCTCCATTTTCTGCTTACATTTCTATAGCTAGAGTTTTGAGACGTGATGTTTCTCAATACCCTCTTCTCCCCCGAAAAGCTATTAAAAATCTTCTTTGACCACCTTCTCAGAGACTTGAATGTATATGGAATTTACTTTTCAAACCAAACTTTGGGGTATATGGTCCATCAAGTAAGAGAGCACTTGTAAGTTCAAGAAGATGCAAGAAGATGAGATACTGAAGTCTGGCCCATCTTGGAATATCTGTTGCAAGGCTCCTATACACACATGAATTTCTCTACTTTATGTATGAAATATGAACCAAATATAGTTGCCCTATTGTTAAGGCCTTTGCTCATTTTTTTAATTAAATGCAAATATTGCATTTAAATTCCTATTTGTTTTATATATGACTCCTATACAACTCTTACATATCTCTATTTATTTAAAAATTCCACTTTTGTGAACTGAGCTTAGGTCAAATGATTTTCAACTGCAGAATGTTATTGTTTCAACTTTAGAATGTTTTGGGCTTCGTTGAGAACCTGGGAAAAGGTACAGAGTCTTTCCTCAGAGACATGCTCATTCCCACATTTGGGACATGTAGTCCAAGGACGTCCATAAATCCTTCAAAAAGTGTGGGTCCCACAGTCTCTTCAATAAGTGGTGCTGGGAAAACTGGATAGGGACATGTAAAAGTATGAGATTAGATCACTCCCTAACACCATACACAAAAATAAGCTCAAAATGGATTAAAGACCTAAATGTAAGGCCAGACACTATCAGACTCTTAGAGGAAAACATAGGCAGAACACTCTATGACATAAATCACAGCAAGATCCTTTTTGACCCACCTCCTAGAGAAATGGAAATAAAGACAAAAATAAACACATGGGACCTAATGAAACTTAAAAGCTTTTGCACAGCAAAGGAAACCATAAACAAGACCAAAAGACAACCCTCAGAATGGGAGAAAATATTTGCAAATGAAGCAACTGACAAAGGATTAATCTCCAAAATTTATAAGCAGCTCATGCAGCTCAATAACAAAAAAAGAAACAACCCAATCCAAAAATGGGCAGAAGACCTAAATAGACATTTCTCCACAGAAGATATACAGACTGCCAACAAACACATGAAAGGATGCTCAACATCTTTACTCATTAGAGAAATGCAAATCAAAACTACAATGAGATATCATCTCACACCAGTCAGAATGACCATCATCAAAAAATCTAGAAACAATAAATGCTGGAGAGGGTGTGGAAAAAAGGCAACACTCTTGCACTGCTGGTGGGAATGTGAATTGGTACAGCCACTATGGAGAACGGTATGGAGGTTCCTTAAAAAACTACAAATAGAACTACCATATGACCCAGCAATCCCACTACTGGGCATATACCCTGAGAAAACCATAATTCAAAAAGAGACATGTACCAAAATGTTCATAGCAGCCCTATTTACAATAGCCCGGAGATGGAAACAACCTAAGTGTCCATCATCGGATGAATGGGTAAAGAAGATGTGGCACATATATACAATGGAATATTACTCAGCCATAAAAAGAAACGAAATTGAGCTATTTGTAATGAGGTGGATGGACCTAGAGTCTGTCATACAGAGTGAAGTAAGTCAGAAAGAGAAAGACAAATACTGTATGCTGACACATATATATGGAATTTAAGAAAAAAAAATGTCATGAAGAACATAGGGGTAAGACAGGAATAAAGACACAGACCTACTAGAGAATGGACTTGAGGATATGGGGAGGGGGAAGGGTAAGCTGTGACAAAGTGAAAGAGCAGCATGGACATATATACACTACCAAACGTAAGGTAGATAGCTAGCGGGAAGCAGCTGCATAGCACAGGGAGATTAGCTCGGTGCTTTGTGACCGCCTGGAAGGGTGGGATAGGGAGGGTGGGAGGGAGACGCAAAAGGGAGGAGATACGGGAACATATGTATATGTATAACTGATTAAATTTGTTATAAAAAAAAGAGTGGCATAAACATAAACAGTCAACAATTTGATAATATTTGTGAATAAAACTACACACATATATATCTCAACAGAAAGAAAAAAAAAAAAAGGGTGGGTCCCAGAAGAAGTACTCTCAGTTGAGGCCCTGCTCATTTCTCACCTGGTTGCACAGCCTCTGACTTTGGAAACTGCAGCCCCAATTCCACGGTGGTCTTTCTCAAAGGCCAATATGGTTATTTTGCACACCTGCTATAAAACCTTCCAGTGGCTCCCAGCGCTTACAGGCTAAAATCCATAAAGCCCAGCCTCATCCAGGTGCTGCATACTTGCTGGGATCGTCTTCTTGTCTACCTCCCCCGCTGTACCCCATCTCACTCTGTATGCTCTAGTCATGTGCACACCCTGACTCTTTTGCCCTTATGCATACATCCTGCCCAGCTTTTACTGAACCAGCCATGCTGTTCTGGAGCCTGGTCCTGGCATTTGCTGCTCTCTGCTTGGCTAGCTACCACCTGAGTATGTTTTGTGATCACGCATCCACCCTCTGAGACCCATCCATCTCTTCCCGTGTGAAGCCACACTGACACCTTCCCTGCCCACTCACACCTAGTATGGTGGCTCTTGGCTCCTTTGTACCACATGGGTCCTTGTACTGGCCTCTATGAGCACAATGGAGTTTGCTTATTTGTTTACATGTTTGTAATCTTACTGTAGTTGGAAACTAATTTTTTATTTCTATCTGTAAACTACTTCCTAGTAGGCTTCCTTTCAGTCAGGTTTTTTTCTTTCTTTCTTTTTTTTTTTTTTTTTTTTTTGTGGTACGCAGGCATCTCACTGTTGTGGCCTCTCCCGTTGCGGAGCACAGGCTCCGGACGCGCAGGCTCAGCGGCCATGGCTCACGGGCCCAGCTACTCCACGGCATGTGGGATCCTCCCAGACCGGGGCACGAACCCGTGTCCCCTGCATGGGCAGGCGGACTCTCAACCACTGCACCACCAGGGAAGCCCTCAGTCAGGTTTTTTGTTGAATTTTAGGTTCGTTGAATGAATGTTTCATTTGGGCTTGGGTATCATGGGAAATTTATTAGCAGGAAAGTCTCAAAAACTTGAAGAGAGAATTATCAGTAGATAATATACAATCACTCTGTCTTCTTCCTATTTTGCTTTTGTTTTAGCACATGGCACCAAAATATTTTAAAGATCCAAGAAATGCTATCAAGAGAAATTTTCTTTTCATTTTTTTTGCAAGAGTACTATTGTGCAGGGGAGTGAAAAGAATATCTTGTTGAGGATGAGAAACAAAATTCAGATTCTGTATCTGCCATTTATTATTAGGTGACTTTAATGGAAGCCCATTATTCAACTTAAAACTTAACCTCTTCATCTCTAAATTAGGGATCATAAAAATACTTTTTATCTTGCAAGAAAGCTGTTAGGATGGAAATGGTACGTATAGGCATATATTGTTTTGGGTAGTGTGCCATAGAAATGTTTGTATCATTAGTTATTATCATACTGCTGGACTTGTAGAACCATTACCTTAATTTGAAAGTGAATGCCAAATGAGAGTGTTAGAACAGGGATATAAGAGAAGGCATCTTCACCCCCACTCCCTCTTCCTGTGGGTACCCATTACAGGTATCACCAATGGATAGCAGAGCTCTTTGTCACTGAGGCCACACTTTGTTTCAGACTCTCTCAAGCAGTCATTAATCAGGGCTAACGATTAATCAAACAGTCATCAATCAGGTTAAAGTATTAATCAGGGTTGCCTCAAGATAAAACCTATGCACTATTTTTAATGCTAGAGTCTGTAACTGATGAAAGAAACATTGAGTAAGGAAGAATCTTGTTAATGATTAAAAGTCTGCAGGCAAATACACATTTCACCATCCACAGCAACTGTGCTGTTCCATTGTTTTCTTGCATAATGGTTGGATTTTGCCTGGGCACATGGTTCCTCAGAATAAAAACGCAATGTTCTGGTCTGTTCTTTGCAGCTGGACGTGGCTGTGGACGATAAGTTTTGGTCAACGGGATGGGAGCTGCAGTGTGGTGTGGCAGTTTCTGGGAACCATTTTTTGGAGGCAGTTGGTGTCAGCTTTTTGTTCCTCTTTCTCTTGATCTCTTCCTGTATCCTGCTGCCTGAACCGTGAGGAGGGATGACAAAACAACAAGCTGGAGGAGCTTATGTCCTTGAGGACATTACTTAGCAGGGCCTCTGTACCAGCCCCAGACTAAACTTCTATTTTGTTTAACACTCTGTTAAATAGTCATTGCAATCTGCTGCAAGTCCGCTGTCCACTATAGTGGTTTGTTTATTTAACCCCCTCAAAAGAGTTCTTAGCACATTAAAATGTTGTTAAGGCAAAACACATTCACTGCAGGGATAGAAAAGCATACAAAGTCTTTCTGTGGAGAAAGATTTTTGCACACTTTTCCAGTTTGGAGAAACATGTAATATTGTGTCCATGAGGACAGCTGCCATAAATGGCAGCAGGTATGAGATGATTTGGTAGACAGAGCTATGGATTGGGAAATGGGGATGATGAATTTTGGTTTTGACCTTAGATCAGTTGTCTGAAATTGTTCTAACTACCTAGAACCTCAATTTTCTGTTGAAAATGATGTGTACCTCTGAGGGGAAGTGGTAAGAAGTTTGTGCTGATGGGGGGAGGGGGAGGGAGGTGAGGGTTTGAGGAGGGAGCAAGGCCTTTCCAAATCCGAGATAACCCACCCCCAGATTGGGGACTGATCTGTTGGCTGGCAGAGGCCCAGTCAGGGGGTCTGCTAACAAGGGATAGGAGGTAAGTGATACTTGTTATTGTGACATCCCCATATTATACTCATATTGTGACATCCCCATATTGTAACGCACCTCATAAATTTCCACAGTGAATAGCTTTCTACATTTTGGTATGCACTGCTCAATTTACATTTCTATCCCAAAGCCCCACTTTTACTCTTGTGTTTCTATATATTCTGTTTATGTTTGAAAGCTCTATTTATACTGACTGCAGTAAAAAAAAAAAAAAAATATATATATATATATATATATAATAAAGTCATCCAACAACAAGAACAGCTTTTTATCAGCTTTGTCAGAATACCGTTTAGAGAGCTACATTCTCCTAATGCACAGTAGTTAATAAACTCCAATATTCTTATTCTGCAGTAACCCATTAAATCATCTTAAATACTATGTCATAATGACAACTTGATGCAACCAGATGTGATATTTGGGGATTTGAAAGGAATACTTTTCTAAAGACATAGCTTCCTGATTTTATATTCTTGAGCCCGTTCGCACAGCTGTTCTATCACACCGTGCCACTCTCCGTGGGTGTGTATCACTTATGTGCTGCCTTATTTGGCTTTACTGAAGTACAGACGAATGTTCCCCAGGACATTGGGATAGGCAATTTTGTTAGATACACACTGGTTGTGATTTTGTTCCCACGGCATGATTTTCTCATGCTGGAAATGCACAAATATGTGTATCAACCTGAGGGCATTGACATCAGACCTTGCAAGGGCCCCCTGGTCTTGGAGTCATGTTTAAGTCAGCTGAGCCCGAAAGGACAGTATTCATTGTACCCAGGGCTAGAGAGAAGGCAGGTGGCTTGTGTAATATACAGCTGAAATGTACTAATCCACCCTTGGGTTAAGTATTACCTCCTGATAGTGTTTTTAACAGCATCAAAATAGTAACCTAATACCTCCAGTTTCTACCCTGTATTGCAATTTATTATTTATCAAAGGTGTAAGCATTATGATATTTGAAGTTTCGATGTCACATGGGATTGGAAGTGAACTTTTGAACTTCTGATCTGATCAGTTGGTATACAAGTTGGCACAATTTAAAGTTGTGTATGTGATGAACCATCAAAGAGAGAGAACCCATTTGACAACCATGTGATACACTGTGTGCAGGGGACAATAGTGCCACCATCAAGCAGGAATCCTAGAAATTAGGTCAGAACAAGCAGTGGAAGTGGGCCCTAATGAACCTGGATTCATGTCTGTGGTGAAATTATATGCTGGATAATGTCCTCAGAAAAGCTGCCATGTTTCAGTCTGGAGAGAAGCCCACTGCTGATACAACAAATCAATTGATACGAAGTGTCTTTATCGCACTCACTAAAAAAAAACACAACCCCAAATAAACATACATGGCTCATAAAACAAATTGCTCACCGAAAATGAATTACACTCCAAGTTTTTTTTAAAAGTAAATTACACCACAGAATCTTCAGTGATGTTTCCATCCACTCTTATAAAGAGTAAGATTATAAACAGCACTAAAGTAAATGTTTTCACGTTTCTTTTTAGTTTCATTTTTTTCCCAATCTACAGGATTACCAAGAGCAAAATATAAAAGAAAAAAATAAGTGGTAGAAATTGCCTGTTTTGTGAAATATAGGAAAAAATATACCATCTGTGATTTAGCACAGTTCTCAATATCCCATCTGTGGCCTAAACGCCGTTTTTCACAAAGGCTGAATCCATTGTTGTTCAGTATGATTTTTAAAAAAGTTTTTCTAAGAAAACTACTTCTGTAAGACACTATTATTCTTGGCATGGAGTTTCTTTTGAATGAAATAATAAATATGGCCTTTACAACTGTTTTGAGGATTTCTTGTTGTTGTTGTATGCAAGGGCTTAAAATTCTGAAAATCACCTCCTCCTTCTTCTATCACCCTATCCCCAGCAAACTTCACTATATAAAATGTATTTTGAACCCTGTGTGATGGGATTTTGTTTCTTTATACATTGATTAAGCAAATATTTATTACTGAGAATCTTGTTGGAGGGGTTTCCATGTATAAAGGAATCCCGAAGTGTTAAATGGCATTATTAGGCTGCTCAGTCAGTGTAGTTTGATTCAGTATTAATTAGAAAACACAATGGTGCATTTCACAGTGACTATTGGTCTTTTCTTAGGACGATGCTGCCATCTACTCACTGCCCTTTGATGAACTCATCTGGTGATATGAAGCCATACATGGGCAGCTTTACCAGTCACCATCATATAATACAGAAGTGTCACCATTACTGACACTTTAGACTGGCTAATTCTTTGTTGTGAGAGGCTGTCCTGTACACTGTAGGAGGCTGAGCAGCACCCCTGGCCTCTACCCACTAGATGCCGGTAGTATCCCACTCCCCTAATTTTTTTTTTTTTTTTTCCGGTATGCGGGCCTCTCACTGTTGTGGCCTCTCCCATTGCGGAGCACAGGCTCCGGACGCACAGGCTCAGCGGCCATGGCTCATGGGCCCAGCCGCTCTGCGGCATGTAGGATCTTCTCGGACCGGGGCACGAACCCGCGTCCCCTGCATCAGCAGGCAGACTCTCAACCACCACGCCACCAGGGAAGCCCCCACTCCCCTAATTTTGACAACCACAAAAGTCTCCAGAAATTGCCGTATGTCCTCCAGGGGAAAATTCACTTTTGAGTGAGAACCACTCATAGGAAAGGAACCACCAAATGTTCATATTAACAACTGTCGAACACTATTACATTTTCTTTTCTTTTTCTTTCTCTTGGCAGGGTAATAGCCAATGACTTGTACCTAGCTTTTGCAGTAGATGAGTTTGTGATGGGAATTGCTACTGAACATAGAAAGAAAAAGTGGGAGATGGTTTAGGAGATGCTAGGGCTGTGAGACCCACTTTGTAATGTAGGAAAAGCAACTGGCCCTGTTGTCATTAAACACAGTTCCGTTCTCCAACCACCTAGGGTTATTCGGAAACTAACCATGCTGTCTCAGGGCATCATTGCTTTATTCATGATGGATCCTTGGTGTGGAGGTCCAGCCTCCCTTGCTTGGAAAAATTGTCTTCAAAATGAAGAGGCTGGACAGCTCCAATGTCTTTTCCATGTTTTCTGTGAGAGTTTCCTGGGTCTCACCAGTAACACAAAATTTCTCTTTCTGCTTCCATGCTGTGGACTTATTTCAAATGAGTACTTTTTGTATTCTGCTCGATATTTTAGTTAATTGGTTAGATATCTGCCTGCCTTAGATGTTATATACTCTTTGCCGCTAGGCTACTCTTATTGGGCCTGTCATCTAGTTTAGGGATTGCATTTGACTGTGAGTAACAGAAATCTGGCTTCAAGTAACTTAAATAGGGAACTTTTCCCCCTTACATTATAAGTAGACAGCTAAAGTCATTGGCTTAGCAGCTCAACAACAACTAAGTTGAATCTCCAAAGTTCTCTTAGCATTTCCTTCTTGGTTGCAAAATGGCAGCTATGCAGCCAGCCTTTACCTGTGCATACCAGAGGTGGGAGGAAGATTCTGAAGAGACCAGCAGACTTCCCTTACGTCTTGTAGGTCAGAGCTGAGTTGCACGGCAATTTCTGACTGTAGCAGAGGTGAGGGAGTGGAGTTGTATAGTCTGTAGTAGAAAATGGCAAAGAAAAGAAGGTTGGAATAGATTTCGAATTACTCATCCTCCACTGGCTAACAACACTGTAAGGGCTTGTGGAATGAATGCAAGTTAGACTCTGCTCAGACTGGAACTCTTCATCCCATGGCCTTTGGTACAGGAGGAAAAAACACAAACACTTTACCAAAGAAGTGTGACATGAAACTATAAATTAGACCTTAATTTGGCTGTTGCTTTCAAACAAGAGTTTATTAAAGATTCATGTGTCCTTATCATTGTTTGTTTTGATTCTTCATGGTGCAGGGAAGGGATGCGATAAAAGGAATCTGTAGGAGAAGGTGCAGAAGTCAGAGGAGAAAAGTGTGGGGCAGAAATGAAGGCTCTACTGAGCCAGGAGGACTTTGAAGGCAGAAAGAAAGTCGGAAGAGCAGATGTGAACAGTGGGATTTGGATAAAGACATCAAATGTTAAAACGTGATTTTAATATCAATCTGCCAGAGCAAAGGAGCACTTAGTTCTGTCTCAGACCACCTGAAAACTCACATAAAGTCAACACATCTAATAACTATTAGACATTTAGTCTACCCTTGCCTTTTGGTCTTAAATTGAACACTTCTCCAAATAGCCATATATGAAGCTCACAAACTTGTGTTTTAGGCTGTGTGCTTGTGTTTTTTTTCTTTCCCAAATATGCACGTTGAGGTATTTTACCCCACAATCACAGGGTTAAGCAGGATACATTCTTTTTTTCTTCTTCTTCTTCAGTGAGTGTGACAGTGTGGACAGAAATGGCCAGATTGCTGTCTCATCTTTTCTTTTTTTGTCCTAAATCAAACTCTTTATTCAGAAGAGGATCACTTTGTGGTTCCATTAAACAAAATAACAGGTTCTGCTCTGGTATGTAATGGGGAGACCCTCAGCCTCCCATCTCTTGGCTTCGCTGATGTGAGAGCTCACTGAGGGAACAGTTTCCTCCATAGAAATCTCTGGAGACCCACAGTTTTTCTTTTCCCCAGAGATTTCTGCAGCTTCAGTTAGCCTTGGGTATGATGAATGATGAATGACATATGACTTGTTGTGGCCTTTATGAAAACTCAGAGAAAGAAAAATGGAGGTAGAAAAAGAATATTTCCCTTTTCTTATCCAAAATAATAAACTTGTACTTAATTCATGGGGTCTTTTCTCATGAAACAGTAGACTTACTAGAAAAGAGACAAGATAATAAGTGGTGGGGGATCTTTGCAAAGGTTTGTCATTGGTGGTAATAATGGTAGGAAGGCATAGATTACTCACACCTGGCTGGCTCTGGTTTCTTCTAGTTCAATGGCCCGTCATTGGCAGCTGTGCCAAGAAAAATGATTGTTCATGATATTTCCATTAAATGCAGTTTGTCCCTAATCAACCCAATGGACAATTAATGCCGGGACATCTATGCGTTTGGCTAAACTACAGATTTATGTTTGTACTTTCTACAATCTCCTGAAGAAAATGACTATTGTTTTGTGTGTGTGTGTGTGTGTGTGTGTGTGTGTGTTTTGGCTTTATTATTCACCTTGAGGTGTCCTGATATTTGCTTGCAAGTTGGACTTTAAGGGATTAACTATGTAGAATTCTTGGGTTTGGAAAGCAAGTTTATGTTCCTCTTATTCTTACTCTGGTTGGTTTAAAAATTATTTCATATTATGAAAGCAATACAACATCTTCAAAAGTACACACGATAGGGAAAAATCATAAAGAACCCTTCGTGAGCATGAACAGGTGTGCAGAAGGCTGTGCGTTGTAGTGTAGATGGCAAGAGTGAGCGTGGGAGAAGAAACTACACGTCCATCAATAAGGAAACAGTTCCATAAATGTTGTCACGAACATATTAGGGAACATATTGATTAATTAGCTATTAACATAACATCTTATTTTTAACATATTAATGTATTAATATTAACATATTAATTAGTTATTAACAAATAAGGTAGGCATTTATGTCTGATATAAGTATTGCCATAGAAACTTTGTCCAAGACCTAGTTTTAATTGCAAAAATGCACTTGCAGAACAATACAAGAAGTGTGATAACACTTCTATTGTTAAAAACACCACACAATTATACATTTCTATAATTATTCATGTGTCTATGTCAATGCACAGGTAAAGGTCTGGAAATATGCCCACTGCCCTGGAGAGAGGGAGAAGGATTACAAGAATATATTCATTTTAAACTATATCATTTTATGTTTGAAAATAAATATAAAAGAATGGTTTAAAATGAAGGAGGAAAAAGATCCTGAAACTTCCTACTCTAACAAAAGTGCTATCAGAATTGTTGATTTTCCTTCTAATCTGTTTTCATCTGTATATATCTTACATATTTGTGCTAAGAGTGAACGTAACATTTGAAAGTGTAACATTGTTTAAATACAGAAAAGGGTGAAAAAGAAAACCAAAGTGTCCTGTAACTCCACTGTCTGCACACACAGTCCTATGGATTATGTAGAAGTTCAGGGCATGCAAGCAGCTCAGAAGTGAAAGCTGCCCTCCCTTTGCCTAAGAGCACACTCCACCCATCGCTGTCTCTCCCCCAATTTCCAAAGAACAATTACTGATAATGTTTTCTTTCAGGAAAAAAAGTATGTACCAACATGTATAAAATAATCACCATTGCCAATGTTTAGCGAGCATTTATCATATGACTGTTAGACAATGTTCCAAAGCTCTTTGGATGAATTAACCCATTTACTCCCCATAGTTCTCTGAGTTAGGCTCTATTGTTGTTACCATTTTACTGATGAGGAGACTGAGGCACAGAGAAGCTAAGGAAACTGCTGACAATCACAGAATAGAAAGTGGTGGAGAAGGGATCCAAATGCAGGGAATCTGGCTCCAGGATCTCATTATTAACTAGTACACTACATCACCCCAGTGGTCATAGACCCTTAAAACCATAAACATATAACACTATGTGTCTATATGAGTCTGTAAATTTTACACAAAGGAGGTCACACCATAACAGCTACTCCGTACCTCACTTTTTGCCTTTAAAAAATGTTACTTTAATTTTAGCTCATTCAGAGCAACTTCATTCTTTTATGTATTGCAGAGTTTTCGATTGTAGGGATGCAACGCTTTTCATGAATGCTGTAGTCATTTTCTATTTCTTTCTTTGTTCTTTTTTCACTTGTATTGTTTTATTGATGTTTTCTTCCTCTTCAGAGGTCAATTTTGTACCTTATATTTTCCTAGAAAATGCTCCATTTCCTTCTTTTCTGTTTTGTTTTGTTTCAGTTCTGCTCTTACCTTTATTATTCTCTTCTGAGTATCTTTTATTGTTATTTTTCTTAACTTCTCAAATTGGATGTTTAAATAATTTATTTTTCTTATTTAATTATGTAAGTTTTTAATGCCATACATCTAGAACAACACATTTTCCCTCAGATATTCTGCTTAAAATATCCAAGAATAATTTAAGAGATAGTTTAAAACTTTCTAGGTGGTTGGCTTTTTCCCTTCTAATTTACATTTACACTTCTTGTCTTGTACAACTATTCTTGTTCCTACCTTGCATTTCCTGTTTGATGATTGTTACATCTTCATATTTTATATTATCAAGGTTTATAACATCTATCTATTCTAGCCATACTTCCCATAGTAATTTGGTTTTAATTGCATATTTAAATAAATTTAATGCTCATACATAGCATTTTTATCCAACATTTAAAACTAAACATGATAGTTTTGTTCTTTATCATTTCCAAAGAAAGAAACCATAGTATTCTACATATGTCATTATTTCCTTGGCCGTTCCTTCATCATTGCACATTCTGATTGCTTCCAGTTTTTCTCTCTTGCAAGTTATACTGTAATCACTGGTCTTAAGGATGTATCCTCAACCCCACATTTTGCATTATTTTCACAACAAGAGAGCCCACTAAGTGGGACTGTGAGTGTTGGTCTTTTTGAAGCCTGAGGTAGTTTATACCTCTCAGTCTTGAGCGTCCTGACTCTTGCGGGGACCGTGTTAGACTGCCCTCCTTTGGCAGCCGTTGTAACTGCACTGCATATTAGTTCTGGCTTACTTCTATCTGATTAACATTGGCAGCCAGAGCTGCACCAGGTATTCAGTGAGAGACAGCTCTCCTTGTAGTGAGGTGGGTTTCTCTTTATTTCCAGGACCTTCTTTCTTGATGTTCGGCATATTTCATGTACTGAATCTCGGAACCTTTACCTAAGTGGTCCCTGAGAGTTGAGACTGACAACACTTCTTGAAGAGAACCATAGAATCTGGACTCTAAGAATAGTTGGGATCATTTATTCTATAAGATAATTGCCATGTACTTATCTGTAGAAATATCTACTCACCACTTTTTACTTTCACACAAAAACTTGAAAAAATTTCTCTTTATTCCCTGGCAGGTGTTAGCCTCATATATCACATGTTGCCTTGGTGCATGAGAAAAGGCTTTCCTTACCTCTTTTCAGTAATCAAGGGTAACTGGGCTGGAGCTGACCCATTGATACACCAACAAGCAAGGTGAGAGAACGATCTGTTGCTAAGAAATAAGATTTTTCTGCAGTGGTGATGAACGCAGTGTGGCCCAGATGAGCTGATTCTCATGTCCCCAGATCGGTTCAAGCTGTTACTGAAATTCAGCCTCTGTTCACAGGTGCCGGATTAAATCTCAGAGGTAGAGTTTTGAGTGAAGTAGAAAGAAATAGCTTTATTGCTTTGCCAGGTAAAGGGGGCCACAGCAAGCTAATGCCCTCTAGACTGTGTGCCCCACCGGGAGAGGGTAATGAGAAGTGTTATACTGTTCAAGGAGCAGGGCGTGGTCAGCTCGTGGACACTTTTCTGATTGGCTGGTGGTGAGGTAATAGGGAGTCAGCATCCCCAACCTTCGTTCCAACTGGTCTGGGGTCTACATGCTTGTGGGCAGCATACATTTAACTTCTTCCACCTGGTGGGGGATTCAGTATCTGCAAAACAGCTCAAAGGACCTGGCTCAGAATATTCTCCATAGCTCTTGAGGAGGAACTAAAAGTCCTTGACTTTGTTTAATGGCTAAGGTATTATTATTTTGTCTTGCTTGACTGTTTCCTTTCTTTTTGCATTTTCTCACTTCTTTGATTAAATTTATTCTTTAGAACTTGGGGAAGGCCTAGGAGGCTAAAGTTTTTCTACAGACAAGAGGCAGGTGGAGGACGCAGGTGGGAGTCTATTCTGGGAAGGCCTCATAGGGTCCTGCTCAGCTACAAAGCCAGTACACTGAGCCCCTCTCATGACTCTTCCTATCCCCTTCCCTTCACGTCCTGTCAGTTCTATCTGCCAAGTGTCACTCAGATGCATCCCTTTCTCTCTCTCCCACTGCCAGCACCCTGCCGGGTCCCTGCTGCTCTGGTATCTCACCCATGTCCCTGCACTGGCCTCCAACTGGCCTCCTGCTTTCAAACTTGCCTTTTTAGTCCCTTCTCAGCATAGCAACCAGAGGGATTTTTCTAACATGAATATTTTTACTTACAGGCCTTCAGCAGCCTCTATCACTGTTGTGATAAACTTCGAATTCGTTAGCAGGACAGAGGATGCTCCCTGTCCTGCCTGTGGGTCCTTACACATGCTCTTTCCTCTCCTGGAATGTTCTCCTCTCCCCTCTCTGTGTGACTAACTCCAGTCCACTGTTAATTCTAACCTTAGATTTTACTTCTCTGGAGAAATCTTCCTGCATCTTGCAGGTTCCCTGGATTTATGGTTCCTATAATCCTCTATCCCATGTTTGTCACATTGCATTAATTCCAGCTGATGAGCCTCTAGGCTCTGAAAAGTCAGGGTATCTTGGTCTGTTTGCTGTATCAGTTAGAAATTGTATTTGACTGCTACAGCAGAGACTCAACAGATTAAGATAAGAGGATATTTTTTCTCACATATCTCAGTCCAGAGAGCAGTATCTAGAGCTGGTATAGGGGTTCCAGGCACCCACTGGAGAGCCAACAGCAAGAGCTGCTCTCATCCCTAGTCCTTGGCTCTGTTCTGTGAGGTTGCCCTGTGATCCAATAGCTGCTAGAGCTCCAGCCATTACATCCATGATCCAGATGGAAACAGGAAGCAGGAGAGAAGGGTAAAAAGAGTTTGCACAGCCATTTGTCTCCCCTTTAAAGAAATTTCTCATAATACTCACTAGCAATGTCTTCTTCTCTTTCATTAGTACTTATATCTAGCTGAAAGGTAAGTTGGGAGGTAGTCTTTACCTAGGTACCATACCACCCCAATTAAAGCTGGGGTTCTGTTACTGGGAAAGAAGATAGAATGGGTATTTTGAAACAACCAGCAGCCTCTACTCTCTCATTAGGGTATTTCAAAGTCTACCTATTTGGGTTCTCAGTAGATGTTTGTGAGAGAGCGAACTTGCTTCACTCCGTCCAAAGGCATGGACAGCCCTGGACACAGAGTGTAAATGAGATAAAATAGTTAGGGTAGGAAATGTCATACTGTAGTCAATGGAAACCATCTCCCTTATAAGGACAAGCATGGCCCATCTGTACCTGACATGGCCTGTTTCACGGAGCTGCCCTTTGTTGAGTCTAGCACAAAGAAGCAGGTATGTGTAATGCAGAGATTCCTGAACTTGGAGTCAAAGGCTGGGGTCCCATGGCTGCTCTGTACCTAACAAGCTAAATGGCTTTGCTCTAGTCGCTTGTCCTTCTGAATCATTTTCTTCCTTTGTAAAATAGGGCCTGTAGCATCAATTCTATTCATCTGCTGTAGGGTTGGGGGAGGGTATGAGAACCCAATACGATGATACATGGATATGCAGGCCTGATTATCAATGGGTGAGCACCCACATGGGCCAGGTGCTTACAGCGGTGCTTTTCAGACTCTAATGTGTCTGTGCATCACCTGGGATCTGGTAATTTGCAGATCTGATTCAGTAGTTCTGGTGTGAGGTCTTGTGCTCTGCCCTTTGAAGCTCCAGGTCCAGCTCCCTCTGATGGAACTGGAGGGTGTGGGGTGAGCAAGGTGAGGTCTCAGCCCCAGCAGTCCACGGATTCTGTTCCCACCTGGAGAGCTGCACTGTATCAGCCTCACTTCTCAAGCTTATTCTTGACCTCTAATGAGCGTGTTCACACAGTCCTCACGGACCCGCAGGTGGCCCTTAGGGAAGCTTTTTTCCATGCTTTGGGACTGTGGCCTTGACCTTCATGTCTTTGCTTGGCTGGGCCAAGTGGTATCCAGACCATCACTGATGGCCAGGTCAGTTTTTAACCTTTATGTGGCAAAATCCTCCACTTCAAATAAATGGAAACCTTAAAAATAAACTCATATAAAAATGAAGTGGATAGAGCAAATAAAATATATAAAGTCAGGTTGGTTTGCCAACAAATCAATAAAAACCTTGGTAAGACTTTGTGTGGATGGTCCAGCTTTCCCCCCTTTAATTTTTGCAAGGAGATTACATGCAATAGAGCCCCAACCTCAGCCTCAGACCCCATGTTCTGAGACCATTTCTGGGCCAAGGCAGGAAGGGCAGAAATAGGGATTTTTGTTTCAGTAGTGTCACAACACTGGCTTGATTTTTTAAATTATGCTAAATTTTTCTGATTATGAAAAGAATATGTACTTATTTAAAAGTGAAGCTGGGGGAATAGAAAAAGTAGCAAACAAGCCCCTCATGATTTCATTTTTGAAAGGCAGTCATTTCAAATATTTTGATGTCTTGAAATGTTTTTTCTCTTTAAAATTATGTACATATAGACACATAACAATAGACTACACCACACGGCTTGGGGAATCTTATTTCCCCCAACCAGAGACTGAACCCAGGCCGCAGCAGTGAAAATGTCGAGTCATAATCACTGGGCCACAAGGGAATTCCATAAAGTAACAGGCCAATAGCACTGATGAACATAGATGCAAAATCCTCAACAAAATACTAGCAATCCAAATCCAACAATACATTAAAAGGCTCATACACCATGATCGAGTGGGATTTATCCCAGGGATGTAATGATTTTTCAATATCTGCAAAAATCAATCAATGTGATAACACCACATCAACAAATTGTAGGATAAAAACCATATGATCATCTCAATAGATGTGGACAAACCTTTTGACAAAATTCAACAACGATTTATGATAAAAGCTCTCCAGAATGTGGGCATAGAGGAAACATACCTCAACGTAATAAAGGCCATTTATGACAAACACACAGCTAACATCATACTCAATGGGGAAAAGCTGAAAATATTTCCTCTAAGATCAGGAACAAGACAAGGATGTTCATTCTTGCCACTTTTATCCACCACAAAATTCTGTATAGACTTCCTCTTTTTCATAACTAGTATCTCCCATGAGAAGTAGGTAGAGAGGTGACTGGGAGATGGGCCAGGAGGGAAGGCAGGTACGAAGCTGGCCCTGTGTAGATTTCTGTGGGGGGAGCTTAAGCCAGTTTGCCAGGGGCCTGATGGGAGGCTGGTAACCAGCCTGAGATCTGGGTACCGGCCACACTGCTTCTTCTCTCTGTCTCCACCTCTGTTATCAATGTGGACAAGTTGTACCTTCAATTTCTTAGCAAAGTAGACTCTCACAGGGGCATTAAACACATGAGTGTGTTCTGTTTAGTCTTTGTGGCAACCCTTGAAGGTGGACACTTTGTTATTCCCATTTTATAGATGAGGAAACAGAGGCTACAACCTTATGAGTTATTGTGATGATTTTTTCTAAAACCTGCAATATACATAGGTGTGCATGTAAATTCTAGCACCATCTGTGATAATTATGATGAGACTTGATCTAAGGACTGGTGTTTTGGAGGGCCTTGGAGGGTCTCCCAACTCAAAATAGGAGAATCAAAAATGTCCTCTCAGAGGAAAGGCCAAACAGGAAGGGGCTTCATGAAGATGGTCGGATGGAAAGGGCTTAGCTTCCAGGTATCGTTGTACACTCCTTGGCTAGAATGTAAATTCCTTGTGGGGATGAGTGGGCCATCCACATCCTCTTCACATTCTTCACAGCTAGACACTCAAAGTAGGTGTGTTGACCATAATAACAATACAATCTTCCAGAAGCCAAATCTGGGGCATTGCTAGCCTCAGCATGACTTGTGTAAATTACAAACAGACAGTATCTCTAGGTATAGGTGTCAGGCACAAGGAAAAATCTCCCTCCCTCTTGGTGGAGGAAAATTTCACACCTTAACCCCCCCTGCTCTAGGCTCTTTGGCTTTGGGCTTGGCTCCCACTTGCCCCTTGTTAGGTATCTTGTTTTGTGCACCCACATCATACCACTGCCCATCCAGAGTCCTTGGTCATAAACTCCAGGTTCCTGGTGCCTGGCCCCTGAATACAGTGACCCCATCTCTCTTATTCTTGGATCTCTGACACTGGGGAGAAGCAGCAAGTGGGGGTCCCATTGGCATGCAGGAGTAATGACCAACACCAGATTCTTCCAAGAGTGGGTTATGATGGGGGCAACAGGAAAAACACTCTCTGAAGGCCCCAACTGCCTGAAAGGGGTGGGAAAAGAGTGACTCTGAAGATAAGAAAGGCAAGTCGAGGCACCCAGAGAAAACAGCTTCTGCTCCTTCCAGAGATGCCCAGGGCAGCCTTGCTTAACCATGCCCCTTCCTGTACCATAGAAATAATTTCAGGGAAAATAAACTTTATTTGTCCCTCATTATTGTTATGTGTCTAATAAATTACATATCATTCCAGCACTCCTTCCTAATAGCGATTAGAATAAAGAATAAGAATCATTTCAGCTGCTTGACAATTAAGGTTTTAATGAGTGAAATGGAAGTCGTAGGATGAGGATTTGGACAATTCATTAGTTGGAAGCATAAGCACTATTAAAAAAAACTAATGAAGTCTTTAGCTAAATTATTCAAAACAAAACAAAAAAAAAGGACAGGAGGGACAGATGCCAGATATAGGCTATATTCTTCACATTAGAGGAAAAAATATGCTGAGAGAAATTCTAAAAAGGATATAGGAATCCACAGGAAATGCAGGAGTGGAAATGATCTGCCTCTTCTGCTCCTTCCTCTGTCTCTTTCTTTTAATTGAGGTATAGTTTCCTGTAGTGAAATGCACACATTTTACCAAGGTGTACAGCTCCATGAATATGTGCACGTATATACAGACCTGTGTAACCACCACTGAAATCAAGAACTAGAACTTTTCCATTGTTCCAGAAAGTTCTGTCGTGCCCCTTTCCTGGTAATCGGCACCTGCAGAGGAACTGATCTGCTTTACAGTGATCTGCTTTCTATCACTGTAAGTTAGTTTGCCTGATCTAGGACTTCATCAAAATGGAACCACAGATTATTTAGTGTTTGGTATATGGTTCCTTTCACTTAACATAAAGCCATGCTGTTGCCCCTATCAGCAGATCATCCCTTTTTATTGCTGAGAGTGATTCTGTGGTATGAATATACCACAGTTTGTTCATCCATTCTGTTGACAGACATTTGGATTATTTCCAGCTTTGGACTATCATGAATGAATCTGCTTTGAGCATTCTTGTTGCATACACGTTTTTTGGACATCAACACTCCCCCGCAGGAGTGGAATTCCTGGGTCACCGGGTGGGCTATGATTCGTTTCATTGCCATATGATTTTTTTAGCTAGTTCTTTTCTTTTCTTTCTTTTTTTATTTATTTATTTTATTTTATTTTTTTATTTTATTTTATTTTTTTGCGGTATGTGGGCCTCTCACTGTTGTGGCCTCTCCCGTTGCGGAGCACAGGCTCCAGACGTGCAGGCTCAGTGGCCATGGCTCACGGGCCCAGGCACTCCGTGGCATGTGGGATCCTCCCGGACCGGGGCACGAACCCGTGTCCCCTGCATCGGCAGGCGGACTCTCAACCACTGCGCCACCAGGGAAGCCCTTCTTTCTTTTTTTAAATCATCATCTTATAAATGTTAATTGTTCACTTCAGACTTTACCCACAGGCAAAAGTCACAAAATTTAGAGTAATTTCATATCGTTTTGATTTCCTCCTGATCAGTTCAAATCTCATTTTAACTAAGGAAAAACTGATGAACGCATCAGTCTTGTGTACATGACGTTTTGCCTGTGTATCTCTGCTGAGAGTTCAATGTTAAAAAAATAAAAGATGTTGGTTTACTCAGCAAATACTAATGGGAAGGCAGAAATAACCCAGGGATTGAGCAGAACCTGCTTTCTCCGAGGAGACGAGCAGTCTTGCGGGAACCTCCCACCGCCCGGCTAAGGCCGCCGCCTCGGGCTGCCTTGCTGAGCGGCGCCACCTAGCGTCGGCCGGGCGCAGTGCCGGGCATGCTCAGCGCCTCCTTTCCTCCTGGATTGTGAAAATCACCCAGCGTCCTGGCGACATATTTTGCCAAAAACCAGAGAGCTCTTTTCAGCCTCCTTGGCTTTAATCGTACACAGTTCCCGACCCCTCTGGAAAAGGCCCCTGTTGAGCCCTTGGCCCCCAGTCCTCGCTGTACCTTTATTCAGCCTCTTCTCCCTGCAGCCCCAAGAGGATCGCCACCATGGACAGCACCCAGAGCCGAGCAAAACTCAGAACGTTCCCTTCCACACACACCCCCAACCCACCCCCCCTCCTTCCCGGCCCAGTCCTTCCACTGTCCCTCCCCCATCCTCCGAAAATCTCTTCTAAGGTGGTCTCATTTTAAAAGTCCTTCAGGGAAGCCAGAAAGGGAACTGACACTTACTGAGAATCTCTTGGATTAGGTGTGCCTCCTGGTGAGGCGTTTTATATTTAATGTTCCAACAAACCTGTGGGGCAGCTATTAATATCCCATTTTATAAATGGAGAAAGTGGGATGTAGAGAGGTTAAGTACTTTTTTTTCCAGGTCACACAGCGGTTCTGGAAAGAACCATATCTCAAACTCATCACTGGCTTTTCTGCCCAGTACTATTATAGTACTTTTCGGTCCAGTGTTCCCCCTACTTTATTTATTCTCTCCTCCCCCTCCCCCTTTCACATCTTGTCCTGCTCTCCTGGGATGCTCATAAACTGCCACTCTTCTCCTTCAGATGCCACATTTCACGTGGTTGTAAGGAACTCTAGCTGGCCCTTACAGACCATGGCCTGTTCCCCTAGCCTGCTGTCCTAGGTATCCCTGAGAGGCCCCGCCCAATCGCGGGCATACGCAGATTTCCGCCAATCTCCCCTGTGACCCAGGGCTCTTTGCTTGTGAAAAAAAGAAACTTTCTGGGATTTGAGATGCTTTTTTTTTTTTTTTTTTGCGGTACGCGGGCCTCTCACTGTTGTGGCCTCTCCCGTTGTGGAGCACAGGCTCCGGACACACAGGCTCAGCGGCCATGGCTCACGGGCCCAGCCGCTCCGCGGCATGTGGGATCTTCCCGGACCGGGGCACGAACCCGTGTCCCCTGCATCGGCAGGCGGACTCTCAACCACTGTGCCACCAGGGGAGCCCTGAGATGCTTTTTTAGTAGTTTAACTCCATTCTCCCAGGAAGTGATGCTTGTGATGAAGCAAATAGAAAAAAAAAAAATTAGAGCCGGAAGAGTTCTTGAAATTCACTTTAGTTCTGGTGCTGCAGTAATGAGGGAGGAGGAGCTTGTCTTCGCGGCTTGGCTTTTGCAGCATGATTAGTGATGCTGATAACAGAGCCAGGATGGGTTACCTTGTCCTCTGCTGCTCAGGGGCTCTCTCTGTGCGAAGAGGGGCACACAGGTTGTCCACAAGGGGTGTACAATATATAACATGATTGGAGGAAGGTGTTGGTTTGGGGTTGGAGGGAGGGTAACAAGATACACACAGACAAAAAAGAAATTTGAGGGAAACAGTCACCTGTCCAAGGGGCCTTGAGAGTCAACAGGTGTGTCCTTGACCAATCAGTGTAGAGACACTCTATTATGGATTCATTGGTGTCCCCTCAAATGCAACCCCCAGCACCTCAAAATGTGACCTTATTTGGGGTAGGGTCCTTATAGGGGAAAATCAGGTCAAAAGGAGGTCATTAGGATGGGTCTTAATCCAATATGACTGGTATTTTAAAAAGAGGGGAGTTGCAGATCGACAGGTACTCGAGGAGAGCGTCGCGTGATGATGAAGGCAGAGGTCAGGTGATGTTTCAACACACCACGATGCTAAAGGTGGCCAGCAAGCCACCAGAAGCAAGGAGAGAGGCCTGGAACAGATTGTCCCTCACAGCCCCCAGAAGGAACCAAGCCTGCCGACACCTTGATCTCAGACTTCCAGCTTCTGGAACCATAAGACAATATATTTCTGTTGTTTAAGTCCCCCAATCTGCAGTACTTTGTTCCCACAACCCTAGGAAATGAATGCATAATCTACTGTGTTCCAGGAGTTGATGAAGACAGCAACTAGCTCTTGTGTGGAGGACTTTGTGCTGGTTATTACACCTCTATATCCGTGAGGAACTGTTACGCGTTTGCTAAAGATTGCAACCCCTTTCCTCATAAATTGGAATTGTTCCCACCTGGAAATGACCCTGATGCCACTATTAGAAATGTTCATTTTTTTTTGTCTGCCAAACCATTCAGGTTGAAGAGAAATAACCTATATTTTCAGGGTCAGGACTAAGGAGAGGGAAGTGAGGCACCTGGGGCATAAAATTAAAGGAGGTTCCGCTCTCAAGTATTGACTCCACACCTACTCTGGGACTCTGCGCCCCCCTTAAACTATGCACCCTACATGCCTTCTTCGCCTTCCCTTAGTCCAGACCCTGTGCATTTGTACTTGGAGCCAGAGAAAATAATAGGTATAACGGGTGTCTAGAAACTGATATGTAATTGCCGGAACTGCGGTCACAAAACCTAAAATGATTATAGAAAATCTGCACAATGCCTTCATTTCCCCGAGGTTTTTCCATTTGCATGGCTGTGCACAGCACTGCTGTCAGGATTTTCATATTCGGTGATTCTCAGATGAAGGTTTGGGGAGAATTCAGGCAGAATACATCAGCAAATGAGTTCTGATTTCATGAACTGAAACTGACTTTGTAATGATGCTAGGAGGTCAGGAAGGGCTGCAGCCTCCCTCAGGGATGGCCAGAGTGGCCAGCGCACCAAGGACAATTATCTTCCATATGGCAGGACCAAGCCAGATGACAGAACTTTTCTTTTAACTCTCAGTGAAATATCTACTCTCCTAGAAATTTCAGATGAGACACCTAACCCTGCACCTTTGAGCTGGGCTGAAGATTTAGTGCATAAAAATACAGGACACCCAGTAAAATTTGAGTCTTAGATAAGTAATGAATAATTTTTTTTAGTACAAGTATGGGTCATACTTACATAAAATGTTGCATGGGTCATACTTACACAAAAACTATTTATTGTTTATCTGAGACAAATGTAACTGAATATCCTATATTTTATCTGCCAACTCTATCTGGATTATGTGTAAGGTACTGACCTGGACGGATTGCTGGTATTTTAAGTGCACACTATAGTATGATGAGATATGAAGGGTTTCTGCTGGTGAAAGTTTTAGCCCACTTCTCTTGGGATTTAAATTATTCCAGGTCCCAAAACTGGCCATTAATCTTGGTAGATCAAGTGCCTCTAATTGTTTAGGCAGGCATGTTTCACCTGGAAGAATTCAAACCAGGATTTTTAGACTACAGCAGAGCTACATTTGTTGGTGACACAAAGAAATGGAGGCGGAAGAACTGCCTGTTTGATTTGGAAGCTAAATGTGGTCCGGCTTCAGAGACAAGTCTTTCATGATTTAGAGCTGTTTCCTTGAGGCTTTCTCCAAGGGTTAGTGTTCAGAAACTGTTTTTGAATGTAAATTAAACTTTCTTTAAAGTATAGTTTGGGGCTTCCCTGGTGGCGCAGTGGTTGAGAGTCCGCCTGCCGATGCAGGGGAAACGGGTTTGTGCCCCGGTCCGGGAGGATCCCACATGCCGCGGAGTGGCTGGGCCCGTGAGCCATGGCCGTTGAGCCTGCGCGTCCGGAGCCTGTGCTCCGCAACGGGAGAGGCCGCAGCAGTGAGAGGCCCGCGTACTGCAAAAAAAAAAAAAAAAAAAAAAAAGTATAGTTTGTTTTTAATAATTGTCCAAGCAATGTGGCTAAGAAGGACGTCCTCATGACAGCTGTGATTTGGACGATGTCTTTGGCAAGTCTGCAGGACAGCGGAAGTCAGGGTCCTCTTGTTGGGAGTGTTGCTAACTGTCCCTCTATCCACACATCCATCTCTCCATCCATCTGCCAAACACCTGGTCTGGGCACATCGAGAAGAGAAAGAAAAACAATACAGTTATATTCTTCAAGGAGCTCACCATCTCTTAGAGAAGAGAGGCATGTAACTAGACCATTATAATAAATTGTGACTTTGCTGTGCTAGAGATGGGCACAGTGGATTATGGAAATACCCAGATGCAGGATTTGATTTAGGTACAGGAAGGGAGAGCCAATTTTCAGGAGGAACTGATGCCTTAGTAAATCTGTAAGGATGAATAGGAGTTACTTAGTCAAGGGCTATATTTGGAAGGTTGAGGCAGGACTCATGGGTCATTTTCTGGATAGAGACACTGAGGGAAGGTGGGGGGAAGACTTAAAGGTGACGCCTACATTTCTGGCTTAGCACATGGCCAGAAGGTGAACACAGCTGGGGAATTACTCTTGGACCTTCAGAGTAGTCACTTTTAGAAGAAGTGAGTAACTAGACCACGATGAATGTTGGGAAAACTTTAAAATGTTCATTCTCTGTGAGCTTGGGAGATTTCACATTAATCCACAGGAAAGGTCACCTCTACTTTCTGGCGACCAAGACACAGGAGTGCAGAATGATAGACTTTGGTGTTGATTATTTACATGTCCTGTATCACTCTTAAAGGTTTCCTTTTCTTTCATTTGAATCCATAGTAATAAAAGTAGAGCATATCTACGCAATGGCAGGCTAGAATAGATAGAGGAAAAGGAAGGCTGGCTATGTGGTCCTGCTCAGTGTAGAGGGTGCCACTTTCAAAGAGCTGCCCAGAGAACTTGATGAATCAGTAAAACACGACATATTTGCCTTCAAAATTGGACTGCATCACTGAGTGGCACACTGCAGCAAAATGGGTGATACGGAACTCCATAGATTGTATTTTTGGGCAAAATGTACTAGATGAGCTACAGATTGTATTTTCCATGTCTTCATGACTCATGTTTTCAATTACTAATAGTTGGGGACAGTTCCCACTGGAACAGATATCTTCCATAATTTTTAATACAAAATTAGTCATGTAGATTCCCTGGGACTTGATGTTTTATTACGTCTCTCTTTCCAGAGGAGAGCTGTGTGCTGTGCACTCCTAAAAGATTTTTTTTAAGTGAAATGTGCATTAAAAGTGAAGTGGACTGGTTTCTGCCCAGAATTCAAACAAATGCTTTTTCTGGTCAAAAATGATGAAAGGATCTAAAAGACAACCCTTAGATCTGCATGATCAACTATAGAATGATACTTTTGTTCTACACCAGTGCAGCTTGCAGAATGTTTATTTGGCAATAGAAAAAAGGTCACCATTTTAAGGCAGTTCAGAAACCAAATGTTCCCATAATATGGCAGCTTTCTCACAAAGCAACCCTTGGCTTTGCTGCTTAGGAATCTGTGCTTTTGACAAGCTCAAGCTCTCTTAGATGTGTTAGTGTGTTAGTGTGTGTGTGTGTGTGTGTGTCTGTGTGTGTCAGCGGGAATCTGTAGTTGGAAGCCTGTTAATTGTAAATGCTGAGGTCTCCAATAAGAAAACTATTTTTATCGCAAGGTGAGTTCTTTAAATAAGACAAGGAGGTGGTGGCGAGAGAATATCTAGGTGCGACATATGTAGAAACAGAGCAGTGTGTGCAGAGAAACTTGAATCAGGTTGTGTTTTTTTAACTACCCAATCCTTTCTTTTAAGCAGCATTTGTACAACCCCGCCTGAAACAGGAAACCGCTTTAATTAGTTCCTGCAGAATGTCTGTACTGCCACCTGTTGTTCAGGAAAATATTAGGGCTCCAAGGGGGCCCTGGGAGATGGTTTGAATGCCTGAGGTGCGTCTCCATTCTGCAGGGCCATTCCAAATGCAACTCTTTGAGACACAGCCTATGCAGGTGATGTAAGCTGTACTCATCCAGAGCCAGCATAGACCTGGCAAGTGACATATTTCCTTGACACAGAACAAGCTGCACACTTAGGTGCTAATCATTATTGATTAGAATCTTAAAAAGCTCTGCTTTCCATTTCAATAGAAGCAATGAAATGTATTTTAGAGATGGAAATCACCTCTCCAAACAATATTAAGGAAAAATAAAGGGAATGGAAGGATTCCATGGTTAGGATTGTGTCCAACAGTGTCTTAGCCTCTGGTATGCTAATTACAGATATGTGAGAAAACTAATCACAGCCACAGGTCAAAGCCCCAGTCATCGCAAGTTAACCCAAGTGGCCCACTGTAAACATTATATTTATTTTTGCTTCTCTTGGGTATAGTAAATGTGTCTGGTTTTGTTCATTAAAGCCTCAGATTGGGTTTATTTGCTCAACATCTATTAGGATGAGGGTCTTACTCTTAATTGGTACCATCCGGAAAGGAGGAGGAATGCTCAGAAGATCATCATAATGGATTGAATGCCCAGGACTTTTACACTGCAAAATTATTTGTTTTTATTTGTTAAGCTAATATACATATATAATATATACAATATTATAAATATATAATATTATATTTATGTGTGTATATGCAAATAAATACATGTTTGTTAATGTGGGAGCCTACAATTTTACAACCCAACAATATAATTGGGAGATGAGAGTTGCATGATTTAAGGTACCAGCAAGAGGTGTGTGTGTGTGTGTGTGTATGTTTAGGGATGCTAAGTGTCTTCTTTCTGGGCATTTTTCCTTTTCACAGCACCCTACTGCTTATTCTGCTTATTCTTCTCCCCTCTCCTCTGGCTGTGGTTTCCATAGCTGCAGCAGGCGGGTCCTCCTCACTTGTACACAGATGCTATTCTGTACTCAAAGCCACAATGCTACAGGCTTACTTTAAATGATTTAGTTTCTATCCTTTAGATCTCTCTTTATGTAATTTGAGAGCTCATTAATAAGTGCCATTTTGTGTGACTGAAAAATAGAAAAGGAGTACTGGCATTAAACATAGAATCCAAGAAGAACTGAGTTAGGAACACAATGCACTTTTTTTTTCTCTTTATGTCAATTACAGTCTGGAGATGAATGGAAACCCAGCTATGCCACCGCTCAGCTCCCACCAAAACCTCTACAGGAGGCAGTAATCTGAGTAGATTCTTTGGTTTGATTTCAAGATGCATCTTTGTTATGGCAGGGCTTCTTCTAGTATGCTAACTTGATTCCTTCTAATTCTTACCATCCTATTCTTTCCTGGGAGAGAGAAGGAGAGAGTGTGTGTGTGTGTTTTGGGGGTAAACTTTTGAGCACTGGCTTGGGGAAGTCATTCCACAGGGATGCCAGGGGTCCCATGCCTTCAGAAGGCCCTCTGAAGCTGCCTGTGCTTCTGTTACCCCAGAGAACTCTGTCTGAAACAGGAAGTCACCTGCCAAGCTCAGACTTCTCATACATTCAGGCAAAGGGAGTCAGGTAATACTGTGACAAAGGGCCATGGAGCTGGACTTGGAGGCGATAGTGCACCTGACAGCCTCACTGGGTGCTTCCTTCCTCACATTGTTGGTCCCTGTACAGGATTTGAGAGAGTGGCAGGAAACTTCCCTCTGTTACTCACAGTCCTGTTTTCACAGACCAACCCTTGCACAGGCATCGAGACAGACTGTGTGTCCCTGTGGGAAAGGTTCGAAGAGCAAAGATGTGTATTTGATAAGAGGCTTCATATTTTATGTGGCTCCAGTATGTTTGGTAATATTCTTCCAGCCTTCAATTTTCTCCTCTTTATTTGATAGACACGTGTGTCTTGGAATAGTCCATCTTTTGTACCCGTATCTTCTCATATTCGTACATTGGATTGGACAATATATGCTTACAGGGTTAAGTTATTCCATTCTCCAGTGAGCCAATGATCAAATGGTTCTGACACTTCTGGAAGCTTCCAATGATCCAAGGTCCAATACTATGATAATTTTTCAGGACTGCTTTCAGGAGGTAAAATCTGTGCAGGAGTTGAGGTAATTTCTTACCCTCTGGAGGCAGCCTCCAGACATCCACATATCCCAGTTTGGAGGAAGCCTTCCCAGACCTGCTCTTGGGAGCCAGCAGGTGTCCACGCAGGGGCTGCTTCTCACGTGCATGGTCGTCTGAGCAAACGGGACTCCGTGTCTGGGAGAAGACTCTGCAGACACTGAGCATGGTGATGGGATTGCTCTAGTTAAGGGGATAGCAAAGAAGGGCTCCAGACCAGCAGACCCCAGACATTTTCTGAGGGTCCAGTGATAGCACTTCTAAAGGGAAACTGGACTTTCATAACACAAGATAGTTGCATTTCCTATAAGAATGCATTTCTTATAGACACACTTATTTCCAGAACAATGTAGAGTCATGGGGATGTGTTCTCAGAACACACAAATTGAAGGTAGGGCTTAAATTTTTTTTTTAAAATACATCTTTTAGCCTAAAAAGATAGAGAAATCATTAATAAATGATTAACTTGTTTCTTAAGATGGTGCCCCTTCTAATTTCTTTTCCAAATTTATTTATTTTCAATTGTGTTTTTTTTCAGCATTAGTGGTGGTACCACCCATGTAAGAGTTTGAATTCCAAGAATATAGCATAAGAAGAAATTTAAATTTATGACTGTACTTAAAAATAAGAGCTCAGTATTCACTAAAATCATGAGCTATTCAGTTGACAGGTCACCGATGAATGATGGGAATTTTTGTTTATCTGTAATGTTGCCATGTACCTTATCGTTAACATGGTTTGCAATTCATTTGGTGTTTGAAACCTAAAATTACATGCGTTTTAGTTAAGTACAAAATTTTAGGGGGAGAGTCATATTTCCAATTTTTGGTGTAATGTCATATTAATATTTCAAATGTGCACAATGAAAATTTGCCTAAAACATAACTGTCCAATATTTTTGAGAGTGTAAATGTCTAAGTAGTTAGAAGGTAATGTTTTAATTCAGGGCTTAGTTGTGATGGTTTTTGGTTTGCGTTAAAAAAAATATTTTTATTATGGTCAATTACATAGAATGTAAAATTCACCATCTTAATCATTTTTAAGTGTATGATTCAGTGGCATTAAATAACTCATATTGTGTGAAACCATCACCACCATTCATCTTCAGAACACTTTTCATCTTGCAAAACTGAAACCTTGTATATATTAAATAAATTCTCCAATCCCCACCCCCACCGGCCCTGGCAACCACCATTCTATTTTCTGTCTCTGAACTTGATTACACTAGGTACCTCTTGTGAGTGGAATCATACAATATTTGTCCTTTTGTGATTGGCTGATTTTGCACAGCTTAATGTCCACAAGATTCATGCATGTTGCAGTATGTGTCAGAATATCCTTCATTTTTAAGGCTGAATAATATTGCATTGTATGTATAGACTACACTTTCTTTATCCATTCATCTGTGAGTTTCCACCTTTTGGTGATTGTGAATAACATTGCTATGAACACGGGTGTACAAGTATCCTTTTGAGTCACGGTTTTCAATTCTTTCGGGTATATACCTGATTTGCATTTTTGTGCCTCTACAGTTTTTGTTCATGATGTTTACTCTGCTGCTTGGAATATTCTTCCTCCTATTCACCACCACCGCAATCCTATTCATGCTTCAAGGACTAGTTTTAAGATCTGCTCTTTGGAATACCTTCCTGGAAATTCTCAGCAGAAAGCAGGCTCCATACCGTGTTCCCATGGCACTTTGTTCCTTTAGGATGGGCATAGATTAGAGGGATAATGAGTGGGGCACGATGAACTATGTCCACCATGTGGAGGTTGTTGATTCAATCTTCATTAGCAAAGAACAGGCCCTGTGCTCAGCACCAGCCAGACACAGTGCTGGCTCCCAAGCTGTCCCTTTCCTGGAGGTATTCCCAGTCTCCTTGCAAAGATAGGACATGTTCATATAAAAGAAACACATGACAGATAGCATATCTTCCTTAGTGAACATGATGTTAGCAGACCATATAATTCTAGTCTGTGGTACCAGAAGTGTATTACCAGCATATTTAAATTTGACCAGATTTAACTGAGGCACCAGATTTACTGTGTGCCTTGCACTATGGGGAACACAGGTCTTAAAGCAGTTTGCAATGGACATGATCACAAATATGTTGAATGAAATACTTTACTTCCCATCCTGGTGTTGGAATCATTTATGGCCCATTAGAGGTGTTACATATGCTTTTGAATGAATGGATTAGTATTTGAAATCCTTTGGAGAAAGTCATCATATTTTTACTCCTTTTCTGCATAAATGATATTTTCTAGTATCTAATAGTGTAATATAACCACAGCTTCATTTAACTGAAGCTCCTGGTTAACTGAAGATTTCAGTGTTGGCCTCTAAATAGCTCCCCTTAGAGGAGGTTAAGTAGGGAAAGAAAGCTGAGGCATGGTGCAGAATGAGCCTCTTTATCAACGGGGTGGCCCCTGATACTTGTTCTAGCCTTTTTGGCCGGGGTTCTGTGCTGTCTCTTGACCTTCTGCATTTTGTAGTTGAACCCCCTTTACAGATGGCCCCTAACAGGCCCTCTGACGATTGTCAGCCACTTGTTAGGTGGTCTCAAAAACACATCCACAGCTATTTTGCTGGTGGCTGATGAAATAACAATAACCCCTAGAACTGTCCCCTCCTCCTACCACTCCTAGCTTTAATTATCTATGTATTTAAGATCAACCACACAAAAAATTACTAAAATCACCAAGCTCTACTCACCAATAGACATGAGTAGTTGTTCAACCTAGAGGGCGAATTTGTCTGACCGGCCCTCTCCCCACAACTCTAATGTGTGGATATAATTTGGGGAAAAAACAATAGAAGGTAAGAACAGGCCAGTTGGACTTTGATTTTCATAGAATTACTTTTATTAACTCATATCAAAATGAATGATAAATTCTGATGATTTTTTTTTTTTTTTTTTTTTTTTGCGGTAGGCGGGCCTCTCACTGTTGTGGCCTCTCCCCTTGCGGAGCACAGGCTCCGGAGCACAGGCTCAGTGGCCATGGCTCACGGGCCCAGCCGCTCCGCGGCATGTGGGATCTTCCCAGACCGGGGCACGAACCCGTGTCCCCTGCATCGGCGGGCGGACTCCCAACCACTGCGCCACCAGGGAAGCCCAAATTCTGATGATTGATGTTGATGGGACAAAGGGATTCAACTCAGTTTTGTTTTCAATCCAAAAGAATTTTATGGACTCTTTCCCATGTGCTCAGCAATGGACAATGGGGAAGAGTCAGGGGACTTCCTCTGTGCTTCCCGAACCAGTGAGGATTAATCTAAGGTCGTTAAATGAGAAAATCATAGCAACAACAGCAGCAGCCAGCATTTCTGGAGCCTTACTATGCACTGGGCACTGTGCATGTCTGTATACATTATCTTTTATCATCCTCAAAGAACTCTGAGGGAGATGCTATTACTATTATTACTGTTTCACAGATGAGGAGACAAGGCCCAGAGAGGTTGCTTCACTTGTCTATGCTTGCACAGCAGTGAAGTAGTAGAGCCAGGATCTGAACCCAGGCGATCAGCCTCCAGGGTCAATGCCATAAGCCACATCACACTGCTGCTGCTTCTGCTAATAGCGGCCAGTCCTAACCGGCTGCTGATTCCTCACTATGCTGGGAAGGAGATACCCCTGTCACCTCCATTTTAGCGATGAGAAAAAGAATGCCCAGAGAGGTCTGTGATTGACCAAGTTCACACAGTCCATGGCAAGACCGAGATTTGAGTTCCTTAGCTTAGTTCTACAGTGACAACTTGTACACACTGTGCTGTCTCCTTGTGGTAGCAATAAAAACAACCATTGTCCGGTGTTCTAGATGAAGGGAAGAGAGTCTTGAAGACAGCTGACATGATCTCCTCTTTCTCTGCTGACTAGTAAAGCAGACACCCCGTGTGGTGGCCTGACCACAAGCCAAGTGAAACCTCAGTGTCCCTCACTTGCTGCAACCCTTCCAAGAGCCTGGGAGGGATCCTCCCATTGTTTGTAAAATATGGGAAAGCAAATAAAATTTGTAAAGTTTGAAAAAGAATTTTGTGTTCTTTTTCTCAAAGAGTCCCCAACCTCTAATTGTATAAACCAGTGGTTCTCAAAGTGGGAACCCTCTCAAAGTGGGGGCCAGGAACGTTCACATCACAAGGGAACTCGTAAGAAATGCACATTCTCAGTCCCACCCCAGATCTACTTGAATTAGAAGCTCTGGGAAGGGCCCAGAGTTTGGTGTCTTACCAAGCCCCCAGGGAGACTTAGCAGCAAATCTGAGCATCAACACCCTCCCAGGCAAGGTCCCTTTAAAGCCCTGTGGCTAATTTTATACTAATAACTTTATACTGTCTTTCTTAAAGGGCACCCCAAATTGTATAAGCCTCAGAACCTTCGTCTGGATCCACCCCGTCGTCACAACTTTGAAATGTGCTCTTTTCCCCAGGATGGAGGCAGGGCTAGTTTCTGCCTGGGAGGCTTTGTGTTTTACACAAATTTTGTGATATTTCTAAAATGTTTGAACTTGACAAGAAACAGCGCGATGATATGGTTTACCAGAGAGAAAGATTTGTCTATACAGAAGGAACGTCACCTCCCACGCTCAGCTCACCTGTTGCAGGGCAGCCCGGATTGCCCCAGGCTCACAGGCAGGCTGCAGCCCGACACCCTTTGAATTTTTTTTTTTTTTTTTTACATCTTTATTGAAGTATAATTGCTTTACAATGGTGTGTTAATTTCTGCTTTATAACAAAGTGAATCAGTTATACATATACATATGTTCCCATATCTCTTCCCTCTTGCATCTCCCTCCCTCCCACCCTCCTTATCCCACCCCTCTAAAGCACCGAGCTGATCTCCTTGTGCTATGCTGCTGCTTCCCACTAGCTGTCTATTTTACGTTTGGTAGTGTATATATGTCCATGCCTCTCTCTCTCTTTAACCAGACCCAGAAACAGGGCTCCTGGGAGCTTTGAGACGTCTGTATCCACCTGTCAGGCAAAAGAGGGCAGCATGATTGCACAAGCTTCCCACCTCCACCGAGATGCCCAGGCTTCCAGATTGCAGGGCTCAGCCAGGCTCCTGCAGGGGTTGCCTCTTTCAAGAAGGGCAGGAGGCAGGGATGGCAGGATTGCAGAACAGTGTCGCTGCTGCATCCTTGGGATGGGCCTTTCTCCTTGCACAGATGAGGTCCTGAGGTCCGGAAAGAGAAGTGAGGGGTTTAGGGACAAGAGGTGATGATGGAACATGCACAACCTAAAGACTCCTACTGAGCTCCGTGGGTCTTCTCACTCTGTTCTGCTGCCTCTTGGTTAGTTCTCCACACCAATGCTTTTTTTCTTTTGCGGTAAGCGGGCCTCTCACCGCTGCGGCCCCTCCCGTCGCGGAGCACAGGCTCCGGACGCGCAGGCTCAGCGGCCATGGCTCACGGGCCCAGCTGCTCCGCGGCACGTGGGATCCTCCTGGAGCGGGGCACGACCCCGTGTCCCCCGCATCAGCATGCAGACTCTCAACCACTGCGCCACCAGGGAAGCCCCACACTAATGCTTTTTAATTTATTCTTGAGGATCCATTGGCTCAGAACAGCGTGGCAAGAGTTACCTGTGAGAATGTTCAGTGCAATACTTTTTTTTTTTATCACAGCGAAAAGTAAGAAATACCATGAAGATCCCGAATTAGCAGAGAGCTAGCTGCCTATATTTCAGGGACCCTTAATATATGTAATCACTAAAATAATATAATCATTAAAATGATGATAGGAAAAATTGCTAAATGGCAAGGCATGTTCATGATTATTGGCTTTTAGCTGGTTTAGGAAAGAGTTTGCAATTTATTATGCCCAGATCAATCTTATTTTTGTAAATTCTGTATATAAAAGGAACAGTGGAAATGAATACTCCACAATGTTAACGGGGCTCTCTTATAAACGTGGTGGGGTAGTTAAGATTGTGTTAAGATTTCCTAGTAGGGAAAAATAGCATCAGGAGTAGAGAAATCATGGCTTTCATTAACAGATCCATGGATGCTCATATTCCCAAACTACTTGCTAAGTCTCACTACCTTGTCCCTCTGGCATTAAATTCAGTTTATAGAAAAATTAACAAAAATTTGATTAACAGGCAAATAAGCTAAAAACAGGACAACCTGCAAAAGTTTTGATCTTGAACAAGACACTGTCAGCTGCCTTGTGAGTAGTCAAACTCGTGTTTTTTACTGTGTGAATGATCGTGAAATGGTTGGATAGATCAAACTTCGTTATTAATAAGGATAAGTTAGTATTTTAGGCAGTTTTCATCCAAGAGAAAGCTGGGGCTAACTTTGGAAACTTTGGAGAAGAAGAGTGACGAACAATTTGGGAAAATGTGTTGAAATCATGTAGGAAGAACTGAGACACAGTATGAATATGAACAATGGATTCTGGTTATCGAATGGGTTTTCAGAAGACATCTGTGGTGAAATACCCTGAAATGAATAAAAAGGGGATAATCTGATTCCTGTATTAATGGGCATGTGTAGGTGGGGGCGTGCTTGCAGGGAGAAAAGTCACAAATCCAAGCCATTAAAATGAAACAATGCTTCTATTTTGATGTCAAACAATGGGCTGGTTTATCAAGAATCAGATAACTTACATCCCACACTGATTCAAATAGCTACTTTCTATATGATAGGACCATAGTATGTGTGTACACACCTGTGACTTCAGCTCACTGATCTGGAAATCAAGTTTGATTATACGAAATCAGAAAGCTTTTCCCAATTCAAGCTGACAAAATTTGCTGACTAGAATTTTTAGGTGGTTGGTTTTTTCATTATATGTGAACACTGCACGCTTTTGCTATACACTTGAATACATGCTTACGAGTTCAGAATTAGGTGAAAACAGCCAAATGCGTATGTGTATGACATTCAAGAACAGCGGCAATTTATTTTGTTTTTCCACTGCATTTAAATGTATAGCAAAGGAACAATTAAGCCTTAAATCATTAATCAGTCAAGGACAAAGAAGCTGGCTATGTCCTCACAGAGCATGTGGCAGATGGATGGACTCTTCTGTCCTTACAGTCCAGAATCAGAAGGGGTATGTTAGAAGGAGGGTCAGCTCCACAGGTAGGGGGTGTGGTGTCCTCAGAGTTTTATTGAAACATCCACCTTACCTATGATAAGGTAATCACCTTACCCACCTTCTTTGGCAGCTATCTGTGCTTATTTTAGCAATAGTACTTTTTGCTTTTAGGGACTAAGGCAATGATGGCAAACCGCTTCCATCTTTTGGGCCAACTCTGATCTGTTGGAAGTGGCTGCTTGGAATCTGGTATTTAGATTTGTAAGACTGTGGGAACACGTACAGGCTGGGGCTGTCATACGGGAACTGGGAAGAGTTGTCTTGGACCTGACTTCCTCTCAGAAGCCTGAGTGTAATGCTTACACTTTAGCTCTTACTTTCACAGTTTAACTCTCTTAATATCTACAGATGAGTAGGGTCTACACAGGCTAGGTGGATCTTGGAAGAGAAGATTCCATTGCCGGACACTGTGAAGGAGAGGAAGGCTGGTCAGTTTGAGGTTCAGCAATGGGGAAGGTGGGGTTCCTGGCCAACTGTGGGGAGGTAGGAAAGCACCTGGAGGAAATAGCATAAGAGCAGAAGCAGGGAGAGTTCCTAGGAGGCAGGTGTGCAATAAAGAACACACCTGGCCATTCTTCTGCCAGCCCTGGTTCCATTACCTTTTCTAACAAATTCTCAGGCTTCCCTGAGAACTGCCCTGGAGGAGGGCAAACCTTTGCATCATTCTTCCCACTCTGAAGCTCTTTCCCAGTGTTCTCAATGCAGTCTGCCTAAATCTTTCTTTGTAGTTCTTAAAGAGGAACAAAGAAATATTTGGGTAATGAAAACTAGATGCAGGTGAGTGGGAGATGGCATGTTATAGATATCATTCTGGGAGCTACTAAAGGCAAAACTGTATGTATTGATTTTCAAGTAGAATTAGGTGGGGGAGATGGTCTTTCAAAGTTGGCTAAAAAATGAACTTGTCCTTTCTAAGTTCTAATTAAGATCCTCTGTCAGAAACTATAATAAGAACTGCATATAATATCACTGGGGACAATGAAAACTGTTGGCCCCTTTTGAATTTAATAGGATGTCATGATTCAGAGAAATTACCTATTATTTTTTTTAAACCAAGGCTGGAAAATAAAAAAAGGAGCTCTTCCCATTAGACTATATCTCGGTGACCCTCCTGGTCTTATATCTGTAACATAGCTGGAGTAAAATTCATGGATCGATATGGGTTCTGAGACGAGAGGTTGCATTTCATGTTGATGAGATTCAGGTTCACTTCCGCTGCAGCATTATTAATGGATGTTACTTGCTGATCAACTCCCATATGATTTTTTAGTTTCCAATCTAGACAAGTTAATAAAAAAGAAAATCTTAAGAAAGATTTCTGGGCTAAAATGTTCCTTCATTTTCCCTTTTCCTCCCAATGAAAGAAAACTGGACCAACAAATGGTCCCTGGCTACATATGGATGCAATATGAGTACGTGAATGTTTGATGACAGAAAACAGAGTTGTAATCTATTCCAAATGGACCGTCATCTGGATACTTGAAATGCCATGTTGTAAACAGTGTTCCCTTGTCTTATAGGATGTTATGTAGGGTTGAATGCAGATGAAAGCCTAAATTTATATCATGAAGCAAAGTATAAAATGAACATTAACCTCCTACATACTCTTTTTTTTTCACTGTCAGATTCTGTTAACTGCCTGTCTTCTAATAGTAGTGCAACTAAAGATCTTTCTTTAATGCTTTGGCCATATGATGACCCTCATCATTTCTCTCTCTTTCTTTCTCTCCCTCTCAAAAAAGTGGGTAAGAAATTTAGAACCCAAAGGAATTTTGGAATCCTTTAGTCCACACAACCTCACTTTATAAAACAGAAAAGTAAAACATAGGAAAGCTATGTAGTCACACAGCTCAGTAGGTAGTAGGTGATCCAGGAATTTAGTCTATGGACTCCTAGAATAGGATAATTCGGATGATGCTATGTTGTTGCCTTTCAGTAAATACCTGTCTTATTCTGTAATGCTTCATTCCTAAGAAAGGACTGATTTTATCAGCTGTTCCTTATAACCAGGATAGGTATACAGAATTAACCATTTGATTATATAGACTTCATTCATTCAACATTCATTCAATCATTTAGATAATATTTATATTCCTTAACCTTTTATTGTAAAGATATACATACTCAGTGTAAAGAATATCAGCACTAAAGAAACATGTAAAGGAGTAAAATTCCCTTTTTGTCCACCACATTCCACTTCCCAGAGGTATTTGCTTATGCAAGCATACAGTATACCCTTTCCAATATTGTTAATGCTAAAAAAAATGTTATAGTACATAATATCGTGTATATATGTAGGCACTTGTTAAAAATGTGAGCGTGCAATACATATTTTTCTGCAAATTTCCTTTTTAACTCTTTTCACATAATAATATCGTGGACACTTTTCCATATCTTATTTATCTAATTTACTCCTGTTATGAGGGGCCAAGTGTATATATTTTATATATTTTTTGTGTATGTAGCAATCCAATTCATAGTTTGCATGGTATGGATGTTTATTTTACCATTCCTCTGTCAATGAGCATTTTATGTAGTCCCTGATTTTCATTGTTGAAAACAGTGCTACAATGAGTATCTCTTTTTGCACTTGTGCCAACACATTTGTAGGATGCATTCCTACAAGGGGGATTTCTGGGTCCTTCATTTATATTTATTGAGTAACTACTTTGTGTAAAGTGCTGGAAAGGCTATAAAATAATGAGATTCAATCTTTGGAGGTAAAGAAGTGGTTCCTGCTCTCATGAAGCCTGTAGTTAAGGTAGTAAGAAATATATACAAATAACGATTTCAAATAGAAAATTGTTCAGTGCTCTTTAGAAAATGCAGAAGAACCGCCATGAGAAGATAAAAACACCTTGACTTCCTAACCCAGCCTGTGCAAAGTAATAATTACTTAGAGGTGGGAGTTTCAGTGGAATGCATTGAGAATTTCCAAATAAAGTTACTTGTGCCCATCAATATGAATGAGTTGAAACATGGGAATGCAGAAGGTGACTTGTTTATTGAAAGAGGTCTAGAGAGCATAATTCATTTTGAACCTTTAGGAAATCTCTCTATTTGTGAAGGGGAGAATTGTTGCAGTTCACTAGATAATCTAAGAGTGAAAGAACTTTTGTTTCAAAGATCTTTTCTCGATGTTTGAAACAAACAAACATTTTTATTTTGGCTCAAGGCTAACTCGTTTTAGATTTCAGCTTCATATATGTGTGGGCTCAGCTACCTAGCTTTTTTTTGAATCTAGGCCATTTTGGCAAATCACATATTTGTCTTCAGTGTAGCAGAGGTTAAGAATGAGCACTTCTATTTTTTTCTTTTTTTAATTACAATCTCGATAATATTTTATTAGGGAAGCTTCTCTTCAAATTCAGGAGCCTTAGTTGAAGCATCATCCCCCTTCAGAATCTTACAATAGGATTCAGGTTTATGAGGAGTCTGAAGGGTAACCTGGGATGAAGTGAGAGAGTGGCATGGACATATATACACTACCAAATGTAAAATAGATAGCTAGTGGGAAGCAGCTGCATAGCACAGGGAGATCAGCTCGGTGCTTTGTGACTACCTAGAGGGGTAGGATAGGGAGGGTGGGAGGGAGATGCAAGAGGGAGGAGATATGGGGATATATGTATACGTATAGCTGATTCACTTTGTTATACAGCAGAAACTAACAGAACATTGTAAAGCAATTATACTCCAATAAAGATGTTACAAAAAGAAAAAGAAAAATGTATTCAAGCATAAAAATGTTCATGTGGACATGAAGGTTATAAGCCATATGATCTAACATCTTTATCCTTCAGGAGAGGAATTAGTGGGAAAAATTGAGATTCTTCTTATTTTGTAT
Source organism: Hyperoodon ampullatus (assembly GCF_949752795.1). Classification (NCBI taxonomy): domain Eukaryota; kingdom Metazoa; phylum Chordata; class Mammalia; order Artiodactyla; family Ziphiidae; genus Hyperoodon; species Hyperoodon ampullatus. The sequence continues at coordinate 75,835,394 of NC_136916.1, forward strand.
GGTGTTTGGCAAAAATTCCTTCAGTAAAATCCTAGCATTCTTTTTTCCTCCCTGTCTCTTCATGTTGTTGAAGTTACTTCACCTAATACGTAATACAAGCTTAGCCCTGCTTGTAACACTCAGCAAGTTCAAACCACCCATCAACACACAGGGAAAACCAACAGGGTAGATGGGAAGGTCATTAAACATGGAAAGGACTGACACTATGGCAGAATAAGTGGCAATATTCAGAGGAAAAATTTAGGGAACCTTAAGACATTTTGATCATCTGAAGCATTTCTCAATTCCTAGAAATAAGACACAACGACCAACTAAGTCAACTGGCTTTGGAATCAGGTCCCGGTTCCTAGGGTTCCCACATGGCAAGGTAAAACCAGGAGGCAGAACAGAGATTTGCCTTCTAAGGGATGCAAAGCCATGTTTAAATGTTTCCTTTGGTCTCTGATGTCTTCATTAGGTGATCAGGAGTTCCCCCAGGGGGCTGCCTGGCCCTGTTTCCATGACTTCTTCAAGAAGCACCATGGGCTGACCCCATGCAAGGGCCCTTGCAGCCTATTCTGAGCGAGGCCCATGGATGGCCCCAGAGCTGGCATTGCACTAGCAACAAACTGCGAAATAAAAAAATTTTTGTATTTCACAGGCGTTAGAACTGCAAACAAAGGACTGCCTGTAAAAGATCCAACCCTCACTTTTAAAAAGCAGCTTGGGTGGTTTAAAGTCATGCTAGGTAGTTTTCAAGTTAAGAAAGAATTTTAATAGTGATGAACATTCCTGTAGAGAAACCCTCTGGAAATGGAACAGTTTACTCGTTTATTGGTTATCAGAAATATTTTTTAAACATTTATTTTACTATTTTAACTAGATTTTAACTATTGCAGTATAGTAAAACATACCCTAGTGTTTTTTTTTTTTTTTTCTAATTGTGACTTCTTCGCTATTAGAAATAGTAACTGAATCTAGTTGGTGTGGTCATGGGTTAAGACACTGTGGGCTTGGAACCAAGTAGAACTGGGTTCTAACACCACCTCTGCCACTCACCAGGTTTGAAGCCAGGTACAGATTTCTTCACCTTTCTGTGACTCAGTTTTCTCATCTGTAAAAAGAGATCCATACTACAACCTCTCATATAGGTTACCAGGAGTAAAACATGAGTTGATTTCTAAAATGTACTTAGGACAGTGCTCAAAAATTATTATCACAAATTATTACTAGTAATAATTCATGCTGTTTTGAATATCAATCACATTAAACTATTATTTAGTACTAATTATGTCCTGGAATTAGGAGCCTTTAAACGAATAGGACTAATTATTGTGTTTGGTTTTAATAAACTCCACTTCATCCAGAACGTTTAGAAAAAGAGACTTAATCCTCACTCAGGTCAATAGGTAGACACTATATACACCAATAGATCACCAATTTAAAAAGCCTTCTAATTTAATACCTTAATTAATCAACATCTCTCTGATGATGCAGGAGGCATGCTACTGTGTGTTGGATCACTGTTCTAAATCCAATTTTGTTGTCGTCTATGAAGACAATTCTGATATTTGAGACTTTGAATTTTAAAGAGACCGACACTAAGCCTGGCTCTTGGTAAGCACTTAATAAATACAAATTGCTTTTATTATCATCAATTTTGACTTACCCTGGCAGATGCACCTTGTAAGTGTCTATAAGCCAATTATCATGTAGATGCTTTGTCTACACATATCTGGTTTGAAGATGGGAACTGTGTCTTCTGCACCTGGGAGATAATGGTTCCTGCTGAGCATGAAGCATGTAGCATAGTATTGGTGCATAGTAGGTTTTCTGGTAATTGAATTCCCTTCCTCCACCTGGAAGCAGTGTTGCTGACTCACTGGGCTTCTCCTCAATTAGAAAATGTGGTGATCTATATCCACCCTTAGTTTTATGCAGCACCAGGACTTTCCTTCTACATTTAATCACTTCTAGTTAAGAAATCAGGATTCTTGGAAGTCAGGGGACAACACCAAGCATCAGGTCAGCAAAAGCTGCACCTACCCATGGCCTCATGGTGGTTGGGGACAGAAAATGTACGAAGATGAGGGCAACTGGCACTGCTAAGGGGCAGAGGAGGCTGCTGGGGCAGACCTTTAATTGTTTTGATTGTACCCCAGATTTATTGTGTCTGTTAAGTCGAAGGTAAGTTAATTGTTCATCATTGCACATTAACAAGAAAGTGTTGAGATAGAAATCTCCTCATAGAGTTGTTGAGGAAAAGTATGCTTCATCTTAGAGAAGGAGTTGGGTTAGTTCAACTTACTATTGAGTATTATTCCAAATCATAGACAAAAAGGGGGTGGCTGAGAGTCCAGATTTAATGCTTGGCATTAGTGAAGGCCTGCCAGAGAAATTAAGGTATGAAGGAAAGCCAGACAATGCCCAACAGAAGATGGGTACAGCAAAACAACACCTGGCATGGACAGGAGAGGATGAGGAAGTTACCAAGCAGTACCTTCAGACTCTTAGTCTGTACTCACCCCGTTGGAGATGAATAAGTCGATGACTAGGGTTAGAACAGCTGAATCATTGTACATATCCTACCCTGCACAGGTGGACCAGTATCCTTTCTCTCATCTCCCACCTTGTGAGTACTAATCCAAGCCATTGGAACGTTTAGCTTAACTATGAAAACAGATGGGAAAGGGTATAAATGGATCAGGAGAATGAGAAAGAGGTGATGCAGAAGGAAGAGAGTAGGTGCAAGAAGAAAGCTTTCCTTTCCCAGTTATCAGTAAACAGTCCAGAATCGGATTGACTCTACTTTGATTTTCATTCCTTAATTCATTGGTTGCATTATCAATGGAAAGAAAGCACAACAGCACCTTATTTTCATGCTCTTTATGATTATTTGGAAACTACTACTTCCCATTTCCTTCTGTAGACCTGGAGCCTTGTCTCTTTTGGTTTCTTTCCCCTCTGTGACCCTCCTTCTCTCTGCTGGATGGCCCTGCACACTACCAGGCCTCGCCTCCCCTTGTCTGCTGCCTCTCCAGCCACATTCACCCACTCTTGTCCCCAGAGGAAGAAGGCTGCTGCCACTGCAAAGTACAAGAGGACCACTTACCAGGTTTTTAATTTTTTAGCTTCAAGAATGTGTGTCTCTGGCCTTGGTGAGAGTGGGCAAAGGCTTCGGAGACAGAGCAGAGAATGAGGATGGGGACAGGGACAGTTGCAGCAAGCCCAGCACAGTGCCAGCAGGAGGGAAATGTTAGCCTGCCATTTCTAGAAGCTGTGGAGCATATGGAGAGCCTGCAATCATTGTCAGCACCCCAGATCGGGGCTGTGCCATCCCAGCAGCTTCATTGTGGCTTTTTAAAGAAAGACTTTCAGTAAACTCCCTTACCTGTGGTTGTCAGAAGAAATGCCTCACATACTGGTCCTATGTAGTTTTCCATAGTCCTAAATATATATCTATCATTATTAAAGGCTGCATCATACTCCATTGTGAGAATGTACCATAAAATTTCCTAAGAGAATCCTGAGTTTTTTCATCTTTTAAAACTGATTCTAAACAATGCTGTAGTGAACATCCTTTTACATACATTTTTGTACACTTTTCTCATTACTCTGTTAGCAGTTTAATTACTTGATCAAAAGATACATACATTTCTAAGACTTTTGATACATAATGACAAGCTGGTCCCTAGAAAATTTGTACCAATTAATATAGCCACCAGCTTTGTGACAGACCACAAAACTGAGATATAGTATCTCATTTACATGTGTATGTATATGTGTATTTATATTTTGCATAGGAAATATTCGGAAAGATAAACATCACAATATTGAGAATGGATATTTCTGGGTACTAGGATTTTAGGGATTTTTTCTTTTTGGGGCGGAGTGAACTTGATATTATTTTCTACAATGAACATTGACTACTTGCATAATTAAAAACAATTTTATAGTTTTAAGACTGGATATCTATCAAAGAAGATAATATCCTAATTAATTCTAATTAACTGATTCCTATTTCTTTTCTTCCTTATAGACTGATGAACTGTTAGGGTTATAAGGGAACTTAAAGTTCACCTGGTCTAATTCCATCAATGTACTTGTGTGGAATTCAAGTCTCCAGGAGACAGCCTGAATTGCTTATGTTTACAGAGCTAGCCTGGGACAAAACCAGTGGCTAGACTCCAAGAACATTCTTGACTACTTGTTTTTTGAAACTTCTGTATATGCTTCCTCCTGCTACTGAAAAATGCTAGTTTACTTTTATTGATATTTACTTCATTTTATAGTATAGAATTATTCATACTAGCTAATGTTTAACTTACTAAAGCACTATATCAATATTTTTAGAGATCCAGAGCAGAGTTTTTAGCTTTGCTCAAGAGAAGATGTAGATTCCATCTGATTTAATGTGTTCATGTAAAACATTGATAAGAGCTATAAGAAGAACATGAAGGAAGAATCAGAAGACAGACACTGTATATTTACTGTTGATGTTGTTTATTCTAGTTTTTGCCTTATTTTCTTTTTACTTTTCCAGTATTTCCCTATTCTTTTTTGCCTGACATTAATTTTTTAAAAAAAGCTTTATGTTGTCCATTTAGGACATTTTAGACCATTTCAAGCCTTCAGAATGCCTGAATAAGCTCTCTACAATTTAATGGGAATGGGGATGGGTTAAATCACTATTTTCTGGGAGGACAGATGTGTGAACAGGGAAACTCTGATTTCATCACTGACATCACTAGATACATGAAGCCTTCAACCTGTTTAAAGAATTGATAGAGATGTTAAAAATGGGAGAAACACCAATACTGAATTCTGGAATACACAGAGTTGCTAAATATTTGGAAAGTCCATGCCCAAACCCAGGTCTATTTTCATGCAAACAGTAAGAGTGACATTTGAGTCTATTGTATTTACTGTACTTCCATTTGACCAGAAGATACAGCAGGGTCCTGGAAATACAAGTCCTTCCTCTTAATGAGTTGTTTAGTTGGCCTATGAGAAGGCAGGCCACATGTTGACTTTAGTTCAATTCACTGGTGACTTCAGAGGAATACTGACATTAGATGAGCAGGGTGGGTACAGTGACTGTCTGGATTTTTCCCAACATGGCACATGCACTTTTCTTGGTAAGGGGACAGGTTGTAATTGCATGACACTGGTCTCTACCTCTCTTTCTGTCTCTATTATGTATATATAGTTAAATAATAAACATATAATACATAATAAATATAATAGAAATAACATAATAAAAAGCAATTAAAATAAATATGTATTTTCTATATACATATATATGTGTATATATATATATATATATATATATATATTTAGAGAGAGAAATAGATAGGGACAGAGAGAGAGAGAGAGAGAGAGAGAGAGAGAGAGAGAGAGTTTTTCTCCCTAGAGAGAGCTACTTTTTGTATAGCAGCTTCCTGAAAACTCAGGGTAATGTAATATAATAAGAGGAAGATACTCAATGAAAGCCTTCCTTTCTTGTACCTGTTGGTTGGAAAACAATGCTACTTAGATCTAAAAAAATAAACACCATTATTTTTTGGAGAAATAAGTAGGAGCTCTGCCAGATCCTTAGATTTGAAAGCCTCCCATGGCATTCCTCCCACCCCCCTCACTTTTGTTCATCATCCTATGCCTGATAGCATGTTATCACCTTCAGGAGAACAGCTGGGTCACTGTGAAAGGGTGTTAATCTCCCAGTGTCTTCCTTAACACCTTATTGACAGCTCAAATCAGGGTGACCTACTTTGGCTTTGGTGAATCTGACTTGTCAAAATTCCCTTTCGACTTTATATTCATTAAAAAATGTGACCTCTGCAATTTCCTGAGCAAGGTATGAAATGATCACTATTCTGAATGACCTAGCAGAGTTGTGCGGTAAACATCTCCCATCCCTGGGAGGCATTCTGCACTGCTACAAACTCCTACCTACATAAATCTGCAAAGCCTGGGGTCTGTCTCCAGAAAAAAATGAGCACACATCTAATGGGTTATAGACAGCCCTCTACATTGCACTGAACAACTGGGTGTTTTGCCCTGGAAGACTTTAGGGTCATTTACTGAGTTTTTTAACTGGAGTGGAATGAGTGCAGTCAGCTCCAGATTTCCCCATTGTTCTCCTTCCTGGCCTTCAGCCTTCCCTAGATTGGGCCTGCCCTGGGATCAGAACCAATCAATCCATCAGCAAACTCTGCCCATTTGATGAACCCCTGGTGTAAAGAACTATGCTGGGTATAGGAGGGATGCGTGGATGTGCATCACAGGGCTTTGCCCTTAAGAATCACACAGGGGGGAGACAGCTATGCTGAGAACTAGACCATGAGTCAGTGTGTGATTAGCTAAGATGCTGGGTCAGGGGACTTGGCTGGACTCCTCAAGAGAGAGGCATATGACAAGGAATGTGATAAGGGAACGTCTGATAAGAGAAAAGCATTTGAACTTGGCCTTGAAAGGCCAACCATGGGATGAGAGCATTTTATAGAATGCAAAACCTTAATCCATGCTAGGGCAAGTAGATAGGTGACCAACTACCCTGGTTTGCTGGCACTGGGTGGATTTCTGGGTTATGGGATTTCAGTGCTAAAACCAGCCAAATCCCAGGAAAATTGGGACAAGTTGTTCACTCTACAAAAAAGCTGGAATAAAAAAGAAGGTTATGGCCAGACTGGGGAGTCATGGCACCAGTTCAGAGACAGGTACTGTTGGTTTAAATAAAGGGGGAAAAAAGTCCCATGTGAAGCTTTCAATCTAGCTGATAAAATAAGGCTAGTAGGCACAGAACATTTCAGCATTAAAAAGGAGCATTCAAGGCGGAGCAGGTTAGTGTTAATTTGTACTTTGCACACAATTAGATTGTAGGCCAGGTGCTAATTGGGTAGCTAGAATGAATTACAGCAGAAGGGATGTTGAATAGCTAAGGAGAAGGTCTGTAGGGTTTAACATTGGCCTTGAAGTAGGGGGAAGATGGAGAGTGGCATGATAAGAAGAGAAAACTTGAGTCAAGGCAGGGGTTTGAGGAAGATCCTAGTATGGGTAGAAAGTAACTCACTACCTATTAGAAGAGAAAATGTTCATGCTAAATAATAATGGGGAAACATGATCATATGGGGCCTGGAAGTCCAGATGGAAACTTGAGGCATTAAGAGGCCAGCATTTCCAGGAGGATGTTGTCCAGGTGACCAGGCCCATGAGGTTTTCAGAAAGAGACATGGTTGCATAAGGTACTCAGTCTGGGAAACATTACATGCTGCCTCCTCTGCATGGAAATTCACAATTAGCACCAACACACTCCAGTCTTGGCAAAGACCTACAATAATGAAATTGAGCAACCCGTCATTTCTAACACAAAAGGTCACAAAACTCCCTTTGTTTGAGGAGGGGGTCAAGTCAGGAAGGCAGAAGATTTATTAATATTGTGTAGAAGTTTTCTTTGGAAAGCTTTACTACAGACATGAATGAGAGGTGATTTCTTTTCAAGGCAAAAGTGACATTAGGAATGCATTTTAGGAATCTTGCCTTAACAATAATTGCAAAAAAGATCAAAAGAGGTACCATGGGCAGCAAGAGTTACAGAGGGAGAGACAGGCCTGAGTTCAAATTTGATGCTCACTGCCTTTGTGATAAGCCTTCCAGGTTTGGATGGTTTGATTAAAATTTGGATGTAAAGATCTTGGCACAAAGCCTAGCACACGGCAGGCTCTCTATGGAAACTGTTGTCATTATTTTCACTTTATGGGAGTAAATTGGAACAGCATGGGCCAAGTAATCAAAGTTTGTCTCACCCATGGGATTTGTTGACTTTCCTAGAGTTGCCCCTCCTTCCCTCTCCAGACAAATCCATCAAGTTCACAGTCACAGGGTGCCATCTTTCCTTCTCTACTGAATGGACTATTAAATGACTAAACTAGCTCCCAGCAGAGGCAGAGCCCAGCAATATGCAGCCCATAGTCTGTCAGATGATAGAGCAGCAGTCCAAGTGAGGGGCCTGGCACACGCACCCCAGGAAAGAAGAGTCTGGCTGCATGTGACATGGAAGATGCTGGAGAGATGGGGGAAGTGCCATATGCTTCTGGGTCCTTCTAAGGGTGGGGTGCAGGGGGGGAATAAACAACAGCAGAAGCCTGGTGCAAGGCTTGGGCTGGAACATCCACCTACATCCCTCACATACTCGCATGGCATCCTCCTGGACCTAGGCACTTGCTTTCATTCTTAATTTTGGAATCAAAGAGTGTTTTTAATTTTGGAAGAGAAGAATGGTAGTAAAACGTGGTCAGCCAAAACCCAAGCGAGGAGTGAGGGAAAGGAGAAGAGGACCCATCTCTCCATGTTCATCCAAACAAACTATGCTTCATTTTGAAATTGGTGTTGGGAAGCCACGCTGTGCTGAGGCCAGCCGTGCATACTGCCTGTTGCCTGCTGAGTCACTGTGCCTCTCTCAGATCCTACAAAGTGCCCATAAGCACAGCTCCCTGGGGGCAGCCGCAGAATTGTACAAAGGAAATATTCAAGAGGTAGGAGGGCACAGGCAGATTTGGGGAGCAGAGTAGAGCTGAAACTCTGTTCTCTTCTTGAGATATTTTATGAATCCTGCTGTTGTAGTTGAGTGAGTTGATCATTCAAATGGACAATTATGAGAGGGAAGAGGTGTTATGTAATAATTGCACAGGGACAATGAACTTACACTGAGTATCCCAGACAAACCAGAGTACATGGCCACTGTCGTGGTCTGAATTGTGTCCCCCCCAAAAATGCGTCTGTTGAAGGCTTAACTATCAGTGCCTGAGAATGTGAGTTCATTTGCAGATAGGGCTTTTAAAGAGGTGATTAAGTTAAAATGAGGCCTTTAGAGTGGATTGTAACCCAATCTGCCTGGTGTCTTTAAAAGAAGAGGAACTCTGGACATACAAAGAGACACCAGAGATGGGTACACACAAAGGAAGGGCCTTGTGCGGACACAGAAAGAAGGTGACTGTCTGCACACCAAGAGAGAGGCCTAAGAAGAAACTAAATCTGTCGACACCTTGATCTTGGACTTTTAGCTACCAGAACTGTGAGAAAATATATTTCTGTTGTTTAAGCCCCCCACTCTGGTGTAATTTGTTATGGTAGCCCTAGCAGATGAATACAGCCACTGATTTTTTCCAACTTTCCTTATCTGTAAAAATCAAGAGAATCATGTCTACCATGCAGGGTTAAATTAGATAATATACATGAGGCTTAGTATAGGCACACCTCAGAGATACACACAATAAAACAAATTTTGTAATAAAGTGGGTCACACAAATTTTTTTGTTTCCCAGTGCATATAAAATTGATGTTTACACTAAACTGTAGTCTATTAAATATGCAATAGCATTATGTCTAAAAAAAGTGCATTAATTAATAGATAATTAGTAGGTACATTTTTTGCTAAAAAATGCTAATCATCATCTGAGCCTTCAGCAAGTTGTAGTAGCAACATCAAAGATAACCAATCACAGGTCACCATAACAAATAAAAAAATAATGAAAATTTTGAAATACTGCAAAAATTACCAAAAATGTGACACAGAGACATGAAGTGAGCAAATGTTGTTGGAAAAATGGTACTGATAGACTTGTTCAATGCAGAGTTACCGCAAACCTTCAATTTGTAAAAAATGCAATATTTGCAAAGAGCAACAAAGCAAAGCTCAAGAAAATGAGGTGTGCCTGTACCTTGTTCTGTGCTTTAGTACAATGTATATATACCTTGACAGACCTAAGCCTGCTTAGGGCCATGTCCTGAAAGCTCTTGTTTTTACCAGTTCCAGACAATGCACTGGGATCTTAATTATAAAATCAGTAAATATCTATCAGTCCCACAGAGCCCTTGAAAATAATAGCCTGAAGGTTTTTTTCAGTTGGGAACTTTAGGATGAAAACAGAATGATCAGTTGAGAATGACTAAACCCAACCCACACTCTGGAATGTGAATTAGAGACCTGATTTGTTATAATACCATTAACCTAAACATAATACTACATCCCTGAACACTTAGTGATGTGCAGTGGCATTCTGATGGGCAGGCTTTTCAAGTCAAGGCTGCAAGTGGATAGATAGCACTGTCTCTGGTTAGGGCTCATCTGTATGACTCATCCTGTTGGATTGTCCACATTCTGTTGACCCTATTTTGGGGGCCTCCTGCAGTTCTTAACCCGCCTGCCTGTGGGGGTCCTTCCTTTCTTGTATCCTACCTCTGTGGATGATTTCAGGTCCCATTGGCCATGGTTCCAAGTTCGTTCTGTGATTAAGCTTGGTGGATTCTTAAGGAGACCTGTCTCTTTCACATACTCTGCCAGTGGCTGAGCCTAGTTACCATGGGGGATACAGGGGATTTGCCCTCCATTTGGGCTGGGCTCCATGCAACTTTGTCCTCTCACCTGGGGACTCTGGGCTCTGCCCCCTGAGGACCTGTGGCTCTTACTACTTGGAACTTAACATGGGGCAAACACCAGAAGAGGCATCCTGGAATGTCCAGAATATCACCCTTCTGGCTAGATGGTCTCAAGAGGTTCTGTTGAACCATTGCATCCCAGCAATGCACTTTTTTGGTACTTGAAAACTTTAACAGTTATAAAAAGATTCCCAGAAGCCATATCTGCATCTCCTATAAGTTTCTGGCATATGACCGTCCCTTATCCCCATGTTCACCAGAAAATGTACTGAATCCCTGGTGAGAGACTGATTTGAAGCTCTGATATCCTTCTAGAAGTCTAAAGCATACTTTTCTATTGGAAATGTCATGTGTGAATAACCAGATAAACACCTCACATTCTGATGTTGTGGGTATAAATGTAAAAAAGAAAAAGCAAATATTAATACATACAAAAGTTTTAAAATAAATTATTCTTTTAGTCTTGCCTTTTATTAGATCAAATTGTGGCTAATATGACACATTTTTCTATCAAATTTGAAATAAAGTTCACACACATCAGCTAAATATTTTATTCCTTTAGAAAAATAAATTAACACCCTGATCATTTGAATGCAAAGAAAGTATACTTGATATCAGATTGTACTTCCCTCAGGCCAGGTCTCCCTCAGTCAAGTGAAACCAAGCAATGAGATGGTTATCTGGATAGTCAGAACAAAATCATTTTTACCCTCAGTCATCTATGAAATTTAAGACAAAGTATTTTGTTTTTCTGTTTGTTTGTTTATTTTTGTTTTGTGAATTACCCCTGCAGTTTTATCTGTTTTTAATATTAGTGTTGGGACCTGGGGCATCTGATATTGTTCTGCTCTTAAAGTATTTTTGTACTCAACAAACTTGATCCAGCTGAGCCCAAACTTTAGCTGGAGGCTGTGGGTCTTTTGTGGAGCTCAGAAAAGGTTCATCTGAATGTCTGGAAAAATGTGACCTGAATTGTAATCTGAGTCACTGGGGAGGTCTGGTGGAGGCCTGGCATCTCCCCGCCTCCCCAGCTGAACCGGGCCCAGGTGGCTGTGGTGCCTTCGTGACCTCCCACATGTATTTTGACTCAACCTTCAGCCCCAAACAACAGTCAGGAAAGAACAAAAGGCTGTTTTCTCATAGAGCCCTGGTCCCTGACCTGGAAAGGGTGATATTTGTCAAGTGGATTTGGACAGGGCACCTGCAAGTGGGCGTAGGGTCAGGTGTAAGAGTGGACGGTTGCAGCTGGATCCCCAACACCTTAAGGAGCAGCATCCCCAAGGTGAGACTCTTTTTCCCTCCCAGAAATGTTTTGCTGATGGATTAGTGTAGAGCTTGGGCCTCCTGTAATTTTTCAGGTATGCCCCACATTTTTGTGCTGTACCCACTGCCCACTCAGGTAGAGAGTTCCTGAACACCTTTAATGTCAGGCTCTGTTTGGGGACATAGAAGAGGTAAAGTGGCGCTATGTGTGCCTCTTCTCTCTCTTCCTTAAAAAGCATGATGTAGTCTTAATAATAAAATTGAAAAGCACAGTAATGCATTTCTCTTTTATGGGTTCTCTTTGACTGAAATACAAGGAAGTATCCTATAGGCTTGCATTCAGAGTATGGGCCCTGCTTGGAAGCTCTTAGGAAAGCGGTCCCCCCAGGACCTACTCAGTCATGATCTGCATTTTAACATGCTCCCCAGGGATCCTTTTAAAGTTTGAGAGGGGCTGTGTCTGAGGACAGTGCTTCTGGTCTTGGAGGTGGCTGTGTGAACTTGGGCAAACTCTTTAACCTGGCTTGGTCTCAGTTTCCTCATCTGTACACTAGGGGACAGGAGAGGCTGGATGAGGGGAGGGATGCCCAACGCCTAGTCTGGTGTTTGGTGGGGAGCAGGGGTCCCTGGGCACCTGGGAATCTTCCTCCTGCGGGGTGGGTACAGCACCTCGTGGGAGTCAGAATATAGAGTCAGCCAGCCCAGATCACATGGGAGCATGTGACTGCAGCCCTGGACAGACAGCTCAGCTTGGGAAATGCAGCCAGCCTGACTTGCTGGGAGCGGCAGGCTCTGCTGTGATGCCAACCACCTGCCAGGCTCAGCCCAGCCCCCCACCACCAAGCACACCGCATCCAAGTGCCAGTCAGCTGCAACAAACTCCAGTGGTCCCCCCACAACAGGTGTCTCATTAAACATCTCTCACCCTCCCAGGCTTAGCCACCGACAGGCCCCAAACTCGCACTCAATCACCACTTAATCACAGCCAAACTCCATTAACAAGTCATACTAATTACCAACTTCCAACAGTGTCTCAAGTTTAGAGGCAAAATGCCTTATTCTTTTTAGATAAAAACTGACTTGTGATCCTTCAGAAAGACCCATAATTAGGTCCTTTTAAAATGGTAAGCTGTGACAAAGTGAGAGAGTGGCATGGACATATATACACTACCAAACATAAAATAGATAGCTAGTGGAAAGCAGCCTCATAGCACAGGGAGATCAGCTCGGTGCTTTGAGACCACCTAGAGGAGTGGGATAGGGAGGGTGGGAGGGAGATGCAAGAGGGAAGAGATATGGGAACATATGTATATGTATAACTGATTCACTTTGTTATAAAGCAGAAACTAACACACCATTGTAAAGCAATTATACTCCAATAAAGATATTAAAAATAATAATAATAAAAAAATAAAATAAAATGGGGATGAGGGGAGGAGGCAGGGGAAAGGCTGATAGACCCAGGACGGGTTCAGTCCTGAACGGGCACAATGCAAGGCTCTGTTTGTTTTAATTTTGTGCCTGCTGGTGGCCCACAAGGGTCCAATTAGCTTGTTACAGCTGTTTGTATTGGTTTCATCCTGTTGTCTCGTCCTTCCTCCCCTTTTTTTCCTAGGAGGGATAAACTTGTAGCACAGATTGCAGGCCTGCAGGCATCCAAAGATCAACAGCTACTGTTCTGTGATCAAACCCCCTGTGAACCAAGAACACTCATTTGCAGAATTCCTAATGCATTGGATGAGGTGGGGACAGGGCTTGGCCTGTGCTTGACATGGCTGTAATAGGATCTGGTGCCGCTTTGAAATGGCCAGAAGGTAGATACTCTGGGAATGAGAGCAATTTTTTAGACTGGCTTTTTGCCTTTTTCAATTTTATATTGGATAATAATAAAATTAATATTATTATTATTGTTATTATTATATGCCTTATCTTTTCCATCATAAGACACTCCATTTTACTATTTGAAAGGGATTTTGCTTTTCAGAAGAACTTATATACATAGAGATCATCCTTTGCCAGTCAAATATAACAAATACATTAAAATGAATTTCTTATTAATTTGGACAGGCTCATGGACTCAGCCTGTGGACAGTGGTCACTCTGGTGTCAAGGTCAGTGCAGCCAGAACTACCAATAACAGGAGGAGTTAGGACAAGCAGCAAACTACAATAAAATATGGCAGAAATTTGGATCATGACCTTTTGTCCTAATCTTCTTCTGTTGTCAAGTGAGGCACCATGTAGTTCAAACATTTGAATCAATTCTACCTTTAATTGAAGGCTTTGAAATTGAATCAAATCACATTTTGGAATCATGATTTCTGTGTTCCTTAATGGACACATGAGGGTAGTTTTAAGTGTTCTGATTTATATAGTTTTTTTTAAGAATTATTCTCTAAGAATTCTTGAAGTTTTTAAAGGTGCAGCCAGCAAGTTTTTCACCCTTTCATATCTTCAGTCATTCCAACTCATTGATCAGATTTATTTTTTTAAAAAAAATTTTATTGGAGCAGGGAATTCCCTGGTGGTGCAGTGGTTAGGACTCCATGCTTTCACTCACTGCCATGGGTCCATGTTCAATTCGTGGTCGGGAACTAAGATCCCACAAGCTTCGCAGGGTGGCCAAAAAAAAAAAAAAGAAAAGGAAAGGAAAAAAAAGAGAATCATTCAGCAAATGCGTACATATTTAAAATTTTATTGCAATATAGTTGATTTACAATTTTCTGTTAGTTTCAGGTGTATATCAAAGTGATTCAGTTATAAATATACATATATTCATTCTTTTTCAGATTCTTTTCTCACATAGGTTATTACAGAATATTGAGTAGAGTTCCCTGTGCCATACAGTAGGTCCATGATCTATTTTATATATAGTAGTGTGTGTGTGTTAATCCGAAACTCCTAATTTATCACTCCTCCTCACATTTCCCCTTTGGTAATCATAAGTTTGTTTTCAAAATATATGTGAGTCTGTTTCTATTTTGTAAATAAGTTCATTTATATCATTAAAAAAATTAGATTCCATATATGAGTGATATATGATATTTGTCTTTCTCTGTCTGACTTACTTCACTTAGTATGATAATCTCTAGGTCCATCCAAGTTGCTGAAAATGGCATCATTTATATTCAATGCAATCCCTATCAAATTACCAATGGCATTTTTCACAGATCTAGAACAAAGATTTAACTTCTATGGTAGGAGACACTACTTGCTGACACTCACTGGAGATGAAGATCCTGATTTCTATGGGAGTTGTTGGGTATTTTGGATGCTGCTACACATGTAACTATCACATGGCACAGGAAGAACATAGTCTTTAGAGGAAGACAGAACTTGATCCAGTTTACCATACTATCCCTGTGGCCTTTGGCAAATTATTTAACTTACCTGAGAGAAAGGCTCCTTATCTGGAACACTGGAATGATACCTACTTCACAGTGCTGTGAATATGGAAAAGGTAATGAACACTTGTAGCCACTGCCAAATCTGCTGTAGGTGCTCAGTAATACTCTTTGCCATTCCCTTCTTTATTTCAGCCAGAAGCCCCTTTCTTAGAAGCTTCCAGAGTGGGTCAAACTTAGTAAGCAGCAGTGGATCATAAATCCAGCCAGTGAGCTGGAGGGAAGCTAAGTGCTGGAAGCCGGCAGCCTGGCCTCATGGGTTACCAGACTTGGCAGCTACTGCTATGGCTTTAGAAGGGGTGATGGAGCAGCAGGAAGCCTAGTGGGAAGCATAGAAAACCTAGATTGGCAAAGTCCTGTTGAGACCAGATGCTTTGAAGATCTGAAAGGCAGTCATCAGCTGTGATCCTGCAGGGAGCTCTGAGTCTGACCACCTCTTTGGACTCATCCCCACCAATGTTTTCAGACACATGCACTTGAGGGTTTCTTTCTGAGAAATACATCACTGAGTCGATGATAGAGGTCTATAGGAAAATAGATTTTCTCTAACAGATATTCACTCTAGAGCCGTTTTTTCAAAGAGAATGCTTTTTTCTCCTTCTTCATAGACTCTCACGCAGATCAAAAAAGGCTGATGTAACAACATTTAACGAGCTGTTTAAATGTTGTAGCTCTGAGGGCAACTGTTCAAAGCCTTTTTCTTTTCAAATTACCTGCATGTTCTTGTGTTGATGTTGACTCTAAGAAGCTGATTGGGACAATGGCATGATACGACCTCCCCTCATCATTAAAGATATCAGAACTGAAATAAGAAATATTGTACATTTTGAAGGAATTAGAAAATGCTCACTGTTCTTGTCTCTATAAGCACATGTGATTTTTCCAGTTATTTTTTTAAAAAAATGACAAATTTGTCAGAGTACTGAGTGTTACATAATATTAAATTTATGTGCATTTTCATCTTCCATCCTGATGGCTTTCTCCCAGTCTTCTCAGACATTGAGCAGCTAGTAAAGATTGCTCATGTGAGCTTAATTCAGTATTTATTATACATTTAGTTTAATATAAGCCCAAATAAATGATATTCTATTGTCTAGTAAGTCATAATTTTAGGTTTTTATGCAAACAGACAACAAAAGGATCTTAACTCCAGATACCTCTTGGTGGTAGGAAAGCATTCTCATGCTCATAAGCTCATTGTTGAGTTTGTTATTTTGCGGCAACTTTAATTTGTAAGCTAAACCCTGGTACAGAAATAGCAGACAAATGTAGGGTAGAGGAACCGCTGGGTTGGATGGCAGAACTAGAAAGTGTTCTGCATGTTACCAGTCCTGAGACCTTGATTAAGCTCACTGAGTCTTGCTTTCCCCACATGTGAAATGAGTGTTCATGCTATTGCTTCAATGGTACAATCCATGAATAGAACTAGACAAAATATAGCAAATATTTGGGTAATGCACAAGGCAGAAAGACACTTCTAGAATATTTCAATGTTGCTATGTGAGGAAGGGACAGGGAAAGAGAGAGAGACGGGGACCATAGCTTATGATCTCCAGGTTGTCTCCATTTTCCAAAGCAGGGTAAAAATATAAGATGATACGAAAATATCTGTGATTTTTTATTTGTGACAAAGTTACCAGAGCATTAATACTACTGTTGTTCGTGGCATACATTTATAATGAAAGGAAATGTTAAGGTTTAATTAGAGGTTAATGAAAACTAAGATGAAATTTTACTACAGGATGCTTGATTTTTCTTGTGCAGCGCCTTTTACACTAGAGTTTGCAGACCCCAAAGTGGTCCTTAGATGTAATTGAGAGGGTCTAAGAATTTGAATGGGAGAAACTTTTTCTATGTAGTAGAAAAGTCAAACTTTAGATTATGAATTAGCTGAATAAAAAGGGGGAAATCAGACTTCAGTTTCTCCTAAAATGGAGTAACAGGGAACAGTTTCTTCCCTTCTACCTGGAACAATGAAAAATAAATGGATAACTATATGCGAAATTATTTTGAAGACGCTGGCTAATAGACAATGAAGGACAGTTATCACTGAGAGGCCAGAAACCAATATGGACAGCCCATAATTTTCTCCACCTTCTTGCTTTAGGAGAGTAGCTAAGCCATGGGACAAGGAGGGAGAAATTAGGGCAAAGTTTGCTGACCCTGGACTAGAGAGAAGTAGCTGAGTGTCCTAGGAGACCAAAGTGACAAGGGTTTGCAGGACAGAGCACCAGAGAGGAGAGAGCACCCGAGAATCTAGAATATCTGCAGATTCAAGTTTCCTTAGAGCATTCAGTAGAATACTGATCAGCACATGTGTGTCGGAAAACTACCTGGTCCCAGGGAGAAACAAACAAACAAACAAAACATCTGAAAAGACTAGAAAATTGTGCTTGGTGTTCACACAGGGCTGGGGATATTGCCTATTCCCATTATTTGGTTGGAAAAGCCCATAAATCACAGGGCATTGGGTAGAAAACTCAGAAGATTCCTGCATTAGTAATGGGGAATAATTGGCCTTAGACTGAGCAATGTGCAGAACCTGCATAATATATCATAAGACAAGACCAGAAGGGATGAAAATATTTCCAGGTAATTTAACTAAATCTCAGATCAAAGTTCAGAATATCTGTGGGAAATCAAAAATATCCAGCACTCAACAAGGTAAAACTCAAAGTCCATCATCCAAAGAAAGTTTACTAGGCATGCAAAGAAGCAGGAAAACAGAATTTGTAATGAGGAAAGTAATCAATCAGAAATGACCTAGAACTGGCACAGAATTAGCAGAGAAAAACATTGAAATAGTTACTATGACTTTATTTCATGTGTTCAAAATGTTAAGTAGGTACAGAAAGAATGTAAAGAAGACCCAAGTCAAAATTCTAAAGATAAAAATTACAAAGTTTAAGAAGAAGCATATTGGGTAGGATTAATGACAGATGATGTATTGAAGAGAAGATTAATGAATTTGAAACACAGTAATGGAAACTATCTAAAATAAAAATAGAAATTCTTTTTAAAAAAATTAACAGAGCCTTAATAAGCTGTGGGACTACTTCAGCCAGTCTAATATATGTGTCAATGGACTCCCTGAAGAAGGATAAGGGGACACAAAAATACTTGAATAAGTAATAGACAAATATGTTCTAGATTTGATAAAAACTATAAAGAAGCTCAGTAAATCCACAAGATATAAGAAGAAGAATACTACAACAAGGCACACCATAATCAAGTTTCTCAAAACTCATGATAAACAGAAATCTTAAAATCAGCCAGAGAAAAAAGATACCTTATGTACAGAGGAACAAGGATGAGGATGGCACCGGATTCCTTGTTAGAAACAATGTGAGTGAGAAGATAGTGGAACAGAACATTGAAAGAACTGAAAGAAAAAACTGTCAACCTAAAGTTCCATGCATATTGAATATACCTTTCAAAAATAAAGGCAAAATAAAGATTTTTTTCAGATGTACTAAAGCAAAAAGAAGTAATTACCAGCATTTCTGCCCTACAAGAAAGCTAAAAGAAATTATTCTGACAGAAGGAAAGTTTAACACTTGGAAATATGGGTCCACACAAAATATGAAGAGCATCAAAATGATACTAAATGGGTAAATATATTGTACAAGACATTTTCTTACTATTTAAATCACTTTAAAAGTTAATTGACAATTTAAGCAAAAATAATAATTTACTGTAGGTTTGTGACAAGGAGAATAATGTTTGACAAACCAATGTCATCAGCTTCTATCTTAAGAAAATGGAAAACTATGTGCAAATTAAACCCAAAGTAATAAGAATAAAGGATTTAATAAATATCAAAGTGGAAATCAGTGAAATAGAAAAGAGTAAAGCTTTTGAGTTAGTCACTGAGATAAAAGCTGATTCTTTGGGAAGATCAATAAAATTGATAAATCTCTAGCCAAACTGGTCAGAAAGAAATCAAGACACAAATTACTAATATCAAGAATTATGTTGGTGACATCACAACAAGTTCTACAGATATTAAAAGCATGTGAATACAACATTATGAGCAGTTTCATGATAATAAATCAGACAACTTAGATAAAGTGGACAACTTCCTTTAAAGTCATAAACTAACAATGATCACTCAAGAATAGCTGTATATCTACTAAAGAAATGTAGTTTATAATATAAATTTTTACCTTCTCAAAAGAGAATTACAGGCCAGGGGATTTCACTAGTAAATTTTACCAAGCACTTAAGAAAAAGAAGCCAAGAAACAATTCTTTACAAACTCTAAAAGAAAATTGAAGAGGAGGAAATATTTTTCAACTAATTCTTTGAGGTTAGCACTACACTGTTACAAAAGTCACATAAAGATATTACAAAAAAACAAAAAAACAAAAAAACCCATAAACCAATATACCTCATGGAAATATATGGACGAATTCTAAAAAAAGTTTGATCAAGTCAAATACAAAAATTTATAAGAAGGATAATACACAGGATAAAGTAGGGTTTACCTGGGAAGGCAGAGTTGTTTAAATATTGCAAAATATCAATGAATATCATTCATTATGTTATCAAAATAAATAAGAAAAACCTTATGATCATCTCAATAAATTAAAGAAAGCATTGTGAAAAAAATCCAACCTCCATTCTTCATAAGAACTCTCAGCAAATTAGGCATAGAGGGGAACTTCCTAAACCTGATAATGGACATCCACTAAAAACCTCTGGCTAACATTATTCTTATATTTAAAGACTAAATGTTTCCCCTCTAAGATTAGGAATAAGAAAAGGATGTTAAGATCAATATACAGAATATATATGTATTCCTATATACTAGCAACAAACAAATGGAAATTGAGATCATAAAGAAATTTCATGCTGGAGGCCTACCCCACCAACAAGTGGGTCCATAGCAGACTTGCACCACTGGGCCTCAAAGCCAGCCATGCTGGGGGCCTGCCCTGCCTAACAGTTTGCCCTCATCTGTCATGTGCAACTGGGCCTCACAACCAGCTGTGCTGGAACATGCCCTGCCTGCCAACACACCTGTAGGAACTGTGTGAGGTGGAGGCCTTGAGCCAGTTAAGCCAAGTGTCAGCCTCACATAACAGCGTGCCTATAGCAGTTGGCCCCACAAAACAGAAAGGCACATGCAGCCCACATAGGGAACACTCCTGAAGCATCTGGTTCTGTTGGCCAGAGGGAAGCATGCTGTGCCCCATAGTACATCTTCTACATAGGACCACTTCTCTAAGATCAAGAGACATAAGTGACCTACCTAATAAAAGAAATAAACACAGAGAATTAGGCAAAATGAAGAGAGAGAGGAATATAATCCAAATGAAAGAACAAGACAAAACCTCAGAAAAAAAACTAAACAAAGTGGAGATAAGCAACTACCTGATAAAGAGTTCAAGTTGATTGTCATAAAGATGCTCATGGAACTTTGGAGATGACTGAATGAACACTGTGAATTTCAACAAAGAGTTAGAAAATATACAAAAGAACCAATCAGTGCTGACGAATACAATAGCTGAAATGAAAAATACATTAGAGGGAATCAACTGTAGATTAGATGATATAGAAGAATGGATCAGCAATCTGGAAGACAGAATTGTGGAAATCACCCAAGCTGAATAGAAAAAAAAATGAGAAAAATGAGGATAGTTTAAAGAACATCTTGGATAATATCAAGCATACTAACATTCACATTATGGGGTTCTCAGAAGGAGAAGAGAGAGAGAAAGGGCAGATAGCTTATTTGAAGAAATAATAATTGAAAACTTGCCTAACCTGGGGAAGGATATAGGCATCCAGGTCCAGGAGGTACAGAGAATTCTAAGCAAGATTAACCCAAAGAAGTCCTCAATAGACACATAATAATTAAAATGCCAAAAAGTAAAGAGAGAATCTTAAAAGCAGCAAGAGAAAAGCAACTAATTACATGCAAGGGAACTCCCATAAGACTATCAGCTGACTTTTCAGCAGAAATGCTGCAGACTAGAAGGGAGTTGCCTGATATATATATATATCAAAATGCTGAAAGGAAAACACCTATAACCAAGAATACTCTACCTGGTAAGGTGATGGTTCAGAATTTAAGAAGAATTCAAGAGTTTCACAAACAAGCAAAATCTAAAGGAGCTTATCACCACTAAATTGACCTAACAAGAAATGTTAAAGGGAGGTGGGATTAAGATGGAGGAGTGGTAAGACTCTGATCCCACTTCCCCCCACAAACACATCAAAACTATAACAACATATAGAGTATTTCTCTCTGAGAATCACCAAAGACTAGCAGAATGGCTCTTCCAACAACCAAAGTTATAAAGAAAGAATGACACAGAGTCTGGCAGGAGGGGAGGAGACATGATCTAATTGGGACTCATACCCCTGGCAGATGACCCAGAAAAGAAGGATTTCACAAGCTCAGGGATCTTCTCAAGGAGTGAGGGATTTGAGCCCCACATTGGGCAACCTCAGCCCTGGAGTTGGGCACCAGGAAAATGAGCTGGTCTGAAAACCAGGGGGGCTTACCAGAGTTCTGTAGGCAACTGAGACTCTGCTCTTGAAGAGCACATGCACAGACTTGCTGGCTCCAACCCCAAGCCAGAGGCAACTAACTGAAAACTGCCAGGTGCTCTGTCTGGCCTCCCAGTCTGCACCAGGCTCTGGCTCCAGCCCCACTCCCCACCAAGGTGGTGATCACACTGAATCTTGGGAAAAGCCAAGGCTTGCACCAGGCTCCTGCTTCAGTCCCTTGGGCCCTTGTCCTACCCTCAGAGCTGCAGATCCAGCTACTTAGACCTTGGCTTTGCCCTGAGAGTGTGGTGACTGCCATTGCATGAAGGAGAAGCCCCAGCTTGCACCTAACTCTGGCTGTAGTCAATCTGGCTCCAGCCCTACGCCCAACCAAGGGAGTGCCTGACAGTACACCCTAGGAGAAGATGCAGCCCCTGCTCACTTTAGATCCGGCTCTCCCACCAAATCCTCTAGGCACACACAGAATGCATAGGGATGCTCCCACACAGGACACACCATCAAGACCAGGATATATGACTGGTTCACCTAATTTCATAGGGACAAAGAAAGTCAAACAAAATGAGAAGACAGAAGAATATGTTCCAAATGGAAGAACAAGATAAAGCTCCAGAAAAAACTCCTAATGAAATGGAGATAAGTTATTTACCATGTAAATAGTTCAAAGCAATAGTCATAAAAATGCTCACTAAAATTGGGAAAAGAATAGAACACAGTGAGCACATCAATGAAGAACTAGAGAATATAAAAAGTAATCAATCAGAGCTGAAGAATATAATAACTGAAATGAAGAATATAATAACTGAAATGAAAAATACACTACAAGGAATTAACAGCATATTAGGTGGTACAGAACAACACATAAGTGGCCTAGAAGGCAGAATAGTAAAAATCACTGAATAAGAACAACATAATAAATAAAAGAATTTAAAAATGAGGATCGTTCAAGGGACCTCTGGGACAACATCAAGTGTATTAACATTCCTATAAAGGTGCCCCAGAAGGAGAACAGAGAGAGAAAAGGACAGAAAACATATTTGGTAAAATTATGGCTGAAAATTTCCCTAACATGAAGTAGGAAACAGATACGCAGGTTCAGGAAACACAAAAAGTCCCAAATAAGATGAACCCAAAGACACCCACACCAAGATATATCATAAATAAAATGGCGAAAATTAAAAATAAAGAGAGAATTTAAAAGGCAGCAAGAGAAAAACAAAGATTCACATACAAGGGGACCTCATAAGGCTATCAGCTGAAATTTCAGTAGAATTTTTGCAATCCAGAAGGGAGTGGCATGATATATTTGAAGTACTGAAAAGAAAAAACCTACAACGAGGGATACTCGACCCAGCAACATTATTATTCAGAATTGAAAGAAAGATAAAGAATTTTAAAGACAAGCAAAAATTAAAAGAGCTCATTACCACTACACTGGCTTTACAAGAAATGTTAAAGGAACTTCTCCAAGCAAAAAAGCTAAGGCTATAACAAGAAATAAGAAAATACATGAAGGAAAGAATCTCAGTAAAGGTAAAGGTAAATATATAGTAAAGATATTGTATCAACCACTTAAGCTACTACAAAGGGTAAAAGACAAAAACTGTAAAATCAACTATAACTACAATAAACAGTAAAGGGATACAAATAAAGATGTAAAATATGACACTGAAACATAAACTGTAGGGAGAGGGATAAAAAATGTAGAGTTTTTAGAATGTGTTTGAATTTAACTATCAGTTTAAAGCAAGCATTCTGTTAAGAGAATGAAAAGACAAGTCACAGACTGGGAAAATTATTTGCAAGTCATATATCTGATAAAGGACTCGTATCCAGAATACATAAAGAACTTTTGAAATTCAATATAAAAACAAATAAATCAATAAAAATAAATGGACTGGGACTTCCCTCATGGTCCAGTGGTTAAGCCTCCATGCTCCCAATGCAGGGGGCCTGGGTTCAATCCCTGGTCAGGGAAATACATCCCACATGCCACAACTGAGAGCCCTCATGCCATAACTAAGACCCAGCGCAGACAATAAATAAATAAATTTAAAAAAATAAATGGACCAAAAATTTGAGTAGATACTTCAGAAAGATATATGAATGGCAAATAAGCACATGAAAGATGCCCAACATCATCAGTCCTTAGAAAATACGAATTAAAAACACATTGATCTACTATTACACAACTAATAGAATGGCAAAAATTGAAACAAATCATACCAAGTGTGGGTGGGAATTGGAGCAACTAGAACTCTTATACACTGTTGGTTGCAATCTAAGATGAAGCAGCCACTTTATAAAACAGTGTGGCAGTTTCTTGTGGGAGACGGGAAGAGAGGTAGCAAGAAGAAAATGTGTGGAGGATAGGGGAAGAGGAGAAAAAGGGGTTACAAAAGGGAGCAAGAAAACTTTTAGAGGCAACAGATCTGTTCATTATCTTGATTGCAGTGATTTTTTTCACGTGTATACATATATCACAACCTACCAAATTTTGCACTTTAAACATGTGAAGATTTTTGTACTTAAATTATATTTCAATATAGCTTTTAAATTATTTTAAACTGAAGCTTCATCTTCTTGTTAATCTATGGAGAAAATTAGTTTTTCCTTTACTTGTATGTGGCTCCTGTGAATTCCATGGTCTGGAGGAGAGGGAATTATCAAAAGAGACAAGAGAGGTGAGTGGGGAGGGCTTTTGGAGTTACCCTTTTGTGTCCGTATCATTACTGTGTGACCTCATGAGGTCTTGGGGTCTGAAATACCTTCCATGAAACATGATTAAAGTTACCTGATGGATCAATCCATGGCTGATGGACATCTGGGTGCCAAGGATATTACCAAAATTCAGATGTGTTCTATCCAACATTGTGCTCAAGTTGGGCACCTAAATCTAGCACAGTAGAAGGGGAAAAGCAAAGGGTCTTGTCTCTACATAACTATGACCTACTTCCAACAGCAGGCTGTAGTTTCAAGCGGGTGATGCAGAAAGGCCCTGAACCTCTGCATTTCCTCACCTGTGATAAGGTGTGACTCACCATCAAGGATTCAGGGAGGGCATAGAAGGAGCCTGGGGAGGAGTTTCCCCTGGGGACCCAGCCTACTGCAGACCCTGTGCGCCACCACACCCCAGACTTTAGGCAGATCCTAATCATTTTATAGAGAAAAAGCCTGTTTTCAAGAATCTGACTGCTGCAGCCAACTCACTAGCTTGACCTTGAGCAAATTATCAATTTCTCAAGGACTCAGTTGCCTCTTCTTTGTAATGAGAATACTAAGAGTACCTACCTGGTAGACTTGTTGTCAGCATTAATCTCCCACTGTTATCATTATTATTAATTTCCTACAATGTGCCAAACACTAATTTAGGAACTGGAACCATAAATGTAAGGAGTCAGTTCCTGACCTCAGGGACACCAGAGTCTAAGGGAAAGACAGGTCCTAAGCAGGATAATCATACAATGGGGTAGGTGTAGTGATAGAGATAGTGACCTCCCATTGTGTTGTAGGGTTTAGGAAGCATTAGTCAGGATGACCTAAGTAGCAAAGGGGAGGTGGGGTGGGAGGAGATGTGGTTCAGGTATCTGCAGAGGCATGGAGTGGAGAAGAGGTGTGTGAGGGCAGTAACTCGATGTAGAGGCAGCAAGGGAACGAGCTGTGGCTTTACTAGGGTAGAGGGTCTTGTATTTCATGCTTGGGATCTGGAACTTGATCCTATTAGATGGTAGGATGAAAGGATGTTCAACAGGGAGGTGACATGGTGGTACTGACTTTTTAGATAAAATACTTTTATGGTCATGAGGTAGTACTTGAAGGAGACAAGGCAGAGAAGCCAAGGTTGGCCTGGGCTAGGGTAGCCATAGTAACCATAGAAAGGAGGAAAGGGTTTGGAGACATGGCAGAAACCCTTTAGAAGTGATGTGCCAAGGAGATTTCCAAGGTTTCAGTGAAGAAGATGGTGGTTGATTGTATTTGTCTTCAGTCTATGTGCATACATGGTGATAATGAAGGGGCCAGTAGTAGGGTGATAGCAAAAGTGTCAGATATTTGTCATTCCTGATTCACGAAGTCCTCAGGATTGGGGGAACAGCAGTGAGGGAGAGGAAGAAATTGGGAAGATTTCCTCCTCCCCTCCCACTTCTCCTTCCTTTCCTTCTCCTTTTCCCTCTGGCTCTGAACAGGCCCCAACCTGTTTAGTAGGTACTAACTGGGCTGCAAGGAAATCCATGTGCTTCTGGAACAGGAAATAATTGTGAAAGATTATTATTGAGTCATTGGTCTTGAACTCCCGGGCATATTTTGTTTCTGTACATGAGCCATGCCCTCTGGGGTTAGGATACTGCCTTCTGCTGATAACAGCACAAGGACACTGATGAGCATCCACTCTCATGGAGACATGGGTCCTCCAGAGCCCTTTGAATTCTTCCCATTGTTTGCATTTTGTTCTTCCTGCCACTCGGTTTCTTGGGTGGATAATAATCTTTCCAACATCCAGCCTAAATGACTTTGTTTGAAGGACTTTGTATTTCCATGATGAGCTGAAACCTAAAGGTACTTAGTAGCTCAGTGGAAGGTGAAAAGTGCTGAATTTTAATCAAGGAATTTTTTTTCTTTCATTTTCCACATCGCCAGATATAGTCCTCCTTCTGCCTTTCATTTTATCAGATATTTACAGCACCAAGTGGCACTTAAACTAGTGTACAGTGTCACTCAGTCTGATTGGAAATGTACAGCATGGGAGCCTCCAGTGTTCCTTGGCTCCAGATGTCATTCTCAGAATGGGTAAGCTAAGAGATTGACTCTAGCATGCAAAATGTATAGATGCAGGCTTGAAAATATAGAACTGGGTGATTCTTCTGGGAGACAGGCTTTGAATGGCAGGGTGGGAAGGGGACCCACAGCTCTTATGAAAGATACCAACACAACTACTGAGCTTTTCTCCAGAGGTTTAAACACAGTACTAGGTGCCAACACACACTTCATTTCCATTCACAAGTATTTCTTGTTAAGTGAAAACATTATTTACTGAAGAAAGTAGAATCCCCACCTTTCAAGTATCAAAATATGCTGATACCTCTCTCATCCTGAAAAAACCAACAACCCAAGTCAATTTTTCTTGACCCATTTAACCAGCTAACTACCAGTCTTTTTCTCTGCCCCACTTAGACCATATTTCTCAAGATAGTTGTCTGTATGCTCTGTCACTAACCTCTTGCCTCCTCTACTTCCTTATAGGAAAGACTTTTATCAAGGTCAAGGGCGACCTCCTTTGGCCAGTTCTCAGTCCTCATCTCAGGTGACCATGAGCAGCGTTTGATATGCTCTCCTCACTTGCCTTCTAAGATGCCAACATTTCCTTGGCTTTTCTTCTGGCTCATGAGCTACTTTTCTTCAGTCTTCTATGCTGGTTCTTCTTTTCTCTAAACTCTTGCTTTTGCTTGTACCAAACTCAGTCCTTTGTCCTCTTCTCTATCTAAACTCTGCTTATGGTCAGAATTTCATTTTATGGCCTTTTATACTATCTACATGCATGTGACGGTCAAATTTACATCTCCATCCTAGACCACATTCCTGAATTCCAGGCCTTTATCTTATGCTGCACACTGGACCACTCACATCTCCCTTCAAGAAAGGACTACCCTTTAACCTGAAGGAGTACAGTCGGCCGTTAGCCTCCAGCTTCTGCCTTTTCAGGATCTGCTGCATTATTTGAGCTGAAGCCATGCTCTCCAGAGCCAGTCCTCAGCCAATGACTAAAGACAGTAAGGTTATGTAGGCCTGGCCATTTCTGCCCAACGTGGGAATTCTCTAACTGGCAAACAACTCCAGAGCACTCTGCTGGCTTGGCCAGGACTTGTCAGATCTGCCTCGCAATCTGTACCTCTCCTTGCTAAATCCTGCTTCTTCCCTCTTTAATTATAGCAAGTGTTGCCTCCAATAAACTTTGTGGACTCCCAACTCTGTCTCACTGTCTGCATCCTGGAGAGCCCCACCTGAAAATAGCCAACTACCTACAACAGATTTGCTAGATAGTCTGTTAGACACTGAAACATAATATGTCAAAAATCAAACTCCTGTTCTGCCTCACTCAACCTGCTCCATAGCAACCTTCTTCTTTTTTTTTTTTTTTGTGGTACACGGGCCTCTCACCGTTGTGGCCTCTCCCATTGCGAAGCACAGGCTCTGGACGTGCAGGCCCAGCAGCCATGGCTCACAGGCTCAGCCGCTCCGCGGCATGTAGGATCTTCCCGGACCGGGACACAAACCCGCGTCCCCTGCATTGGCAGGCGGACTCCCAACCACTGCGCCACCAGGGAAGCCCCCATAGCAACCTTCTTTATCTCAGGGGATAGCAAGTTTATCCTCCAGAAACTCAGCCAAGAACCTTCTTTCTTTCTCTCATGATCCACCTCTAATCCATCAGCATGTCTTTGATGTGCTGGATCAAACCATATCCAGACTGTGTACATTTCTCCCTGTCCACTGTCTGGACCGAGGTCCAGGCAGTACCCACTAACAGGACTCCCTGCTTCTTCCCTTGCCCCTGTAGTTGACTCAGCCTGAATATCCTTTGAAACTGTCTTAGGTCAGTTACCCTAAAGCAGACTACAAGATAACAATTCAGGAACA
This sequence comes from Hyperoodon ampullatus, assembly GCF_949752795.1. Taxonomy (NCBI): domain Eukaryota; kingdom Metazoa; phylum Chordata; class Mammalia; order Artiodactyla; family Ziphiidae; genus Hyperoodon; species Hyperoodon ampullatus. The sequence continues at coordinate 75,863,625 of NC_136916.1, forward strand.
CTTTGGTTATGTAAGGAAAAGCTCCCCAGAGAAACAAATAAGGGAATGAAGAGAGGGTAAGGAAGGGTGTGATTGTGATAAAGTTTCAGCCACAGCCTGATCCAGAGCAGGGGTGCTCTGGAATTCATTTATCCCCTAGAGTTTGTCTATCTTGAAGGAAAGGTACGGAGCACTAATTAATTACAGGTTCCAGGCTACCCAGGGAGATATAAATCCTCAGGCACTTCTTTTCCTCTGTCCTGGAGTCAAGGCCTCAGTAGTCCAAGGACAATTCTCCAGAGAAAAACCAGAGGTGAGTTTGTGAGAAGAAAAAACACTCAGAAGTCAGGGGAGGGGTGCACCAGAGGGCCCAAAGGATTGGGTAAAGCTATAAATGTTTGCTATAAAAACATACATCAGATTATTTCACCTATTTGATCAACCTGCAAGGGTTCCCCATTTCCCATCTAATAAGCTTAAGTCTTTTCATTGGCCTGTTAAGTTCTGACATGCTCTGTGCCTCACTCATACTACCTGTCTCCTCTCATCCACTGCTACTCTGCTACTCTCCCTCACTCATCTCCCTCTGGCCACACTGGGCTTCCACTACATTTCTAACACTCCAGGCACTTCCTCACCACAGGACCTTTGAACTGGTTGTTCCCTCCCCTGGAATGCTCTTTCTCTAGATAACTGCATTATTATGTCTTCCACTGCTCATATAAATCTTTGTCCAAAGGACACTTCTTCAATGAGGTGAGATTTCCTCAATTTCTTGAGCCCCTTAATTAAACCTGTAATCTACCTTCACTCTGATCTACTGCTTTTTTTTAATTGAAGTATAGTAGATTTATAATGTTAGTTTCAGGTGTACAGCAAAGTGATTAAGTTATATATATATATGCATATATATATATACACACATATATATTCTTTTTCAGATTCTTTTCCCTTATAAGTTATTACAAAATACGGAGTATAGTTACCTGTGCTATGCAGTAGATCCTTGTTGGTTATCTACTTTATATATAATATTGTGTATATGTTAATCCCAATCTCCTAATTTATCCCTTCCCCCCTTCCCCTTTGGTAACCATAAGTTTGTTTTCTATGTCTGTGGGTCTATTTCTGTTTTGTAAATAAGTTCATTTGTATCATTTGTATCTTTGTTTTAGATTCCACATATAAGCAATATCATATGATATTTGTCTTTGACTTATTTCACTTAGTATGATGATTGCTAGGTCCATCCATGTTGCTGCAAATGGCATTATTTCATTTTTTATGACTGAGTAATATTCCATTGTGTATATATATATATATATATATATATATATATATATATATACCATACCTTTATCCATTCCTCTGTCAGTGGACGTTTAGGTTGCTTCTGTGTCTTGGCTGTTGTAAATAGTGCTGCAATGAACGTTAGGGCCCATGTATCTTTTCAAATTATAGTTTTCTCTGGATGTATGCCCAGCAGTGGGATTGAAGAATGTGATCCATTGTTTTCCTGATCCCTCTCACTCATCTATTTTTTTCTGTAGAATTTACCATCTTATAATACACTATAATAGCGTAGTTGTTTATTATGTTTATGGTGTCTCTTCTACGCCATGTCAGCTCCAGGATGTCTGTTTTATTCACTGATGCAGACCAAGAACCTATAATGGTGCCTTACATGTAATAGGTTCCTCAATAAATAATGATCGGATTGACCCTAAAAAGTTGAATAAGGATTGATACTCCCTGCTGCACATCCTAACAGCTGCTACTCAAAGTGGTAAATGTTTTTAAACTGTTGTATTTCACTACTTTGTGAACTAAGGCACACACTTCACCAAGGGTGATTTCTTAAGGATGCTTTTACATGATGCTTAGCTCTGGAGGAATGAGTTAGGACCTTGGATGAATAAAGCAAATGTCCTAGGAAAAAAGTGGTTCACCGTTTTATCCTAAAGGCCAGTGATATGCTGATGCAAGCTGCCTGAGGGTGGAGACATGTGTTTTTTCCGCTGTATATTCAGCTCTTTTCTTCCCTGTATACTTACATGCATTGAGTAAGTATTCAATAATTACATGTTGAATGAATGAATGAATGAATGAATGTATCATCTGTTTGTCTTTTCTTCTCCTATAGCTTTCTTTTCTCCAAGGGGGGAGAGGTTCATTTGACCAGTGAGACCAGCTCTGACCCAGGTCCAAGTGTCAGTCTTGCACCTGAGGGTAATTTCACTGCTGGTCAGTCTTGGTGTGGTTCTGCTCTGGTTGTGTGCTAGGAACTGTGCTCTTTGCAGTCAAAGCCCTAGTCTTAGAACAAAGCTTCTCCGTGAGCTTCTGGACACCGCTGTTATATCCTCTGCTTCTGTCCTTTGCCTGCATAATACCTTCAAGAATAATGTCGGCTCTTATTCTTTCAAACTGAGCCCCCTTCTTTTTCCTACTATCCAACACACACACACACACACACACAGACACACACACACACACACACACATCCCAGGACCTCCTCTGAGGACAGAACACAGATGGCTGCTGATGGACTTCCTTCTTGCTTGCTTTATGGTGCCTCCCAGCCTGGTCTCTCCCAAATGACCTATTTCTGGACTTTAAATCCTGTGATGATTGTTTGCCTGGAATGTGACTTGTTTCTGGAAATTTTAGTTTTTGGTTCTGTATCTGGATGGATGTTCCCTTATTACCAGCTTCTAAAGCTCATACCCCCAACATCTATCCCTATGTTACTTACAAAGCAGATACATTTTTAGGTTTTAATTTGGTCTACCTTGTCCTATTATAATTAACCTTTCTCACTTGGCCAGGCAACCAGAAAGACTTGCCAGACTTACTTTCTGGCTTACTCAGAAAGTAAGCCATACGTTAATTAGAGAAACCCAGATGTAACTTAAAAATCCATTCTCAAATTTGTGCAGACCCAATGACTAGATAGAAACAGCTTTACCTGTCTTAAAGTATCATTGGGATGACTTGGTTCTGCCTCTGAAGCCCCCGCCATTTGGTCAACATGAATATCTCTAGACACACCATTCACTTTCTGCTTTAGAGTTTGACAGACTTGAGTGGTTGTAATGAACAACACAATCAGGAATTCTGGAGCTCACATTCCCCTTTGATCAGGATTTCCTGTGACAGTCTCCTGTGTGCTGCATCAGGAGATTCCACATCTATTTCAAGACTGCAGTTTGTGAGACCACCCCCCACAGCCCGCTTCAAAGGATGTTGTTGGTGCAGCACATACAAATGAGGACACCTGCCGTCTGCATTTCAGGAAAATGGATGATAAGGAAGAAAGATGCTGTTTAAGCTAAGGATTTGCAATTTCATCAGATCGCTTTGAAATGAGTATTTTGCATTTTTAAAAGGCTCTATTAACAATAGAACCACTGAAGTATCCCCATAGTGAAGAAGGTGGGCTAGACTGGCTCATGTCTAGGTTATAAATACAGCTATTATTGAGTTCAGATTTAATAAAGCTAACATTTCTCTTTTGGTTCCTATTTCACCATGAGGCAAGAAAAAAACTAGAGTCATGGGGTATTTGTACAGGTAAGACCCTGAGAGGTCACTATTCAGGAGTCTTCAAACTATGCACATGGAGTCCCAGAATTCTCACTGTTACTTCCAGGGGTAGGACAGGGTAGGCTACAGACTGTTGAAGTTTGGGACAAAGTTGTTAAATGGCCAAGGCTTTGGGTCAACAGGTCCACTTTTCCTGGTGTAAATATTAGTGTTGTTATTTCTTTTGAATAAAAAGACTATTATCTTAAATAAACTTTATTTTTAGAGTATTCTAGGTTTATAGAAAAATTGTTTAGAAAGTACAAAGAGTTCCCTTAAACCCTCTTACCACCCCCAGACGATTTCTCCTATTATTGACAGCTTGCATTATTGTGGTACATTTGTTACAATTGATGACTCAATATTGATACATTATTATTATTATTTACTTAGAATAAAACTAACCAAAAATAAAATGAACACCTATGAGATTACATTTATTCATTTATTTATTTATTTTTGGATACATTATTATTAACTAAATTCCTAGTTTACATTGGATTCACTCTTTGTGTTGTACATTCTGTGGGTTTTGAAGAACGTGTAATGGTGTATATCCATCATTACAGTTTCATACAGAATAGTTTCACTGTCCTAACAAAACCCCTGTGTTCCACCTATTCATCCCTCCCCAAAAACCCTGGCAACCACTGACCTTTTTACTATCTCTATAAGCTTGTCTTTTCCAGAATGTCATATATTTGGAATCATATGGTATGTAACTTTTACATGCTGTCTTCTTTTACTTAGAAACATGTATTTAAGGTTCCTCCATGACTTTTTGTCACTCGATAATTAATTTTATTTTATTGCTGAATAATACTCAATTGAATGGATATGCCAATTTGTTTATTGATTCATTCAATAAGGAAGGACTTCTTGGTTGATTGCAATTTTCGGTAATTTTGAAGAATGCTGCTATTAACATTCATGTTCAGAGATGTGTGTGTGTGTGTCTGTGTGTGGATATAAGTTTTCAGCTCATTTAGGTAAATATCTAGGAGTGAAATAACTGGATCACATGGTAAGTCTATATTTATTTTTGTAGGAAACTGCCAAATTGTCTTCCAATGACTGTACCATTTTACATTCCCATCAGCAATGAATGAGAGTTCCTGTTGCTCCACATCCTCACAAGCATTTGACATTGCTGGTGTTTGGAATTTTAGCTCTTCTAGCAGGTGTGTGGTACCATGCCAGTGTTGTTTCAATGTGAAATTCCCTAATGGAATCTGTATATCTTCTTTAGTGAGGTGTCTGTTCAGATCATTTACCCATTTTTTAAACTACATTGTCCATTTTCTCGTTGTTGAGTTTTAAGTGTTTAATCAGTTTGAGCTCCTAATTTAGAATAAGAAAACTAAGATTTTACCTTCATATGTATTTTGCTTTATAGATTCCTTCTCCAACACTCTTACTTTCTTTGTGTATATCTGAGTTTATGACCTATATCATTTTACTTCTCTATGAAGAACTTCTTTTAACATTCTTGCAAGGAATGTCTACTGACAGCCAATTCCCTCAATTTTTGTTCTTATGAGAAAGACTTTATTTCTTTTGCATATTTGAAGGATAATTTCCCTGGATTCTTAATTCTATTTCTGGTTTTTAAAAAAATTCAACATTTTATTTCACTCCATTCTTTGTGTGTGTTCACAGTTTCTGAAGAAAACTATGATGTAATTCTTGTCCTTGTTCATCTACAAGTAAGGTCATTTTTTCCTATGGTTTCTTTCTAGATTCTCTTTGATTTTCTCCAGTTTGAATATGATATGCTGAGGTTTAGAATTTTTCCTATTTATTCTGCTTAGTATTCTCTGAGCTTCCTTATCTGTGGTTTGTTGTGTAGCATTAATTTTATAAAAATCTCAGACTTTATTTCAAATATTTCTTCTGTTTCTTTCTTCTGTTTTTTTTTATTATTATGTGTGTCAACAAATTAAATGACCTAGGTGAAATGGAAACATTTCTAGAAAGACAAAAATTACCTAAATTGACTCAAGTATAAATAGAAAATTTCAACAGACTTAGAACAAGTAAAGAGTTTCAATAAGTAATCAAAAACCAGCCAACAAAGAAAAGTACAAGACCAGATGGCTTCACTGGTGAATTATACCAAACATTTAAAGAATAATGAACATAAATCCTTCTCAATCTTTTCCAAAAAAAATATAAGAGGATGGAACACTTCCTAACTCATGATTCCAGTACTGTTCTGATTACAAAGCCAGATAAAAACATAACAAGAAAAGGAAACTATATACCAAAATGCCTTATGAAAATAGATGCAAAAATTCTCAGCAAAATACTAGCAAACAAAATCAACATCATATTAAAATGATTATTCATTATGACTAAGTGGGGTTTATTGCAGGAATTCAAGGGTGGTTCAACATAAGAAAATAAAAAAATGTAATACCTCACATTAATAGGACAAAAGAAAAAAATTCACATGATGATCTCAATTGATTCAGAAGAGGCATTTGACCAAATTCAATTCTCTTTCAACAAATTAGGCATAGAAGGGAACTTCTTTAACATGATAAAGGACATCTATGAAAAGCCCAGAGCTAACATATATTCATTGATGAAAGGTGGAAAATTTCCTTTCTCCCTAAGGTCAGGAACAAGACAAAGATGCCAATTTCCACTTCCACTATACAATATTGTCCTGGGAATTGTAGCCAGAGCAATTAGGCAAGAAAAAGAAATAAAAGATGTCCATATTGGAAAGGAGGAAGTAAAAGTATCCCTTTTCAAAGATGACATGATCCTATACATAGAAAGTCCCAAGAATCCACAAGAAATTTCCAAGACATAATAAACTCAGCAAAACTGCTGGATACAAGAGTAAAACACCAAAAATCACTTATTTTGCTGTATTTCAGTAATGAACAATGTGAATGGAAATTAAGAAAACAATTCCATTTACAGTAGCAACTAAAAGAAGGAAATAACTGAGAATAAATTTAATGAAGGAAGTAAAGGACTTATACACTGAACATTATAAAATATACCTGAAAGAAGAGGCCCTAATAAATGGAAATACATCTCCATGTCATGGATTGGAAGACAAAATTGTGTCAATACTACCCAAAGTGATCTACAGATTGTAATTCCAAACAAAATTATGACACATTTTTTTTAATAAGTGGAAAAGCCAGTCTTCAAACTCACATGAAATTTTAAGGGGTTCTTATTAGCCAAAACAATCCTGAAAAAGAAGAACTAAGTTTGAAGAATTACACATTCTGAATTCAAAACTTACTACAAAGCTACAGTAATTAAAACAATGTGGTACAGGCATAAGAATAGACAGATGAAAGGATGAATAAAATCTGGTATATACATGCAATGGGACATTATTCAGCCAGAAAAATGAACAAAATGCTGATTCATGTCACAGCATGGATGAATTTTGAAAGCACTATGTTAAGTGAAATAAGCCAGTTACAAAAGTACAAATATTTTATGATTTCACTCACATGAAATATCTAAAATATGCAAATTCATAGAGACATAAAGTACATTAGAGTTTACCAGGAGCTGAAGGAGGAGAGGATGAAGATTTATTGCTTGATGGGTACAGAGCTTCTGTCTGGGATGATGAACAAGTTTTGTAAATAGATGGGGGTGATGGTTGCATATCATTGTAAATGTAATTCATGACGAGAGTTGTACACTTCCTCTTCTTTTTTATTCCTCCTCCTCCTTTCCCTCCTCCTCTACCTTCTAACAGCTTTATTGAAGTGTAATTTTTGTATCATAGTATTCATTCATTTCAAGTGTTCAATTCAGTGAATTTTAGTAACTTTACCATGGGGTACAATCATCAATATAAATAAGTTTTAGAATATTTTCATTCCCCCAATGTGATTGCTCAGACCCATTTATAGTTAACCCCCTCCCCCACACCTACCCAGTTCCTGCCTCCAGTCCCAGACAACCAATAATCTAGTTTCCTTCTCCATAGATTTTCCTTTTTGGGGCATTTGAAATGTAATTTTACAATATGTGGTCTCTTGTGTCTAATTTCTTTCATCTTGGATGTTGATGATGTTTGTCCATGACATAGCACGTGTCAGTAGTTTGTTTCTTTTTACTATTGAATACTGTTCCATTGGATGGCTATACTACATTACTCCTATCCATACATCAGTTAATGGACATTTGGATTGTTTCCAGTTTGGGTTATTAGGAATCATGTTGCTGTGAACACTTGTGCACAAGTATTTGTTGTGCACATGTTTTCATTTCTTTTGGGGGTATACCTAAAACTGGAATTGCTGGATCATGTGAAAGTTTTATGTTTAATTTTGGAGACACTGCCAAATTGTTTTACAACCTAGCTGCACCATTTTACAATTCCACCAGCAATGTGCCAAGTTCTCATTTCTCCACATCCTCTCCAACATACATTATTACCTGTCATTTATTATTGCCATGCTAGTATGCATGAAATTGTATTTCACTGTAATTTTAATTTGCATTTCTCTAATGACTAATAATGTTGAGCATCTTTTTTTGTGCTTATTAGACATTTGTATATCTTTGGATAAATGTCTGTTCAAAATTTTGCCCACTTTTTGTTTGTCTTCTTACTATTAGGTTGTAGATATTCTTTGTAAATTCTGGATACAAGTCTTTCATCAGATGTGTGCTTTGCAACTATTTCTGAGTTGTTTGATGAGAAGTGTTTGGAGGCCACTGAGTGTGGGCTAACAATGGTGGGAAGCACTAGAACATAGAACACCACACAGTATGGCATCCACAGCTCTTTTTCCACAAACGGCATTTCTTCTAGTAATGTCTATTTATGTGAAAAGTCAAACTATTTATATTGTCAATTGGATACAGGGAGTGTCTCTTGGATGACAGGAAACCATGCAGACATTCTTCCCTGCTAGGTTTGGAGGTGGGGTGGAGTTGTGGGGGAGGGAAATAGCTTCTTGTATCAACTGATAACAAAACAAGCTCCCAAAGAAATCTTCCAGATGGTTACAAATAATTTTATAATACAGGGAAAATATGGCTTTGAATATACATGGATTACTTATTCCTTATTGGTATTTTACTGACCTCTCCTGAAGTGTACGGCCTGTAGGTGTGCAGAGCACAGGTGCACAGGCCTGCCTGTTATATACATCTTTGGAATAGGGCTTCAACATCTGTCAATGTATTTCAAAGTCATGACTTTTTCTTCACTTTCTCTGATCTGGTTTGAAAACACTTGTCATTTTGTGAAAACAGTATTTTTTAACATGTGAAAAATGAGAATAGAATCAGCTCTGTGAAATAAGTACAATTCACTGGCTCTTGGAGAGTGAACAAATGTCAGTGTTGACACAATGCTTGGAACTTTCCTTTTACTAATTTCCTTTAAGTACTTACTTCCTTAGTTGGGTATTTAGCTACCCAGAGACTTACAGGGCAGTTTTTCCATAGTGTTCTTCTCTTTCTCACTTTGTCTCAGTTCGTCACCTAAAATAACCTAAAATAAATAGCATCCTAAATATAATTAGCATCCTAATATGAACAGCATCCTAATATAGTGCCCTAAATTTCTACCTAAATTAAAAGCCTAATGCATTACTTTCCCACTTTTCTAAATCTGCTTCCCTACTTGTTTGACTGTTTCACTTTTCGGTGGGAACATTCCACAGAGTAATACACATGTGGCTAAAATTCCAGAGAAACCTTGTGGAATCCAGTGAGATGATCCTTGCAAATGTTTTAGCTCCTCAGGGAAAATCTAGGCTATTAAGAAGCATTAGGTCAGTCTAATTCTATTCCGTTGGTAAAATTTCCATTGTTTTGTGTGAAAGTTGTGAATTCTTACTTCCTTCCTCACTGTCAAACTTTAAGCATTCATTAGAGTGGGGCAGTAGGCATGTGCTCCAGCATCATACCCATGTTAAATTTCCACATTCCAGAGAGGGACAAACAGGTATAATTGTTAAAATTGCAATCATATTGTTAAATGTATGTGAAAAATCTTAAATACGTTATGACACATAATTCCGTTTTTTTTCCTCTGGGACAATAGAAGACCTTCATCTTTCATAAAGATAGAAAAATGGAAAATAAAAACAAAGACAGTGAGCATGAGTAGAAGGATCTTTTCCTGCTCAAATTACTACCACACCACAACCCCCCTTTGGGGCCTTCCCATTCCTCTAACTTTTTTTTTTTTAAGCATTGATCCCTTGAAACAGGATGCTCATGAAAATCAAATCAAGATGAAACAAAAAAATCGTAGCAATTATTCATACTTCTTTTAGGTATTTGACATTTCTCTTCTTAAAAGAACTCAAAATTGCTTCTACCTATTGATTTGCACCAACAATACCCATATGAAGAAGAGTGGAGGTAATTAATCACTCAGCATTAGATCCAGGAATACTGAATCACTGGAAAAACTACCATGAAACCCTGCCTTAGGCTGAACGTGAAAGAGTTGTTTACTATGTTTAAGTAAACTGAATCACTTTAAATACACTAAGAGGTTTGTATATTTACAAACAGGCTGAACTATAGGAAGTGATCAAGCACAGTATTTCAGTGTCAGTAACTGTTCTGATGGGCTTGTTCTGTGAGTATGGAATTTAGCATGTGTCCCTGCACTTGGAGCATGGCTGCCCCTTTCTGTGCTGCAGGGCATGCTCTTCACATCCATGGTGGTGGTGTGGGGGACAAATAGGGAGGGAAATAGGCTTTAAAGTCTCATGACTTGGAGGTCATCTGTTGGCCCTTTGTCCTCTTCATCCAGTGATCTTCAAGGAGCTAGATCCTATAAGTGATCAGAAAAAAGGTCATCCTGTTCCTGAAATCTTACCCAAATTGAGCCCTGTTGGAGATCAACCAAGATGAAAGCAGTGTCTGATAAACATCATAAAGGACCAAGTTTTGATTTTATGGAACTAACATATTCCCTCATGCCACACCCAATGAAGAAGTTCTCACATTCTTGGTCTTTTGGGGTCCATATATCTAGGTCTATATCTGCATCTAAATCTATATTATATATATATATATATATATATATATATATCTTATCTTATTTTATATATATATATATATATATATATATATATATATATATATATATATATATATATATATATATATATATCTTCTCCCTCTTTTCTAACATGTTTCTTTAATCTCCCATCTTTCTCTCAAAGAGCCTCTTCATTACCCGGTTACTCTCTACTTCCATCTGTCAGTCACCTGCTCCTCTTCAGAGAAAGAAGTCATAATGTACAGAGGTGGGTAATTGTTCTTGCTTTGTCCTTTCACTTATGTGATGCTACGACCCACTTCAACTGCTTAGAGTGTAACAGGTCAGTTTGTTTTAAAGTTTTCAAATTAGCCCCTAGTTAGCCTCTAAGTTCAGATGAGCAGGATCTTCAGCTTATTCAGGCACCAATCATTTGTTTAAGAACTCAGGGACTTAGTCAGTCTGCAGGGACCAGTTCTGTTCATGATCCTTTGGTGATACTTGTATGCTTAGCCAACCCCTGCACATTGTTGATCGACCACTTACTGTGCTTTCCTTCCTCATTAACTATGCTCTTAGCACACTTTCCATTCTACTCCTTGAACCCCCAAGGCTTATTGGCTCTCTAGAATATCTGCCCAAAAGATTCCTCTGCCTGGAAATGTTTTGCCACTGCTCTCAGTAGAAGGTAAGCTCCTTGGGAGCCCAGACATAATCTGTCTTTTAAAATTCTGTATTCTCAGTTCAAAGAACAGTGCCTGGTATATAGTAGGTAAATATTAGCCACAAAAACCACCCCCAAAACAGCTGGTAGTGAAGAGAGGGGACAGAAAATTGACAGAATTATATCTATAAGAAAATATGTTTGAAAAAATAATTTATCTGAATAAAGGTTCTTTCTTTCCTCCATTGTTCTGTTCCCTCTGTCCCACTCCCTCTTTTCTTTCCTCCTTTTCTTAACTTGGTCTTTATTTGTACATTGTTTAAAAATGGAGGCAGGTAGATATCAGAGAATAGCATGTAGAAAATTTAGGCATTGTGATTCATTGTTCTTGGCTTATTCACTTTAAACTGACCTAAACAAATTAATAGAGTTATAATTGTCATCTTGTTGCAAATTAGGTTTTATATTAATTGAACATATACATTTAACAAAGGCAAATAGTTCTACAAGTCTTAGAATGAAAGATGGCTATTTATTCTGATAGTTTCCTCCATATTTCTAAAAATATTTAATATATTGATTTTTCAAATTTTTATATATCACCTATTAATATCCTTCTATGAAGTATTAGTATTTAGTTCTCTTTCACTTTCCCTGTCTCCCTCACTTGCATTAATCTCCTCCAGTGCTTCTAATATTGCTAAATCAATATTAAGTGTTTACATTATTATGCCTATGAAATACTGTTCACAGACAAACTACCTAGAGTTCCACAATTAAGATACTCTCTTGTGAAACTTTTGGTTTTCTTGTGAGTTAAAAATTGCATTATTTGCTTAAATTTCTATGTACCCATCATTTATTTGTTCTTAAATTCTCTAACAAAGCTGTAAAGCTCCCCTTAATAAGAGAAAATACATCCAGTAGTATATCAGTTGCAGTTTTTTTTTTTTTTTTTTTTTACGGTTCGCGGGCCTCTCACTGTTGTAGCCTCTCTCATTGCGGAGCACAGGCTCCAGACGTGCAGGCCCAGTGGCCATGGCTCACGGGCCCAGCCGCTCCGCAACATGTGGGATCTTCCCAGACCAGGGCAGGAACCTGTGTCCCCTGCTTCGGCAGGTGGACTCTCAACCACTGCGCCACCAGGGAAGCCCCAGGTTTTGTTTTGTTTTTTTTCCTTTTGAAGACCTTCCTCCATATTCCTGTTCCAAATTGGGAAGGTTGCACTCTAAGCCAGTGATCTGCAAACTTTTTCTGTAAAGGACCAGATGGTAAATATTTTAGGCCTTTGTTGTAAGAGTTCAATACTATCATTAGAGCAAAAAAAAAAAAAAAACAAAAAAACAGCTCCAGACAATAATTGAATGAATGGGCATAGATTTGTCTGAATAAAACTTTATTTAATCAGAGTGTCATCCTGTTACCAGAGTTTTTTGACTCCAGTCCTAGGTCCACTTTCCATTTATCATCATAGACCTCTTCTCACCATCAATCTCGGAAGGCCATTCATGTCCCTCCTGTATGGGAGTCTCCATTTCTGAAGCTCATTTCTTCCTATTTCTTGGTTTCTTCTCTTGTTTTAATGAAACTTATCTTTCAGGAGATTTCAGATAAAAGTTGCATAAGATGTAATATTTTAAGACATCAGTTGAATGTAAATGTCTGTATTTTCCTCTCACACCTGATTAATGGCTTCCCTGGGTCCAGAATTTTAGGTTGGAATTCAGTTTCTCATAATATCAGAAGGCATTGTTCCATGGTATTCTAGCTTCCAGTGCTCATTTTAACAAGTCTGTTGCCATTCTAGATTCCTAATTTTTTGAAGCTGGCTTGATTTTTTAATCTTTTTTTTTCTTTTCTATGAAATGTTTCAGATATACTAAATGTTACAGATAATAGTATGAATATATCCATGTTCTTACTACCTAGCTTAAAAAAAAGAACAATATAACCCAGAGTGAAAGTTGAAATTCCACATATATCACTACCCGATCTAATTTCCCTATTTTCTTTGCAAAGGTAATCCTAATTGGTGTTTTAATGTTCCATGCCTTTTAACTTTTATTATCTAATAATGCATCCATACACAATATATAGTATTAATTTGCATGTATTCAAACTTTATATAAATAATATAATGTATGATGTTCTGAGACTTGCTTTTTTTCTCATTATGTTTATAATATTTACTTGTGCTGACATATGTAGTTCCACTTACTTTTTTCCCTATAATGAAAGGACATGAGTTTTCACATCAAAATAACCCACCAAATAGCTGTTTCAATGAGTACTACACTAAGGCACATCATTATGACATTTTAGAATGCCAGATATGAGATCCTAAAAGTTTCCAGAGGAAAAAAAAATAGGTAATCTGGTGTGTTGGACATCTGTTTGCCCTTAAATCCAGTCCTACTTTTCTGTGCTTAGGGAGATAAAAGCCTACATTTCTTAGACTCTTGACAGGGGTTCTAATCATGTTCTGCAACAGAAAACACTGGCATGAGATTCAAAGAGGAGAGGAAGCAAATAGCCACAGCAGTGCCTCTTTATGGCCCCACCACAAGCTGTGTGGTCCCTCCTGTGATGCAGAGACAGTGCAGGCTCAGGGCGTCCAGCAGGGGTGATGATAGCTTCCTCATCTGCATAATACTTACTTCTCTTTGGAGGATTTCCTTTCTTTCTTTGATTCTGCACCTCTTCTGTCTCTTTAGTAATCAATTCCCTGTATTCAATATGTCTCTGTTTCCTGACTTTTCCCTGCCTGATACACTTGGTTTATGCAACATGACTGAGGAGCACTTCTAAAAATACTCCTATCAAAGCACCTAGCAGTGTGGATGAAATGTAAAATCTTCTTTTTAAATGCTTGGTTTAGTAGAAAAGAAGGTAAAGGAAATATTCTCAGGACAAAAACAGAGTAGAAAATGAATTTTTAAGAGTCTGAAAAAAACAAGTGTAAGTGAGGATTTGGAGTAACTGAGCCCCCATTACCTACTGAAGGGAGTGTAAATTGATACAACTATAATGGAAATCAGGTAGTAATAACTAGCAAAGTTACAGGTAAACATTTCTAAGGACTCAGCAATTCTACATCTAGATACAGACCCTTGAGAAATTCTCTCTTATGTACCCAAGGAGAATATACAATGAAGCTCATAGGAGTGTTGTTTAAACTAGTGAAAACTGGTGTATCTATTAATAGGACAATTAATAAATAAATTGTGGTATAGTTAAAAAAAATGCCAGACAAGTCTGAAAATTAATAAATATGATATAGGTCAACATTGATAAATCTCAAAAACATAATCTTGAGTGAAAAAAAAGCTACTTGTAAAAGCTTGTGATTATTATATCTTTATATACAAATTTAAAATATGCAAAATAATACTATATCTTGTATGTGGATATATAGGTACATAGTAAAAATATGAATACATGTAAAACCATACATACAAATTATAAATACCAATTCAGGATACTAAACAGTATGAAGCAAGGAGACCTGGATAGGTTAGAGGTACATAGGGAGAAAAAAAATTTGTTTAAAAAACTCTGTAATGTTTTATTTATACAAAGAAATAAAGATCTAAAACATATATGGCAAAACAGGTTTGGTAAAGCTGGAGAGATGGGGACTGAGTGTTTATTTTCTCTATTTTTCTGTATATTTGAAATAAAAAAGAAATCAGGTTATTAGACATGGGAATTTAATAGTCCAATTAAGATTTTCTTGGCTTAAAAATCAGTAAGGTATGCTTCAGTTTTAACTGAAAGAATCATAAAGTGATTTGAGATTATTTATTTTAATTTATTGAATGAGTGATGCTCCCTAAAATCTTACCATTTTAATTTATCTTCATTTTCAGTGTTCAAAATGTTTGAAGTATGTACAGTTATGCCCTAATATTTCTGGAACCTGGGTGAGAGTACACACTGAATCCACATACTGAATGAATAAATATTTACAATTATAACTCATGCTGAAAAAATTTCAAAATAAAATATATTGTATGTATATATTCATAGTGACAAATAAAGTAACTTTTTTTTTTTTTTTTTTTTTGCTGTATGCAGGCCTCTCACTGTTGTGGCCTCTCCCATTGCGGAGCACAGGCTCCAGACGTGCAGGCTCACCTGCCATGGCTCACGGGCCTAGCTGCTCTGCGCCATGTGGGATCTTCCCGGACCGGGGCACGAACCCGTGTCCCCTGCATCGGCAGGCGGACTCTCAACCACTGTCCCACCAGGGAAGCCCTAAAGTAACATTTTCACATGCATAAAATCAGCAAAATTTTAAAGGTGACTTTAGTTACCTTTAGGAACTAATTATAATTACATATGTCTAGGTATTCAGTATGATAAGATGGTGATATTTGGATGTAAGTAACAAAACAAAGACTTACATAATTCACAAATTAATAATTATTATTCTATACATGATTTTTTGCATATTTTCAGCAAAATCTCTATTTGTATAATAAAATTTGTCAGATAATTTTTGTTCTCTTGCAATAATGAACCACAAAACTGAAAAATGTAATTATATTCAAAGTGAACAAAATTTTTTTATATTTTCATCAAAACATAATTAAAAACTAATACAAAAAGTTAAAAAATCAAAAAGTTCTTTCCTTCTAAAATATCTTAAGATTTCTATTAGAAATAAAAAATACAAATTATAATATCAAAGACTAAAATTGTATAAATAAACCTGGAATATTTTATTACTTTTTGAAAAATTAATTAAATCTTATTAATTACTTTTATAAAAATAAAACTTTTCTCAATTCTAGTGCTCAATGCTCCTTTCTGCCAATATGGAAAAGGGCTTCACACTTCACTATAGTTAACCTGTATCCACAGCTATTGAAATTTAAGCTTAATATCATTCTTTTAATGCTGCAAAATGGTCCTCAGCACCAAGGGCAACTGTTGTGAACACGTTGTTAATTTGTACACAGATTCACTCTAGAAACACAAATTGGAATAGGATGAGAAGTTGAAAACTGGGCTCTGGGCACTATGGGGAAACAATGACAAAATTCTATTACATTCATTTTTCTGAAAATATGGACAAGTTAATTAATTTGTCTATTTACTTTCCCAAGTACTTCTTGCCATTCAAACCCTTTCCTCACTTCCAAGCCATGTGTGTCCTCCAAATGCACTTCACAACTGTAAACCTGTACCCCTTGAGACCAGTCACCTTTTGTAATGGGACAGGGTTCAAGATGTATGGCCTCCAGAGATGTTTGTCACCAGCAGGGACATTTAGGGAAGAGGTCATGCTGTTCCCAATCTGAAGCAACAGAGGCACCTGCATGTTCTTTAATAAACGTGTTTCTTTGTGTTTGTGGGCCTAAAACATGGTGCCCAAAGTAGGGGCACCTCTTGCCAGGGTCTAAATGTGGTATTGTTAAAAATAATGTAAGATAAGTAAATTTAAGCCTATTTGATTTCCAAAGATCTTGGAAAATGAGTCACAAGTCTTGAGCACAAGTCGTGGTCTTTCTAGGTCATTCCATACCGCCTATCCATGCAAAAAAAGAAAATTAAAATACTTTTTTTTTTTTTTTGGTAGCATGTATTGGTAGTTTGCTGGGTTTTGTTGCTGAATAATATTCCATTGCATGGGCATACCACATTTGTTTAACCTTTCACCAGTTGATGGACATGGATTGTTTCCAGTTTGGGGCTATTATGAATAACTCTCCTATGAGCCTGAATGTATGTCTTTCTGTGGACGTACATTTGTATTTCTCTTAGATGTGGAAAAACTGAGTTGTAAATACACACTTAACTTTATAAGAAGCCACCAAACTGTTTTCCAAAGTGGCTCTACCATTTTCCATTCCATGGGTATGAGAGTTCTAATTTCTCCATGTCCTCACCAACATTTGTTATTGTCTGTCTTTTTGATTATGGCCATTCTAGTAGTATCTCATTTTGTTTTTATTTATTTTTAAAATTTAGATATAATTGACATACAATGTATTAGTTTCAGTTATAAAACATAATGATTCCATATGTGTATACATTGCAAAATGATCACCTAGCCTAATTAGCATCCATCACCACAAATAGTCACACTCTTTTATTCTTGTGATGAGAACTTTTAAGATTTATTCTTTTAGCAAATTTCAAATATACAATACAGTATTAACTAACTATAGTCACCATGCTGTACATTTTATTCCCAGGACTTGTTAATTTTATAACTGAAAATTTGTACCTTAGGATCACCTTCACCCATTTTACCCATTCCTCACTCCCTGCCTCTGGCAAGCACCAATCTGGTCTTTGTTTCTATGATTTCAGTTTTAGTTTGTTTGTTTTAGATTCTACGTAGAAGTGAGACCCTATGGTATTAGTCTTTATAGGTATGACTTATTTCACTTAGCATAATGCCCTCAAGGTTCATCCATGTTGTCACAAATGGCAAGATTTCATTATTTTTTGTGGCTGAATAATATTCCATTTTACATAGGTATATATCTATATTTACATCGATAGTTAGATAGATATGCCATATTTTCTTTATCCACTCATTCATGGATGGAAACTTAGGTTGTTTCAATGTCTATGTCTTGGTTATTGTAAATAGTGTTGCAATGAAGTGGGGAGTCACATATCTGTTAAAAGTTAGTGCTTTAATTTCCTTCAGATAAATACCAGAAGTGGAATTGCTGAACCATATGGTAGTACCTCCTGTGTTTTCCATAGTGGCTGCACCAATATAAATTTCTACTAAATCAGTTTTTAAAAATTAAAATGAAGGAAGTAAATGTTGAAATAGTAATGGATATTCTTTTCCCCAAATATTATTTTGTAAATCCCATTTTTGTGCTTTAGGCAGTTTTAAATAATAACAGTAGTGCATGGTGCCTCAAGGACTCTAATAGGGGTTTGAACATGCTATCTCATTTAGTCCTTGGACCATCCTTGTAACGTTGTTGTCCTTTGGGGCCCAGTGGTTTTTCTGCTGGTGGTCTGTAGAACTGAAGTTCAAATCAGAGATGTGATATTTCAAAGCCCTGTCTCTTAACCACTGTCAAGTTGTGGGTCCTTAAGAACACATGATTTTTATGGTTGGATGAATAAACAAATGGTGGTATATCTTTACAAAGAAATATTATTAAACCATAAAAAAGAATGAAGTACTGATACATGCTACAACATGGATGGCCCTTGAAAACATTATGCTAAATGAAAGAAGCCAGACACAAAAGGCCACATACCATATGGTTCCATTTCCATAAAATGTCCAGAATAGGCAAATCCATCGAGACAGAAAGCAGATTAGTGATTGCCAAAGGAAAGGGGGAAAGGAAAATGAGGAATGACTGTTTAATGGGTTCTGGGTTTTACTTTGGAATAATGGAAACATTTCGGAACCAGATAGATTTTTGCAACATTGTGAATGTACTATTTTATATGTCACTGAACTGTACACTCTAAAATGGTTAATTTTGTTAATCATTTGTGAATTTCACTTCAATAAAAAATACAAAATGAATTTCCCATCAATAAAATAAATTTAATTCTCTTTCACTCTTCCATCATTTCTATGCTAAACCGTTATGTCTGCCATTGTATTGTACTTGGGCCCTTTTAATAAAATGATGTGACATTTTTACACAATTTTGTCGATCTTATGCAATTTTGAATTGCAAAAAGAAGCAATTTAGGATATGTGCAAATATATCTGCACTTATGTGTATTTAACCTGAACATTTATATTTTGTGGCTGTATGTGTGGTGGGGAGGTGATGATGGGAATGGGGGAGTTATTACGAATTCCCTTTTCGTCAGGGAGATAGATTTTAATTTCCCAGTTCTAACAAGAGAGAATGGTTCGATCACCTGACAGTTTGGGGGTTCATTTTTTCCAGTTGGCTGAGGAGTGAAGGACAGAGGCGTGTGCAGCAGCCGCGTGTCACTCCTCTCAATTACAGCTCCTTTAGGATGCCATCAATATGCACCAGCGCTTTCTCACTCTTTTTTTTTTTTCAGCCAGAAGCAAATGAATATATTATCCATCAGCAGCCAGACACAGGGCAAATGGATCTATGAGTCGTGGGTGATTGGGATTCCACGCGTGCTTAGAGGTGTGGACTATCCTTCAGAACTCATTTTCACGGATGCTGACGTGCGAGACAGTCCTCCTAGACCTGTCTGTCAAACGGCAACACGCTCTGCAGAAAAATTAGATTACTCATGCTCAGACAGAGGGGGTGTCGGCAATGTAGAACGGCCCCTTAAATACCAATTACACTTGTGTTTACAAACCCACGTGAAGGGCTTTGTTTCGTACTGGCTACTCGGGCTGTGCATGAACGTGGTTCTTCACTGATGTCTGGAAATAGACGGGCACACACAAACGTGCGTGCGCAGTATGCACAGTTTTTCTCCTCATTTTAAATTTAATTTCAACAAACCCGAGAGGCTCGCTTTATTTATTTAAGTGGCTAGATTTATTGTTTTACTTGTATTGCACTAAGAAGCTTTGCAAAATCTACTGCCTGAGTACCTATCATCCATATCCAAATATCTATTATAAGCAAGAAATTTTCAGGTGAATTCTCTTTGTCAGAGCAGAAGGGAGCGAGGCTCCCTAAACTCATAGTAAAGATATATTTCTGGGCTCTGCATTTCATTCACAGTGTTTGCACAGTTACTGAAGACAACAGATGCGTCAGAATTCATAAGGCGAACCCACTGCCGTTAGGCACAGGCTTGTCCCTAAAATCTATTTTTTAAAAATAAAAATATAAATGAGAAAATCACTTGTAATGAAAATTATATATCAAAGGGGCAATGAAATCTCACTGAAGGGCAAAGAGAAGAGCTCCGGGAAGAGAGATTTTTAAAGACCCCAGAGAGGTGCATGGTGACTCTTGGCTGGAAATAGACGCTGACGGGTTGGGAGGTGGAGTATTTCCCAGCACCTTCTGGAGGGCTTTCCACCGCACAAGAAAGAGGCTGGTGGGGATGAGATTTGCCTCCTTGTAATGACATGACAGTGCTAGGCTCTTTGAAACTCCCGGGGTATGTTCTGGGATGCTAATTGAGCATCTGGATCTCCATCTAGTGGGGTGTTTATTTGAATTTACTTGCAGCTTCTCAGTGGCCAATTCTGCCTGATTTTTGTGATCAGAGTAGGAACTGTGGCGGACTTCTCTGTCTCCTCTGACTGCGGCACTTGCAGCTTAGACCCAACTTTCTGCATGCCTCCACATTTTGGCATCTTTCTGCATTTAATGCAGCAAAAAGGTATTTATCCAGCATTCTGTCATCCAGAAAACTATTAACTTTTGCATCTGTTCTTTGCTGCTATTGGGATAATTGGTGTTCCTAATAATGACCCTGAAGCGATTCAGGTGCCTTGTGAATCATACAGGATTACATTCTATTTTGTAGCATTGGGAGTGAGGAAGTGTCTGGGGTCCTGAAAGAGTTCAGTGGTGTGACAGTTACAGTCGTGTTTGGTAGGGCAACCTGCAGCTTGAGGGAAGAAGCTCTCCTTGTTCACTAACAATTCTCCATCCCTTATGAATGCATCCAGCAGACGCTTTCTGAGTATGTAGACTTATCAGGCACTCTGCTAGGCACCAGAGATTCAGAGATGGATTAAACTCAGGCCCTGTCTTTAAGAGACCCTCAGGATAGAGTTGAAACAGGCTTATGCCCTGATAGTTGTAAAATAGTGATCATGATTCACTGAGTGTTTTTGGAGCCCTCAGAATGGGCACCTAAGTCAGAGGCTGGTGGGAATAGTGCTCAAGGTGATTGTAAAAGCTTGAATGGGAGCTGTGAGGGGTGGAGAGGACCAGGCGGAGGGGAGAGGATGAGCAAAATTCCAGGGCTGTGACACCAAGCAACATCTGCTGGGAACTGTGAGTGCGGCTGGGAGATGATGTACAAGAGGAAGATGCTGGGGCTTTTGAGGGGGCAGGTCACACAGGTCCTTGCATCACATTAAGACATTGGACTTCATTGTGAGCCTATGGGGACCATTACAAGGCTTTAAGAGTAGCCTTTCAGGGTCAAATTTTTGTTTTCATTTGGAGTTTCCTATAACTTCTTTTTTGTTTTGTTTTCCAGGTGCAGTCTTAGGAGATCTATCCCATGTAGCAAATAGAAGTGGAGCTTTTGGGTATGAGGCAGAGTTATTGGTGGTCAGCTGCCCAGGTTGTCTTTTCCTTTCCACTAGCCCTTGAGGTCCTGGGACACTGTCTGGGGACCTGAGAGGTGTTTGGGTATGAAGAGGTAATAAGGACCTGGATTGGAATGGTGAGAGCAGGACCGGGGAGAGGGAATGATCTGAGAAACATTTAGAAGGAAAAACTGGTAGGTGCAGCAGGCAGCCTTACAAAGACTTTCCCTATGTTTGTTTCTATTACTTTACCAACTGAGAAAAAAGTATCCTACTGCTTGACCCTGGGTTGGAGACTTACTGAATAAGGAAGACATGGTATTTTCCTTCCAGAGATGGTAAAGAAATTTTTAGTGTTCCTGAGTTCTGAACCCTTATTAGAAGAGCTCAGGCTCTCTCAGGTTTGAAAGAGAGGGAAATAAATGCTTTGAGATTAGAAGGCTGATAAAGAAAGCTATTTCCTAAAGCTGGAAAGAGGGGCCATGACTTCATATGACCCCAGAGTTAAACTCCTAAGATCCTGTTGGCAGAGGGGTCCCAGAGAGGACTTTCTATGTGTAACTGAAAAAACTCAGCACTTGAGACCAGGGACAGTGTTGGCTTATTCCAGGGTCTCAGCAAGGGAGATTTTATCAAGGCATGAACCACTTAGATGGAGGGGATCTGGTGTTCCTGGTTCCATCATTTGACAATGAGTAGCAAAGGCAGTGACCAAATAAGCAGGCTGGCTGACACTAGGGCCTGTCCTTGAATGGAACTGGCCATTGTTTGGACAGACTTCCCCTCTCAGTGTTCTAGAAGATCCAGAAGGTGGGCAGTGCAGGGGTTGTGATAGTGGATTTCCTACGCATGGAGCAAATAGAAGTATGCTGGTTTTAACATCATTGATGGAAACAGAAGAGATGCAAATGTGCAAGTGTTTCAAATGTTGTGAACAGTTCATGACTGGGTGATTGATTAGATTCATGAATGAGGATGAGTCAAAGATTACTTTCAGGTTTTTAGCTTGAGTCAATTGTTAGGTGAAATTATATGCCATTGGAGAATAACGCAAAAAAAAAAAAAAACCGGTGAGTGATGAAAGTTCAGTTTGAGAGCATTAAATATGAGGGACACAATGGATTCAAGTATCCCAGAGGCAGTGTAGTTTGGAAGTTAAGAGTATCAGGTCTGGAACTACATTATTTGATCCTGGGTGAAGAACCTCTCTCTATGCCTCAGTTTCTTCATTTGGAAAATTGATATCCAAAGAGGATGGTGGTTTTTAAATTGGCCAATTAATGCTTTGGCACTCTTTTCATTGACAAGTTGGATATATTTCTTCTACCCTTGAATCTGGGTAAGTCTGTGACTGCTTTGACCAATAGAGTATGGCCCAAGTGACAGGATGTGACTTAAGAGGCTACATCATAAAAGGCAATGCAGCATCTCTTTTGTCTGCAGGGACACTCACATTTGGAGCCCTGAGACTCCATGGGAGAAGCCAGACAACTCTGAGGCTTCCGTGTTGTGAGGAAACCAAGTGCACTTTGAACACATGTAGATGATCTGATTGATAGCCTTAACTGAGGTCCCAGACCATGGTCAGCAGCAATTGCCACACGTGTTTGTGAAGATGATTCCAGGTGATTCTAGCCCCCAGCTGTTGAGTTACCCCTTGCTGTCCATCTTCCCAGTTGAGGTCCTAGATATCATGATGCAGAAAGAAGCCATCTTTACTGTGTTCAGGATTCACAGAATAATGAAATGATTGTTTATCTCAAGAAACTCGAGGTACTTTGTTATACAGCAGTAGTGCATCAGTCTGGGCTAACTGAGAAGCAGACACCAAGAAGGGATTAAATGTCAAGATATTTATTAGAGGAAATACATGAAAGAGAAAGTATAAAGGAAGCCAGGAGATATATGGAGAACCATCAGGCCATGGTGCATGTCTAGCCCCTAGTGAAAGAGAAAGGGAAGGAAGAGGGAAGTTTGGACAGATCTGAGCATTTCTAATAAAAGTTCAGCAAGGTTTTTGGGGAGTCTTCAAGTCAAAGACACCTGTCAGAGGAGCTTCAGATCTCCTAGTATCAGATCTACCCTGGTATCCCACCAGAATTCAAAAGTGTGGCTCTGAAACAAAAGCTATGACAGATTTCAGGACCCAGAAGTTGGGCTGTCAGTCAGCAGCAGAGATCAGAGAGAAGAATTCTCATGGCCATCAAAAATCCTAATGGGGACCAATGGTATCTTCCTCATTTGATTGTTTTGAGAATTAAATTATTATATATTTTATACGTGTATACATACTGTGCCTGGAGCATCACCTGATACATTGTAAATCCTCACTAAATATTTACTATTATTAGCAGTCATCTTTGAAATTATGAGAGTGGATAAGACCATCTAAGAAAAGTTAGTAAGAAGAGCCATATATTCTGGATAAAATTATGGGGATATTTATCAACATTCAAGAGGCACTCAGAAGAATGAGAAACATGAATAAATCCAATAGCTGATATTAGTTGACATTTACTATGTGCAGAAACTGTGCACCACTGAAATATAAGCTCCAAGAAAGCATGGACTTTTTGTCTAAAGAGTTTACTGGTATATCCCTGGTGTCTAAAACAGTCTCTGGTTGGAGGTTGAGGGAGTTCTGTTTCAAGAGAGCGAGATGTATTTCAGGTGATAAGCAATGATCGAACTAGAATATCATCATTTTGAAGGCTCAGATGAAATAATTGATCAAGGCAATGTTCAACAGTATCTGCTAACATCTAAAATTAGAGACAATCTGGCGTTTATGTATTGGGTTGGCCAAAAAGTTCGTTTGGTTTTTCCGATACATTTTCCCAATACATCCTGATGGAGAGCACATTACAGGTTATGGAGTGTGTGTGTGTGTATGTGTGTGTGTGTGTGTGTAAAATCAAATGAGGCTGATCAACTCTCTAGATCTTACTACAAAGTTAAAAAATATAGGAAAGAGAAAAATAAGTTAAATGACACAATTTCACAATCAACAAAATTCGGATTGTAGGAAACTGCAGGACAAATCATCCAGTTTCTTTATTAAATAAATTAGAAAAAAGGGAGATGTATTTAATTAATTGCAATGTATGGACCCTGTTTGGATCTGACTTGCATAAGTTATTACAAAATATCTCTGTGATTATGAGAATTTGAGCACTACTTGGATATTTGAGGCTATTAAGGACTTAATATTTAGATTTAACAGCAGTATTTAAAAATGATTTTCAAAGGCATTCTTTATCTTTCAAGATATACAGTGAAATATTTATTGATGAAATGATACCATGTACGTGATTTGCTTCTAAATAACCTGGGGTGAGGGTGGTGGGAGAAGGAATAGATGAAACAATACTGACAATGAATTGAGAGTCCTTGAAGCTGGGTGATGTTCATTATACCAGTCTCTCAATTTTTATATATATTTGAATTTTTTGGAATTACCTAACTATAAGTTAAATAGTAAACATTAACATAAGTGCTGTGGCATTAAAGTAAAACAAATGAGGGAGTGAGGCAAAGTGTCAAATGTAGCAAAGCTCTGGTCAAATGAAAACTGAAAAATGCACCCATTTGGCTTTAGGAAGTCAGTGCCTGTGACTTGCACAGTTGCGATGTGAATTTGTAGCGAAGGAAGCACATAGAATGTTTAGATTCATCTTTGAGGAAGTTTGAAACAGAAAGAAAAACATGGGGATGGTAGTTTGAGAGGACCTGGGGTCAAGTGCTAAAAAGAAGGTGGGGAGTTGGATAGGTTGATTAGAAGTAAGTGAACATTGGATGGAAGAGAATAAAACAGGTGGAGGAGTTTGAAGGAACCTGGGTCATGGTCACTGGAGCTGAGAAGGTCAAGGACTGGTGAAGACAGGGTATTGGATGGTCATCTACATGGGGTCTGGAGTTACCCAAGGCAAAATCTGGCCTGTGGTGGTGAAAGAGTGTTGGACAGCAAGATGCCAAAGTCCTCCACGAAAGTGCTATAACCAGATGGGACTGATTGTGATCATTAAGTTTCAAGACCTCCCCAGGGAAGTCCCAGTTTACAAGCCAGATAGAATGACACCTAGTCTGACTGACCCTTTCAAATATTCTTTGAGTTTTATTGTCTCCATAAAAAAAGGTGATTCAGTGTGAGCCTTTTCTCTTCTTTATTTTTTGCTACAGTTTTTTCTATATCCTCAAACTGTGGTCTTTGTTAGCTTGTCCCTCTAGTTCTCTCTCTGAAAAACACAAGTTCAGGCTGTAATGGAATAACTGGATTATGAATATCTTCCCTCTTCTGAGCTGTGGGCCAAGGGAGAAAGCAAGGTTGAGATGAACTTCTATGGCTCAGCTAGAGGAGACATTTTCTGGCAGCTTTATAGTTTCCAAGCTGAGGAGAAACAAATTGGTCATTTCTATGCCTCTGTCTTACTTTGTGCTTCTGAATAAAAGAAGTGTTTAGGTTTTTCTGGAAAACCATCCTTTTCTTAGATTTCCAGTAACTTTTCATTTGGGTTTTACTCTTATAAAACAAAATTAAAAATACAAACAAATATCAGAGAACTGACCAATCTCTCCCCATGTCCTAGTTGCTCCAGTCTTTGAGGCCCCATGAATGATATCTGAGAGGGACATAAACTGGATGGATAGGACAGAACCTAATTGCCAGCCATGTCCAAGGTGGGCTGGAATGGCTGGTGCCTGGAGGGCAGAGAGCCAACTGAGAGGACCCTGCAGTCATGGAGGCAGGTGAGGACAGGGTCAGGGTAGTTTGTGTCACCCTCTTGGACCATGACTCCTGTGATTAAAGTTTCTTCTCCCTCACAGCTTCTGTCTCCTGTGAGTCTCTGCTGCTGCCCTTTTTGTCATCATCTCTATTATAGCCATGGTGGCTGGGCTGTGTAAACACAGAGGTAAGGAAGAGACAAATACCACATGATATCACTTATATGTGGAATCTAAAAAATGATACAAATGAACTTATTTACAAAACAGAAACAGACTTACAGACTTTGAAAACAACTTATGGTTACCAAAGTTGAAACCTGGTGGGGAGGGATAAATTAGGAGTTTGGGATTAACATATACACACTACTATATATAAAGTAGATAACCAACAAGGGCTTACTATATAGCACAAGGAACTCTCCTCAATATTCTGTAATAACCTATATGGGAAAAGAATCTGAAAAAGAATGGATATATGTATATGCAGAAATGAATCACTTTGCTGTACACTTGAAACTAATGCAACATTGTAAATCAACTATACTCTAGTATAAAATAAAATTAAGAAAAAAAGAGAGAAAACAGGGGGAGACTTTTGGTCTTCCCCAATCTGCCTGTTAGATTGCTTTCTAGAGTCCACAGATAACTCATTCCCTCTTACCTGGACCCAGAACCTCGCAATTGCAATTGGATGCTATTATTTCAAGATAAATATTGAATATTGATGCTTATTATTTTAATCATTCACTCCATTATTTTAACCAGAATATTTTTTTCCTTTTCCCATAATCTTTTTAATCACAAAGACCCCTGCATTTAGAAATAGTATTTTTGAATTTAGATCCAGAATCAGAAAATAATCCCCTATTAATGAAGAGAAAGTATATATGCCAAACCCTAGGTCAAATTGAATGTTGAAAATTCAGGCCTGGACCCAATCTGGAGCAGATAGGAAAATCTACCTACACTTTAGCCTCATCATTTACTTTTCCTTCAAGTAGCTCAATAGGAAAATTAGCATAGTCTTAAAATTACTCTGAAGTCTACTTATATTTACAAGAGAAGACATGTGGTTTGTTAACAGAGAATGGAAATACTCAAGGTAACCTCAGTGCAAATGTGATTTGCGTAATGAATTCTCCTGAAAACTGGGACAAGAGGTAGGGAAAAAAAAGAGGCAAGTGGGAAAGACATAAATTATAAACTCTGCAAATTCTTCATAAAGGAGAATCCTCTCTCTGGGGTTCTTTTACATTGCTATGAAATTCTCTGAACTTTCTAATTTCCAATAAGCTTTTCTTCAGCTATGCAATTCATTTTTTAAAAATTTACATGAGTGCACAGATTTCCTTTGTTGATCAAGTAATTGTAAAAGAATATTATTTAACATTTATTTAAATATATCTTCAGCTGTAGTATATTTTGTTACATGGTGGTTTTTTTTTTTTTTTTGTGGTACGCGGGCCTCTCACTCTTGTGGCCTCTTGCGTTGCGGAGCACAGGCTCTGGACGCGCAGGCTCAGTGGCCATGGCTCACAGGCCCAGCCGCTCCGTGGCATGTGGGATCTTCCCGGACCAGGGCACAAACCCGTGTCCCCTGCATTGGCAGGCAGACTCTCAACCACTGCGCCACCAGGGAAGCCCACCTGGTGCTTTTTTGAATTTGATAAAACCCCTTATCAATACCAGTAGTTAACATTTCATGTTTACCCATTTCCAATGATAATCAAGTTCCTGGCTATATAACTATAGATTCTCTGAAATCACAGTGTACGTTACTTAGAAAATAAAGAAATGATTTGGGAGAAGCCATGGGCAATGGGGTTCCTCTCTTGGGGGTCCAGCCTCCAAGAATGCTGGAGGCTCTGGGCTGGTTTTGAATAAGATCCACTGGAGAAATGATGGTGGAGAGCCTGGACTTGCTATTCAAGAGACTTAAGTTCTGTTCTTGACTTTGCTGCTAATCTGCTCTGTAACTTTGAGAAATTAAGATTTTTTTCTTTAGGTGCAAAATAGGGGGAATTAATACAATATTTTCTAAGGTCACATCCACTTCTAAGATGTAAAGAATCTAATTTGTGGATACTTTGAGGATTTTTTCTTCTGAAAATCAAATCAAGTCATCAGGGAGAGATGGGCCTAAATCAGTAACTCTTAAACATAGCTGCAAATGGAAATGATCTGGATAATTAAAAAAAACTGAGATTTCTGAGCTCCAATTAAGAGCTTCTAAATTATGCTGTCTGGTGGAAAGGTCTAGGAATCTGTATCCTAAAACTCCTTCAGGTGATTTTGATGCAACAGATTCAAGGACTTGAGTTTGAAAATCTCCGGTTTAGGTGATCTGCAAGGGTCTGTACAATTTTGAGCATCTCTGACTCTCATCAATGTTTATTAAAGTACCAACTGCTTGTCCAGAACTGCATGCAAATGATAGTGCACTAAAATGAAGACAACTTGTCCTCAAGAATCTTAATTTAAAAAAAGTACATATATTATACAAAGATTATAAATAAATCCACTCCATCATGAAGCTCTTTATACAGGTATAATTAAAAACCTTGCCGTTCTAACAAAACAGGAAAGTAACTTCAGTGGGGTAAAACAACAAAACAAAACAAAAAAACCAAACCAGATGAAATTCATGTTATTTTCTCAAGAGTCCAATTTTAAAACTTGTAAATTTAGAATGTGCTGGATATAGTCAAAGAGGACAAAAAACAACAACAACAAAAAACCCATGGGGAATAAGTACCAAGGGCAATGAACTTATCTGGTGTGACTCTAGGACACCAAATAATGATCTTATTGCAGAACTACAGAAGAAAGACAACTTATCTTGCTCTATTCTCACATTCTCTTACATGATTTCCATTTGATTCAACTGCCATGTGAAATTTCAATTGTTTTTATGCCATCACTCTTTCTAGTCTTTGTTTAAAGCTGGGTGTGTGCCTGGTTGAAATGGGGAAACATTCATTGGAGCACATGTGTTTTGAGGCCAATGTTAATTATAGGTTTGGTAACAAGCATCTAAGAATATGGGAGTTCAGCGACTGGGACTGCAGTTCAGGGAACTCCATGGGAACTGTTGGGAGGTGGCACTGAAGGAGACGTTCTTTTCCTTTTCCTCTTGAGCAGATGTACAGAGGCTTTATTCCATCCCAGTCTTTGCCAGGAGAATGAGGCACTGGACTCACTAGGTGATATATAAATTTTACATCTATCTATTTATACATATATACTTTTTCTATCATCTTTCTCTCCATATATATTCTGAAATTTATATATACAAATATTATACCTACCTATTTTCTATCATCTATCTTTCTCTCTATGTATATTCTGAAATGAAGAAGAATGACTTCGTGTTGCCAAAAAGAAAGAATATCTTGGAGGAATGAGGTGATTGAGAAAAAAATTGGTTGACCAGTCACGTGGAAAAGCTTCTTTTAAAAACTCTTTTTTTAACGTCACTTTTTTAAAAACGAAAAAGTCAGTTAAAAATTCAGTTTAAAAAACTCTTGGCTCTTTAATTTTTAGGATGCTTGAAATAATCGCTACCTTGAATGGAATGATGGTGGTTACAGAGTGTGTATGTATGTAAAAATCCATTTGGTTGTACACTTAAGAATTGAGTATTTTATACTATAATGTTAAAATTAAAACAATCAAATTGCTTTTAGTTGCATTTCAATACCAAATATAACATCTTAATAATACTACACTTCTAGATCCAGAATGAATATTTAGAATTCGATATTCAGTATTAGAAGTTCTGCATAACCCACTTTAATTGAGATGTATCTGACAGGGCACAGTAGGACCTCTAGGTGATCCATAACATCAAAATAAACATAGTTTTGAACAAAATGCAAGGAGAAAAAAAAACTAAAACTACAACAACAAAACAGTTGAAAACTAAAAAATAAAGGCAAGGGAAATTTCTTATGAATAAATCATCCATCATCTTTGATCTCAGCAAAATGACCGTTGACTTGGCAGACACTTAAAGAACATTTCTTTTATTTGTAGAAGTTGAAATGATTCCTCATCATGTAATTGTTGGTGTCAAAGCTGAGGTTATTTTCTCTGGCTCAACATCTGTGGCTGCCCCTAGGAACTAATTGGGCAATAAAAGTTTTCAGGCTCATGAAAATAAAGTATTAAAAAGATGACCGATAAATATTAGTTTTATAAGTATAACAATAGGGTTTGGTAACTGATCTCTACCAGTTGTGCGAGGAACAGATTTCAAAATGCCGGAAGTGAAACTGATGTGGCCAAGTGTCAGAGTTGAGGATGTCTGTCTTTGTCTGCACATGAAACAACTTTGATGTGGCTTAAGATGTGTTTTTGTATTTCAAACAGCCCACAGAAGGGAAACCAAACCAGCAAGACATCAAATTATTTACCCTTCCCAGGAAAATATTTTAAAAGCTCTACTAGGGCTCCATTTCCTAAAGCCACCTGTCACCTAAAGCATACGTAATCAGCCCCAGATGCTGGATCCCAACCTGCAACCCCATGACTTGCAGAGAAAATATTTCACTCATTCCTTGGCACATCCTTAATTCATTCGAAGCTAAACTTTCAGGCCATATTTTCTGCTTAAACTTAATAACTCAGCTTTGACATTCCTTCCCAGTGACCCCAAAGTTCCGTTTGGCTGCCTCGACACCTGCTCTCAAATGCATTAGAAGCACTCAGATTTTTTTTTAAACTATCAGTTTTGGTTTCTTTGCTCAGCCTGAGGCCATCCTTTGCACGGAAGTAGAGGATACTAGCTTCTATTCCACTGTGAATTTTATTTCTGTCTTAGGTTTCTCTCAAGGTTTTGTTGATGTTGTTTTGGAGACAAAAGTCCTTGGATCATAAGATCTTGGAAGTCTGTGAATCTTGTGGTTTCACATCTTGATTTTGGAAGATAATGGGGAAAGATTCCAACTATCCTTGTAGTTATCTACTTATGTAAATGAGTTTGTGATAATAAACTTAACTCTGATATTTTCTGTGATGCTAAAAAAATCTGTGGCTCTCTAGAAATTCTGGCATAAACACTAACATCCAAGCATGAACTTTTCAAAAATTTAGTTAACGATCTAAAAAAAGTACAGCTAAAATTTTAAAGAGCCACAGTTAAGGCTTTTTGATTTGATTAAGTTTGTTAAAAATCTGAGAACACAGGAAAATTTCAAATCTATTGAAAAATAATAACTATACCTATTTCCAGTGGGAGGGGGTTATAGCTAAACTTATTGCAGTATGAAAAGGTGGCTAAAATTACTCTGCCTTCCTGTATGAAATAATTTTCCCACATTACTCTATTTTTAAGACTAAGTATATTTTTTATGTTAATGAAATTAAAGATCAAAACACGTTCGGGGAGAGTGTGTTGATTCTGGAATTGTGTGTGTGTGTGTGCGCATGATTACTGGCAATAAATGGCTGTGTTTATGAAAAAAAGGAAATTAGAACATGAAAGAAGTTTAAGCCTAAGACCTCCTCAGATGTCTTTATAAAAATATGGAACTTTATCTGGGAACGTTTTAGTGGTAAATGACTGTTTTTGCTTTTATGAAGGCAGCAACACCTATCTGACCTATATCTGAGAAGATTTAGGAAACACAGTTCCCCAAATTGCCCTGAGTTTCAGAAAGTAACTGCAAATGGAGGCATTTTATTTTTTGGAGGGGGAAATCAAGAGGTTAAAATAATAATCTCCACCTACAACTTGTTCTGAGCTGCTTTTTTCTTTCAAACTGGGGTGGGCAGATGTAGAATCTTAGACACTGGTTTCCCTATCGTATTTCCCTCTAACTCCCGGTAACACCAAATAAACCCTTAATCACATAAGAAATCACTCAACTTTTACTACCCCTCCTGCTCCTTGACCCATCACTAGCCCATTTCATTTCCCATGGTCTGGCCTCTTGGCCTCTTTCTTTAAAAGCCGTATCACCGGGCTTCCCTGGTGGCGCAGTGGTTGAGAGTCCGCTTGCCGATGCAGCGGACACGGGTTCGTGACCCGGTCCAGGAAGATCCCACATGCCGCGGAGCGGCTGGGCCCGTGAGCCATGGCCACTGAGCCTGCGCGTCCGGAGCTTGTGCTCCACAACGGGGGAGGCCCCAACAGTGAGAGGCCCGTGTACCGCAAAAAAAAAAAAAAAGCCGTATCACCTGGCCATCAAGCAAATTCCAGCCCCTGGATCCTGTCTGCTTTCTCGTTTCCACCAGGTTACCTAGAGTTTACAGACTGGCCATGCTGCCTCTGATCCTTTTCTGTCCCTGGAATTGTTGTCTCCCCACTCCCCCTGCCACCCCCAGGCATAAAGTCTTTCTCTAGCGCTGGGTCCGTTCTTCTACCAGCTACTTAGAGGTCTTGATTCCTTGAAGAAGATGTTTTTTTTCTTTCCTTCCCACTAGAGAAATGAAACATTGCTTCCCACTCTGAATGATGCCTCACTTGGCAACTTTCCATGTGATTTCCCATCCACAGGTAGATTGTTTATGAGACTAGTGCATGTTTATGAGACTAGGGCACCTACTTCTAAGTCCAAAACCCATCAACCATTCTTCATGAAACAAAATGAATACATGATTTCTAACCCGAAAGTTAGTATCAAAGCCTTAAAAAATTCTCATCATCTCCACTTCAACATGTCCCAAATAACCTTCACCTCCATTTGTCCTTTCCCTTTCTTACCCAATGCTTAGCTAACCCTGTTTCTTGGTATTTCCCATCTCTGCCCATGGCACCAAGATTCATCCATCACCAGACTCTAAACTAGGTGGGCCTTTACTCCTCCCTCACTGCCATGGAGGAGACAGAATGTATTAGTGGCAGACAATCACCCAGAGTTAGACAAACATAGCTTTGAATCAAGTGCCACAACTTTCTAGGTTTGTGAATACTAAGATGATCTCCAGCTGAAAACTATGGATAGCAGGAGCCATTTATAGGGTTATTGCAAGAATCAGTGAGATTATATAAAATACCTGCATAACGCTGGAAAAATAGGAAGTGTTCAATAAATGGCAGTTATTGGTTTTACTATTATTAATGATTATGATTATTACTAGTCTTCAATATCCTATCTCATTACCTTTCTGTATCAGTCAGGGTTAAACTAGAAAAGAAGAACCATTGTGTGTGTGTGTGTGTATATATATATATATATGTATATATATATATATATACTTAGAAGGATTTAATGTTATGTAATTGTGGGAGCTGGTTAAAAGGTTCTGTAAGTGTAAGGCTGTTGTGTTATATCTGATGCTAGAGTTTCCAGCCCACAGGGCATGCGGTGAGGAAGGTAAGATGGCTGTAAAGTGCAGGACAACAAGAGCAAGATGGAATCTACAAAAATGAAATAAAGTCTTTGTCAGCTCTTATTGCCTCTGTCTTTGGTGGTAGGAGTATCCTACAGAAACTGGCCCAGGAGTTGGAGAAACTGAGGGAAGACCTAGGGGAAGATGGAGCAGTTTGGGGTCCAGATGCTGCTTTACACAAAAGAGGCAAATCAGCAGCTCAACTACACAATATCTACTGCTTCCTTTGCACCCTCCACATCTGCCCTGAATATCCTTTGTGGTCTACCAAAACCAGAAGCATACAAGAAAAAATATGTGGTACATATACACAATGGAATATTACTCAGCCATTAAAAGGAACGAAATTGTGCCATTTGCAGAGATGTGGCTGGACCTAGAGACTGTCATACAGAGTGAAGTCAGAAAGAGAAAAACAAATATCATATAATATTGCTTATATGTGGAATCTAGAAAAAATGATACAGATGAACTTATTTGCAAAGCATAAATAGAGACACAGAGGTAGAGAAAAAACATATGGATACAAAACAGGGAAAGGAGGGGTGGGCTGAATTGGGAAATTGGAACTGCAACATACACACTACTATGTATAAAATAGATAACTAATGAGAACCTACTGTATAACACAGGAAACTCTACTCAATGCTCTGTGGTTACCTAAACGGGAAGGAAATCCAAAAATGAGGGTATATATGTAAAGCTGATTCACTTTGCTGTACAGCAAAAAACTAACACAATATTGTAAAGCAACTATACTCCAATAAAAATTAATTTTAAAAAAAGGAAGAGGAATCCAGAAGACACAAACCCTCCTGGCTTTGTGGATCTACTATGAAGGCACCAAGCCTTCCTTCAAGATGTGTCTTCATGGCCTCCTCTTCCAGTTTCCATTAGAGCATTGGTCTCTAAGTGGTTCTTCAGTTTTTATTTTTTTCCTCCCATTTCCACCCATTCTCTTTCTAGATTGCTCTTCAAAGAACTTTACTTTTATCACACCACCATTCCTAATCTGATGCCACCGAAGCCTCTGCCTAAGGGGAGCACAGTTGTTCCTCCCCTATTAAGTGCTTGGGTTGGCCAGATTGATCTCCTTTCTCTTCCCAAAGCAACCTGGTCTGTTTTTGCATTGTTCCCACTAGGAAATCACTCCTCATTCCCCCTTTTCCTTTGACTCTTTTGTCTATAATTTAGCCACTTTAGAGCCCAACTTAGGTTCTACCTTCTCTCTCAAGACCCTCTAAGCCCAGGCAGCTCAGATCTTGTGGCAGCTTCTGGGACACAGCAAACATTGCTCCTCATTTGGTCTGGGGCTCTCTCTAATGCGGTATTTTAATTCCCCTTGAAGTCTCTTGCAGAGCTGGGAACCTGATGGGAATTCCCCTTGAAGTCTCTTGCAGAACTGGGAACCTGGTGGGAACTAATTACAAGCTTTACAGTGAAAGAAAT
Organism: Hyperoodon ampullatus; assembly: GCF_949752795.1. Classification (NCBI taxonomy): domain Eukaryota; kingdom Metazoa; phylum Chordata; class Mammalia; order Artiodactyla; family Ziphiidae; genus Hyperoodon; species Hyperoodon ampullatus. The sequence goes on from NC_136916.1 coordinate 75,898,518, forward strand.
AGCATTTTATATGACATATTATACACAAGTAGAAAACCACATGTGATGTTTCACTGCATGGTAGCAGAGCTCTGTTTCCCAGGGCAATGATGTGGTGTCCATCCCCTGGCTGTTGTGACAAGGTCATACCAAGCTCTCATGACTTAGATGTAATATATGCAGTTACCACTGAGTCTTTGTTTAATCCAATGCACATACTTCAGTTTTTTTTCTTTTTTCTTTTTTTTTAAACATCTTTATTGGAGTATAATTGCTTTACAATGGTGTGTTAGCTTCTACTTTATAACAAAGTGAATCAGCTCTATGTGTACATATTAATATTCCTCCAGGGAGACACTTTTCTCTGTTTTTTGGTATTTTTTTTCTTGGAGGAAGCTTGGGCTTTGCTCATTGGAGTTGGGATTTGATCTCTGTTCACATTTTACTTCATCAGAAAGGCCCTGACCACTCCCTCTAAAATCACTCCCAATCACTCTCTTGTCCAGCTTTATTATTATTTTTTTACAACACTTAACCACGGCCCATGTTATACATTTTCACTGTGTAATTACACATGTTGTGTCTGTCCTACTGGAATGCAAGGTCTCTGATTTATTCATTGTGGAATCCCCAGTGTCGGGCACTTAGTAGAACCTTAGTAAATATTTTTCAAATGAATGAATGAAATTGGTTTTGTTTGCCTCTTGCTGGTACACCAGGTCATTTTACCTCTCTGGGTCTCTATACAATGGCAGAATTAGAAATGGACTGGCTGCCAGTTATTCTACTGCTAGTGCTTTGGGAGTGTAGCACATAGGGACAGGACACACAGAGGGTGAAAGCCCAGGATCTGGGGTTAGACACTGCTAGGGATCCTGCCTCAGCCTCTTGTATGCTGTGTAAACCTGGATGGATTCTCACTTTTCTGAGCTTCAGTTTTAAAGTGGGGAAAACAATAGTACTTCTCTCAGAGGGATGTTGCGGGACTAAGACAGAAAAGAGCTCAGTGCTTCACACATAGTCAGTGCTCATTAGATATAAGGTGGTGTGGTAGACTGAATGATGGCCCTTGAAGATGCCCACACTTGAATTCCTGGCACCTGTGAATCTGTTACCTTATGGCGAAAAGGGATTTGTACGTGTGATTAAATTAAGGATCTTGATCTGGGAAGATCATTGTGGATTATCTGGGTAGGTCTAATAGAATCACAAGGGTCTTATAAGAGGGAGGCTGGAGGATCAGAGTTAGAGAGAGAAAATATAAGGACAAAACCAGAGGTTGGAGCCATGTGCTTTGAAGACAGAGGAAGAGGCCACAAGCGAAGGAATGTAGGTGGCGTCCAAAAGCTGGAAAAGGCAAGGAAATGGAGATCCTCTAAGCCTCCAGAGAAACCAGCGCTGCCAGCACCTTAATTTTCATCCTGTAAGACTCATTTCAGAATTCTGACCTCCAGAATGATAATATATTAGTGTTATAGTTGGTGGTAATTTGCTATGGTGGCAATAGGAAACTAACGCACATGGTCTCACCATGCATTCACTCTTCACTTGGCCTGTTTCCATCAGCAACACACCGAGGTTACTATTGCCTTTTCAACTCCCAACATGGCCAGACACCTCTTCTGGGCTCTCTCTGGGTGGAGACTCAATGTTTGAGTACTGGAGACTGATTTATTTCTATTTCACAGGCCAGGTCAGGATTGTGACATGATAGCCAAAGTGATTTTCCTCATTCTCATTCTCTGTTGACATTCTTCTTTCCATCACGATGCTTAATTTTAGTGCTCAGAGCCCTTGGATTTCTCTCTGACATGCGCTCTGGTCTCCTTTTCAGTGACCTATTGCTACATAAACCACCCCCTCCAACTTAGTAGCTTGAAATAACAATTACTTTATTATTTCCCATGGCTCGGTGATCTCGTGGGGCAGGTTGCAGGTCTTCTAGTGGCTTCTTGTAGGGTTGTAGTCACATAGCAACTGGGACTAGGGTCATGGAGCCTTGACCAGGAAGCTGGGCCTCTCTCCCTCAAGGTTTAGTCTCAGGGCCTTTCCTTTCCACGTGGCCTTCCCAATAGGGCAGGTGTACTTTTTATGTGGACTCTCAGGACTCCTGTACAAGTTTCCTGGGACTGCCATAACACATTACTACAAACTGGGTGGCTTAAAATGACAGCAATTTATTCTCTCACAGTTCTGGAGGGCAGAAGTTGGAATCAAGGTGTAGGCAGGACCAGACTCCCTCCAGAGGCTCTAAGGAGAATCCTGGTGAAGCTCTTTCTGGGATCTGGTGGTTTCAAATGTTCATTTGCTGGTGGCAGCATCACTCCAATCTCTGCTTCTTTCTCCACATGGACTTTTCCTCCTCTGTGTCTTGAATCTCCCTCTGCCCTGCTCTTATAAAGACACTGCCATTGGATTTAGGGGTCACCTGGATAATCCCAGGTGATCTCATCCCAAACCATTAACTGAATTACATTTACAAGAAAGCTTTTTTCAAGTAAAGTTATATTGGGGCTTAAGACATGGACATCTTTTTAGGGAAGCATCATTCACCCACCACAACTCCCAAAAGCAAGACTCTGAGAGAGGAAGTGGGAGCTGTCAGGTTTCATTTGACCCAGAACTGGCCCAGGGTGGCCTTTGCCTCATTCTTCTGGTTGTTGGACATCACAGGTCCAGCCAAGATTCAGTGCTCAAGGGGTCTCCATGTGGGCACCAGCCAAGAAGCGTGGCTCATTAGAGCAATGGTTGACCACAAGCTACCTCACCTGCTGACCTCACTTCTCCCAGAACTATCTTTTTCTGGAGGCATTTTCCCTGCAACCTCACACATGACCCTGCCTTAGTAGTTATGCTTCTCAGAGTGGACTGAAAGGAACATGGCCCATTAGAATAAACAGGTATATGAAAGATAACAATGGTTAGGTGGTTCATTTCCCTCCATGAAGAGTTCCCTTTTAGTCAGCCTCTTCAAGCTTTAATTCAAATTCACAACCAGGTATGAAAAATATTTTTGATGGAATGAGGGCAAGGGTGGTTACTGGTACTTTTCAAGTTCTGCACGAAGGCCATTTCCTGCTTTGCTATATGTGGCCTAAGCTCAGAGCAGATTATGGCCAAGGAGATGCAGCTTTGAAGGGTGTGGGCTTTGCAGAAAGATGGACCCACACTCTTGCTCTGTACTTATGGCAGCTCTGAGAACTTGGGGGTAACAAGCTGCCATCTCTGTAAAATGCAGGGAATAAGGCTAAACTTCCAAGGTGTACTTGAGGATAACATTGATGAAGAGGAAGATGTGATATTGTGAAATCAAGGTGACCTGCCCAGGGGGTATATAAAAAGTATTGAAGTAAAGTCGATTCAAATGAAACAAACAAACAAAAAATGTGCCTTTTGCTGGATATCTAATAGTCAGCTACATTATTAAGATGTAACTCTTAAGTCCTTTCATTTATACACATTCTCTCTTTTTCTTTTATTCATTAATAAATGTTCAATACACAGCATCTGCTGGCTTGTGAACACCATGGAAGAACTTGTGATAATCTCACATCTCTGAACTTGGTTCAGAGCTAAGAAAAACAATTGGCTTGATAATTTCCAGAGGACATTAGTTTGCATTTCCCTTGCCTGGGAAGGTCACCTGGGTCTCTTTTCCTCTCCACATGTGCCTGTGGTTTCTCCGAGTCCCTTGCACAGAAGTGTTCAGCAGAGCAGAAAGTCACACTCTGATGAGAGGAGGGTTCAGTTTTACATTTGGTTTCACTTCTGGTCTGTGCGATGTTCCTCAGAAGTTTCTTAAACTTGCTGGCAAACTGTCTTTTGTCTCTCTAAATAGCCCCCCCACCACATGGGGCGCTTTGTTGGTTCACAAACAGGAGATGGAGAAGGACTCCACAGGACACAGAGCCGAGGAAGGGTCCAGGTGTCCGTGGTAGTAGTAGACTTGTCCAGGTCTGCTTGCTGGGGTGCTGGGACAGACAGTGGCTTCCGGGGTCCCTTGCCTCTGCCACATTGGTCAGAATTCAGCTCTGTGTTGAGGACACTCACTTTCACCCACGGACTACATTTCCTTAACCATCAGGGCTCTTGCTTCCTTCCTCCTCTCTCCTCAGTGCTTCCCTTTCACACTCGCTTCCTGATCAGTAATCTATATAGGTATGGAATTTAGAGTTAGAAAGCCTGGTTTTAAAATCAGCTTAATTGCTATTTCTTCTTCTCAGATCTTTGTCAAGATATTTCACTTCCCTAAGCCTAGAACGTTTTTATCCATAGAAGGGAAAGAGCAACATCTGACCTGGTCCTGGTATGTGTAAAGATGATGTGATTAAATGAGGTAGTGTCTCTGAAACCTCTTTGTAACTTGTGAGTGCTTCCCAAATGTGAGCAATCATTTGTATGTTCCTGGTGGGTCATGAGTGGTCAAACATGTGGACTGGTCAGAGTGTTTCAAGAAAGAGCAGAAAGGAAGTGGACAGATAGACTTAAGCAGTTGGCACTGAGCTATGTGTTCTAGGTGCAGGGGAGGGGACCTTAAAGATTTTCCAGAATCATGCCCATTTTATAGATGAGGACACTGAGGCCAGAAGGGTGAAGGGCTAGGCTTAGCTCCCAGACTTCCTTCCCTACCTTCATGATTTTAACTGAATTTATTGTCACCTGCAAATATTTCATCTATGGATTTTTTTTTATTGTTTATCTGCTCTCACCACCCTCACACCCCACTCCAGTACTACCCAGACTGTCAGCCCCCTGGGAGCCAGAACCTGACTGACTGGTTCATCTCTGTGTGCTCAGAGTTGTGGGCAGTGCTGGCACAGAACTGGGCCTGATGGAGAAGTGCCCAATGATGTGATGTGTGATGTGTCCAATCCCTCTCTTGATTCCTAGTCTAGAGGTTCTGCTGGTTCCTCTACCTCTCCCCATTTCAGGGGTGGAGTGTGTACCCTGGAAAAGTCCTTCTGGGTTGCCCTCTCTTTCTTTTGGCCCTTGGGAATCTCTGAGAAAGAAATCTCCAGCAGAGACTTAGCTGTCATTTCCCACCCACTTCTAGGAAATTAATAGGCACAGAGGTTGCTTGTAGGTAAAGAACCTACTCATATGGAAAGTGTGAGAGAAGTGAACTCCATAATGTCATGGATCAGGCTGTGTGCTTGTGATTAGGTTTCAATGACTGGGTGAGTGACTGCCCCATAGAAGAGCCTGGGTAATGTCTGCTGAAAGAGTGAGGGAATGAATGAATGGCTTCTTAAGAATACTGATAAACTGGGAACACGACTGCAAGATGATTGTTGGAATGACACTTGGATGGCCCCTCAATACTCTGAAAGAGGGGGACGAGGGCAGTGAGATGACAAGAGGACACGGAGTGCTTTCGTCTGTTACTGGAAGTCAGAATATCTGGTTGGGAAGTTTTCATGCAGATGGGGGTGGGGCGAGGAAGCAAGTGCAGCTGCGGTGGGGATGAACAGGCCATCACTGAAACCGTAAATATGCCATGGACCCACGCTGTGATGCTGACAGATGCCCTCCCTGCAAGGCTCAGATGGGAGAGACTTGCCAAGTCCAGATTTTAAATTAGATTCACCTGAGCCCAGTCAGGGAACTGTCATCCTTCTGATGGAATGGAAAGGGGAGGGAGCCGAACAGAAGGAAATCTTTGTAACTGAGCCTACCTGACTTTCCTCAGTGGGAGACACATGAATCCTGTTTCATGTCAAGGAGAGGTAGTTAAAATGCAGACTGCTCACTCCTGGTCTCAGAATTCGGGAGGTGTGGTTCATGCCTGTAGACCACTCATCTTCCCTTCCTTTGATCTAACACTTGATGTGGAAAAAGGCTTTTATGTGTGATTCCTATATAATGGGTAATTTAGTCCATCCCATTATGAAAAAGTGGTAAGCCTAGTTCTAGTACATTTGCTTCAGTTATTCTTTAAAGTATCTAGTAACATATTATTCTCATGTGCTTTAAGTAACCTGAACACTTTTTCTCAGTTGTTTGGAGTATAATTCGGGGGCTCCTTTTAGCCAGTTTAAAACTAGTAAGTTGTACATTAAAAAAGAAAATAAAACAAGGATGTACTCTGCCAGTGTGCACATTTGGGTAAGAGAGGAGATGCCAAGGGAATATATTGACACAGCAACCAAATAGGACTTGACTTATGTATCACTGAAATTAGTATATCATCATGTATGCTAACTTTCAGGTCCATTTCTGATCTTTTAATGCAATGACCCATACTTAAAAAAATACCCTCCCTCCATTCAAAGCCTGAGCATTATATTTCTGAATTACCTTTCTCAGCTGGTCAAATAAGAGTCCTAAACTAGTTTACAAGGAGTCAACTGTAGAAGTCTAGCTTTGAGGCTCAGGCACAATCCTGTCTGAATGAAGTGGCTGCCTGTAGAAACGTTCAAGTTCATCAAATTCATGTGAGCCATAGCAAACCAAGACTAGTAACTCTTGATTCACAAACTACATGTCTGCTCTTTATTTTTAAATGATTTGAAACTTTCAAGGTTGAGGAAAAAGCCTTTCTTCATGCTTGCATTTCTCAGAGGAAATTCCCTACAAGACTGATATTTCTTCAAGAAAGAGTGTACTTTAAAAAATAATTGGCCAAATTGCCCTTTAAAATATCATTTCAACCCTTTGAAATAGATGCTATCTATCTGACTTGACTTCTCTTGGGGAGGGCTTAAAGAAGTGGAGAATGAAAAGCAACATGAACTTTTGAGTTTGGGCTTTGGTTGAAGAAGCATGAGGATCTTGGAAGCCCCCCTTGGGAGGGGGGCTTCCAAGATCTAACAGGATGGAGGAGGTTTTGATTTCTTACCTCATTGAGGAAAGGGGGTAACGAGTAATTTCTAAATAATTCAGAGTATAACTGATTCTGTGGTTTATGGGTTTCCTACTCCAAAGTAGAGCTATGCTCAACGAGTCGCTTTATGGACCAATTTGTAGTGGTATTGAGGTGACAGTATCTGTGAACAGGCCAGAGCTCAGAGTGAACTTAGAATACATGTGCAGGGTATAAAACATTTGTGGAGCACTGTGGGTGAGAGGAAACCTTAGCTGCTGAGAAGAGACATGGTAAGGCCACCACATAACCTTTTCTGTTTCAATGCTAAAAAGTTCTCTTTCAAAGCAAAATATTTCAAGCTTTCCATATGCCTTCTTCTTCCTTAAAGGATAGTAAACACTTTTAAACATTTTCACCTCTTACAACATACTATTCTGTGCTTCTGAGTGTCACTTTTACACTGTAACCTAAAAATATCAGTAACATGGCAGAATACTTGAGACAGGTACACGTCCTTCCTCTGTCTCTCTCTCTTTCTTCCAGGCAGGACATGGATGTTCTTATTTCTAGAGAGGCAGAGCAGAGAGAAGCTCATCAAAGCTATGGTACTTGGTGTCCCAGAGAGAGAGGGAAGGATGGTTCCCAGTCTGGTATAGGTATTCAGGGCAACTGGTGTTGAAGCAGCTGAGACCTTTGAACTGCTCAGTGGTAGCCCTCTGGGAAAGAGATGGAGCTCAGAGAAGGATGAAGGTAGCATCTGACTAGACTCTGGGCTTGCCTGCCTGGTGACCACTCCAAGGTCTGCTCCTGAGAGCAGCCAGAGGTGGATCACGGGGCACCTTGCAGGCTTCAGCCATGATGATATTAGTTGTGCTCAGTATAGTTTTAGAGATTAGAAGCTTTTCTCCTCTTTCCATGGAGCCAAGTTAGTTCCATGGATTCTGGAGTGAACCTGGGAGAGGGAACATGGCCCAAATAGTGGCAGAGTTTCCTTGTAAGCCAGTTATACAGGGGAGAGGATAACTCTTAGGTCCACAAATTCTTTGACATTTCTCCCTTCAAAAAGTACAGTTTATTTCCTTCCTCTTGAGTGCCTCACTCCCAATGAACAGTCTATGGCAGAAGTGACGGATGTCACTTCCAATGTTAGGTTATAAAAAGACAGTGGCTTCTATCTTGGGTGTGTTGTCCCTTGCCCTCTCTCTAGCTGCCAGAGAGGAATTGATGGTGTCTGCCAATAGCCATGTGAGTGCCAATAATCTCCTAAGGTACATAAATCACCTCTGCCATATGCTATTCATTAGAAGTGACTTACTAGAGCCAGCCCACACTCAAAGGAAGGGTTTACACAGGGGTGTATATATGAGTTGGGGGACCACTGGAGGCTACCCTATAGGCCACCACAAATACCAATTCAGCTTCAAAACTATATTTTAAGGATGAGGACAAATTGTCCTTCTGTAGATTGGCTTGCTCTAGTATTGAGAGAATTTGCTGAAGAGATATCCTTGGTATAGTGTTTTACGGAAACATCAAAATAAGAAGCAAAGCCCTGATTCCTTGTCACGTCACAGCATCTGCTGGATGATGTGTGGAGATCACTGTCCAAAGTCTGATGTGAGTCATTATTCATAAGATCTAACAAACCAGGTCTTATGAATAATCTCTACATCAGAGCTTCTTAAACTTGGGCAGGTCCAGCATTAAGTCACTTCAAGTTGACTCCAGAATCAGCACTTTGGCTTGGGAATGTGGCCTGGGGCATGCTTTCCACAGTGATAGGATTGTTCTCAAGAGTCAAGGAAGACACAGATTGCCCAGATTAAAATCATCCACTCAGGGAAATAGTCACTTTAATGACATCTATAGAACTTAAAAATGAAAATCTAGTATTGATAGTTTTCTGATTTGCAGTACAAACACAGAGAGAGAAAAATAAAATTGAAACAAAACAGTAACACATCAGGAACATTCTGCTACCAGGCTAATGATAACTTTTCAGCACAGAATCCATTCTAGTGCCTATCAGTTAGAGAATGAGAGAGACAGACAGAGAGAGAGAACCTGACTGATATACTAGGATTCTGCAGTTGCTTAGAAACAGCAAAAAGATGAGAGGCTATATGAAGCCAGGTACCGAGCCAGGAGCAGTTTTCTCCCTGTGAGTCCAACCATTTACATTTCCTCTGCATGTCTCCCATCGATGCCTAGCCAAGTGAGGGAACACTTTCTTTTGGGTTCTGTCCCTCTTATTTTGTTGGGTTCTCACAGGGCTTCCAGTTTCAAAATCCCTGCCTGACAAGTGCTGCTTGTTCTCCTGTTCTTCAGGTCTGTTTCTCAGGACTTCAAAATACAGATTTGTAAAACTATGATCTCTTTCTCTTTTTTCAGAAGGAAAGAATTGTGCTAAATGAAATTTTACACAGACACAATAAACGTGTCTAATGGTAACTCTTGGACTGTGTGACTGACCGGGGTAACAAACTGTCAAGTACCAGGATTGTTCAGGCAGCAGGTGGCGACATTTAGCCAGGGTGCTGCCCCAGGGATGTGGGAGTCACAAGAGGCTGGATTTGCTGAGTCCTTCCGCTCCTGATGGGCAAGGACTCCATAACTATAAAGCTCCTTGGAGACACTGGATGTGTCTTGTTGATGTAAGTTTTGTCCCAGTTCCCTGACTATATAGGGCTTTTTTTTTTTTTGGTGGTACGCGGGCCTCTCACTGTTGTGGCCTCTCCCGTTGTGGAGCACAGGCTCCGGACGCGCAGGCTCAGCAGCCATGGCTCACGGGCCCAGCCGCTCCAAGGCGTGTGGGATCTTCCCAGACTGGGGCATGAACCCGTGTCCCCTGAATCGGCAGGCGGACTCTCAACCACTGCGCCACCAGGGAAGCCCTATATAGGGCTTTTTGAATGAATTTATGTATACCTGAATCTGTGAATAAACCATTCTAACATTGTGCCAGGTTTTGAATGAGCTACTGCCATGTGGGTTAAAGTTTCCTCTTTGTACCAGCTGAGGAAACATAGACATATTAATTATACTCCCTTCTATACAGTGCATATAAGACTGGTAGTATTGGTTCTGTAGGGTCTAAAAGTATAAATACAGGAAAGTCACTAGAGACTACTTGGCATTCAGTAGATGCTCAATAAATGTTTGTGCCTCAGGCATGGTAAGCAAATGAATGATATCAACTTCTTTTTTAACATTAAATTTGTGTTTATTTTTTAATATAATTTTTAAAGGTTACACTCCATTTACAGTTATTACAAAATATTGACTGTATTCCCAGTGCTGTACAGAACATCCTTGTAGCCTATTTTACACCAATAATTTGTATCTCTTACTTCCCCTATTCCTATATTGCCCCCTCCTCTCTCCACTATCCACATTGGTAACCACTAGTTTGTTCTCTATATCTGTGAATCTGCTTCTTTTTTGTTATATTCACTAGTTCGATGTATTTTTTAGATTCCACATATAAGTGATATCATACAGTATTTGTTTTTCTCTGTCTGACTTATTTCACTTAGCATAATACCCTCCAAGTTCATCCATGTTGCTGCAAATGGCAAAATTTCATTCTTTTTTATAGCTGAGTAATATTCCACTGTATGTATATATATACCACCTCTTCTTTTTTTTTTAACATCTTTATTGGAGTATAATTGCTTTACATTGGTGTGTTAGTTTCTGCTGTATAACAAAGTGAATCAGCTATACATATTCATATATCCCCAAATCTCCTCCCTCTTGCATCTCCCTCCCAACCCTCCATATCCCACCCCTCTAGGTGGTCACAAAGCACCCAGCTGATCTCCCTGTGCTATGTGGCTGCTTCCCACTAGCTATCTATTTTACATTTGGTAGTGTATATATGTCCATGCCACTCTCTCACTTCATCCCAGCTTACCCTTCCTCCTCCCCATGTCCTCAAGTCCATTCTCTATGTCTGCATCTTTACTCCTGTCCTGCCCCTAACTTTTTCAGAACCATTTTCTTTCTTTATTTTTTAGATTCCATATATGTTAGCATATAGTATTTGTTTTTCTCTTTCTGACTTACCTCACTCTGTATGACAGACTCTACGTCCATCCACCTCACTACAAACAACTCAGTTTCATTTCTTTTTATGGCTGAGTAATATTCCATTGTATATATGTGCCACATCTTCTTTATCCAGTCAGCTGTGGATGGACACTTAGGTGGCTTCCATGTCCTGGCTATTGTAAATAGAGCTGCAATGAACATTGTGGTACATGACTCTTTTTGAATTATGGTTTTCTCAGAGATACCACCTTTTCTTTATCCATTCATCTATTGATGGACACTTAGGTTGTTTCCATACTTACGTGGTAATTGTAAATAATGCTGTTCTGAACATTGGGGTGCATATATCTTTTCAAATTAGTGTTTTCATTATTTATAGGATATATACCCAGGAGTGGAATTGCTGGGTCATGTGGTAAGTAGTTCTATTTTTAGTTTTTTGAGAAACTTCCATACTGTTTTCCACAGTGGCTGCACCAATTTACATTCCTACCAACAGTGTACGAGGGTTCCCTTTCTCCACACCCTCACCAAAACTTGTTATTTGTGTCCTTTTTGATGATGGCCATTCTAAGGAGTGTGATGTGATATCTCATTGTGATTTTAATTTCTGTTTCCCTGATAATTAGTGATGTTGAGTATCTTTCCATGTGCCCGTCATTGCATATGGTTTACCCTTTATGACTTTATTGGGCTTGTAGGAGTGCTCCTTTCTCTCTGACTGGAAGCCACTTCTTGTGTCACATCATTCCTGGTACCTCAGTGCCTGGTTGAGTAGTTTACACAGTGCCTATTCAAATTAAAAACAAACAACAAAAAAAGAGTTGATTGAATGAAAGAAGGTCTACATTCAAATCCTGGTTTGAATTCCTCTGTGACCAAGAGGTTTAATACTTCTGGGCCTCCTTTTTCTCACTTATACAGGATTTTCTTTTCTTTTTTTTTTTTTTTTTTGGCGGTACGTGGGCCTCTCACTGTTCTGGCCTCTGCCGTTGCAGAGCACAGGCTCTGGACACACAGGCTCAGTGGCCATGGCTCATGGGCCCAGCCGCTCCACGGCATGTGGGATCTTCCCGGACCGGGGCACGAACCTGTGTCCCCTGCATCGGCAGGCAGACTCTCAACCCCTGCGCCACCAGGGAAGCCCCAGAATTTTTTCTAAAATCTGCCTTTCAGGGTTGCAATGGAAAATGAATATGTTGAAGTATTTAGCATAGTGTCTGGTATATAGTAGGTTCATAAGAAATTTTAGTTTCCCTCCTTCCTTTTGTGGCAAGAATCCCTCAGCTATGCTCAGGTTCTTGATGGCCCTGGTGATGCCTCTTGTTCAGATAGTCCCTCTAAGTGCCAAGGGGCATGTGAGTGAAGGCAGCAGATGAAATGTACATGAGGCACAAGAGCCAGCCCTGTAAACCCACCTTCCCCTATTTTTCCTTCCTTCTCTCCCCTGTCCCTCCTGCCTGCCTGCCTTCCTCTCAAAGGTACCTACCCAGTTGATTATATCAGATTATATGTACCCAGCCTGAGGGTCATACTTCACCCTGGACTGGCAGAAGAGTCTGCATCAAAAAAACGTATGGATTGAGAGGAGGGTCAAAATCAGGGTGCACAGGAGGGGCTGGAAACAGTGTAAACCAGGATGCTTTTTAGCTAGAAAAGAGAAATGGATGGTGAGCTGGCCTAGGGAGGCATGTCAGTTACAGGTGTGATCCCCTCTAGAAGCAGCTGGAGAAATCAGTAGGGCCCAGTTAGAAAGGGTTTGGGGTTCTGCTTTAGGAAGTATGGACTCTATCACACAGCAGTCAGTAGAGCTCAGTTGTTGGAGATGGCAAAGGTGGGATAATGGGAGAGGACACTGGACTAGAAGAAGGAGAGACTATGGGTATTCATTAAGGCATGGATGCTGGTGCATCTATATTTTCATTTTTTACAAAACACTACATTTGATGGTTATCTATCTTGGGCTGCTGTAACAAAATGGCATAGGCTGAGTGGCTTAAATAGTGAACAATTATTTCTCACAGTCTTAGAGGCTGAGAAGTCCAAGGTCAGGGTATGAGCATGGTTGGGCTCTGGTAACACCTCTTTTAGTGATTTACAGATAGCCTCTTATCCCCGTATCCTCACACAGCCTTTCTTGGGTGCATGCATGTGGAGAGAGAGATCTCTCTCTTCCTCTTCATATAAGGTCACTAATACCATTATGAGGAATCCCTCATGACCTCATCTAAACCTAACAAACAGCTTCTCAAAGGCCCCAGCTCCAAACACCATCACATCAGGGGTTAAGGCTTCAAGATAGAAATGTTGGGCGAACACAGATATTTGGTCCATTACAATGGTGGTACAAAAATGGACTCAGACTCTTCGTGTTTTCCCCCTCAATACAGAGGGTCAAATTAGACTACAAAAGTTGTCAATTTTTAAATTTGTTATCATTTGTTAAGTGCAGTTGGAGCCCCATGTAACACAGACTATTTAGTGGGTTTGGGAAAAGACAAGATATAATATCTGCATGTATAACCCTCAATATTTTGAAGATTAAAATGTTTTTATCCTGGAAAAGGAGTCTTGGGTTCTTATTTTTCACTAGAATTTCTTACTGCTATACCATTAAACAGGTAACCCATCCATCAGATGTTATACATGTCAGCATTCCTCAGTATCCATATTGGTGTCTACTATATATCACTATAGAGACCCAAGAATTCTAGAAAAGAAAGACTCATGTTCAAAATACTCTAGTGATTTATGCAACACACGTGCTACTTGAAATCACTCAGAATCTGATCACCGCATTTTTAGAAGTAAGCATCTTCTTTTGAAGTCATTGCCTTTAATTGAAATAAAAAAAGAATGGGTTTTTAAGCACGAAAAAAATGAAAAATGGTGACTTTTCTTCCTGCATTTTCCCAAGAGGTTTAAATATTGTTTTAGGGCTTGGCTTATGGGTCCTGCACATTTTGCAGAGTTCACAGCTGTTTAGGTTTAAAAGGTAATTGCATTTAATTATCAGTGTCAGATAAAATACACACAGCTACTCTGGCCCATGTGGAACCACAGTGAAGTGGAGAGTGAGGCTGGCCACAGAAAAGCTACGCTTGAAGACACAGGTCTAACTCTTTTGAAAAGAAGTTCCTCACCGTGAGACTTCTCCAAATGTTTATCAGAAGAAATTATGGTAGAGACTCTGGATATGAAGAATGTGGGAAGAGTGGAAGATTGATGTGCCAATTCTCAGGTTTATTTTGATAAATTGTACTGTATCAATATGTAAAAATCTAATAAATATAACTCTTTAAAGAGGAGGATGCTCTAATTTTACTGTTTCAGAGAAGAGTTTTGGCAAAAAGTCAGAATGTGCATTAAAAACACACTTTCAAGAAGTCTAATAAATAAAGTCTTTGAATTATGGTTTCCCAGTGAAAGTTACTTTAAATCATTTTGATAAAGAATTTAAATTAGACCTTTAAACAAGGAAGGCAACTTTTCCTTAACTTATTATTTATAGATAGTTTGAAAATAAAACCTATGCAAGCTGATTTCTCCTTCCATTCTTTATAAGGCAAATAAATGTATTGTCAAATTTTAACAGCACATGTGGTTAGCCAGAGATTGTCTTCATTAAAAGGGAGAGGCGAAGGCTAGCTGGCATTTACTGAGCACTTAGAGCTGGGTGCTGTGTGAAATGGTTTATGTATACTGTGTCATTTAATCTCTCATGAAGAAGTTAAGCAAACAGGCCCTGGATCCAGAATGCTGTGTGACCTTGAGCAAATTACTTATCCTCACTGTGCCTTAATTGTCTCACCTATTGATGGGGCCAGTAATAGTACCCGACTAATAGGGTTATTGGGAGGTTAATTGAGTTTGGACTTGCAAAGTGCTTAGCCCTGTGCCTGGTACATAGAGAGTGTCAATAAATGCTAACTCCTAGTGTAGTTGTCCTCATTTTTCCTTGGCTTAGATGACTAAGAGACTTTCCCTTAAGTACATATCTGGTTAGGGACAGAGCCTGCTCAAACCCTGGATGCCAACTGTATCTGGGGACATCCTCAGAGCTGTGCACATTCAGAATAAGTTCTTCACCACCTTCATTTCAGTCTCCATTGTGCTTTCGTTCATTCATTGCATTATATTTTATATATATGTATGTATGTTATATATCTATAGTATGTAATATATAATATAGTATATACATAAATTATGGTATATTTTAATACAGTATATTATATAACAAATTATATGGTAACATGTAATATGTTCCATATATAATATGATGCATAATATAAAATATATTTTATCTTATAATACACTACTGTATTATATAGTAATGTTATATATTACTATATAATATATTACAAGGTAAAATATATTTTATATTATGTATCATGTATTACATTACATATAATACATATTATATATTTACTATATAATTTTATCATATACTATATTACAAAATGTAGTATATACACTATATATTACATAATATCCATGCATGCATACATGTACATGCACATACATGTATGTGAGTACAAATATGCACACATACACATACACAGATACCTATACATATACGTACTGAGGACTTACCCTATGCCACGCACTGGGGATAAATGTGGCAAGAAAGACCCTGTCCTAGGGGACTGGGTTACAATTGAACAGGGAAGACAAGGTGCACCAACAATTACAAGAAAGCGTGTTAGCTGTTATGATCAAGGGAAATGAAGGATGCAAATAAGGCACATAATGATGATGGAGTAGGGGCAGCTACTTGCTGTGCGATGAATGACAATCTGGCTATCTTCGTTAGACTAAGGTAGAATTTCAGTTTACTAGAATACCCCATTTCCTAAATATTTTGTATAATTGAGCTATCACTGAAACAACCACAAAGATCAAAAATGGTCAAGATGATGCTCAAAGCAAAGTTTATGTTGACTGCATGCAGCTTGGTAAAGTAGGAAGATGTGCTCCAGTCAGCCACACTTGGGTTAGGATCCTGTCTCTACCGCTTATGGGTTGAGTGATTTTACTAAGACATTTAACTTGTCTAAAACGCAGTTCTTATCTCTTTAACAGGGAAACAATGTTTCCTTCATAGAATGTGTGTGTTTCAATGCTCCCTGCCTCTAGCTTCATCCCCGAGGTAGAGTGTCCTTGTCCCTGACACATGTGCAGGTGAAAACTGTCCAGGCACTGAATAGGTCAGGGGTCAGGATCCTGGTCCCTGGATACTTTAATGCTAAGTAACTTGCCATAGCATGAACCTCTTGTTGACTGTCCGTTCTTTCCATAGTTTCTTTCTTTCTTTTTTTTTTTTTTTTTTTGCGGTACGTGGGCCTCTCACTGTTGCGGCCTCTCCCCTCCCGTTGCGGAGCACTGGCTCCGGACGCACAGGCTCAGTGGCCATGGCTCACGGGCCCAGTCGCTCCACGGCATGTGGGATCTTCCCGGACTGGGGCACGAACCCGTGTCCCCTGCATCGGCAGGCAGACGCTCAGCCACTGCGCCTCCAGGGAAGCCCCTTTCCATAGTTTCTTGATGAAAAGTCTAAGCTTTGGGTGGGATAGGAAAACACTCAGGGATTTTGGAATTTGCGATTCATTACTGGGAGTTCATTGGTATAACCTCCCGTAAGTCAACATGTGGGTCGGCTCTGAACTCTCTGAGGGCTGTAGAGTTTGGGGCCACTTCCTTGGCTAGTTTGGGATCAGTCTGTCCTTCCCTTTGTATGCTCAAAGTGAGTCCCAAATTCCATCTTCAACCTCCAAATCCTGCTTCTCTCTTTAGAAAATAACACTCTGCCCTGAGGAAACATTTTATGACTTGGTAGCGTTTGGCGGATGACGTTTCAAAATGAATTAGAGTTTAGTTTTGCGCTCTGTGGCTCCCCTAGGTGTTGATTTGAAAGGCACCAGACTCAAAATATTCACTGGGGAGAGGCACATGGAGTTTCCCATTTCTCTTCTGAATCTATCATCTAAAAAGCCTTGCTGGAGAACTTTTGCAGCCGCTGCATGCCTTCTTCCATCCCTGGATGCCCACAATGGCAGGGAAGGGTGGGCTGGGGACTTATAAATGCTTCTGATATAAACTCTCCATGCTCTCCTATGTAGGCACAGGAACACATACTTAGTGGGAAATGTATTTGCTAACCACTGTTTAAAACTATTTAAATATCATTTTTATTTACAAAAATGCTGTCTAGTGTCACTGAGGCTTAGAACCAACCCTTTAGTCATTCAAACATAATAGCAAAATACACCAAAGAAAATGACTTCTCCATTCCTTTCAACATTCATCTTCAGGCAGATACCAAGGGCCATCACTTTTCATATTAAGGTAATCCACATTTGTTCATATCTCCAGCACCCAAGGAACACGAAACTGCATCCTTGATGAATAAATTGTATTTCTCTGCAAGAGGAAAGACACAAAGAAAGAGAGTTAAATGTCAGGAACAATCACATTCAAAAGCCCATCTGAAATGAAAAAATATGTCACAAAATGTGGCATTCTTAACTTCATCGCTACCAAGTAATTTTTAATTAGATTAATTGTTGTTTGGTACAATTTTGAGCTAGAAACATCATTTTCATGAAGTAAGGTGTGAGGTTGGTTGCTTCTCTTGCCAGGGACTGAACTTGGGGTTTAAGAAGCTGCAGGAAGAAGTACAGCCATAAGATTACTGCAGAGGCAGAAAAATAAATAAATAAAAAATAAAATCTCAAAAGCCTTCAAGTGTCTGCGCTTCCTCCACAAACCCACTTGTCGACTGAATTAAGACATTCCTCCCAGCTCAGTTTCCCAATCTTCAAATGCTTCTCTATAAACTGTTTGAGATCTTAGCCCTTCTAAGAAATGAATCATATTTTCTCTGTCGTACTTGATTGCTGTTGACTACTAATTCACCCTGTATTGATCTCAAGTCCATATTTCTTACTGTTTAGATGGGGAATTATCTCACGGTTTTAAAATGCTGCCAAGTTTCAGAGGTCCTTACAATGGCAGTACCCAGAGGCCAAGTTCCTCCTGGTGAAGCTTGGAAGGATTGGGCACTTAGGCATAACTTTTTGCCCCTTAATTTCTTGCGCCTTCTTTGGTCTGTGGGTCAAGAGGCCCTGTTATTTGGGGGGAGGGAAAGGAGACATGGTGCTTGAGAAAGAGTGAAAGTATGTTTATAAAAAGATGCCATCTCTACGGAGAAGCTTGCCAAGTTGCCTTATTCTTATATTTTTCTCTAGTTCTGGAAACTCGAAAGAGAACTTTATGAAAAAGGCTCCCTGGTACTGAGATATTTTTTTACCTTGTCTGAAATGCAGACAGTGTGACAAAGGGAAGACTTAAAATTATCATTTTTTCCTCATTAGAAATATGATATCCATTCATTATAGAGAATGTGGACCACTTAGGAAAGCATAAATAGGCAAATACAACAGATCCACAACCTCACCTCTCAGAGGTTGCTGTATTGTTAGCCTCTGTATAGTGTTCAAGAATGCAGACTCTGACCCCAGGTGCTTGGAGTGTGAGTTTACGCACCACTATTTACAGGCTGTGTGACCTTGGGCAGTGTGCTCATCTGTATTATGGGGATCATATTAATGATGACTTTGAACCTTTAAATGGAACAAATGGGATGGAACCCTGACCTGTGCCTGGCACATAGTAAGTATCAGATATGTGCAGCTCTCACCCTGTGATTTTTTGTGTAAGGACTTCCTCCCTCTGTAAGCAGGCATGTACATGAACACATGCGATAAACGTTTTTAAGCATTAGCTGCTATGTCAAAAACGTGTTGATCAGACATTTTGTATTATTTCATATTGAGCACCTGAATTTAATGTACTTGTTATACGACTTCACTATATTGAATCATAGTAATTTATATTTTTGCATAAATCATAAGTCTGAATAGGAAATGAAGGTCCTTTTTTCTCCCCCGACAGCTGAGAGAGTGATTCCACTGCAGATCTTGGAAATGAAGCCAGATGCCTTATGGGACGGTAGAGGGCCAACTTGGCTCTGGATACTGGCCTCATATTAGAATAAGGGAAATGAAAGATAACCTTCCTGTTACCTTTCCCAGTGGGATGGTTATTGAGGCAAAGAAAGGAAAGTGAGGAAAGCATTCTTGGGGCCATTTCCCACCCTAAGAGAAGTCTTATTGAAAGCAGCTCCTCAACAGGATTTGAACCTGTGACCTATGAAACCTGAAGCAGCCCCACTGCTTAGTCTCCTGGAAAAGCTCTCATTCTGGTGGGTGGAATCAAATTAACCAGAACTGGCAACTGGCCAGGACCCCAGGGACAATACTTACTTTTCCTTGGAGGTGGGAATGAGTGTCCAAGTTGCTGTAATGACTGTCTTTGCAAGAAATGACTTTGGTAGGCAGAGTGCAATTACCTGGTTTGAAGTATAGCCAAGATCTTTGGGTTAATATCTCTGCTTATGTAAGAAGTGCCAAGGGGTTGTTAATGACCCTTCAGGTTAGGACCTAGGCTTGTAAGAAAGGAGAGACTGAAAGAAGAGAGGTTTTGGATTAGAAAGAAGCAGTTTTTGAGTCCCCAACCTGTTCGTCAGTCATGGCTTCAGCATTGGCTCAGAGGGACAAAGCAACAGTACTGGGGTTGCCCTGAAGGCCTTTCTGATCTGCTCCATATATCACCCCTTCCAAAGTTATTTACTGGTGTTGCTGTTGAGGTGGGGGCCCTAGTTTAATGGTGTAGCGGAATAATGCCAAGTGGGTTAGGAGCAGGTTGATATGCTGACCACAGCTGGAATGGTTTCCAAGTACCTTAGGGCCAGACAGCTCTAATGGACCTGGGTCAAAAGTCTTTAGAATAGCAGGGCTGCTACATCCACCCCCAATCCCAGACCTAAATTTTCCCTCCCCACGTCCATCGCAGCCCATCATTGCCTTGTACCCACCCTATTTTTCTGGCTTTTTCTCTATCATGCATTTATTGAAACACTGCATTTATAATACTTAAGAGATTTTTCTCGAAATCAGGAATATACATTTGTCTTTTCAATACATCTGTACAGTTTTTATACATACTTTTAGTTCAGTCTGGAAAACTGGCTCACTTTCCTACCACCTACATTATCTGGAAGGTGAGCAGGCCATGTCATTTCACAGATGAAGAAACTGAGGTCGGAGAGATCAAACAACTTGCCCAAGATCGGCAGCTGGTAAGTGGTGGAGCTGGGGTTCGAACTAGCCTTGACCTCAGAATCCTTCTCTGGTCTTTCTATTTATATTAGGAAGGAAAACACAGAGTAACCTGACTCATTCCCTTTTCCACATTGCCTTTGTAGAAGAAGGGATGGACCTCTCTAGCTAAATCTCTTGGTTTGTATAGTAGATCAGACCGTCACTCAGATTAAAGAGCTCTGTGTTTGCTGTATATAGGAGAGAGCACTGCATCTCTTTAGCAGGGCTGCCCTGAAGGCAATGCCTCCTGCTGGTCTTTCAGCCTCATAGCTCCTGTCCTGTGGCTTTCTGGCTCCTGGTCCCTCTCCATCTTCCTTGTCCTGGATTAATCGATTTTTTTTTTTTTTTCTGATCAGCCCTCTCCCATCTGTTCAACTTACCCCATCTCTTCAGGATGTATTTTTGATTTAAGACCAAGTCTCTTCTCCCAGGTCAGAAAGGGCCTCTGCTGGGAGCTGCTGCTGCTTTCAGCATTCTCCTCCCCAGCAATCTTTCTCAGGAATGACATGCCTCTCCTCACACCACACCTCATTTGGTGCCTTTGTTTCTAGTTTCTTTTCCAAGTCCTGGCAACCAAACAGCACCTCAACACGGTTATAAACTTCCACTGTACTTTGTCACTGATGTTTTCCAGGTTTGAAACTGCCTTTTTTAAAAACTTCTTCCATCAGAGGCTCAGTGTCATCCCTGGAACAGCCCAGAAGAGCCCGGTGAAGCATGGAGTGAGCAGAGAAGACTCCATTCTGGCTAGAGAAGGGACAAGTTCTCAGAGCTGTAAAATTGCAGGAGAAACAGAGAGAAGCCACCCCTCATGGCATACCTTCGCCACTATCCACTCACTCATTTGTTCAACAGATATTTATGAAGCACTGGCTTCTTAGTGGGGCAAACATGGTGCTGGGTGCCAGGACTATAATGTACAGTAAGACGTGGCTCCCATCCTGGAGGAGACACTGAAATGAGTGTGGTGAGCACAGGTGCCAGGCAGGCTTCAAAATAAAATGAGAGGCACAGATCCGTGAGAATTTTCTGGAAGGGGAGAAACTTTACAAACTTGAGCTCACTTAAAATTTGAGCTCAGGAGTTCAGAAAAGGAAGGGAAAAGTATGATTAGGCAGCAGTCATATCTGCAAAAGCCCAGGGAAATGAGAGAGCATTGGAGGAACTGCAAAGAAGGGAGAAGGATGGGGCTATAGTGCAAAAGGAGACAGACTACAGGGCTTGGGACTGACTGATGAATGAGTGAGAGGATAGGTTATAACGAGATTCTATTTCTGTCCAAGACAATTGTTGCATGGTGGACGGTGCTGTTGGATGAGATGGTATATGCTGGCATAAGTCTGGTGGAGTGGAGAAGATTGGTTTTATTTTGCACATGAATATTAAGGAGTGACTTGGACAGGTTGACATGAGCTTGGTCGATAAATCAGGTCCTAGAAATGTATTCTCATGAGAAGGGTGTTTGGTGGTCTGCTGTGTAAATTTCCTATGACCATTCCATTCAAATCCCTTGGAGAAGAACAAATAGCATCAGAAGACTAAAACATGAGGACAAGTTCAACTGCCCCCAGGATATGGACAAAGAAAGAGAGAGTGGCCAACTCAGGTCCTTTTCTGTCTTCTCCTTCCAGAATCTTGTAAGAGGGCAGGAGCTCTGATCTGGCAGTGAGTGAGGTTGGCAAAGCTGTTGACCATGCAGTTGACACAGTTGACAATGCAGTTCTCAGAGAACTTTCAACATCTGGTTGGATCTTCCTAACAGAAAGATATTTTCACTTTTCCTCCTTGATAGGTGAGGAAATCAGCTCAGGGAGGTCAGGAAACTGAGGACCATGCAGCTTGAAATTGGCAGAGCTGAAATGAAAACTAAGGTCTTCTTCATTTCAGTTGCTCATCTTTCCCCACACATGGCCCTCTCATCAGTAATTGGAGAACAGCTACATCTTTCAGCTACAAAGCCAGGGCTTTGGAGGCATAACCCTAGTAATTTCTGAGCCCCTTCCTTGTGTTCACATCTCTGTTTGGCTTCTATGGGAATCACTTCCATACTACAGTCCTATGGGGAACAACAGACACCCCATTGAAATGAGGACATTAAGTTTCAGAGATCAAGTAGCTGCCCAATGACAGGACAGGAATTTAAATTTAGATCCTTTTAACTCAAAACTATGATTCTGTAAATGAAGGCTGGAAAGGAAGGAAAGCGCTTGGTCACAGAGAAAGCAAAAACAGAATTACAAGCTGGGAGGTTTTACTCTTATTTTTCTTAACTAATACTTTTGACTGACCATAAAATAACACATTACATTGTAGAAAATTTTTAAATGCAGAAAACAAGTAAAATCATTAACTCAATAAAATTGCTCACCTAACTGTAAGCTGTCTGGAGTTCAGGATATTTTCTCTTTTGTTTACTGCTGAGTCCAAACAACTAGAAGACTGAATCATTGGCACATTGAATGAATGGAAAATGACCTGAAATTCCACTACCTAAAGATAGGAACTATTTATATTTTCGTGACTATTCTTCAAGAATTAGATCACTCAATCTATCATCTTTCTATTATCTATCTATCATCTGTCTATCTATCTATCTATCTGTCTATCATCTATCTATCTATCCATCTATCTCTGAGAAAGATGGAAAGCACATAATATAGGATTCAGTGATTGAGTTTATTTCATAACCTACTATTTATTTTTCCTTTCCTGGTAGACTGCTTTTCCTTTTGGGGAAGATTTGATTTCACTCACTCC
This sequence comes from Hyperoodon ampullatus, assembly GCF_949752795.1. Taxonomy (NCBI): domain Eukaryota; kingdom Metazoa; phylum Chordata; class Mammalia; order Artiodactyla; family Ziphiidae; genus Hyperoodon; species Hyperoodon ampullatus. The sequence goes on from NC_136916.1 coordinate 75,921,333, forward strand.
AGTGAAGGATTATTTCCTTGTGGATTTGGTTAGGCTTGGATTTGGGGGGTCCACTTTATATCTTCCCCTCTTACACCTCCCTCTTCACTTCTCACAGCTTGGGGAGCTTCAGGGAAAACTCAGAGAGTTTATTCCTACTGTGATGGAGGTCTTGGGTCCATTTTGCTGAGGAGAGCGGCCCTCATGCCAGGATAAAAGCAACTTTGCAGGAAGGGCTGTTGCCCTGAGTGTGGGATGTCTGCATGGACAGCACAGCACACCCCGTCAGGGCCTGTTTTCTCCCCTGGCCCGGCTTCTCATACTGGAACTTCAGGGGGCCTTTTCTGGATTTAGCAGCCCCTTTGGAGGAAGACTACAGCCCAAGGAAGCTGGCCTATATGCATTATATGCAAACTTTGGAAATGCGGTCTTCTGGCCTGTTCTATTAGAAATTTCCCCAGATTAGAACACTTTCTTTTGATTTCAAATAACCCCTTGCTACCTAACAGTGGTGAGCTGTGAACTCTGACACAAATGAAGAATCCAATTTTCTCTGAATTGGAAAAAGGAGAAGTACCTTTAGTGAGTTTTCATCGTTAATTTGGCTTTTATAAAATATAAAACACTTGGTTACTGCAGTCCAAACACACATCAACCTTGCAGTGAGGGACTGAGGCTGTGGAATACAAATCATTCTGACCAAGTGCACGGAATAAATTTGCCCTGTGTTCACATTTTACTAATGTAAACTCCAATAAAAGACAAGGAAGTATTTATAAAATCGCAAGATACTGGAGCCCTGGGAAATGTTTTTGACCTTCTTTAAAGGGGAAGGAGCTGAGGCCCAGAGGGCCTAGTGACTTGCCTGAGGACCCCAGAGTCCCAGCCCATGCTCTGTTTCCCAAGCCCAGGAAATCTGCTGAGCTTCAGATCTACCCCCTCCTTTGCCCAGCACAGGCTTTGGAGTCAAGCCTTTCCCAGGGTCCAGAAGGTCTGGCACCCTCCCTCACAACTCCCTCCAAGGCCTCAAACATAGGCCATCAGCCTCAGACTGAGCATCTCATCTGCAGTGTAAGACTCCTCTTTGCCTAGTCAACCACATCCATCTTAAGAAGCCAGGGAGTGTTGCAATGTCCCAAGAGCCCCATGAGATAGATAATGTGGTCATTTTACAGATGAAGAAACTGAGGTTCAGGGGGATGAGGTTACTTGCTTAAGGAGAGGGTGGTGAGGATACAGGGTCTGTGTTCCATCGCAAGCTTGTGTCAAAGCTCTTTGTTTCTTTACCCAAATGTTCCACAGTTTCCACAAATGATAACGGCTACTGCCATTTACAGTTATATGCCAGGATTTGTGCTAAGAGCTCTACAAGTTGGTGATACTTAATATAATCCTCACAGCCACGCTATTAAGTAAGGATTGAAGCAGTGGCAGAGGGCAGAGGGGGCAAGAGAGAGATGAAAGCCTGATCTGGCCTTTTCTGGCTGGGGACCACGCTGAAGTCTGGATGCCTTAATCTTGCTGCAGACACCAGCCTCTGTGTGCCTCTGGACACAATGTGAGGATGATGATGCAGGCTTTGGCAGCATGCCAGAGAGAGAGACTTCCTTTCTCTTCCCTCCCTTCTTAGAACGACAAACAAACAAAACTCTTGTTAATAGCTCAGTTTGCCATAGCAAAATACCACAGACTGGGTGGCTTAAAGAGCAGACATTTATTTTCTCACAGTGCTGGTGGTTGAGAAGTCCAAGGTCAAGGTGCTGGCAAATTCTGCTGCTCTGGTGAGAGTCTCTTCCTGGCTTATAAACAGCTGCCTACTCACTGTGTCATCATATGGCCTTTCCTGTGTGTGCATTCAAAAGCAGAGAGAGATAGAGAGACAGAGAGCACTCTGCTGTCCCTTCTTATAAGGGCATTAATCTGACCAGATAAGGCACCCACCCTTTATGACCTCATTTTACCTTAATTGCTTCCTTAGAGGCCTCCTAGCCAAGTACAGACACATTGGCTATTAGGGCTTCAACATACAGATTTTGGAAGGGGCACAAACATTCTGTCCATAACAACTGTGAACCTGCAAATGCCAACAAACAAGCCCAGCAATGTCCCATGGGGCCTCCTACTAGTCTATTGGGCTTTCACAACTTAGGGGGCTTCCAGCTTTGTCTGAATAATTTTTAAAAACATATTATTAAAATTCTGGTTTATTTCCAATTAACTTTCCAAACATGGCACAGTTAGTCTTCTACTCTGGGTCAAGCCAAATCTGCCCAGGGTGCCCAGCCTGGCTTCCTGGAAGCAATGGTCATGTTCAAGGTCAAGAGTGTTCTTCTCACAATTGAGGCTTGTGATTGTGCAATGCATTTGCCATGATCTTAGCAAAAATAGACACCCTTCCCATGTCACTATGTTTGGGACTCCTCCTAGCACTTGCATCAGGAGTTACTGTTAACATGACTTCATGAATATCATATGAGTTCATGTACATAAACAGTGCCTTGCCCACAGTAGGCATTTTATAAGCTTGTGATGGTATCACTGGTGTTTTGTTATTATTATTGGTTGTTGAACCTGTTCTCCAGTTTAATTCAATTCCATTTGATTAAAACCTTATTGACTGGCTACACTGTACTATGCTAAGCACTGGGGATTCAGTGTTAGATAACGCAGACATGGCCTCTAAATGCATGTTGTCTGAGGGTTATCAGAATAATACTGGAGCATAGTTGCTTGGACAGCAAGTAAGTGCCACACTCTCTTTGGAGGTAGCAAGGTGGACTAAGGGATGCACTGGGCCTCTCAGAAAGTCTAGGTTCTAATCCCAGACCAGCTGCTGACCAGCTCAGTCACAGGTAGAAGGAAATCTCTGGCTTTAGTCCTTTCCTCTGTAAAGGAAGGGTGTAGATATATATATAATCTCTAAGGCTTCCTTACTCTGGGTGTTCTCTGAGGTAAAGCATGAAGACATCCATGACAATGGACTTCTCTGTCCCAAAATCTCTGCTACAAAATTATTTTTCAGTTCATCAGCTTCTGCAGATTAAATTTAGATTCAATTTGGGTCTATATATCATAAGATACAACATGTAAAAAAAGGATCAATTTTCTAAACCATTTGCCATTAGTGAATTCCAAATATCGAGTTATTTAAATGATTTTGTTCAGATATTTCCCATAATGAAGACAGAGCTGTCACTCACCATCTGGGTGAACTGTGATCCTTTGCCTGCCAACTTACAGTATCATCTTTTTAAGGATCATGCTTGATGGTTCTTAAGAGATGGCTCATCACCTGTATGTAATCGCCATCTCGAATAGAACATCTTTTAGCTTTGACTTTGTATAATCCCACATGCAGGCAGTTTGAGACAGAATATATGAGAGCTTTCTTCTAGAAGTGGAAGAGCCAAGAACCACATCAAAAGAGCAATGGAAACAGAAACTTCTAAGTGTCAGGCTTTAAGTCATCCTGGAAAACTGTTTATTTGCTTGTTTCTTTTCTGGTCCCCCAAGCTTGATGATAGATTACCATTGCAGCTCATGATGTTAACCTAGTTGCTAGAGCGATTAAGGGCATGTGTTCTCCACAAATAATAGGTCTCATTCTGAGAGTATTGACTATGGTAAAGTCTTTTAGGTTTTGATGAAGAACTCCTTGGCCTAGAGGTTCTACCTATACCCCGAATGAATGGAATTGGCTGACTGTTAGAGAAGACGTTTATCAACAGGTAAGAACCACACTCAAAAACGTCTTTTCTCACTTTGTGCACAGGCGTGTTCACTGAGAAGACTTTATAAGTATGTTTGGAATTTGCTGAATTCAGACAAACCTATGATATAATCATGCTGCTGATGAATTATACTCCACATCTCCATTCTTAGGGGTGGACACATCATGTTCTTAGTGGGTAGAAAAAATAGAGTACAGAGATAATTCCCACTTTTCCTAACTTTATTCAGTTATAAGTGACAACATGAGAGCCATAACCCATCATGATTTTCCCTTCTTTGAAGACATTCTAAGAGATGCTAAGGGTCCTGAGAACTCACATCTGTGTTAATATCTGCAAAGCTATGACATTTTGCCCCACTTCTAAAGAAGTAATCATTCATTTAACGTATTTTCAGTTCATTCAAAGCAATGAAAAATTTCCCCCAGAACTCTGTTTTACAACATTTCCAGAGATAAAATAAGAAGAAAACTTCCTTTAATTCTAGGAACTTGGAAAATTCCAATAAAACTCTTTACTGCTGTGTTACTTGGAATCAAATTCTTTACCTTACAATACCATCTTTATATATTTTAGAAACATATTTCTATTTTTCTAAACTTAAATATTTATTAGCTTTCCCTTTCTATCATGAGTATCTGGCTAATCTTAAGGAAAAGGCCATTTCATTGAGAACTTCAAAAAACAGTGGCTTTTGTAGTAGAATTTCTACTTCAGATTATTCCTCTGAGAATTTTGTTTGTGGAATCCCCTTTCCAAATGACTCTGTAGTGACCATCACAATAACATTACTCTAACATAAATTTCATTTTAAATTGTGAATCTTAGCAGTTTATCATCAATTCACAACTGGTACCATTTTGCATATTAAATGAAGAAAAGTAGCGGTGTATTTTTTTTTTTTTTTTTTTTTTTTTTTTTTTGTGGTATGCGGGCCTCTCACTGTTGTGGCCTCTCCCGTTGCGGAGCACAGGCTCCGGATGCGCAGGCTCAGCAGCCATGGCTCACGGGCCCAGCCGCTCCGCGGCATATGGGATCCTCCCAGACCGGGGCACGAACCCGTATCCCCTGCATCGGCAGGCGGACTCTCAACCACTGCGCCACCAGGGAGGCCCGTAGCGGTGTATTTTTAAATGTGATTTACAAATTGCTTATGGTATTGTTGACATATGTAACAAATGAAAAGAATCAACTCAAAACAAAAAACACTGAAAAAGTTAAATGGGTGTATGCTTTCTGCCTTGAATAGAAACTTCAATCTTTTAACTTTCTTTCCATGTTAGTGCTCTAGAGAGTTTTTGTTCTTCTTAGGTAAAAGTGAATTCTCTTTAAGGTGGAAAGACCATGTCTTCATTCATTATATGAATGCAGAAAATAACCAATACGATCAGTGGTTATAAAGTATTGCCTACTGCAGTAACCCTCAGACAATGAATCAAGAGTTTCCCCCAAATCTTTTTGTTCCATAAGACTAGTTATTTTTTTCTTCTCTTTTGTCACATGACAAGCATCACACAAGATCATGAGGATTGTACATCATCCATAATAATGTACCTCCCTTTCTTTAAAGGTTACCATAGAATGAACAATTGATTTCCCTTCTTATTTAGCTTAAGTACTGGCAGGAATCAAGACACTTTTTTAAAAATGTCTTTTTATTAGTTTCTGCTTTATAACAAAGTGAATCAGTCATACATATACATCCGTTCCCACATCCCTTCCCTCATGCATCTCCCTCACTCCCACCCTCCCCATCCCACCCCTCCAGGTGGTCACAAAGCACCAAGCTGATCTCCCCGTGCTCTGCGGCTGCTTCCCAGTATCTATCTACCTCACGTTTGGTAGTGTATACATGTCCATGCCTCTCTTTTGCTTTGTCACAGCTTACACTTCCCCCTCCCCATATCCTCAAGTCCATTCTCAAGTAGGTCTGTGTCTTTATTCCCGTTTTACCCCTAGGTTCTTCATGACATTTAAAAAAAAAAATTCCATAAATATGTGTTAGCATACGGTATTTGTCTTTCTCTTTCTGACTTACTTCACTCTGTATGACAGACTCTAGGTCTATCCACCTCATTACAAATAGCTCAGTTTCGTTTCTCTTTATGGCTGAGTAATATTCCATTGTATATATGTGCCACATCTTCTTTATCCATTCATCCGATGATGGACATTTAGGTTGTTTCCAGCTCCGGGCTACTGTGAATAGAGCTGCAATGAACATTTTGGTACATGTCTCTTTTTGAATTATGGTTTTCTCAGGGTATATGCCTAGTAGTGGGATTGCTGGGTCATATGGTAGTTCTATTTTTAGTTTTTTAAGGAACCTCCATACTGTTCTCCATAGTGGCTGTATCAATTTACATTCCCACCAGCAGTGCAAGAGTGTTCCCTTTTCTCCACACCCTCTCCAGCATTTATTGTTTCTAGATTTCTTGATGATGGCCATTCTGACTGGTGTGAGATGATATCTCATTGTAGTTTTGATTTGCATTTCTCTAATGATTAATGATGTTGAGCATTCTTTCATGTGTTTGTTGGCAGTCTGTATATCTTCTTTGGAGAAATGCCTATTTAAGTCTTCTGCCCATTTTTGGATTGGGTTGTTTGTTTTTTTGCTATTGAGCTGCATGAGCTGCTTATAAATTTTGGAGATTAATCCTTTGTCAGTTGCTTCATTTGCAAATATTTTCTCCCATTCTGAGGGTTCTCTTTTGGTCTTGTTTATGGTTTCCTTTGTTGTGCAAAAGCTTTGAAGTTTCATTAGGTCCCATTTGTTTATCTTTGTTTTTATTTCCATTTCTCTAGGAGGTGGGTCCAAAAGGATCTTGCTGTGATTTATGTCATAGAGTGTTCTGCCTATGTTTTCCTCTAAGAGTTTGATAGTTTCTGGCCTTACATTTAGGTCTTTAATCCATTTTGAGCTTATTTTTGTGTACGGTGTTAGGGAATGATCTAATCTCATACTTTTACATGTCCCTGTCCAGTTTTCCCAGCACCACTTATTGAAGAGGCTGTCCTTTCTCCACTGTACATTCCTGCCTCCTTTATCAAAGATAAGTTGACCATATGTGCGTGGGTTTATCTCTGGGCTTTCTATCCTGTTCCATTGATCTATCTTTCTGTTTTTATGCCAGTACCACACTGTCTTGATTACTGTAGCTTTGTAGTATACTCTGAAGTCAGGGAGCCTGATTCCTCCAGCTCCGTTTTTCGTTCTCAAGATTGCTTTGGCTATTCGGGGTCTTTTGTTTTTCCAAACAAATTTTGAAATTTTTTGTTCTAGTTCTGTGAAAAATGCCAGTGGTAGTTTGATAGGGATTGCATTGAATCTGTAGATCGCTTTGGGTAGTAGAGTCATTTTCACAATGTTGATTCTTCCAATCCAGGAGCATGGTATATCTCTCCATCTATTTGTATCATCTTTAATTTCTTTCATCAGTGTCTTATAATTTTCTGCATACAGGTCTTTTGTCTCCTTAGGTAGGTTTATTCCTAGATATTTTATTCTTTTTGTTGCAATGGTAAATGGGAGTGTTTTCTTGATTTCATTTTCAGATTTTTCATCATTAGTGTACAGGAATGCCAGAGATTTCTGTGTATTAATTTTGTATCCTGCTACTTTACCAAATTCATTGATTAGCTCTAGTAGTTTTCTGGTAGCATCTTTAGGATTCTCTATGTATAGTATCATGTCATCTGCAAACAGTGACAGCTTTACTTCTTTTCCAATTTGGATTCCTTTGATTTCCTTTTCTTCTCTGATTGCTGTGGCTAGAACTTCCAAAACTAGGTTGAATAAGAGTGGTGAGAGTGGGCAACCTTGTCTTGTTCCTGATCTTAGTGGAAATGGTTTCAGTTTTTCACCATTGAGGACAATGTTGGCTGTGGGTTTGTCATATTTAGCCTTTATTATGTTGAGGAAAGTTCCCTCTATGCCTACTTTCTGCAGGGTTTTTATCATAAATGGGTGTTGAATTTTGTCGAAAGCTTTCTCTGCATCTATTGAGATGATCATATGGTTTTTCTCCTTCAACTTGTTAATATGGTGTATCACATTGATTGATTTGCGTATATTGAAGAATCCTTGCATTCCTGGAATAAACCCCACTTGATCATGGTGTATGATCCTTTTAATGTGCTGTTGGATTCTGCTTGCTAGTATTTTGTTGAGGATTTTTGCATCTATGTTCATCAGTGATATTGGCCTGTAGTTTTCTTTCTTTGTGACATCCTTGCCTGGTTTTGGTATCAAGGTGATGGTGGCCTCGTAGAATGAGTTTGGGAGTGTTCCTTCCTCTGATATTTTTTGGAAGAGTTTGAGAAGGATGGGTGTTAGCTCTTCTCTAAATGTTTGATAGAATTCTCCTGTGAAGACATCTGGTCCTGCGCTTTTGTTTGTTGGAAGATTTTTAATCACAGTTTCAATTTCAGTGCTTGTGATTGGTCTATTCATATTTTCTATTTCTTCCTGATTCAGTCTTGGCAGGTTGTGCATTTCTAAGAATTTGTCCATTTCTTCCAGGTTGTCCATTTTATTGACATAGAGTTGCTTGTAGTAATCTCTCATGATCTTTTGTATTTCTGCAGTGTCAGTTGTTACTTCTCCTTTTTCATTTCTAATTCTATTGATTTGAGTCTTCTCCCTTCTTTTCTTGATGAGTCTGGCTAATGGTTTGTCAATTTTGTTTATCTTCTCAAAGAACCAGCTTTTAGTTTGGTTGATCTTTGCTATCGTTTCCTTCATTTCTTTTTCATTTATTTCTGATCTGATCTTTATGATTTCTTTCCTTCTGCTAACTTTGAGGTTTTTTTGTTCTTCTTTCTCTAATTGCTTTGGGTGCAGGGTCAGGTTGTTTACTCGAGATGTTTCCTGTTTCTTAAGGTGGGATTGTATTGCTACAAACTTCCCCCTTAGAACTGCTTTCGCTGCGTCCCATAGGTTTTGGGTCGTCGTGTCTCCATTGTCATTTGTTTCTAGGTATTTTTTAATTTCCTCTTTGATTTCTTCAGTGATCACTTCGTTATTGAGTAGTGTATTGTTTAGCCTCCATGTGTTTGTATTTTTTACAGCTCTTTTCCTGTAATTGATGTCTAGTCTCATAGCATTGTGGTCGGAAAAGATACTTGATACAATTTCAATTTTCTTAAATTTACCAAGGCTTGATTTGTGACCCAAGATATGATCTATCCTGGAGAATGTTCCATGAGCACTTGAGAAAAATGTGTATTCTGTTGTTTTTGGATGGAATGTCCTATAAATATCAATTAAGTCCATCTTGTTTAATGTATATTTAAAGCTTGTGTTTCCTTATTTATTTTCATTTTGGATGATCTGTCCATTGGTGAAAGTGGGGTGTTAAAGTCTCCTACTATGATTGTGTTACTTTCGATTTCCCCTTTTATGGCTGTTAGTATTTGCCTTATGTATTGAGGTGCTCCTATGTTGGGTGCATAAATATTTACAATTGTTATATCCTCTTCTTGGATCGATCCCTTTATCGTTATGTAGTGTCCTTCTATGTCTCTTCTAATAGTCTTTATTTTAAAGTCTATTTTGTCTGATATAAGAATTGCTACTCCAGCTTTCTTTTGATTTCCATTTGCATGGAATATCTTTTTCCATCCCCTTACTTTCAATCTGTATGTGTCTCTAGGTCTGAAGTGGGTCTCTTGTAGACAGCATATATATGGGTCTTGTTTTTGTATCCATTCAGCCACTCTGTGTCTTTTGGTGGGAACATTTAGTCCATTTACATTTAAGGTAATTATTGATATGTATGTTCCTATTCCCATTTCCTTAATTGCTTTGGGTTCATTATTGTAGGTATATTCCTTCTGCTGTGTTTCTTGCCTAGAGAAGTTCGTTTAGCATTTGTTGTAAAGCTGGTTTGGTGGTGCTGAACTCTCTCAGCTTTTGCTTATCTGTAAAGGTTTTAATTTCTCCATCAAATCTGAATGAGATCCTTGCTGGGTAGAGTAATCTTGGTTGCAGGTTTCTCTCCTTCATCACTTTAATTATGTCCTGCCACTCCCTTCTGGCTTGTAGAGTTTCTGCTGAGAGTTCAGCTGTTATCCTGATGGGGATTCCCTTGTGTGTTATTTGTTGTTTTTCCCTTGCTGCTTTTAATATGATTTCTTTGTGTTTAATTTTTGACAGTTTGATTAATATGTGTCCTGGCATATTTCTCCTTGGATTTATTCTGTATGGGACTCTCTGTGCCTCCTGGACTTGATTAACTATTTCCTTTCCCATATTAGGGAAGTTTTCAACTATAATCTCTTCAAATATTTTCTCAGTCCCTTTCTTTTTCTCTTCTTCTTCTGGAACCCCTATAATTCGAATGTTGGTGCGTTTAATGTTGTCCCAGAGGTCTCTGAGACTGTCCTCTGTTCTTTTCATTCTTTTTTCTTTATTTTGCTCTGCAGCAGTTATTTCCACTATTTTATCTTCCACCTCACTTATCCGGTCTTCTGCCTCAGTTATTCTCCTATTGATCCCATCTAGAGTATTTTTAATTTCATTTATTGTGTTTTTAATCGATGCTTGATTCATCTTTAGTTCTTCTAGGTCCTTGTTAACTGTTTCTTGCATTTTGTCTATTCTATTTCCAAGATTTTGGATCTTGGAAATAGAATCTTGCATCAGCTTTACTATCATTATTCTGAATTCTTTTTCAGGTAGACTGCCTATTACCTCTTCATTTGTTAGGTCTGGTAGGTTTTTATCTTGCTCCTTCACCTGCTGTGTGTTTTTCTGTCTTCTCATTTTGCTTATGTTACTGTGTTTGGGGTCTCCTTTTTGAAGGCTGCAGATTCGTAGTTCCCGTTGTTTTTGGTGTCTGTCCCCCGTGGCTAAGGTTGTTTCAGTAGGTTGTGTAGGCTTCCTGGTGGGGGGGACTAATGCCTGTGTTCTGGTGGTTGAGGCTCGATCTTGTCTTTCTGGTGGACAGGTCCACGTCTGGTGGTGTGTTTTGGGGTGCCTGTGGCCTTATTATGTTTTTAGGTAGCCTCTCTGCTAGTGGGTGGGGTTGTGTTCCTGCCTTGCTAGTTGCTTGGCATAGGGTGACCAGCACTGTAGCTTGCTGGTCGTTGACTGAAGCTGGGTGCTGGTGTTGAGATGGAGATCTCTGGGAGATTTTTGCTGCTTGATATTATCTGGAGCTGGGAGGTCTCTTGTGGACCCATGTCCTGAAGTTGGCTCTCCCACTTCAGAGGCACAGCACTGACTCCTGGCTGCAGCACCAAGAGCCTTTCATCCACCCGGCTCAGAATAACAGGGAGAAAAAGTAGAAAGAAAGAATTAGTAGAAGAAAGAAAGAGAGAGGGAAAGAAAGGAAGAAGGGAAGAAAGGAAGGAAGGAAGGAAGAAAGAAAGAAAGGAGGGAGGGAGGGAGGAATGAAAGCAAAAGGAAGAGTGAATGGAAGAAGGGAGGGAGGGAGGAAAGAAAGAAAGAAAGACAGGAGGGAGGGAGGGAGGAAGGAAAGAAAAAGAAAGTGGAAGGAAGAAGGGTGGGAGGGAGGGAGGGAGGAAAGAAAAAGAAAGAAGGAAAGGAGGAGCGGAGGGAGGGAGGGAGGAAGGGAAGGTAGGAAAAAAAGAAAGAGCAGGTAAAGTAAAATAGAATAAACTATGAAATATAGTAGCGTTATTAAAATTAAAAAGTAATTATTGAAAAAAAACGGACAGCTAGAACCCTGGGACATATGGTGGAAGCAAAGCTATACAGAGAGAATCTTACACAGAAGATTACACATACACATTCACAAAAAGAGAGCAGGGGGAAAAATCAAAAATCTTGCTCTCCAAGTCCACCTCCTCAATTTGGGATAATTCGTTGTAAAAAGAGGAAAAGGGAGAGAAGTCTAAAATCTTGCTCTCTAAGTCCACCTCCTTAATTTGGGATAATTCGTTGTAAAAAGAGGAAAAGGAGGGAAAGTCTTAAATCTTGTCCTCAAAGTCCACTTCCTCAATTTGGGATGATTCGCTGTCCATTTATGCACTCCACAGACGCAGGGCACATCAAATGGGCCGTGGAGCTTTAATCTGCTGCCTCCGGGGCTGCACAGAGAGATTTCCCTGTCTCTGCTCTCACAGCTTCCGGGTCTCAGCCTTGGACCTGGCCCCGCCTCTGTGCGTAGGTCGCTGGAGGGCGTCAGTTCTTCGCTCAGAGAGGACGGGTTTAAAGGAGCCGCTGATTCGGGGGCTCTGGCTCACTCAGGCAGAGGGGAGGGAGGGGCGCGCAGTGTGGGGCGGGCCTGCGGCGGCAGAGGCCGGCGTGACGTTGCAGCAGCCCGAGGCGCTCCGTGCGCTTTCCCGGGAAAGCCGTCCCCGGGTCCCGGGACCCCGGCAGTGGCGGGGTGCACAGGCCCCCCGGAAGGCGGGGCAGACAGTGACCCGTGCTCGCACACAGGCCCCGCGGCGGCGGCGGCAGCAGCAGCCCCAGCATCCCACGCCCGTCTCCGAGGTCCGCGCCTGTCTCCGGCGCTTCCCCAAGCAGCCCTCTTAATGCCCTCTCCTCACGCACCAGGAAACAAAAGGGAAAAAAGTCTCTTGCCTCTTTGGCAGCTCCAGACCCTTTCCCCGGACTCCCTCCGGGCTAGCCGTGGTGCACTAACCCCTTCAGGCTCTCTTCCTGCCGCCAGCCCCAGTCCTCTCCCTGCGCTCCGACTGAAAGCCGATACCCGAGCCTCAGCTCCCAGCCCCGCCCGCCCTGGCGGCCGAGCAGACAAGCCTCTTGGGCTGGTGTGTGCCTGAGGGCACCGATCCTCTGTGCCGGAATCTCTCCGCTTTGCCCTCCACACCCCTGTTGCTGTGCTCTCCTCCGCTACTCCGAAGCTTTCCCCCTCCGCCACCTGCAGTCTCCGCCCGCGAAGGGGCTTGTAGTGTGTGGAAACCTTTCCTCCTTCACGGCTCCCTCCCACTGGTGCAGGTCCCGTCCCTATCCTATTGTCTCTGTTTATTCTTTTTTTCTTTTGCCCTACCCAGGTATGTGGGGAGTTTCTTGCCTTTTGGGGGGTCTGAGGTCTTCTGTCAGCGTTCAGTAGGTGTTCTGTAGGAGTTGTTCCACGTGTAGATGAATTTCTGATGTATCTGTGGGGAGGAAGGTGATCTCCGCGTCTTACTCTTCCGCCATCTTCCTCCGGGGCCCAAGACATTTTTGTCATTACATCTTGCCAGCATCTAACATGGGCATTGAACCCAGCGATGCTCAATCAACATAGGCTGAATGTATGTCAACTGGCTGATCAGAGAGAAAGAAAAAGTTCATAGAGATGACTTTCCTGTCCCATTGCATAGTGTGTTGGGATCTCGACTCACAGGTTGAGGACCAAAATTGTGACAAGGCCACAGGAAGCTGAGTTGAAAAGTGCTCTCTTATACTTTCTGGGGTTTTCCAACAATGAATCTTCAGTCTTGTGTTCTCTCTGGTATTTGAAGATAGAATATAGGAGGGCCTATTTGTTTTAGAACAAACCAGTCAGTGATAAAACCATTTTGAAAGCTCTTGGAATGTTAATTTGAACCTGGTCTTTGCTTTGGGGGACTTTCTGGGACCTTCCCCAGCATAACAGCCACTAATAAAGATATACTCTAGAGTTGGTTGTATTTGGTTTAGTTTTTAGTTATCTTGGTCTATAAACAGTAAATTAGAAATGAAATCATTTTATACTGGAGTTTTAAAACTGAGCTTTAGAGTACACCTTCCATCATGGGTCTCTGGATTAGGGACCACTCAGCTTACACATGGGGACTTGAGCCTTTTTGAACTCTTCTTAAGTGTCAGTTTACCTAATAAGAAAATAGTCTGCAAATATAGCAACCTCCCAGCATGCCAGATGCTCGTTCTTATCTAAGTCTCCTTAGCGGAGGCCAATTAAAGACTGCATTGATTTGTTTATGTTTCTGTTAAAAACAAATTTCCAGCCTTTCTTTTGCCATATAATACATAAGGTTTCATCCATAGAGAAGAACAATAAGGAATGATGAACTGAGTGTTGGGTGTAGCCTTGATGTGCAGTTATTACACCTGAGCCAATGACACAGACAATGAGAGAGGACTTTGTTAATTGTGTGCTGAGGTGGGTTGCTTTTCTTCTGAGGATGGTTTTAGGATAGATCTGAAACAAATAGCCCCTTTACCTCTTGTGAGGAATCAGGATGCACATGTGCGATGCAGTTATTTCCTCTCACAGATCCATAAAGCTGACTGCACTTGGAAACATTGCCTGAAGATTGGGAGGAAAAATAAGAAATTTAGAACATGTTTCTTTATGTATAGTATATGCACAAAATATATGTTCACTCTTTAGAGTGTGGCAGTATTTTTATACTCACAGAGAAAACCAGCACATTTCCCAACTCTGATTGTTTTGTTGTTGTTGTTGTTTTTCCTGTTTAGAAGCTGTTGTGATGTTTATAAATACCCCTCAAAATAGCTCAATGTGAATTTTTTTTGAATAGCAATTGTTTAAGAAATAGCAAAAGAAAATATTCACAGCAGAGACAATTTGCTTCTCTTACAATGGGGGATTTGCCTAAAGAACATATTTCAGATGTTGCAGAAACAAGCCCTCCTTTCTCTCAGCCTCCATCCCACATGCAGGTCAGCCTTCAGCCACTTATTAATTTTTATGAGCAAGTTACAGACTTGGAGAAAGAGAGGTGGGGGCTTTGGTAATAGAGAAACAGAGTGACCCACACTCTGGAAGATCAAGGAGAGGATTCTTTAACTATGATCAATTGATTTTATTTTCAGATTTAAGGATTTCATCTCTAACAAAAAGGATATACAAATTAATGGAGTTTTCTCTGTCACTGGTGGATTAAGCCCTACAGACAACATGTGATGGTTCCATAAGACCACAGTTCCCTTATTATCAGCAGTAGAAGGATTAAAAGCACTTGGGTCATTTGTTAACTCCCATCTCTCTTCCATATCACCTTGAAATCAAAGTGGAGAAAAATAGGATTAATAAACATTGGAAGAAGATCTCATCACACCATTCTCTCTTTATATATTTCCCTATCAAGCTCTGCTTCATGGTCAAAAATCAGTGTTTCTGTTGGCAATGAAAACTGCAATGCTGAAGCGTCTTTTTAAAATAGCTGGGATCATTGGAACACATAAGGAGAACAAACCAAACTTGTTTGGGATACAGGTGTGGATGGTGATACGGGGAGTAAAGCATACCAGGAATGCAGACCTATGGGTTCCTAGTAGGAGCTTGCTTTCTCTGCTCTTACGATCTATTGCCCACATCATGGTGAAAGGCTCAGATCTAGCTTGCTAGCGAACTGCAGGGACTTGGTAAACTAACTTGTACTTTCTCTTACAGGATGCACAGTGCTCTCCTGGATGCAACCACATCTACTCTTTACAATAGACTGTTGGTGTCTGCATCTTACAAGAGAATTAGAGCTCTGACAGGTGAAGCGAAGTGCCTATAGTCATGCAACTGGACTGTAGCCATTCCCATGGAACCCAGATATTTATCTCCAAACCAAGTTCTTTCTAAGATACAGAGGAAAGTGGAAAGAGAATGTCTCCCCTCACCCCCCACCAGGGGCACCACTTTGTCACCATCTGGCTATTCTTGAATCTTTTATCGTATCCAATTTGGGGAAATTAGGATTTATAATACAGCCCCTGCTGCCCACTGGCTGAGTCAAGTTATGCTGCCTCTCTACCACATTTAAGTACGCCATAGACAAGACAAGGCTTCAAGTTCAGAGAATCAGGAATATGGTACCAAAATGTCTCTCAGTTTTAGGCTGAACCCATCACTCATCTTCCTAAAACGGTATCTTCACCATTCATGGCCTTTTAGTAGTGAAAAGCTTCCATGATTGAAAGCAAAAGTCCCATGAGTTTATTGTCTAAGGTCGGGGGAGTGGCATAATATCATTTTTTTACATTAGGAAAGTCAATGATTTTCATTGTAGGCAATTTGTATACTCTAACAATAGAAACAAGCAAATAGTTCACCTGTAATTTCACATTTATATCATTCACTTTGAATCATTACTTGATGTTTATATCCTATTTATATTTTCCATATCATATATTAAGAAACCACATATAGTAGAAATCATTTCTAATAGAGAAGAATTATTTTATATATTTATGTCTACTTTTTGTGATATTTAAGCAGCTTTACTGAGAAATAATTGACAAAAAATAAATTGCATCTATTTAAAGTGTACCATTTGTTAATTTTTGACCTACAAATACATTTGTGGAACTATTACACTGTAAAGAGAATGAACACATCCATCACTTCCAGAATTTCCTCATGCCCCTTTGAAATCCCTCTCTTCTTGCCTCTCCCACCTTCCATCCCCCATGTAAACATCAAGTTATTTTCTTACTATAGATTTGTTCATATTTTCTAGAATTTTATATAAATGAAATCCTGTAGTAGGAACTATTTTTTGGTCTCACTTCATTCACTCAGCATAATATATATATATATATTTTTTGCTGTACGCGGGCCTCTCACCGCTGCGGCCTCTCCCATTGCGGAGCACAGGCTCCGGACGCACAGGCCCAGCGGCCACGGCTCACGGGCCCAGCCACTCCGCGGCACGCGGGATCCTCCCGGACCGGAGCACGAACCCACGTCCCCTGCATCGGGGGGACGTTGTGTATGCCAAATGTCCATTTCATTCATTTTATGGATATACCACATTTGTTTATATATTCATCTGTTGAACATTTGAGTTGTTTCCAGTTTTTTGACTATCAATACAGGCCTTTGTATGAATACATAATTTATCTCAGGAAAATATCAAGGAAGTGAAATTGCTGAATCATGTGGTAAATCAATGTTTAACAATTTAAGAACTTGCCAAACTGTTTTTCCAAAGTGATTCCACCATTCTACATTCTCTCCAGTGTTGTAGGACAGTTCCAATCCTCCACATCATTGCCAAAACTTGAAATGGCCAGTCTTAATTTTAGCCAATCTAATAGGTATAAAAGTGGTTTCTAAATGTAGTTTCAATTTTTATTTACCTAACAACTACTGGTGTTGTTGTGCAAATTTTTTTGCCTTGTCATCCACATGTCTTTTCAAATATTATGCCTATTTTTAAAATGTGGTTATTTCCTATTCATCAAGTTTTGAAAAGTCTTTATATATTCTGGATACAAGTCTTTAGTAGTACGTGGTTTGAAAAATTTCTCCCCATTGTGTAACTAATGTTTTATTCCCCTGTGTCTTTCAAAAGAGCACAAGTTATTAATTTTGATGAAGTAAAATTATAAAATTTTTATTTTATGAGGAGATAAACTAACATTCTTTTGGCATCACATCAAAGAAATCTTTGCTTACCTAATTTTAACAAATATTTTCTCCCTCGTTTCTTCCTAGACATTTTATAGTTAAATTTAGTCCTATGCTTCAGACTATTCTACAAAGCTACAGTAATCAAGACAGTATGGTACTGACACAAAAACAGAAATATAGATCAATGGAACAGAATAGAAAGCCCAGAGGTAAACCCACGCACATATGGTCACCTTATTTTTGATAAAGGAGGCAAGAATATACAATGGAGAAAAGACGCCTCTTCAATAAGTGGTGCTGGGAAAACTGGACAGCTACATGTAAAAGAATGAAATTAGAACACTCCTTAACACCATACACAATAATAAACTCAAATTGGATTAAAGACCTAAATGTAAGGCCAGAAACTATCAAACCCTTAGAGGAAAACATAGGCAGAACACTCTATGACATAAATCTCAGCAAGATCCTTTTTGACACACCTCCTACAGAAATGGAAATAAAAACAAAATAAACAAATGGGACCTAATGGAAATTAAAAGCTTTTGCACAGCAAAGTAAACCATAAACAAGATGAAAAGACAACTCACAGAATGGGCGAAAATATTTTCAAATGAAGCAACTGACAAAGGATTCATCTCCAAAATTTAGAAGCAGCTCATGCAGCTCAATATCACAAAAACAAACAACCCAATCCAAAAATGGGCAGAAGACCTAAATAGACATTTCTCCAAAGAAGATACACAGACTGCCAACAAACACATGAAAGAATGCTCAACATCATTAATCATTAGAGAAATGCAAATCAAAACTACCTTGAGGTATCACCTCACACCAGTCAGCATGGCCATCATCAAAAAATCTAGAAACAATAAATGCTGGAGAGGGTGTGGAGAAAGGGGAACACTCTTACACTGTTGGTGAGAATGTAAATTGATACAGCCACTATGGAGAACAGTATAGAGGTTCCTTAAAAAACTAAAAATAAAACTACCATATGACCCAGCAATCCCACTACTGAGTATATACCCTGAGAAAACCATAATTCAAAAAGAGACATGTACCACAATGTTCATTGCAGCTCTATTTACAATGGCCAGGACATGGAAGCAACCTTAGTGTCCATTGACAGGTGAATGGATAAAGAAGATGTGGCACATATACACAATGGAATATTACTCAGCCATAAAAAGAAACAAAATTGAGTTGTATGTAGTGAGATGGATGGGCCTAGAGTCTGTCATACAGAGTGAAGTAAGTCAGAAAGAGAAAAACAAATACCATATGCTAACACATATATACGGAGTCTAAAAAAAAAAAGGTTCTGAAGAACCTAGGGGCAGGACAGGAATAAAGACACAGACATAGAGAATGGACTTGAGGACACGGGGAGGGGGAAAGTTAAGCTGGGATGAAGTGAGAGACTGGCATGGACATATATACACTACCAAGTGTAAAATAGATAGCTAATGGGAAGCAGCCGCATAGCACAGGGAGATCAGCTCACTACTTTCTGACCACCTAGAGGGGTGGGATAGGGAGGGTGGGAGGGAGATGCAAGAAGGAGGAGATATGGGGATATATGTATATGTATAGCTGATTCACTTTATTATAAAGAAGAAACTAACACACCACTGTAAAGCAATTTTACTCCAATAAAGGTGTAAAAAAAATTTAGCTCTATGATCCATTCTAAGTTAATTGTTGCACATGGTGTAAGGTGTAGATCAAAATTTATTTATACATGGACATCAAATTATTCCAGCCCTGTAACTTTTTTTAAAATTGAAGTATAGTTGATTTACAATGCTGTATTAGTTTCAGTTGCACAACAAACGGATTCAACACACACACACACACACACACACACACACATATATATATATATTCTTTTTCATATTCTTTTCCATTATAGATTATTACTGTAGGTCCTTGCTGTTTATCTGTTTTATATATAGTAGTTTGTATCTGTTAATCCCAAACTCCTAATTTATCCCACCCCCTTTTCTTTTTGGTAACCATAAGTTTGTTTTCTATGTCTGTGAATCTATTTCTGTTTTGTAAATAAAGTCATTTGTATCATTTTTTAAGATTCCACATATAATTGGAATCATAAGATATTTGTTTTTCTCTGACTTACTTCACTTAGTATGATAATCTTTAGGTCCATCCATGTTGCTGCAAATGGCACTATTTCATTCTTTTTTATGACTAATATTCCATTGTGCATATATACCACATCTTTATCCATTCATCTGTTGATGGACATTTAGGTTGCTTCCATGTCTTGGCTATTGTAAATAGTGCTGCAATGAACATTAGGGTGCATATATCTTTTCAAATTAGAGTTTTCATCTTTTCTGGATATATGTCCAGGAATGAGATTCCTGGATCATATGATAACTCTATTTTTAGTTGTTTAAGGAACCTATATACTGTTTTCCAGAGTGGCTGCACCAATTTACATTCCCACCAAAAGTGCAGGAAGTTTCTTTTTCTCCACATCCTCTCCAGCAGTTATTATTTATAAGCTTTTTAATGATTGACATTCTGACTGGTGTGAGGTGATACCTCACTGCAGTTTTGATTTGCATTTCTCTAATAATTAGCAATGTTGAGCATCTTTTCATGTGCCTGTTGTCCAGCCCCATATCTTGAAAAGACTATTGTATTTCAAATGAATTGCTTTTGTGTATTTGTCAAAAATAGTTGGCTACATATATGTCTGTATATTTCTGGACTCTCTGTTTTACATCATGACCTATTTGCTTGTCCTGACACCAAAACTGCACTATCTTCATTACTGTAGCCTCATAATAAAATTTAGAATCAGATAGTGTCAGTCCTCCAAATTTGTTCTTTTATAAAGCTGTTTTGGCTATTCTGTATCTGTTTTATATCTGCATGGATTTTAGAATCAGTTTGCCAACTTGTAAAATAAATTATTTTGGACTTTTGATTGGGCTCGCATTTATTCTACAGAACAATTTGGGAAGAACTGACTGCTTGATAATATTCAGTCTAGTGAACCATGTATATGGTGCATCCCTCCATTTATTTAGGTCTTCTTTAATTTCTCCCATCACTATTTTGTAAACTTTAGTGCACAGATGTTGCATATCTTTTGTCAGATTTATCTCATACTATTTCATATTTTAAAATATTGTAAATGTTATTGATTTTTTTAAACTTCAAATTTATTTTTCATCATTGGAATATAGACCTGTAACTGATTTTGTTATTATGCTTACATCCTAGAAATTTACTAAACTCATGAAATAGTTCTGTTAGCTTTTTGGCAGATTCCATGGGATTTCTAATGTAAAGGATTATGTTGTCTACAAATAAAGATACTCTTAATTGTTTCTTTCCAATATTAGTATTTTAAATTTCTTTTTCTTGTCTATTGCACTGCCTAGAACCTTCAGTGCAATGTTGGGTAGAAGTGGTGTGAGTGGATATCCTTGTCTTCTTCCTGATCCTGGGGGAAAACCTTCAGTTTTTCACATTGAATATGCTGTTAACTGTAGGTTTTTGTAGATGTTCTCTATCATGTAGAGAAAGTTCCCTTGTATTCCTAATATATTAATATCTTTTGACATGTTCAATTTTGTCAAATGTTTTTCTGCACCTATTGAGTTGATTACATGATTTTCTATTTTTACTTGATAACATAGTAAGTTACATAAATTGATTTTCTAATATAAATCAACCTTGCATTCCGAGGACAAATCCCAATCGTTCTTGATATATCATATTTTTAACATATTGTTAGTAATTTTGCTAAAAATTTGCATCTACGTTAATGAGGGATATACTATAGTTTTCTTGTAATGTTTCTGTTATATTTTGATAACAGGCCATTCTGGCTTCATAGAATGACTTGGGATTAATTTCCTCTTCTTCAGTTTTTCCAGAAGAACTCTTCTAGAATTGGTATTCTTTCTTTCCTGAATGTTTGATAGAATTCACAAAGTAAAGATATCTATAGTATTTATAATTACAACAGTTAATTCTTTAATACATACTAAGTTATTCCAATTTATCAGTTTTTTCTTGAGTGAACTTTGATCACTTGTGTCTTTAAAGGAAATTTTTCATTTCATCTAACTTGTCAAATTTTTAGCCATAAAACTTTTTTAAAAACACTTATTTTCCTTTTGATAACTGTATAATCTATAGAGATGTCACTTCTCTCAATCCTGATTTTAGTAATTTTTTTTCCTAATTAGTATGGTTAGAGGTTTATCAATTCTATTGATTTTCTTAAATAACCAATTATTGACTTCATAGATTCTCCTTTGTTTGTATTTTCAGTTTCATTGATTTCTACCCTGATCAGTATTATTTCATTTTTTTCTATTTGCTTTATGGTTTCTTTGCTCTTTTTTTGTCTGGTTCCTTAAGGTGGAGGCTGAGGTCACTAACTGAGACCTTTCATCTTTTCTAAAACAGGCCTTTAGTGTGATAAGTTTAACTGCAAGTAATGTTTTAAGATGACTTACAGATTAATATATGTTATGTTTTAATTTTCATTCAGTTCAAAAATATTCTCTAACTTCTCTTTGCATTTTTTGAACCACATGTTATTTAGAAGTATGTTATTTATTATTAAATATGTGGGGATATTCCAGAGATCTTTATCTTATTGATTTCCAAGTTAATTCCATTTTGGCCAGAGAACATACTCTGTGATTTAAATCCTTTATAATTTATTGAAACTTGTTTTATGTTGCAGAATATGGTATATCTTGGTAACTCTTCCATTGTGTGCTTGAAAATAATGTAAATTCTGTGCTCTGGGGTGGAGTGTTCTATAAATATCAATGAGGTCTAGTTGGTTGATTGTGTTATTCACACCTATAATGTTACTGTTGTTTTATTTACTTGTTCTATAAATTATTGAGAGAGCAGTACTGTAATATCTGACAACAGCTGTAAATGTCTGTTTTTCTTTGGCATGCTATCAGTTTTTCTTCATGTATCTTGAAGATCTCTTATTAAGTATATGCTATGGTCTGAATGTTTGTGTCTCCCCAGAATTAATATGTTGAAGCCTAATCCCCAATGTGAAGGTATTTGGAGGTGGAGCCTTTGGGAGATGATTAGGTCATGAGGGCAGAGCCCTTATGACTGGGATTAGTGCTTTTATAAAGGAGATCCCAAAGAGGTCTCCTGACCCTTCTGCCATATAAAGGCACACAAAAATGTTAGATGTCTATGAACAAGGAAGCAGGTTCTCACCAGGCAATGAATCTGCTGATGCCTTGATCTTGAACTTCTAGCCCTCAGAACAGTGAGAAATAAATTTCTATTGTTTGTAAGCTACCCAGTCTATGATACTTTGTTATAGCAGCCTAACAAATTAAGACAGTACATAATCATTTAGGCATGTTAGGTCCTCTTGATGAACTGACAGATTTACACAATGAAATCACATTTTTATGCCTGGCAATATTCTCTTTATTGAAATAAACTTTGATATAATACAGCCTCTTTGGCTTAAAAAAAAAACAAACTCCATAGCACATTTTAAAAGTAACAAATTTATTGAGATATCATTTAATTATCATAAAATTCACCTGTTCTGAAGTGTACAATTCAGTTTTTTTAGTATATTCATATAATTGTGGAACTATGACATCATTTAATTTTAGAACGTTTTCATTACCTCCCAAAGAAACTCTATATCCATTAGCAATTACTCATTATCACCCCTCTCTCTAGCCTCTGGCAACAATAGTAAACTTTTTGTTTCTATGATTTGCCTATTCTGGATATTTTATATTTAGTCCAGATGGAATCTGGAATCATGGAGTATGTATTCTTGTGACTGGCTACTTTCATTTAGCATAATGTTTTCCAATGCATCCATGTACCTTTCCATTCATTTAGGTTTTTCTTTTATGTCTTTTAGCAATATTTAGTAGTTTTCAGTGTATAAGTCAAACTTACATGATTAAATTTATTCTTAACTATTCAAATGTTTTTATGAGAATCTAAGGAATTGTTTTATTTATTTAATTTAAATGTTTACTGATAGCATTTAGAAATACAATTGATTTTTTTTTTTGAATATTGACCTTGTGTCCCATGGCTTTGCTGAAATTGTGTATTAGTTCTAATAGTGTGCATGTGCACACATGCATGCATGTATGTATGTATTTGGATTCCTTAGAATTTGTTGTATACAAGAATATATCATCTGAGAATAGACATATTTTTACATCTTCATTTATCATCTGGATGTCATTTATTTCCTTTTCTTTCCTAATTGCTCTGGCTAGATTCTGCAGTACAATGTTGAATAGAAGTGAGGAGAGCAGATATTCTTATCTGGTTGTTTCCCTCCTTGATCTTAAGGGAAAATAATTCAATCAAACCTATTACCTGAAGGTTTTTGCATATGCTCTGTATAAGGTTTAGTAAATT
Organism: Hyperoodon ampullatus; assembly: GCF_949752795.1. NCBI lineage: Eukaryota > Metazoa > Chordata > Mammalia > Artiodactyla > Ziphiidae > Hyperoodon > Hyperoodon ampullatus. Next base: position 75,944,764 of record NC_136916.1, read on the forward strand.
TTCTTCTATCCCTAGGTTTTTGTTTCTTTTTATCACCAATGTATGTGGATTTTGTCAAATACTTTCACATTATCTATTGAGATGATCATGTGGGTTTTTTTTATTAATATGCTGTATTACACTGAATTGTTTTTTTTTTATGTTAAACCAGTTTTGCATTCCTTGGATAATCCTGCTTGGTCATGATGTATAATCCTTTATGTGTTGCTGGATTTGGATGGCCGAGATTTTGTTGAGGATTTTTGTGCCTATATTCATAAGGGACATTGACCTTGTGATGTCTTTGCCTAGTTTTAGAATCAAGGCAAGACATGGTCCTAGGGTTTCTTTCTGTAGACTTTCAAAATTATACTAATTTAGAGGGGAAACCTTCAAGATGGCGGAGGAGTAAGACATGGAGATCACCTTCCTCCCCACAAATACATCAGAAATATATCTACAAGTGGAACAACTCCTACAGAACACCTAGTGAACGTTGGCAGAAGACGTCAGACATCCCAAAAGGCAAGAAACTCTCCATGTACCTGGGTAGGGCAAAAGAAAAACAGAGACAAAAGAACAGGGATGGGACCTTCACCTCAGGGAGGGAGCAGTGAAGGAGGAAAATTTTCCACACACTAGGAAGCCTCTTCACTGGCGGAGATGGGACATAGCAGCAGGGGGAAGCTTGGGAGCCATGGAGGAGAGTGCAGTAACAGGGGTGCAGAGGGAAAAGTGCAGAGATTCCTGCACAGAGGATTGGTGCTGACCAGCACTCACCAGCCTGAGAGGCTTGTCGGCTCACCCACCGGGACAGGTGGGGGCTGGGAGCTGAGGCGCTGGCTTTGGGGGTCAGATCCCAGGGAGAGGACTGGGGTTGGCTGCATGAACACAGCCTGAAGGGGGCTAGTGCACCACAGCTATCCAGGAGGGAGTACGGGGTAAATTCTGGACCTGCCTAAGAAGCAAGAGACCATTGCTTTGGGGTGCGCAAGGAGAGAGGATTCAGAACACCAGCTAAACGAGCTCCAGAGACAGGCACGAGCCACGGCTATCAGCATGGACACCAGAGGTGGGCATGAAACACTAAGGCTGCTGTCGCAGCCACCAAGAAGCTGTGCAAGCACAGGTCACTATCCACACCTCCCCTCCCGGGAGCCTGTGCAGCCCACCACTGCCAGGGTCCTGTGATCCAGGGATAACTTCCCCGGGAGAACCCGCAACACGCCTCAGGATGTTGCAACGTCACGCTGACCTCTGCCACCTCAGGATCACCCCGCATTCCGTAACCCTCCCTCCCTGCCTGCCTGAGTGAGCCAGAGCCCCCTAATCAGCTGCTCCTTTAACTCTGTCCTGTCTGAGTGGGAACAGACACCCTCAGGTGACCTACATGCAGAGGTGGGGCCAATCAAAAGCTGAACTCCAGGAGCTGTGCGAAAAAAGAAGAGAAAGGGAAATCTCTCCCAGCAGCCTCAGGAGCATTGGATTAAATCTCCAAAATTAACTTGAAGTACCCTGAGACTGTGGAATACCTGAATAGACAATGAATAATCCCAAAATTAGGCAATGGACTTTGGGAGTAACAGTAGACTTGGGGTTTGCTGTATGCAACTAACTGGTTTCTGGTTTTATGTTTATCTTAGTTTAGTATTCAGAGTTTATTATCATTGTTAGATTTGTTTATTTATTTGGTTGCTCTCTTCCTTTTTTAAAAATGTATATATACATATATATATTCCCTTTTTCTCCTTTTATGAGTGTGTATGTGTATGCTTCTTTGTGTGATTTTGTCTGTATAGCTTTGCTTTTACCATTTTTCCTAGGGTTCTGCCTGTCCATTTTTTTTTAAATATAGTTTTTGGTGCTTGTTATCATTGGTGGATTCGATTTTTGGTTTGGTTGCTCTTTGAATTCTTTCATTCTTTTTTCTTTTATTTAATGTTTTAAATGTTAATATTTTTATTTTAACAACATTATTTGTTTTTATTTTAGTTTTATCTTTCTTTCTTTCTTTTTTGCTCCTTTTTCTTCTGAGCCATGAGGCTGACAGGGTCTTGGAATCCCGCTGGGTGTCAGCCCTGTGCCTCTGAAGTTCGAAAGCCGAGTTCAGGATATTGGTCCACCAGAGACCTCCCAGTTCCACATAATATCAAATGGTGAAAGCTCTCACAGAGATCTCCATCTCAATGCTAAGACCCAGTGCCACTCAACAGCCAGCAAGCTACAGTGTTTGACACCCTATGCCAAACAACTGGCAAGACAGGAACACAACCCCACCCATTAAGAGAGAGGGTGCCTAAAATCATAATAAATTCACAGCTACTCCAAAACACACTGGTGGACACAGTCCTGCTCACCAGAAAGACAAGATCTGGACTCATCCACCAGAGCACAGATACTAGTCCCCTACACAAAGAAGCCTACACAACACACTGAACCAACCTTAGCCACTGAGGGCAGACACCAAAAACAATGGGAATTACACACCTGCAGCCTGGAAAATGAGACACCAAACACAGTAACTTAAGCAAAACGAGAAGACAGAAAAACACAAAACAGATGAAAGAGCAAGGTAAAAACCCACCAGACCAAACAAATGAAGAGGAAAGAGGCAGTCTACCTGAAAAAGAATTCAGAGTAATGATAGTAAAGATGATCTAAAATCTTGGAAATAGAATGGAGAAAATACAAGAAATGTTTAACAAGGACCTAGAAGAACTAGAAAGCAAACAAACAATGATGAACAACAATAAATGAAATTAAAAATTCTCTAGAAGGAATTGATAGCAGAATAACTGAGGCAGAAGAACGGACAAGTGACCTGGAAGATAAGATAATGGAAATAACTACTGCAGAGCAGAATAAACAAAAAGGAATGGAAAGAACTGAGGACAGCCTTAGAGACCTCTGGGACAAAATTAAACACACCGACATTCTAAGTATAGGGTTCCCAGAAGAACAAGAGAGAAAGAAAGGGACTGAGAAAATATTTGAAGAGATTATAGTTGAAAACTTCCCTAATATGGGAAAGGAAACAGTCAATCAAGTCCAGGAAGTGCAGAGAGCCCCATACAGGATAAATCCAAGGAGAAACATGCCGAGACACATATTAATCAAATTATCAAAAATTAAATACAAAGAAAAAATATTAAATGCAACAAGGGAAAACCAACAAATAACATACAAGGGAATCCCCAGAAGGTTACCAGCTGATCTTTCAGCAGAAACTCTACAAGCCAGAAGGGAGTGGAAAGACATATTTAAAGTAATGAAAGGGAAAAATCTACAACCAAGATTACTCTACACAGCAAGGATCACATTTAGATTCAATGGAGAAATTAAAACATTTACAGACAAGGAAAAGTTAAGAGAATTCAGCACCACCACACCAGCTTTACAAGAAATGCTAAAGGAACTGCTCTAGGCAGGAAACACAAGAGAAGAAAAAGACTTACAATAACAAACCCAAAACAATTTAAAAAATGGTAATAGGAACAAAGATATAGATAATTACCCTAAAGGTAAATGGATTAAATGCTTCAACCAAAAGATATATACTGGCTGAATGGATACAAAAATAAGACCCATATATGGTATCTACAAGAGATGCATTTCAGACCTAGGGACACATACAGACTAACAGTGAGAAGATGGAAAAAGATATTCCATGCAAATGGGAATCAAAAGAAGCTGGCATAGCAATTCTCATATCAGACAAAATAGACTTTAAAATAAAGACTATTACAAGAGACAAAGAAGGACACAACATAATGATCAAAGGATCAATCCAAGAAGAATATATAACAATTGTAAATATTTATGCACTCAACATAGGAGCACCTCAATACATAAGGGAGCCATAAAAGGGGAAATCGACAGTAACACAATCATAGTAAGGGACTTTAAAACCTCACTTTCAGCAATGGACAGATCATCCAAAATGGAAATAAATAAGGAAACAGAAGCTTTAAATGATGCATTAAACAAAATGGACTTAATTGATATTTATAGGGCATTCCATCCAAAAATAACAGAATACACATTCTTCTCAAGTGCTCATGGAACATTCTCCAGGACAGATCATATCTTGGGTTACAAATCAATCCTTGGAAAATTTAAGAAAATTGAAATTGTATCAAGTATATTTTCCGACCACAATGCTATGAGACTAGATATAAATTACAGGAAAAAATCTGTAAAAAATACAAACACGTGGAGTCTAAACAATACACTAATTAATAACCAAGAGATCACTGAGGAAATCAAAGAGGAAATAAAAAAAATACCTAGAAAAAATGACAATCAAAACACAACAACCCACAACCTATGGGATACATCAAAAGCAGTTCTAAGAGGGAAGTTTATAGCAATACAATCCTACCTTAAGAAACAATTAACATCTCAAATAAAAAAACTAACTTTATACCTAAAGAAATTAGAGAAAGAAGAACAAAAAAACCCCAAAGTTAGCAAATGGAAAGAAATCATAAACATCAGATCAGAAATAAATGAAAAAGAAATGAAGGAAATGATAGCTAAGATCAATAAAACTAAAAGCTGGTTCTTTGAGAAGATAAACAAAATTGATACACCATTAGCCAGACTCATCAAGAAAAAGAGGGAGAAGACTCAAATCAATAGACTTAGAAATGAAAAAGGAGAAGTAACAACTGACGCTGTAGAAATACAAAGGATCATGAGTGCTTACTACAAGCAACTCTATGCCAATATAATGGACAACCTGGAAGAAATGGACAAATTCTTAGAAATGCACAACATGCCAAGACAGAAACAGGAAGAAATAGAAAATATGAACAGACCAATCACAAGCACTAAAATGGAAACTGAGATAAAAATCTTCCAACAAACAAAAGCCCAGGACCAGATGGCTTCACAGGTGAATTCTATCAAACATTTAGAGAAGAGCTAACACCTCTCCTTCTCAAACTCTTCCAAAATATAGCAGAGGGAGGAACACTCCAAAGATGTCGCAAAGAAAGAAAACTACAGGCCAATATCATGGATGAACATAGATGCAAAAATCCTCAACAAAATACTAGCAAAACGGAATGCAAAAGTCATTAAAAGGATCATACACCATGATCAAGTGGGGTTTAACTCAGGAATGGAAGGATTCTTCAATATATGCAAGTTACTCAATGAGATAAACCATATTAACAAACAGAAGCAGAAAAACCATATGATCTTCACAGTAGATGCAGAAAAAGCTTTTGACAGTATTCAACACACATTTATGATAAAAAAACAGCCAGAAAGGAGGCATAGAGGGAACTTACCTCAATATATTAAAGGCCATATATGACAAACACACAGCCAACATCGTTCTCAATGGTGAAAATCTGAAACCATTTCCTCTAAGATCAGGAACAAGACAAGACTGTCCACTCTCACTATTATTCAACATAATTTTGGAAGTTTTAGCCACAGCAATCAGAGAAGAAAAAGAAACAAAAGGAATCCAAATCAGAAAAAAAGAAGTAAAGCTGTCACTGTTGGCAGATGACATGATACTATACATAGAGAATCCTAAAGATGCTATCAGAAAACTACTAGAGCTAATCAATGAATTTGGTAAAGTAGCAGGATACAAAATTAAGGCACAGAAATCTCTTGCATTCCTATACACTAATGATGAAAAATCTGAAAGAGAAATTAAGGAAACACTCCCATTTACCATTGCAACAAAAGGAATAAAATACCTAGGAATAAACCTACCTAAGGAGAAAAATGACCTTTATGCAGAAAACTATAGAACACTGATGAAAGAAATTAAAGATGATACAAACAGATAGGGAGATATACCATGCTCTTGGATTGGAAGAATCAACATTGTGAAAATGACTCTACTACCCAAAGTAATCTACAGATTCAATGGAATCCCTATCAAACTACCACTGGCATTTTTCACAGAACTAGAACAAAAAATATCACAATTTGTATGGAAACACAAAAGACCCCGAATAGCCAAAGCAATCTTGAGAACGAAAAATGGAGCTAGAGGAATCAGGTTCCCTGACTTGAGATTATACTACAAAGCTACAGTAATCAAGACAGTATGGTACTGACACAAAAACAGAAATATAGATCAATGGAACAGGATAGAAAGCCCAGAGATAAACCCATGCACATATGGTCAACTTATCTTTGATAAAGGAGGCAAGAGTGTACAGTGGAGAAAAGACAGGCTCTTCAATAAATGGTGCTGGGAAAACTGGACAGCTACAGGTAAAAGTATGAGATTAGAATACTCCCTAACACCATACACAAAAATGAGCTCAAAATGGATTAAAGATCTAAATGTAAGGCCAGAAACTATCAAACCCTTAGAGGAAAACATAGGCAGAACACTCTATGACATAAATCACAGCAAGATCCTTTTTGACCCATGTCCTAAAGAAATGGAAATAAAAACAAAAGTAAACAAATGGGACCTAATGAAACTTCAAAGCTTTTGTACAGCAAAGGAAACCATAAACAAGACCAAAAGACAACCCTCAGAATCGGAGAAAATATTTGCAAATGAAGCAACTGACAAAGGATTAATCTCCAAAATTTACAAACTGCTCATGCAGCTCAATAACAAAAAAACAAACAACCCAATCCAAAAATGGACAGAAGACCTAAATAGACACTTCTCCAAAGAAGATATACAGATTGCCAACAAACACATGAAAGAATGCTCAACATCATTAATCATTAGAGAAATGCAAATCAAAACTACAATGAGATATCATCTCACATCAGTCAGAATGGCCATCATCAAGAAATCTAGAAACAATAAATGCTGGAGAGGGTGTGGAGAAAAGGGAACACTCTTGCACTGCTGGTGGGAATGTGAATTGGTACAGCCACTATGGAGAACAGTATGGAGGTTCCTTAAAAAACTACAAATAGAACTACCATATGACCCAGCAATCCCACTACTAGGCATATACCCTGAGAAAACCATAATTCAAAAAGAGACATGTACCAAAATGTTCATTGCAGCTCTATTCACAATAGCCTGGTGATGGAAACAACCTAAATGTCCATCATTGGACGAATGGATAAAGAAGATGTGGCACATATATACAATGGAATATTACTCAGCCATAAAAAGAAACGAAACTGAGCTATTTGTAATGAGGTGGATAGACCTAGAGTCTGTCATACAGAGTGAAGTAGTCAGAAAGAGAAAGACAAATACCGTATGCTAACACATATTTATGGAATTAAAAAAAAAATGTCATGAAGAACCTAGGGGTAAAACGGGAATAAAGACACAGACCTACTTGAAAATTGACTTGAGGATATGGGGAGGGGGAAGTGTAAGCTGTGACAAAGCGAGAGAGAGGCATGGACATATATACACTACCAAACGTGAGGTAGATAGATACTGGGAAGCAGCTGCAGAGCACGGGGAGATCAGCTCGGTGCTTTGTGACTGCCTGGAGGGGTGGGATGGGGAGGGTGGGAGGGAGGGAGATGAATGAGGGAAGGGATGTGGGAACAGATGTATATGTATGACTGATTCACTTTGTTATAAAGCAGAAACTAATAAAAAAAATTTCTTTCTGCTATTGATTTCTAATTTTATTCATTGTGGTTGGGGACATACTTTGTACAATTTCAATTCCTTTGAATTGATTGAGGCCTGCTTATGACCTAACATTTGGTTCATTCTGGAGAATGTTCCATGTGTACTTCAGAAGAATGTTTATTTTATTATGGTTGGGTGAAAAGTTTAATTGATGTCTGTTAGACCTAGTTGGTTTATTTTGTTGTTCAAAGCTTCTATTTCCTTGTTGTTCTCCTAGATGTTCTATTAATTAATTAATTAATTTTTTTTGTGGTATGCGGGCCTCTCGCTGTTGTGGCCTCTCCCGTTGCGGAGCACAGGCTCCAGAAGCGCAGGCTCAGCGGCCATGGCTCAGGGGCCTAGCCGCTCCGCAGCATGTGGGATTCTCCCAGACCGGGGCACGAACCCATGTCCCCTGCATCTGCAGACGGTCTCTCAACCACTGCGCCACCAGGGAAGACCCTGTATTAATTATTGAGAGTGGTATATTGAAGATCCAACTATTTTTGTTTTATTGTGTATTTCTCCGTTCTGCCTATAATGTTCTTTTCCAGGCCCTTTGCATGATTGCCTCCTTTCATCTTTAAATAACTCCTCTCCAAATAGCCTATGGAAAGTAGCTCCCCCTTGTCATTCTCTATTGAAGAAGCATATTTTTCATTGTAATCACAAATGTCATTATTTCATCTATTGACTTAACTGCTCACTGTCTATCTCCCACTTTAGAAAGTGAGCTCCACGAATACAGGGACCTTCTCAGTTTTATTCTCTGTGTTTTCCTAGCACCTAATATATAGAAGATATTCAATAAATATGTGCTAAACGAAAGGATTTGTTTTTCTTTTTACTGCTGTGATGTAATTGTTATTAATGCATTTGCATGCTTGCTTTCGCTGCAATCCTTTCTTATTTTATCTGTCTCCCATGATTTCTTATCTCTGCCTTGATTTCTGCTCAATTTTTTAAAGGACATTTTGTTTTTAAATTGTACTTATGATTGCTGATAAGTTGCTTGAGCTTTATTGTCCTGATTTTATAGAAAATTATTTTCAGAGATCTGCTTTATTTCTAGTCTGTTTCCTTTGTTCTGGAGCATTTCCTGAAGGACTGATAAGGATTTTGTGATTTGTTTTATTTCCTCAGTTAGAATGAAGAATGTTCTTTAAGTTCTCAGTACTATGTTTAGAAAAGGATTGTGATTTTGCTTGATCCCTCTCAGCAACTTGGGTGCCAATCACTCTCCTTTTCAGATCTATGGCTTAAAAATTGGTTGACATGTACTGTGACAGATTAGTTTCTTTGGCTACCAAAAGACCTTACCACCAAATTAATGGTAAAACCTTACCACCAAATTAGTGACGGTAAGCACTTGGGCCTTGGCCACTACCATTTACCATTTGGTTAGCAGGTGAGTGGGATAAAGCTAGTTGGCCTTTGGCCACTGCTTTGTCTTCACTCTGCCTTTCCAAGACTCAGGGGCCAGAGCTCAGGACAGATTCTGCACCCCACTCTGCTATGTGCTATGGCATCTTAGGGCTCCCCTTGTGGGGTGGGGTGAGGTGCAGAAAATTCATGGACTGGGTGATCCGGAGAGAAGGTTCATGCAGTAGCACTTCTGAGGGTTAGTCTCGCTAAGCCAGAGACTGACGGAAAGTTGTGCAGGTGAAACCTCTCCAGCTGGTTCATGGGAAATGGTGCTCAGGCCTTAGGGATTCATTCTTGTGGCCAAAGATGAGCTTAGCAGGACTGTTGGACAAAGCATTCAAAGAGTTGCACCTGGTCTTGAATCTTGGCTTCATGCTCTACTAGCTGGGTAAGCTTCTCTGAGACTCAGTTTTTGCCTCTGTAAATTGGGAATCATGGCCAGCTCCATGGGTTGCTGTGGGGATAGTTGATACATATAGCACACATAGCGTGGGGCCAGAGAGCATTTGGCTCTTTTCCCCTCAAATTCCTGGGTTCAGATTAGAGTGCAAACCTTTCCTGAAGTGAAATGCAATTTATTCTGCAAATAGTTACACTAACAGCAAAGAGCTCAGTGTTCACCAATTTGAGATTTAGGCAACCATTTTTTTCCCACTGTATATTACCTGCATCATCCAAACCCAGGATATTTCAAAACATCACTGGTTACCTTAATTAGAGCTTGAAATTTAAAATAATAACAGAAAGTAACACACAAATAAATAATAAGTCTTTTCTAATGATACATGTAAATCTTTTTTTTTTTTTTTTTTTTTTTTTTTTTGCCGTATGCGGGCCTCTCACTGTTGTGGCCTCTCCCGTTGTGGAGCGCAGGCCCTGGATGCGCAGGCTCAGCGGCCATGGCTCACGGGCCTAGCTGCTCCACGGCATGTGGGATCCTCCTGGACCGGGGCACGAACCCGTGTCCCCTGCATCGGCAGGCGGACTCTCAACCACTGCGCCACCAAGGAAGCCCTGATACATGTAAATCTTGATTAAAAATAAATGAAAACCTCACATTGACAAGCAGGACTCATGGGTGCAATTGTAAAGCAGCTATGTTTTTGTCTTTCATTTACCTTTAAATCCACTCTGAATAGTTGATCCATGGCTCATCCCTGACTTTTCTCATTACCGTTAGATTCTCCAATCACTGGAGTCACAAAACACTGCTTCAGTTGAACAATTTAAATGTCTAATCCTATTCATAAGAAGAAAATATCCTTCCTTCAGAATTGCTTCCGTCTTTTAGCTCCGTCTGGCTGCTGGGCAGATGAATGTGGGGCCTGCCTGACTTCTTCATCCCACCCAATGCTTCCACACTTTCTCCCCCATCTTCCTCAGCATGGTTTTAGAGCCGACAAGATTGAAGTCCAGGCAAGGAAATATTGAAGGGAAACAGCAGAGCAGGAAACCTCTTCCTAGACTGGAGTTGTCCTCAAATTTGAGCTCTGTACTTTCTATTTTGACATTTATTTAAAACTAACCTTTTATATTCTGAGATTGCTCCCTTTCTCTTTTGCTCTCTCTCCTCCACCTTCTTTCTCTCTTTCTTGCCTCTGTGTGCATTTGGGTGTGCGTGCACACACATGGATCCTGGGCATCTCTTACCTGCAGTTCTCTTGATGGGCAAATGCCTCCCAGTTCCAGCTGGTCACTTGTGACTCCTTCAAAGCCTCCAGCTCCCTTCTGCTGAAGTTCTGTCTTCCCAGACCATCCTCTAGGATGGCTCTAAGGCAAGCCCAGTTCTTTCTCCTGTGTGGTTCACATCTGGACCACAGGAAACACCCAAACCTCATTCTCCAGATGAACTCTGGGAGTGGGAGCCTGGGCCAGTGCAGCATCAGCCTCCCCCACGATCTATCACAAGAGAAGCAGCTTATGTACCCTCAAATGACAAAAAGCATGCATCTGAGCTATCTGGACACACGTAAGCGATCTGAGTTGGGCTGTTGGAATCCCTTTGTGCATGAGGTGTTGAAAAAGAGTTGCCAAATTTGGAGGGAAAAAAAAAAAAGAAGCCCATTCACATTGAATTTTATTAGAATGTTTATTAGATAAACAAAGGAAAATTAGTTTAAGTATATCCTATGCAATATTTGGGACATACTTATGCTAAAAATATTCTTTATTTATCTGAAATTCAAAGTTAATTGGACATTTTGCATTTAATCCACCAGCCCTGGGCTGGTCAGATTCAGAAATGCTCCAGGTTCTTTTATATACTCCCTGTAGGCGAGGTGTTCAATACTCCTATAACCAGTTTTTAACCACCTTTTTGAAAATGTTTCACCCAAGTCTGAGTCATCACTTTGGAAGATGACTTTGGACATCACTTTGGTAGACTTATCATCTCAGTGCTTCAGCTGAAATTTCATTGAAATATCCTGTTACCTTTTGAAAAAAACGCTCTTTTTTTTTTTTTTTTACCATTTTCAGCACCCTACCATCACCAGGCCTCAGGAACTCTATACTTTTAAGACATGTTTGGCTAAGTTTGACTTAGCTATTTCATCAAAGACTTCTTTACTTTTATAATTTGGAGACAGAGATTTCACAGGGATGGCTTAGGCTAAAATAGTGACCCATTTGGAGGTGTTGGGACTCCTGATGTATTAGAAATTGCTGTGCTTGCTTCAACTTTTGGAGCACTGCTGGCTCCCACCCAGCGTTGGAGGACAGGGGCTCTAACTCACAACGAACTAAGGCCAACGTTTCTACATAGGCTTGCCTTCTGGGGCCAGATCTTTTTTTTTTTTAAGTGGATGATATATGATACAAATATTGTTCTTAATCAAAAGTATATTAGTAATTCACCATAAATGTGTAGTTACAGGGAAATGATACAGCATATTTGAAGAGGATTATTTTCACAAGAAAGACATATTCATTTCTCTGTCTGCCTTTTATCAACATGTATTTATCAAAATGTGGAAACTTGTCCATAGGCCACTTTTTAATTACTCATAGGTTACTTGAAGACAGCTGCAGTCTAGGAAGGAAAAGAGATCGAAAAGAATAGAGTGCTCTTAAAATTTGGCCATAATTTTAAGTAGAGAACTCTGCTGGCTTTATTCCAAAAATCTACAGAGAAGCCTCCACCCAACTTTTCCCCATCACTCTGATATTTCCTTATGTAGCACTTAACGCTGATTCCCAGCTGACTTCTTATCCTTTATCATGTATATTTATATTTTTCTTTAGTAATTTTTTCAGATTAAAAATTATATAAGTTTATCAGAGAAGATCTGGAACTTATACAAAACGAGAGGAAACGAGTCCTTAAAACCTACCATGAAGGATTACATTTTGGTGATTCTAAAAATATTATACATATTATTTTTTGACAAAACAGAAACCATATGGGATATACTATTTTGTAATTTCCTTTCCTGTGTTAACAATATGCCATAGAATTCTCTTATTTAAAAAAATAGTGTATGTTATATTTTGGCTGTGGAGTATTTCATCATAAGGATTGTGCTACAAATACCCTCTATGTTGTGTTGGATAGGTATGTTGCCTTTCTTATTTTTTATATTATTGTAACTAATTCCATAGAAAACATCTTTGAATACAAATCCTTGTGTACATCTGATAATTATTTCCTATACATTTAGATTAATGGAATTATATGATTCAAGGGGAAGTACACTTTGGAACCCTTGAAACATACTGCCAAACTGCTTTTAGGAGAAACTGTGGAATTGCCCTTCCACTAAGGTTCTATGAGAATGAGTGGTTTTCTAGAAAAGTTCCTGAACCCTCATTAACATTGGATGTCATCATTTTTGAAAATGAAAAATGATATCGAAGTTTATTTAGCATGTAAAATTTTTCAAACATTCAACACATAAGTCAAATGGATGGATTTTTAGAGCTTTGGGCTTCGTTTCTTTGTTATTGAAAATTAGGAGATTGAACAAGATCATCTCCGTCTTTCTCATCTTACTGGCCTCCTCTGACTTAGCGTCTGAGTCACAATGAGACAGCAGCAATGTGTCCCCTAGCTTCCTCCCCTGTAAAAACACAGACCCAAAGTAGTTTTGAAAATAAAGGACACCAGGCAACATCTGCTTTACAATATCTACAGATAATCCCAAACAGCTTGACCTTACATTTGCTCATTGCTACCTGAGGAAATAACACCTTTGCACATCTTATGGTATTTAATTTTCCCCCTCTTGCCAGTTCCCTAGATTCAAGTATGTCAAGCAACAAATAAGAGCATCAATCAGTGACAACATCCGGAAATGAGGTGTTGACTTAAAAAGACAATAATTGTTAATCTTGTTGGTGAACTTACCAAGTGCCAGGCTTTGTGTTAGGTGCTTCATGCACAACATTTCATTTAATCCTCACCATTTTATCAGAGGTGCCACAAGTAAGGCTTAGAGAGAGAGGGCACCCCGGGACACACAGACACTGTGCAAAGGGACAACTTGAACTCCGGCCTTGCTGCCTCCCTCCTGTGCTCCGAGGCAGGTCACCAGCACGTTACCACGTGCTCAGGGCTCCTACACTTGCTGTGTGTGCTTCCTTCCTCTTCTGCAAGGGACTGAAGGCACTTGCTGGCTAGGCTGAGATCCATGTCAGGGAGATTGTATTTTGGAAACTTCTCAACTTTAGATAGTTATACCTAAAGCCATGATTTATTTTAATGTATTGGGCCCCCTATAGGTTAATCTCTTACCCTAAACAAGAAGTATGATAACTGCACGCATGAACTAAAGAAACTGGCCTTTATGGAAAGAAATATAGGGAAGGCAAGTATACATGGAGGCCAGTCATGTGCCATTCACTGGGCCAGGCATGTTCATAAGGGAAACAAACCCATTACAGTTCAAGTGCTTTATTTTTTATAATACATCCCTTAAATTGCAGTTTCTCCCATTAAAGCCACAATTTCTGCTGAGTCATAATCTGTACATAAGGGTGTGTGTGTGTGTGTGTGTGTGTGTGTGTCGCACCTGAGTGCAGGTGTGTGGTCTGCATGCTGCATGTCCTGGAGGGAAGAAGATTAGGGAGACATGCAGGGTAAACAGTGCTCTGGTCCCTTTTCTGAGTCCTTCATCTTTGGGATGTGCAGGAGTAAGTCCGCCAGAAACAAGAGGGTGAGAGAGCAAGCCGGTGGCTTCCAATTCAGAGTTGACTGGAATCTCCTTCTGGTTTTGGTTTCAAAAGGAGTTGTTAAAAAATATTTTCTGTACAAGGAAGGTCCTCCTTGAGCAAGGAAGGTCTTTGGATCAGCCTTTATTGGTGCCTGTTTAGCTAATTTCCATTAACCCAAGTTAATGTTTTTGAAACTTTAAATATGGTGTCATAGTAATATATTTTTCTTTTACAAATTAAGACATAGAAAATGAATTTTGAAGCCAGAAAAACTGAGTAATCTCAGTTATGATTGAAATAATGCTACAAAAAAAATGGCATGTGCTGTTTTTCTCCCCTAGAATAAGTATGGCCATCCTGGTGGCTGATGAAGTGGAGACGGTTAGTTTAATAAGCAAAAGATTCATATTTCATTAGATGTTCTAATGAGGAAGTGCCAACAAGCTTGTAAAGTTTTCATTCTGCTACTGCTTTGGGGAAAAAATGGAAAAGAGATACAATGAAATTCCAGTTGTTCCAAATGTATGCACAGATAGAGCAAGGAACACAATAGACAAAGCACTTGCTCTCACCAAGCTTCTGTTTTAATGACGACAGGAGATTAAAAAAACAAACAAACCACAATATACAATTCAATAGATAATATACTAAGTAGATAAATCAAAAAACAGCAGTATAAGCAGCTTTTTAGAAGTTATAGAAGTAATCACAAAAAGAAAAAAAGAAAAGAGTGAGAAGAGTTCTGGGGAACAGAGCTGGGGTGAGGCAGGGCACTCAGGTCTTTATTACATTGTAAGTCCTTTATCCTAGTTGCTTTCTTAAAATGTATTTTAATTTGTAATTTGATAGCATTAAACATTTGTTTAAAAACAAAACTTTAATGAAATCTGGTAGAGAGTGGGGCGGAGACAGAAAAAAAGAGAGAGAGACTGGAGACGGTGGATGAGGCTGTGGTTTTGAGAAGTTTCGAGAGGAGCAAAGGAGAAGTAGCGGTCGAGGAGAACAGTGCGTAACGATTATATTTAAGTGTGTGCACTTGTGGTAGGAGACCAGAGCAGGAAAGGGCACACAGTGGGACTGTGAAGATGCCTCTACTGCTCTTTTCATTCGAATTTCAGCGCCATCATCGCTGTTAGCAAGTTCCTGTGCCTCTGCAGGGTCCTGCTGTCTGATTGGTCGAAGTCCGAAGCTCCGTGTAGACTCCCAGTTTCAATGGTTTAAAAGCCTGGTAATCAGGAGAAGGGATGATTGTTCTAACAGAACTCCAAACCACAGGCAAGAAAGGTCTTTAGATCAACGTTTATTGGTGCCTGTTTAGCTAATTTCTGTCCCCACCATATTTTGTAACTGCCATAAAAATTTGGCATTCCAGAACCTAACATTTTTTTGGCAAGCAGTTGAAAGATTTAGATGTTCCCTGTGACATTTATCAGGATAAGAGGGTTGTTTTACTCACTGGGTCATTTTTCAGGTTTTCAGTTCTTAATGAATTTTTAAAATTGAATTGTTTTCAATACTTAAAAACTAGGTTTGTTTATTTATTTATTTATTTATAGAATATACAAGATTGAAATTTTGGTGAATGCTTTGCTTTTATGTTTTTTACATTTTTAAGCCTCCTCCTCCATAAACCCTTTAGAGATGTTGTGGATTAAATGAATACTATCTATTTTGGCCCAATTTTCAGGATTTAAAAAGTGGGTTATTAGACCCCAATACATACAGGTCTCTGTTAAAATGGAATAATCCTGGCCTAAATAGATCCATTCTGGGTCATTCTAAAGAGTAGAAAGCAGGGGATGTATAAGGGAACTGTGTCAGTCCATGACCTGACACAGGTCCTGGAATGACCTGAAACCGCAAGGCTCAGGGACCGGAGTTTCACTGTCACACTCTGGTTACTATTAGAGAAAGACCAGGAACCATGGGGAGGCAGCGGTTCTGGCCCAGTGCAGGTGGCTCTAGCAACTGGCACAGAACCAAGGGAGAAGGCCATCCCCTTGCTTTTTGCTTCACCTTCTCTTTGATTCAGAATGCTTTTTTTTTTTCCTCAGTAGGAAGAATATATGTTAGGAGAGAATGGAACACCAGGCTGGGGTGCAGTAGGAAGGGGGCTCTGAGAGTGTATTCCCAATTGTCCCAAGGTGCTGAGGCTCCTGGCTAAGAAGAATTATCCTCTAGGAGCTGAGTCTCCTGCTGAAGACGGTGGTCTGATCGTTTGCCTGTTTGTGAGGAACTGTGAAGAATAGGAAAGGAAAAAGATGGGCTTCGAGTTAGGAATTGTAACTGATTGAATGGCTTTATCATTGTAACAGCTATTAACATAATGGCTATTTATGTCAAGGGCTACATTTATATCATATGTCTGTTCTAATTACTTTTATTAATGATCATGATAAGAATAGCTATCACTTGCTGTGGTTTTATGATGTGCTACGCACTGTGCTAAGCACATGGATGACATCCTTGAAACCTTTCCATGTACCTGATCAAACTGGAAGGTGTCTATAGAAATATAGAAAAGTGATTGAGGGGGAACAGTTGATGTTATGCTAATTAAATAACAATATTGATAAAAAACAAATGCATAACCACCACAACATTGGAAAAGACAGTAGAATTAGTAACAAAAATGGTAGGCTGGAACCATGGGACATTTTTAGATGAATATATGTCATGACTGAATGTAAGGATGTTTTCTTAGTTAAAAAAACAATTGCAGTCTATTAGGAAGGCATGGCTTAGCAGCAAGCAGCACAGATAGAAAAGATCTGGGAGATTTCTTGAGTGGTTACCCTTGCGTGGTGTTTGTGGCTGCCAAAATATCTTACCATGACCTTTGGTGGCATTTGCACAGGTAGAACATGCAGAGCAAGGGAGGTGACCAACCTGTTCTGCTACGTGTTTTCTTTCAGATGCAACATTTAAAGAGAAGAGTTAAAATGAAGAGAAGTATGTTTAGAGGACAGCTGTATGGCATGCAAGGGGACTTGAAACCGTTCAGATGTGGAGCTGGTAAAGGAAAAAAGCTTGGAGGAGAAAAGACTGTTTAGCATGGAGAAGAGATTGGGTGTGTGTGTTGGGATGGTCTTGGGGAGAAAGGACTTGAGTGCTGCCGTCAGAATTATGAAGGGTTAAGGAAGGAATCGAATAGACAATTTCATTAGAGCTACAGAAGGTAAAGCCAGGCCCAGGAGGTGGTAGTTATAAGTAGATAGAATTCAGCTCAGATTAAGAAAGTATTTTCAAACATTTGGAGCAATCTTCAAAATAATGAGCGGTTCCAGTAGAGCTTTCAAAGTGTTTTGGTTCTAAAATTCTTTTAATTCTATAAATTTAAACCTGTACCTTTAAATCGGTGCATTTAAACTATGGTCAGTAGATGGCGGTAGGATACCATGGATTTTTCCAGTAGCATCTGGAATTTCACCCTTAAATATTCTGGAAGTAGATGATTTTTTTTCTAATTATTGTTTGAAGGTGTGTCCTAATCCATTGTTCAGAGAAAAATCGCTGATTTGAAAAACAGGAAATAATAGTTTCTAATTAAATGGACAAGAATAATTAGAAATACTTTCATTTTACACTAGTGATAGCCCAATGTTTCTTTATTGGCCTCTAAAAATTCATGGTATTGTGTGTGTGTGTGTGTGTGTGTGTGTGTGTGTGTGTGTGTGAATGCAAGGATGAAAGGATGAAAGTTCTGGTTTGTTTTTAAATAATTCAAAAATTTAATGTAAAGTTTTGTAAAAAACACCTTACTGAATTGAATAGAAAATGTTTCTACAAAGCCATTTATTGAAAAATATTCTCTTCCTTCTACAAGCCTTTTTGTGTACTTAGATATCTATACATTTTAAAATAAAAGCATGTGTTCTTCATAAATGCACCGAACAAAGAAGTTTTCCTAGTATTTTTAAAAATACATTTTGTTATGGATTGCTCAGCTTGGGAGATTTTCATCTGTAAGAGATTTGCTCCCCCTCTGGACACCTTTAGGAGCTTTGTAATAAAGAGAAGGGCCTGAATTTTTAGACATGCAAGCCTAGAGAAATATTCTTTAGAAATGGATATGTGTCCAAAGCATGTGAAAAAAAAAGCATATTGGTCTTTAATTTGGAAAGAGGAAGATAACATCGTTTCACTCCCTCCTTTTTTGTTTTTGTTTTTTTATTTTTGGTTGTTCAAAAAGCACAGCCTTCATGCCTGTCAGGTTCACATGTATGTAACATAGCAACACCTAATAACCATCTGCCTTTGAGCAACGTATTTACACTATGTGTCAGTTTTATATATTCTAGGATGGTTCCATGTCAAAAAAAGTTGGTGAACGGTTAATCCTAAAGCACACTTTGTTTCCCTTATTCCTCTCCAGTTCAAAGCAGTGAAACATACCTGGATTCCCAGGGAGACAAATTGTTTTAATTTGTTAACATTTTGGGACTCTCCAGGACTGTGGGAGATAATTCCCAAGTATAGAGAGGCCCCTGATAGAGTCTTAGCCAGACGTTTTCTAAGATGACTCTTCTAGACAAAAACCAAGCAAAAAATATATGTCTGCACAGGCTTCCCATCTGATCCACTTACACATGCACTTTCTCATTCATTCTGTTTCCTCTCTCTCTCTCTCTTTCTCTCTCTTCTGTTTCTCATTTTTATTTTAATTGATGGGAAACACGGACAAAGTTGTAGTCCTCTGGGTGGGAGCTGGGAGATCGGGAGATCGGCGCCCATCACAGAAAGGCTGTGTGACCTTTGCCAGGACCCTCGACTTTCTGAGCCAGCCTACCTATCAACATAGCTGCTCTCCTGCTGATTGAAATTTGACAAAGATTTATGAAATAAATGTCTGAAAAGTTTTGTTATGGATCTCTCAACAAAAGGCTCTAAGGCTCTACATAAAAAGAAAGTAATATGCACTTAATCTACAACTGCTGAAGTGTTTCTTTTTGGCCCATAAAACAAGCATAATTAATGCCATCTATGTATTTTCCCTATTAAGCCTTTGTGTCACCCTTTTAAAGGAGAAAAATCAGAGGGGACTAAATGTTCTTTATTTTAACAAATAGTGCTAATGTTCTTTTTCTATGAAATATATACATTCCTCCTACATGTGTAGATACAATATATAAATAATATGCCCCACATTTTTCCTGCTTCAGTGTTTCTGCATGTTAAAAATTTTAGCTAAGTAAAATTTAAGCTCTTTCCTATAAGCATTCATTTTTATTATATAATTCTTCAATAATTAGAGTGTTGCTTGAAGGTAATACTTTTATTTTTGCTTTCAGGTTTTTGAACTGAATATTACTTAATGAGAGGGTGGAGTAATACATACTCTAAAAATATGTAATTTAAAAATTTTAGAGATTTGCTTCAACTAAAGAATCTTGCTAAGACCTCTGGGCACTTGTACGCTGATTTCTAGGTTGTGGAGTTGAAACTCAAAAAGGTAAGTCCCATCATTTTTTAACCATATCTTGATGTGAAAGAATTTGTCAGTAAGCAAATATTTTCATGCTCACAGAATAAAATTCTTAGGAGAGTATCATGATAGGAACATTTCACACCAAAACAACTTGTTCAGTTTGAACTCATGAGAGCTAATGTTATTTGTTTGTTTATTTGTTTGTCTTTTCTTGTGAGAGGCAGTTAATTATTGAAGCATGGAGAACATTTTGTATCCTGGTTTGTGGTTGTGCTTTGCAAACCTGAGTCCAATGAGACCAAGTTCTTGACCTAACTCTGCACTTGCTCGCTTCTTTGATTTAAAATCGGAGCATCTGAACATCGGTGAGTTATTTAAAATAATACTTTCTTCTTGTTGTTGCTGCAGTCTCACGAAGAGTGATTTTTTAAAAACACAACAGAGACAAAGCTTTGGATGTGATATAGGAAAAAAAGTGTGATGGGTCTGGTAGACATCTATGGCACATATATTTATTTAACGGCATGCTATAATGCATATTATTAATGATGACAATCATGAACTTGCATGCATTGTTTATTTTGTAAATACGCATAATGGAGCTTTCAAAAGAGGGATCAGCTGCCCCTTGCAACTATGACTGTCTGCTGTGGAAGTAACGACTCAGGGACCTTTGAGTACGTGGGTTCCTGACCTGGTCCATTTCACTATTTATGCTCTTGGAACATTTTGTTAAGGCCATCTATAATTTCCCGGAGCTAGCATCTGAAATGAACTGCAGGTCTCCTTTAAATCTGTATGGCAAATGAGATTTGAATATCTGTAAGTGGATTTGGACATCAACAGCACCTGTAAAACTAAATATGTATTAAAAGCCATTAGTTTGTAGCCATAAAATGCAAAAAAGCTTCCAAGGCTCCTCTGTTATGGGGAACACTCTTTAGACCGGAGATAGGTAATTTGATTAGTGTATCTCTAATCCACTCTGTTTTGACTCTGAAAAGAAGAAATGGAATAGGCAGAAACTCCTCTCTACCTGAGACCTGAAACATCTAGGTTCATTTCAGTACTTTGAATTTTTATTAGTATTTTTACGCCAACACCCCCAAAAAACTTTCACTTGACATTTGTGTTTCTTTTTGACTTTTCTTTGCTCTATTTGAATTATTTGGTCGTGGTGAAAATAGGTGGGATAGAAAGAAAGAAGGCTCAGTTTAGAGGGGCAAGTCTAATCATGTATTATCCCCGAATTCATTTGCCTGTTACCTGAAACCTGAGCTATCATGCCTGCCTCATGTTAATTTCTCCATCTGATTGAGGACTCAAAGAATCACAGGGACATATTGGAATGAAGGAAGAAAATATTTGTTTTTGTAAATTTAACAAAACTTGGCCGTAACATATCTTAAAAGCGCACCTTCCATAGTGCAGCCGCTCTAAATATTACATCTGCTTTAAATGTTGTTGGGTGTCTGAGGTCTTTGTGGAGAGGGTTTGATGCCGGCTTTTGTTGCAGGACAACTAGTGTATTCTGTGATGCAGGAGGGTTGCCTGTTCAAAGGATACAGCCTTACTTAGGGTTTCTTTTCTTTCTTTCTTTTCTTCTCCCCTCCCCCACCCCCATTTTGTGGTTTTTCCTGGGGTGGGCTTCAGTCTAAAACATTCACATGGAACTCCCAGTCTTTCTTCTTTCAAAAAAGACAAATCCTTCATGATAATAATTACAAAATCCTCAGTAAGATTTGTAAATTGAATATACATGAAAATATATTGGCTGATTCACAACCTTTTGTCCTAAATTAAGTAAATAACTCTAAACTTGTTGTTGCTGGAATGGAAAGTGTTTATAGACATTAGTTACTGTCAAACTAATTTAAACTATTCCTTATTAATTTTCTTCCGGTTTTACAATTTTCAGGAGTAATTACAGCCACCTACGTGCACAATCCTCCCATATTATTCTTAATTATATTAAATATCTACCCCACACGCAGTTGAAATAGCATTTTAATAAGTATCCTTTATTCGGATTTTTTAAAAGGTTTTTATTCATTCAGACTGAATATTAGTTTAGAAAGTAGAGAAATCAGACACGGGCAAGGAAATCCAGGCCTATGATGTTTCGCGGACAATGATTTGGGTGAGTTGACTGGTGTGTTTTGTTGAGAAAAGGACGGATGGGATATTGACAGTTTCCTATCAATAGCTGGGCCCTGGAGGCCTGGCTGTTTGGGCCCACACTGATTGACTACTCCTTAATAGACATATAATTGTTGACAAATACCTTCCAATAGACTTTGGCAGCACCCAGCAGACAAAGGAGATTTCAGGATGATAGAGACCAGAGCCAGCCATTGGTAGAGGCAGAGCCTCACAGAGGAAAGGACTTTAGCTTTATAGAGAATCCTTCTAAGAGAAAGCAGGTCACTGCATACCCATCGCAGACCCTGAGCAATCCTGCCTCAATCGAGAAATTAAAAAGACTCATTGTCTCTGTGTATCACGGAGTTTGCCGGGGAGGGATAAACCCAGACTTCTTTTTGTGCAGCTTGGTGACAAATCTGTTGATTTTCCTACATTAAAAAATTATGTGTGTGTGTACATATATATGTATATAAAATATATATACACACATACACATATATACATTTTGATATCTAGAATATTTTTAGCTTGTTTAATGGCATTATAAAACCTATCAACCTGATGTTCTCAGGAAAAAATAGGCTATCCTTGATTTCAAAGAGACTTGGGCACTGATAGGAATATGGAAAAAATTTTGCATTTGCACATCAGCCCCATTTACTACTAGAATACCAGAGGAGCCTGGAGCCGTTCCTATAACGCAAGGGCATCCAGGAGCATTCGGGAACCTCCATCTCAGCTTCAGTGCTTGTCTGCCTTCCCAGATCAATGCCTGGCTGAGAAATAGCTCTTGAAAGTTGGCCTCGCAGGTTGCATTCCCTCAGTCTGTTCAGTTTCAGTAATTCCCCTCCTTGGGGGGCTTACTCTCTACTAGGAGAGGCCACAATTCCTTTCAGTGCATGACAGGAGCCCTCAGACAATGGGACTAAGAGAGGTTATTTAGATCTGCAAGCTGGTGGGAGCTAATAAAATAAAATAAAATAAGAAAACAAAGTTCAAATGCAACCTCGGCCTACTCAACATAAAACACTAGATGAATCTGCATATTGAGCCAGGTTTAACGGG
Organism: Hyperoodon ampullatus; assembly: GCF_949752795.1. Taxonomy (NCBI): domain Eukaryota; kingdom Metazoa; phylum Chordata; class Mammalia; order Artiodactyla; family Ziphiidae; genus Hyperoodon; species Hyperoodon ampullatus. The sequence goes on from NC_136916.1 coordinate 75,967,536, forward strand.
ATCAGTGAAGTGGGGCCCCAAATAGGGTCCTGTGAACACATCAGGGTGACGTGGCAGGCTGCCTCCTGACACCATGCATGAAACTGAACTGGCTTGTGCCGCAAAGCCCTTGAGGCCTGTCTTTGATTCTTATTGATCAAATGCGCAGATGAAATCCCACGTCACAGAGCAAGGCAAAACCTGAGTTTTCTATGTCAGCTTCTAGGAATCCCAGTGAAGCCCTTTCCAAATCATCTTTTTATGCATGAAGGAGAACTGGAGTGCACACATATTTCAGGAAGATGTGCAAAGTGGGAGAGGAGATATGTAGGTCTGATAGTTCCCAGGCTTCGTGGCAGAAGGACAAGCCAGATAAGGATGTTATACTTGTTACCTGTTGTCAAATTCAAACCTGTAGTTAGGATTCGTTCGGGTAGGGCAAGATTATTTTGAAAGTTGCCTGTTTGTAATCTGTAAGCATTCCTAAACAGGCAGGCTTCTGCAAACAGCTGCCTCAAAACGTTGTGTGTGTGTGTATGTGTGTGTGTGTCCATTAATTCAGAATTACTCCAATTACAAGCTTTTGATGCTCTGAAAACCTCTCTCTAACCCAAAAGAGATGGAGGGCCCTCGGACTGTCCAATCAGATCATTTTCCCTGCCGCCTGCAGCAGATGTAAGCAATTTACTTTTTTATTTCTGCATATTCAGTGTGAGCGGAGCTGTTGGGGACCTTTCACCCTAGAGCCTGCAGGATTCTAACCCTATCAAATTAAAGCATTTTGCTCACTTATTCCCAAACGCTTTGCTGGTGCTAAGCAGACATCCCGCTGCATAGCAATGGCGGATGTTCGTGTCCACTCATAGCTCCAGCCTAATCAGAGATTATTAAGGAAAATATACAGTGCTTTAATTTGATGAGATTGGTTATAGGTAGTGCAGTTAAAGGTCACACTCCTGCGTGTATCTCCGTCTGTCTCTGTAATATTTTCTTCTCGCTTGACAATCCTGAGCTGCAAACAATAGGCCAAGGCGACACATTTATTTTTGACATGCTGTGATGGGCTCAATAGGGATAAAGATGAATTATTTAAAGATTGCATAAACAAACATCCTGGGCAAGGTTTTGGTGACATCTTTCCCTTTGTGCTCTGTGGATGCTGTGGCCTTAAAAGAAAGTGTTCAAGAAATGCCTCCTTTGGGCAAGAATGCATTTAGACGGAAGGCCCAGATAGACTGCTGCCAGATGGCTGGGTCGGCTGCCTAACTCCTGTTGCAGGCTGGTCGGGGAGGGCCCTGGCTCCCAGCTCCCAGGGAAAGATGCCTCTGAAGAACTGATTTTCTCCTCTGACCCTGGAAACTTCTCCACCTGCTGTTAGCTAATTGAGCCAGCCTGCGTGCACTGATGGGAGTGTCAGGGCTGCTGGGGGCCATGGGAGCTGTTTAGTTGCATCTTGTGCATTTTTGGAGAAAAAGTCAGGGTACTGGAGGTGGCCTAGTAGTTCCTTGGCACGGTGATAGAATTACCTGACTCTCTCTGCTCATTTGAGGGTTGATTTTCATACAAGTTTCTTTCCTGGAGAGGCCCTTTCTGACTTCAGTGCCTCCAAGCCTTAGGATGTACGGGCACTGATGAGTGCCCTGTTCATTTGTGGAGCTAAGAGATTTTTCTGATTCCTGTTTTTCGAATTCAGACACTGTTGAAGGCGCAGGGAAAGGCATCCAAAGAAACAAGGGCAACTTCTAATCTTCTGTCAAACTTAATGGTTTCTGTGTATGTGTCCATGTAATAGACCAACTGCAGGCTGATTTACCTAGAAATTTACATGAAAATTGCTTTATGCAGCTGTATGTAAAAATTCAAGCCGCACAGTGTCACTGTACCATGCAGGTCAGAGCGAAGCCCTATGGTATTGTAGCTGAAAACAATTTGTTTTCATTCATGGAAGGAGGAGGAGGGATGCAGCAGGGTGGGGGGCCCGAGGACACTGAGAGGGCTCTTCAGGACAGTGCTGTGGGTGTGCAGAGCCGCAGGGGGAGGGGCCGAGGGCCTCCTCCTTTTCCAGCCAGATCCTGCCTCACGTCTTTAAGGCCTTTTTTTCCTTGAAAACTTTAATATTCTAAGGGGAAATTATGCCTGGTTTGTTGCCCTGGTCCCATTCTATTACCTAACGCTCATACTAAATTATTTGAAAGACTTCACTACTTCAACTGGAAAATAGAAAGGGCAGGCTCCTTAAGAAATGGTTGCTGTGTTTTCCTTCAGAGGGGTTGAAGATTCCACAAAATCCTCTCTCCATATGTTGATTTATTTGCAATGTTCATACGTTTGAAATGGGATACTTTGGGGTAATAGAGAAATCGTAATAATCCTAGGAACAATAATAATAAAAAAGATGCAGAGGACTCCGGAACAATTTCTCCTTGGGAGTTTAGGTGAGGGTGGGTAGGTGTGCCTCCTGGGTCTGATTCAGGCCTTTAAGATGCTCCCTTCCTGCCTTCCCAATGAAATAGTCACAACACACCAAGGAGTTCTGTGTTCATTCCACAAGAGCCTTGAATGCATTTAAAGTTGGGTGTACAGTTTGTTTCCCCTGCATGCACTTTGCCAGGCCAAGACGGCTCTGTGTCCACAGATCAGAGGCCCTATCACAGTCCTCGTGAGGTCACCTGGGCTCCCACTGTGTGGGAAGAAGACCTGCCCTTTCTCTAATTGCTGGGCCTGTGGCCTGAAAGTGAACACCTCCCCAGGCTTCTAAGGAGGGATGCTTTGAGCCAAAAATGCCAACAGCAGCTTCTTACATTTAGTTAACGCTTTATTAATTTGTATATTGTGTGCATATATCTGCATGCATCAAAACCTTTATCATCTTTTTATGCTATGAAATGCTTCTATAAAGACAGTTAATATGATGGTTCTCATTTGCTAGAGTTATATGGCTAAGTGAAGATCTTTATTTAGAACAATTTGTTATAGTTGGGATCTGGATAGTTGTGAGAATGTCATAGAATTTGGTGGTGAGGGGTGGCTGGGTGAGGGCAGCCTCTTCCATGGGACCAGCTCTGACCATTTATCTGCTTGATGTACCATCTCAGTACTTTTTTCTCTTATTTCTGTTGCTGTCTGTTGATTCCCATTTTAAAACTGATCCCTTGGGAATGTGTCTTATTTAATTTTTTCTTTGCTCAGCTCCAACCTAGATTTCCCCTACTACAGAAAAAAACCTAAACAAATAAAAAACAAACAACAACAAAAACACTAAAATTTCCGCTATATTTTCTTACATAACATGTAAAACAATTTAAAAATTGTTTATGTTTCAATCTTTCCATTTTAAGACCATAACTTTGCCATGAGTGGAATCTCAAATTCTTGTCTTTATTTAGGTATTTAAGGTACAGTTGGGGCAGACTATTGCACTTCTTTTGAGGAGAATCCTGAAGGCAGGCCACAGGCCAGATGAGAATACGCTCTTTTGAAGAATAAGTAAAGCATTAGCTTGGCAAAAACTTTTCTTACATTGGAGGGCCTTATAATACAAACCTGGTTATTTAGGAATCCATAAGAGAATTTATAACATTAGATGATTTTATTCTATAAGCTTTAAGGTATGAGGAATGATGTTAATCAAAAAGTTAATTTATTGGTAGACAGATGTTAGGAGGCTGAGGGAAAGGATGAAATTGACTTTGCACGTTGTCAAGCTGATTATACAAACAAACTAGGAAGAAATGCTTGAGCTACTTCTATTGGACATCCATTGCAGTGGTGTCCAAAGCACTTTTTTAAAATCAAAATATCCCTTTCCAATTGTCTCTGACTGATGTCATCATATCAACACCATCAGTATTGCAAATGGGATTTATTATTTTGTTTTGATAGCTGCTACAATGTTATAAAACCTGCCATTTCCCTTCATGATTTTTTACATGATATCCACGTATGGGAACCACTTCAGCTGTCATATGCCTCACCAGATGTGTCATGTTATCAAACATAACCTGGTGATCAGGAGAAACTGGACGGGAAAGTTTACTGAAACTTAGATGGATCTAAAAACAACAATAACAAAAACAAACAAAAACAAAAGAGGTTATTCCTAAGGATTTCTAATACAAATTTTTGTTACTTCTGGGTTTTTATTGTCTATGTAGAATATATGGCACACCTAGTCTCAGGTAGATGATTTTACTTCCCTCAACCTTACAGGGAAAAAATAAAATAAACTGTGGTCTGGAATTTAAATGTTAGAATGTACTTCAGTCTAACATAATGTGATAGGCTTAAGTAACTTCAATCCTTCTATTGTACAGAATTATTTTCCTAATGTGTTATTGTGATTCTTTCCATTTATGAATCAGGTTGCATTTGAAAGATCTGAAACCTACAGAGGTTGATTTTCATGCTGACACTCTGTTTGTAATTTTGAGAATGGCCACTAGGTGGGAGTAGTGCTAACGAGGGTCGTTGAAGTATCAGATGAAACTAAGGGGAGTCTAGAGATTCTGTGACTTCCATGTACAAATATGGCTTCCATGTACAAAATAGAGCTGTGTATGAAAGCAACAATACAAATATACCATTAACCACTAATTACTAGTGTTTGTACATGGAATTAAAGAGAAATACAATTTGAGAAGGACAAAATGAAATAAAGCCCTCTTGGTATGTAAAGTGCCCAGTCAAACCACTTCAGGTGTCTTAGTTTCTAATCATTTAGCCCTGCCAAGCTTACAGTACTATTAGGGGTAACACTATAAAGATACTCAAGCACAAATATTTTTACCCTGCTAATAAAAATACTCCCTTTTTAGGCATCTGTTGAGAAATTAAGGGGGATAAAAGAATCATATTCTAAGCCATAAAAAAGATCCACCTTCCCCACCAAATTCCAAAAACCTTACATGGGTGGAAAAAATTTAAATCAATCTATTTAGAAAATTAAATCAGGAAACAATTATAAATATCATCATTTAAAAAGCCAAAATTCAATACTGTTTATAAAAGCATTGGATGCTTCCAAAACTGTAGTAAAAAGCAAATTCATAGCATTATTAATAAGATAAAATGAAAGGAAATTAGACCATCATTCAAATCAAGAAAGTAGATAAAACTATAATTATAAAGAAACAATATTAGTAAAGAGTAGAATCCATAAATAAATGTGTGACTAAATCTAAGAGACTATTTTCATGAGGAAAGCAATTCCTGACATACCTCTAGAATTCTCCACAAGGTAATAAAATAGATAGTATAAATAAACAAAATTAGAATTGATAAATGATCTAACAACAAATATGAAGATAAAAATTATAAGGTCTTTCTCTAAAAATCTATGTTAAACAAATTGAAGCACTCAGTACAATAAAAAATTTTCTTTTTCAGAAAATATAAAATACTGCTATTAATTTTAGATGAATAAATAACCTGGGTGTGCTAATATAAAAAAGCAGAAACAAATACACATTAAGAAAAAAAGGCTAGAAGACAGACAAATGGAATCAAACAATATAGAATACAATATAGGGCTTACTCTAGGAATGCAAAAGGGATACATACAATCAATTTCAACTCAATTATACTATAAAACCGGGACTACACATTTTAAATGACTGATAAGCCTATTCTTATAGACACCTATATGGACCTAGTCCACCACTCCACTTTTCCTCCCTCCAAAATTTTTCTCATCTTGTCTTCTTGATTTCCAGATCTGTGATCAGCAAGAACTCCCCTACACCTTCACATTCTGTAGGGTGTGGATCTACTAGAAGCCTGGCTATTACCAGAAGACACCTCTACACCTCTAACACTGTGGGTCTTCAATGAAAGCCATTTTTTGCTCGTAGTCTCATATTTCAGGGTCTGGAGATGGAGTATTTTCATTGCCCATTCCACAGCATTCCCCCTGTTCTTGGTTAAAAACCACAGCCTTTTAAAGCTGTACCATTCTGCAGGGTATCAGCTCTCATTCCCGTGTGCTAGGCATTCATCCACTGCAGAATCTAGTTCTTAGTTTTACTTTTCATCTTTGATTCTGTTACTGTTTTTGGTGATGTACCATCTTCATGGATGACTCATCCAACATATGGTCACTTGTTTTCTTGACCTCCTCTTAGCAGGTGAATTTTACTTTTGCTCCACTTCAACCTCACACTCCTGGGTTCTCACCCTGGACCTTTTCTGCTTCTGAAATCTTAGTCTTCTTCGTACAGTACTCTGACCACACCTCATCTTCTCAGCTCACTTACTTGGAACCCAGTCACTGTAATTCCTGATCATACTGCAAAGTATTTTCTCTCTATCCTTCAGCCCCTTTCATGACTTCTCTTCTTTCATTTTGCCATCCTGTTACCTACAGCCAACAGTTGAAAGTCACCAGAGAAAGTAACACAGCTGAGCTGACAGATTTCACTTTAAATTAGTCACCTCCAAAGAACAGCCAGAGCTTTCTGGAAGTCCTGTTGGTATGTTCCCTGGTAAGTTCATTTATCCTCTATTGGAGAAAATTTTATTCATACCATTTCTTTCCTCCTCAAACCTCTGTCTTTGTCCCATCTTGTCTACAATTCTAGCTACATTTTCTTCCCTCCTCTTCCCTCTTTATTTTATTGGAAAGAGGAAAAGCCATCCACTTGTTCTTTGGATTCCACCTCCTCTTGCCTTCTCAAGGTCTTTAGTTTTTCATTTACATCCTTTCCTTTATCATCGATTTCCTCCTGGTTACTGAACCATGTCTATTAGCATGTGAACATGTTGTGGTTTCTATCATTAAGAAAAAGTAAATCCTAAGCTTCTCTAGTGTCAGACACCCCTCTTTACTCTGCACCCATTTACAGTGCAAATTCTCTACAGAAGGCTCTCCACTCACCAGCTCTGCTCCTCTCCTTCATCCACACTTTCATACACAAAAGAGGGGAGGATCTGTCCCCACTGCCTCATTGAAGTGGTTTTCAGAAACCCAAGTGAGCCCCACCCTGTCAAATTCAGTGGATTTCTCCATCTTTACTTTAGAGCATCATTTAAAATGGTCTACTCTCTTTTATTCCTGATTTTTCTTCTGTCGCACTGGCCATTCCTAATTAACTTCTTTGCCCCTGGAACTTCTCCTCTCCTAACTCAGGGCTGAGTCTTTGACTTTCTTTTCTCCTCCATCTTCACTTTCTCCTTGTTCCCTCACATCCAGTCCCATGACTTTAACTGCTGATGGGGTTCAAGACATGATGTTCTAAAATATGGCACCTTGCATATTGAATGTTTTAAGCTGACAGAATTTGAGAAATGGCAGGTTCAGGAAGGACTTTTTGACTTTCCCCTGAAGCAGGTCTTTAGACACTCATGTGAGAGGTGACTTCCCTATACTCAAAGGAAAGTAGCATCCTTAACTCTGAAGAAGGGAGGTTTGGAGAGGAATCTGAAGGAACAGGCTTTGCTAAGTTCCCCCCAGTTTACTACACTTATCTCATACTCTGTCCTATCACAGTTCCCATGAGTTTCCACTCTTCATCAAACTGAGCATAAGGACACTTAGGCTTAACTGCTTTTTCTGGTCTTCTTTTCCTTATGAAGGCTCCTGTGTCACATAAAACTTCTGTCAAATGTATTCGTATGCTTTTCTCTTGTTAATCTGTCTTTTGTTATAGAGACCCAACCAAGAACCTAGAAGGGTAAAAGGAAAAAGATACTTTTTCCTCCAACACAGTACTTTTATGCTAATGACTCCCAAGTTCACACCTCCAGCTCTGTCTACCCGAACACCCAACTAAGGTATTCAATTACTTATTGACAGGATTCTGATAGGACTCTCTGCCACAACATGACCAAATGGGACTTACAATCCTCCCTATACTCAATGCAGTCCTTCTCCTGAGTTTTTTCTACCTAGTCCATCCTATCTCAGTAAGAAGCAAGCATGTACCCTTTTACTTGCATAGAAAACTTAACAGTTGTCCTACAGTTTTTCCTTTTTGTCAACTGTCCACTTCTGTCCATCACTGTCTCCTTGATGAATTAACCTAACTCATCTCCCCTCATCCTTCTACAAATCATGTACACCCCAGAGTGAGAAATTCAAAATTGTATACCATACCAGTCCATTTTCCCAGTCAGAAACTTCTCAAGAGCTTGCCATAACCCTTGCAGTAAAATCAAAGCCCTTTATTATGACCTTTATTAAGGTCATGATGTAGCCCTCTTCTTCCTCTCCCAAACTCTGAAAACCTTGGAAACTTTTGTATGCATCAGGGCCTCTGCACATGCCATGACTTCTGTTCTCTCAGCCTTCTGCATACCCCACTCATTCTTATCAAACACCCATTTTCCAGAGAAGGCTTCATTCCAGGATCTTCCTATCCTAGTATACTGTCAAACCCCACTCTCACCCCACACCTGTGCTCTATTATATTTCTCTCATATCAATTTGTTCTGATCACAATGTGAAATACTCTTCATTTCCTCTTCTGGGAATAAATACTATAGGAACAATCAGAGTTGTGGGAAAAGATTTATGTTCAGGGTTGCTTATGTCAGTGTTATTTTATAGTGACAAAAAAATAAGAATCAACTTAAACATTTGGAGATAAGCGTAAGGCTCAGTAAATTATAGTACATCTTGAGGACAAAGCATTTGTACAAAGACAATAACATTGTGTTGTTCAAGAATGGTTTACTTGCTGTTTTCAGTTTTTTGCAACCAGAAAAAAAGGTACTGTCATCTATCTATCTATCTATCTATCTATCTATCTATCTATCTATCTGTCATTCATCTACCTACTTGCCTACGTACCTGTCCACCTATTGATATAAGGATATAATGACTGACGTTTTTATTTTGTAGGTTGGATTCACAAGAATGGAATTATTGTACCAAATATTAGGGTTTTCAAAATTTGAATGGACCTTGGCAAAACACCTTCTTCAAGTATTTTAACCATACATACTGTCTGTTTCACCCTAGTATTTTCAGCTGATTGTTTTTGATCTCTTTATATTTTGCCAGTCATTTATTGTAGAAATGGAATTTGATTGTTTAATGTACAGTTCTGTGATTAAGAGTGAATGCCAACAACTTCAAAAAAACATCTCCTAATATCTCTTATTAACTTTTTTTCTGCGTTCAGTGGTAGGGTCAGGAGGTGGGGGAGAGAGACTTCCAAACTGGCCCAATGACAACCTCACTAACTGAGGTTATTTACTCATCATTATTTTCATAATAGTTAAAATCTGCATAACAACTTTCTGTTTATAAAATACTTTCATATACATCATCAAATTTAATACAAGGTACAAACCATGTGGAAAATGGTCTGTAAAGTACAGAAGTAGCTCATTATGCATAAATATAAAATGCCTTTTACTGCACTGAAGATTGTCAAAAGAGTATGTGCTTTTACTCCCCACTGCTGTTTTTAATCCTGATTTAGGAGGAGCCTGGGAGTTGTATACATCAATATGTGTGTTTGTGGTCCTGTCCTATCTTCCAACTTTCAGCACAGACTACCTTAAATGTATCATTCTTGATACCAAGTGCTATTTGGAGATGCATTTTGATTCTCTATTTGTGCTTCAAAGCTTACACAAAGTGGCAATTTTATGCCTACTTTAAGGCTCTGCCTTAAGATGCTGCCACTCTGGGGCTGTGTGGAGAGAGAAAGGGCAGCAGCCCAAACACAAGGGACAGGCGAGCTTTATGCAGCCAAGCTCTTGCTCACTATGGCACGGCCAGCAACATCTCATGAAAAAGAGACAGTGTGCCTGTCATTCCCACCAAATTACCAGGGCACAGTTTGGCATGCCAAGAGCCATCCACGAGGTCAAATTAAGAGAGGATCGCCTCTCTGGGTCTAGTGTGAAGAGAAAACAGCCTTCTGCAGACAAAACCTGCTTCTGAAAAGGCTCAGCGGGACACAACATCTGAAGGTTTTTGCCACACTCTTGATATTGAAAGTCAAATAGCTCTCATTCAGGAGCAAAGCCCATCTTCTCTTTTTATGTCTTCAGTGCTTATTGACAAAAGCAAAGTTAGAATGGTAAAGAGGAATTGTTCTGCTGGGGCTTTTATGCAGAGAAGGCACGGGCTGTGCAGACAGGGCTCAGTGATCCTCGCCTCTGGGGAGGGACGGTTGACACAGCAATAAAACACAGACATTGAGAGAGGAAAGCACATCGTACTTCTCACTTCCTCATCCTCTTTCTTGTGGGCACTCATAGGATGAGTGGAAATGTGGAAATGTCGCCGTGATTTGGGGACAAGACAGTGTATGATGGCTTCTCTTCCCCTTCCTGCCCCACCATCTCAGATCTTAAAATAAGAGACACTATATAAAGTATAGGAAAGACAAGTGATCTCTAGGGCCACCATGTTTATCAAGTCCAGGAGGGGCTATTTACACAGGCTACAATGCCAACGACATCCTCTGGAATTGTGCAAATACCCGAGTGACTTTTTTTTTTTTTTTTGCATCATTTAATGTCAGTCAGAATTTTATTGATCATCCTCTTCTACTCCACAAGCATCCATCTTCTTTGGTAAGGATATGGAGAATTCCCCCAATCTCCCAGATAAGCCAACCCGTGGTGAAGGAGAGCCGCTTCATTTCAAACCATTACACATTCAATTCAGGATTCATCAGCCATGAGAACTTAATTTAGGGAAATCAGATCTTCACAATCTTATCTTGGAATATTGAAAAGTGTGAAGGTATGTGTAGCACTTTGGAGAATTTTGGAACACACAGTGTTGGACTGTGGTGTGCCACATGGAAATAGCTTACACTTTCATGCCTGCACATTTTATCCAGTGAAATTTATCTTCTCTGCTAAGTAAGTTGTTCACTGGCTTTAAATAACTACTGAATTAAAAAAAAATCTATAGGTCACCCTGGGTTGTGGCAGTCATTTACATTGTGACCACAGAGAGGGGCCACGCTAAGATGAACTAGTTATGAACTAAACTCACAGTATCTCCATTGGTAAAAAGGATGAGTCAACCCTATACTACCTCTTCCTTGCAAAGGGGAGGTGACTGGCTGGTTTGATTTTTTTTTGTACCATTAACTTTAGTGCTTATTGACAATCTTGTGTCCTTGATTTCTTTTTTTTTAATTTTTACTTTTTGGTCTGATCTTTTCAAGGATGCTTTTAAGTTCCAATTACCCAAATGGATTAAAAAATTACAGGCGTTTTAACCAAGCGGGTCTTTGTCATTGATTATTCCATGTTTCCAGATTCATTTCTGGTTCCTAAGGTTAATGCAATCTCAGTCAGATTATGTTGGGGGTTCTGCTCATCGGATCCTAGGTCTCACGTAGGGACTGTAGACAACTTAAAATCTTTGAGCCACATAATGGGACTTCACTCAAGGCGTTGCTTTTTGAGATTTTCTCATTCTACACAGGAACACCTACATAGTCCCTGGTTCACTGTAGGTGCTTAGTGGAGAGCAGTTAAACCTAAACCTGCCTAACAACTAAGGAAGCAGGAGGAAGCCAATATCTGGTGAGTGCAAAGAGCCTGGGGTCATGTACAATTAATTACTTCATAATCTTCAGTTGTTCTCAATGCCCTTCAAAAAATGCACTCACCCTCACTCTTCTAGTTGAAGTGATATCAATCCATTTTAGCTATTCCTTTTTTTTTTCCTCAAGGCTGCCTTTCCATAAGTACTTATTAAATACCTACTATGTTCTAGGTGTTTAAGGCAGTTGAAGGTGAAAGAAAAGTTTTAGAGCTGGGTTAAAAATGGACTATGCCCTGAATAATTCATATTAAATGGGTTAGCTCTGAATAAAAATGTCACACATGTTGATGGAGCCCATGCTGCTGATGGGATGGCAGAGAGTCTCATTTTCCTTGGGCCACATCCTTCTAGGAGGAAGCCAATGTTATTTTATTTATCTCGACATTGCCAGCACCTAGTATGGAGGTTTGCAAATCCAAGGGGAGTAACTGATGGACTGAATAAGCTCCCCACAGCCACTGCCAGTCTTTCCCACAGTGCTGCACTCACACATACTCAAAAATGTCTCATTTCAATCAGTGTGAAGAGCTGTTTGTTTCCATTCTGTTCTTTAAAGAGGTTCTTTTATAAATGAAAAGCACTACAAAGCAAAAATTACAATGCAACACATGCTAAAATGTGACTGAGATGGCAAAGATCTCAAACCCAACAACCGTAATTGAAAAGCAATGAGAGGTGGTTAAGAAAAATAATCAGGAGGCACAGAAGGGCCATCGGAGGGAGTTTTTAGAAAGCTTTCTGTGCCAGAGACCCTTCTAAGAAGCAATAGTCAGTCGTACTTACCTACTCTGAAGGAAGCATTCTGAACTACACCCAACTCAAAGCATGAGATGGATGTTTTCACAACGTAGTGAGAAATTCTTTTCTCTGGTCCAGTCTTTGATGGCATAGAAGGAACTTGCTGACTGTTTGCTCTTATCCAGAGATGTTGCCAAGAAACAAAATTGAACTTGAATTCCTATTCTATGAGCATCAGCACCCTTGTATCTTGTCTGTTGATCAATGCCTGAGAGGGAAACCCTTGGAAATCATCAGGGCTGCCACTGTTGAGTATTGAACTCATTACCCCTGAGGACCATTTGCCTTTCTCAGATAGGAGGAAGAAGAAATTTCTGTCCTGTAACTTTAAGTTCACTCAATATACCTCAAACACTGTGTTCTCCATCTCCTAATCAACAAGTATTGGTTAACCTACTATCTGATCACCATTGCATCAGACCCCAGAATCATATCATTATTTGAGCTGTCTTAATCTTGGAATGCCCCATATTTTTGTCATCTGAAACTTTATAAAAAACAATTATTGAATAATATTAGCCCAAGTACCAAGTACCCTTGGAAAGTGTTTTGCTGTTTAGAGTGAGCTTTCATATGCATGGTCTTACTTGAGTTTCAACACATTTTGAGGCAGGTGGGGAGGGAATATTATGCTTATTTTATGGCTAAAGAAACAGTGGCTCAGAGAAGTTATTTGATTCACTCAACCAGAATTCCATGTCTAATAGGAATGGAGTTGGGGCATATCTGACAATAATTTCCATTCAAACAAACTCCATTACATGCCAAATCAGTCCTTGTCCTGTAGGGATTCTGAGCTGAAAGAATTAACCAACATGGGAAATATGAATCTTGAATAGAATGTTTTTCAATCATCAACACACGTACTGTTAAATTTTGATTTGTTTCCTAACATCTCCCTATAAAAGTTACCCAGATATTTCCTGATCCTTATTTCCAAAAATACACTACAGCAAACAGATGAGCCAACCAATGTGTTGCTCCATACTGTTAATTATGTTCTCCTGGGGAATATTAAGAACTAAGCTTGGATGAAGCATTGAAAAGTGGGGGCTGACCCCCTGTTCCTCCTTGGGGCTGGGGGTAGGTTAACACTCGCCTCTGGCAGATGAAACAGGGCTCGCTGGCCCCCACAGAGCCTCCTAGCTACATTGGCCTTCGCTCTGTGAACCCTGCTCTCTTATTTACAATAGGACATTTCTAAAACAAAGCCAACATTTGTGAAAGGTCAGCCGCCAAGAAGAGCAGAGAATATCAGTGGAAGTGACAGGAAGAGATAAACAAACTGGAAAACATCTGTCTCAAGTGTTTACCCAGGCAGGCCATTTTGGAAGAATGGCCTATGGGGCTAATTGCTAAGACGCTAGAAGGCAGTGTTCCTGCCCTCTCCTCCCTACCCCAGATGTTATGGGGACTTGTAGAGGCTGGATTACTTAGTGGCTGTTCCTATTTATGCTTCTGATTATTTGCATGTGCTGCTGTCTGGTGTTAACACATAGACTAGACTATGCTTGGAAAACATATTTAGCAGATGGTGAATTATAGTACTAATTCAAGGTGGTGAACCGGGGGTGGGGAAGGTGGGAGGAGAGGGCAGAAAAAGCATTGCTTTTTCTAACTCCTGGTGTGCTGCACAGCTATTTTTTTAAAGGGCTGGGCATTACTGCACAATCACATAAGAACAGCGTATCTGGAAAGAACAGCGCCCAGATGGATGAGCTATCAAAGCCCAAAGCATGCTAGTTCCATGGTCCTACCTGGATATCTTCCAATCTCTTTCTAATTGGTCTGAAGTACTCATTTTGTCCCATTGCAAATATCCTTGCCTCGGGTAAGGACACATCTGAAACCCCATCAATGTGGTACTGACAATACAAATCTCACAAACCTGAGCTACGTTATCACTCAATTCATCAGTGACAGTTAGAGAGAGCACGGGAACCAGCAATGCTTTAGGTGGCCGCTTATAGGAAGTATGTCAAGGGTGCCTGAGGGCCCAGAGACCCCTGAAGAGGATGTATGTGCTTACTGATCCCATCTTGAGCTCCAGGGGAGATTATGATATACTTGGATATTACTAGGTGAATCTTATGGCACCATCTATCATAAGAGACAAACTTCCTCTAGATTTACCATAAGGTTCTGGACTTTGTCTTTGCAATCAATATCATAAGATATTAATGTTTCTATATAGGTCAGTGCCAAAGATTTGTGGTGCGGCATTACTAAAATTTATTAATTTATAATAGCACTAAGGAAAATTCCTGGAAATTTTTGCTCTTGCAAGAATAGCTGAAGGCCCTCCCCTCCTTAAATATATGTGGCTTATTATAATAGTGGTCTGCATATCCTGGGGGCTAAATCATTTTCCTTGAAATGAAGCAACTCTAACAATTAAATCTTGATAAAAAGTTGCCTATAACACTGGTAGGAATCCTTTCTCCTGTACCAAACTTATAAAAAAATTCTACTTAATAACTGTTTGAATTGTATAGGATTTTGTGAAAGATCTTAATAATATTTTGTGCTGTTTCTCTTGGTTTTATTAAAAATTTTTTTTTACTTTTCATGTATTTACATATATGTATATCTATAAATGAAAGTATAGTTATAAACATGCATGTATCATTTATAGATGTGATTTATATATATATATGTATATATACACCTCTCTCTTTCACACCCACACCCAGATCTACCCCTCCCACACACACCTATCCTCCCCACCCCCTCACACACACAGCCTTTCCTCTTATAAACTTTTCTTTTTTCTGTCAATTTTTTCTCCTATACTAACTGAACCTTGAGGATGTCTTAGCACTGATTTCTTTTTGTGTTCCTATTGCCAGTACACCACTATTTTGTCAAGCATGTGTGTTATCATGAAGGAAGTACAGCAAAGAGTTAAAGAACATTTCGTTGGGGGTCCAGATAACCTGGTTCAAGGTTCTGCTTTTATGGGCTCCATTAATTTAGACAAATCATCTGACTTTCCTGAGCCTCTGTTGGCTCAGACTCTGAATTTGGTATGATAATACCTACTGTATAGATCTTTGCATCTGTGTTTATGTGCAAGATGCTGCAGAGAAGAGCACCTGAAGCTCAATAATAATAGCTATTGTAATTACCACTATAATTATAACTGTAATTGATAAATCACATTAACTTTTTCTATTTATATTATCAATAATAATTATTGCTATCAGGAAGACAGGGTAGCATAGTGGAGAGTACATGGATCTATGGTTTGGAAACCTGGATTTTTTTCACTTATGGAAATGTTCCTATTTCTAAATGAGGAAATGGGTATAATAGCACTCGAAAATCTCAAGTTCTTGTTCTTACCCTGCATCTTCACAGTGTTGGGGTGAAGATAAATTTAGTTAAGGAAATAATATAGGTAAATGTTCTCTATGAATTGTAACATGATCTCCAAATATTGGTTATCATTTTTGCTGCCTCTCATTATCCTTGACATATAAGATAGGGTGGATTTACTTTGGATCCTACCCAATAAGTTTTCAAATTTTATACACACATTTAGATGTAGTACTCAAAGATCCTTCCAATATGGTCCAAGATAATTTTATGGTCATGGTCCCTCAGAGCAATGTTAGGATAAAATTTCAGTCTATAAAATAGTGTTAGAGTCCATAGCAATTAATACTTTCTGTTGACAGGATGAGTTAAAAAAAAAAAGCCACGTACATCAACATATGCCACAGGTAACATCTTTAACAGGTTCTTTTCTTTTTTGTGGAGGGTGGGGGGAGGGGCTTCTTTTTTGTGCAGTCTTCAAGAGGCTCATGCAATTCAGGCTTTACCTCTCACCAACTGATGATCCAAAGCAAACTGCATTAGCTTCAAAGCCCTCATTTCTTCCACTTAAGATAGTAGGGCTGGTGAGGGCTGCATTAAGTGATCATTTTTCTAAGATCTCTTATAGCTCTAAAACTGAATCATCTACTGGAGAAAGAGATGAGTACTTATGTTTATGGGATTGTATGTTGTGACATTTTTACATATTAAGTAGCTAGAAGGAAGCCTCTCATTTTGAGAGGGGAATTAAAAAAATATGATATACATTTGAAAAATTAAAATTAAGGTTAGATAATGCCAATTTTCTGAGTTAAAAAAAAAAAAAAAAACCTTTGGCTAACACCACCATAACCAGATCCGATCCTTAAAATGCACAGACTCTGCTTTAAATCATGGTTCTCTTAATTAGGGTCATCGCTACAATGAAGGCTGATTTGGGTGCTCGTCTAATAAGAAAATGCCAGTTACGGTATATTATCAACCCCGATTTGCCAGGCATTGAATTTCCTGATATGGTCTGCTGGGAACCTTAAATGAACAAGAGCAATTATAAACCTAAAGTCTGCAGCTATTTGTTGGCATTATCTCAGGATAATTTCCCTGAAACAGTCATGATGAAATGCAAAGGTAGATAATTTAAAAATCCATTTAAAATAGCTGTGGTATAATTTAAGCTAAGGTCTTTCTCTATAGTGGACATTACAGCAAGACAGTGCATTTTGAAATGGATCCTTTACAAATGATCTTTTCTTAGCCATCATTGCCGTCGGAAGCACTTTAAACATGTTTTAATAATTTTCTTCAGTGGGGCATGAGTAAAACAAAAAATATTGGTATTATTCGGTTTTTGTTTAAATGAAGAAAGGCATAAAAGCTCATCTTAACAGAAATCTGCCAATGGCTCATAATCACCCAAAGGAAAAAAAAACTATGAAAAATTCAACAATTAAGAACACAACTACATTTTTCTCTCTTGGCTTTTGCACACTGTTAAGCCCCACGTTCTTTAGGTAACTTGAGGAACAAATCAAAATGTGAAGACATGGTTATTTTGTGGACATATAAGTGTGATAACTGTGCAGAGGGAAAACTGATTTTACTTTTCATTTAATTTTCTTTCTATCAAATAACTTCTCTTCTGTCATATATGTCCCATGATAAATGGAAACATAATGAAAAAAAGTGTGCCTTACAATTAACTACTAAGTTAACACACATATCGGAATTATGACACCACATTCATGGGTGTTTCTTTCCATCTCTCTATCTCTATCCTCCTCTCTTTAATTTCTCCTCTTAACGTTCTCAAGCAGGAACTGAATATCAAGATTAAGGTTCAGTACTAGCCCAATTTTATCATTGATCTCTCAAACCAGAAAATATGGGTTTATAGTGGAAGTCCTGACACAGGCTGGGCTCTAATAAACTACAAGATGGGCCAATAAACTACAGAAAGAGCCTATTACCAAGAACCATTACTACTCAGAGAACAGAACAAAATTTATTTTGTTCTAAATCTTGCTAGAGATCTCTAACATAACACAGGCGATTTTAAACCTGGCTTCGTGTTGAAGGGAAGCTTATTGCAGAGGAAAGCCCCGGACTCCTAGAGAGGGGGAGCTTTTCCTGTAATATCTCATGTGTGTCACATCAAAGTGGGAATGGACTCATCTTTGAAGGAAACTCACATTAGGACGATACAGAAAAGGCCATGGGTCATATCTATGATTGGTTTTAAAGATAACTACTTGAGAGATGGTTAATATACACATTGTATTATATAGCCTCAGTGGTCTCCTGGCCTTCATCCTGGAAGCGACGTGGATGTATTACTTTACAAGGGGTGCAATGGTCACCCCTCAGAGGCTTAATTTTAGCCTCTTCTCATTTCTTTAACTTCCACATTACCATCTCTCTCACAATATTTTGATCACTTAGTAACGATAACTTGTTGATAATGATCACTTCATGTTACTCACAGTAAAATGGTGAATGGTGGTTGAACCTGCTGCCTCCCAGGCCCATGTTCTGACCCCTGAACTTATTCTTCTTCTGTATATCAGGCATTGGCCAAGTATAAAGCCATTGTTATTCACAGCACAATGTTCATGGTTTCTGGTGCTGAGCTCAGAGTCTCACCTTTTTAAGATGGGCTTTCAGAAAGATGGATGCAAACAATTTCAATTTTGAGGGCATGATACCTGGGTGACTACGTCCATCACTGTGAATCTCCTGCCTTCTTCAGATTATAGTGACTTTGACCCTGATTCATCCTTGGGATTTTTGCCTCTCGTTTTTGCTCCAATGAGGATTTCATTTCTCATTTGTTTTCTCAGAATTGAACATTGATTCCCCCCCACCCCAAATTGTTCCCTGCCTTACAATTCAGTCTTGGCATCTAAACTCCTACTTTCCCTGGGTTGTCACATTTACATTTCCGAACTGCCCCCCAACCCCATCACACACAAATCACACCAGCTCCATCTTGGCCAATCGTGACTTTGGGGATAGAATGAATCTGCTTTTTACCAAAGACTGAACAAACTGTGTATCTATATTAAAAGCAAACTCACAGACCAAGTGTCTAACATCATCACAAAATCAAACAACTCAGGTGAGTGTTTTATGCAAACGTACAAATTATATGCTAGGAAAGAATAAAAAAGAATATCAAGGAGTAAGAAGGAAACAGTGGTGAGTCAATACATCCTGTACAAGATCTTTCTTCACTACTCTGTCATCTTTCTCTCAGCTTGTTTGTTGTTACAGTAAATAATTACAGGGAGAGCAATTCTGAGCCATTTTATGTGAACACTGTTAAAGGAAATAAAGGTAAAGCAGACAAACATAAAAACTACTAAGAAACCTTGAACAGAAATGGCTAATTATAGAGCTGCTATTAAAATGCATTTTTTCCCCTTCTTGAAAAAGAATTTTTGTTTGATAATTTACAGACCTACAGGGCCCATTACAGTCTCAGACTCTGAAGGTATTGATCCCTCTGTCTCTTGCTGCTACATTTGTTCTTTCTGGGTCTTCTTCCCCCGAGAGTTTCGCTGATTTCATAATTGAGGGGTGGAGTGAAGACTGGGCAAGTCACCAAAGATGACCTGCTGTGTGAGGGACAGGCATAGTATCTTCCCGGGCTGTGGGAGCAGGGCTCTCCATCACCCATGCAAGTTTCCTGCTTGATTTTATTTATGTTTTTGGCGATGATTTTCACAAGAGTAAGAATCCTCATCAGGGTGTGGTTTAGAAAGCAAAAACACTCATGCAAAGTCTGCATAGTTAATCTTAACACATTCTCTATCACTGGAGATGTATATATCCTTTAAAACAAATGCTTCCATTTAACCTAGATATTTTTGTGTTTTGTCATTTAAAAGCAATGGAGGGCAAACAATTTTTACAACCATGAACCCAGTGTATAGCCCAGATGCCCTTGGGTTGTGGTGAGTATGATAATAATGAGACACTCCCTCATTCCATAAGGAGGTTTTCCTTTGAGCTGAGGCTTCCCAGAAAGAGCATCATCTTGCCTCTTCTTTGGGACCAAGGGTAGAGCTGAGAGGACTCTGCGAATTTTTCTTCTAGACTGTGAATGGTGGGAGGCGGGCTTAGCTTGGAAGACACCTTAGAAGTAAGATATGTGTCAGTCCCTCAATGGAAAATGAGGTCTTGTCTGAATGGCATTTTGACTGGCAGCAGACAGCTTATTTAGCTCCTGATGACATCCAGAATTGTTCACCAGCAAATAGCTCCCATGAATACTCTGACCAGTATGTGAACACTCACTGACCATCTTGTCTCAGGTAAGGTACACTCATGCAAACCAAAAGTCAAGGAAAAGATGCAGTGGGAAAAACATAGAACTTCTTATTATTTTATTCTCCTAAAAAATTGAGATTAAAAAAAAAAGAATATCAAGGAGTAAGAAGGAAACAGTGGTGAGTCAATACATCCTGTACAAGATCTTTCTTCACTACTCTGTTTTAATAGTAGGAGACATTTTAGCACTGAAGGGCGGTTTCAGGTTGAATATAGAGTGAAATAATTTTGCTTTCAACTTCTGAGTTGTAGATTTCTTTCCTATGGATCTTGCACACAGTAGTCTTCAATAAATTCTTGCTTGACGATAAAATATTTTTTTGAAATAATATACTCTGGGAGTCAATAAAATATGAAAAAAGAAAAAAGAGAAAGGATTTTGTATTAAATTTCTCTGCTTCTTTCCACTGTCCCAAACCTGCTGGAGAGAGCTGACAGAATGTTCTGGGAAATCAATGATAAGGACAGACTCTCATTCCTTTATGTGGTGGGATGAACAAAACAGGTGGTTGAGGGAGGAGGAAACAAGTGTTGGTTGCAGGAGAACAAGGTCTGATCTGTTCTGACAACCTGGCAATGAAAAGCCTCTTAATCTAGACAGAGGCATAGAAACTCCACAGTCTAACCGAAGGTAGCCCTTGAATGACAAGAATTTACAAAAGGCATAAGCTCCTTTGTGGGCTCAGCCTCTCAGGGTGTCCCTTGCCATGCTGGTCCATGGAGATCAGAGTAGACTGCTCATGTGACGACTTCATGTGTTGCCTGCCTGTGTCACAAATGTAACCTTACCACTGGGGCCAGAGATTTATTTCTGACATCTGGTGCAAGTCATCAAAATAAAACTTGAAAGGCAGCAAGTTGTGCTAAGCTGTCACTCAGACCCTATCTGTGTGCTGGGGTTCCTGCACCCTTGACTAACCAACCTCCTTAGAAGGTCATCTGAATGTCTTTTTCTCTTTGGCAATGCTCATGGCTTGTCTCTTTCTTTTTCTTTTTTTGAAGCCAAAAGCCTGAACAATAATTTGATTCTTTAGGTTAGGCAGTACTTTAAATGGTCATTTCTGAAGTTTAGCTGGTTCATAACCTCTGTAATCACAAGGCTCTGCATTTGTCTTCCTGAAGCATCGAAGTGAACAGGCAGGAATCTGTCCTCATCCTCGGCCCCAGTTGCCCTCCTTTCATCCTCCTCTCTCCCACACATGCCCTCACTCCTGCGCTACTCACCCACCAAGGCAGGTCTGGCCGTGGCAGCGAGGGGTCGACATCAAAGCACGTTCTCAGCCAGCGGCTCGCCTCTAATGCTGGCATAACAGAGAGAAACAGAGAGAGTGTGTGAGCAAGGGAGGGGGTGTGGGGGCGCGGGCAAGAGAGAGAGCGGGTGAGAGAGAAGTACCAATCGTTTGAATGGCCTCTCACACAGAAGGAGCCCAAAGAATAGAACAAAACCTTCCATTTTCTCCCTCTTTGTAATAAGCCAAGGCAAAATGGGCCTGTGTGGGGCATAGCCGAGTTTGAACTGCATTAGCACTCTTTCAGTTTACAAACAAGAGGCCTAATTTAGAAGAAAAATCTCCTATCTGATTATTTCTTTGTGTTCATCCATGTAGAAAAAATATCTGTTCAGAGAAGGTGGGGTGGGTATTGAAGGTGGCTTATTAGCTCTCAGGCTGAATCATGATTGTGAAGGGCAATTGTGACATCATTATTCATCTTTAATTTTCAGACTGAAAAAAATAAGTAAATGAAGGATTACTGGTTTTGAACACTCACTGTATGAAAATATTCAGTAGATCTCCTTGTCACTCTCCCTAACCAGCTTCTTCCCAAGCAATGCAGCAAATCCTTGTAGTATGTGATCAAATGTCTCCTTTTCCTTAATTGTGTATTATGGCAATATGAGGGGATGCAATTAGGGTCACTGATGGATAGAACACTCCAGAGAGTTTCTTGAAATCTTCTGGGTTAGCAAAACCATCACAGATGCCAAGTCCCTGGGTCCTGACTGGCTGCAGTGCAGGCCAGAGGTGCTGTCATCAGGTTTTGCAAGTGATCAGCTCAAATGCATCAAAAGGACAGGGATGGGCATGAGGCAGGAGATGGATGGGTCCTAGGCTGAGCAGTTTCTCCACTGTTGACAGAAACTCTGTAACAGCAGAAACTCCATAAAAGCAGGATGAGGGAGGAGGCTGGGCCCTGCCCAGATAGAAGATAAGAGACCACATATTCCTTATTCTCGAAGTCAAGGAGAATTCCCAGACTACACATGTGCAGAAAGGCTCCTTGGAGGTCCAAAAGGGAGGGGGAGCCACCTCATAGTAAGTGATGTAAACTACCCATAGGCCTCTTCACTGGAATCCATCTTGGTTAAGAGATGCACACACATACAGGAGAACACCCTGAGATAAACCAAAAACAGACTCAGAACCAGGCAAAGCAAGATGATTGGTCAAAGGAAATCTGTAAGAAATGCCCCAAAAAAGTGATTCAAACTGCCACGAGGGTACGACTCTCTCTCTGAGCCCACCCATGTGTCTAACCACACATACTGTACTCTTTTTCCTCCTAATAAATACTTTACTTGCTTCACTACTATCTGCCTCTATGTGGAAATTCATTTCTTCATAGCTGAAGGGCCAGGGCCTTGTCACTGGCCACTGGTGGTCCCTGGTGGTGGTCTGGTGGTTAGGATTTGGTGCTGTCACTGCCGTGGCCTGGGATTGATTCCCGGTTAGGGGACCAAAATCTTGCTTCAAGCTGCTGCAGGCCGAGGCCACCAGAGATCAAGAGCTTCATGGAAAGGATAAAGGATGGCTATGTTTTATTGTTGAATAATTCCACAAATCTCCATTTGGAAGGTTTATTGATTTCTCAAAAATGAAGGAGGGGAAGAAATGTAAGACAGATAAGACTACATGGTAGGGAGAGAGCTGTCTTAGGATAATGTCTGAGTCTTTCTTAAATTAGGTGAGGTAGAACTGTTATGAAAGAACATCTCTTTTGCATTTTGGGGATAAAATATATTTTAGGGAGAGATAAGATTAGCCCAGATGTTGGTCTTAGAGTATGTCTAGTCTCATTTTAGACAGTCCTTTTGATTACTCTCCTACTGGCATTTTCTCCTAAATTCTTAGAAGCATTTCTTAAGTTGAGTACTCCGGGGTCTTAGGAATGTGCTTGAACACTACACAAAGATACAGCTTTAGGAAGACAACAGGGGGATTTAACCATGTAGACCTGTGGTAGCCTGTTGTGTACAGGTAAGAATGAGAACTGAATAAGGATGCCAAGCTTGGAGAACATTTTCACTGGAGATCTAAATCTAGGGACAGTCCTACATCATTGATCCTCAACAGTTCAGATGTCTTCTTTCTTGAAGGCAGGAGAAATGCAAAAATATTTCATCTGACATGTGACCACTGATTGATTGGTAGTGCTACTCAGAGTACAAGGTTGAATGGACTTCTGAGGTTATGTCTGGTCTCATGTTGTGATAGATTATTGATATCTGCTCTGTGTGTGCATTTTTGTGTGCCTGTAATTGGGTGTCATCTGAGACAGAGGTGTGCATGTTAGGTTTTGCTATTCCTGCACTGAATTATCTAAAGAATCCTTTCATTCCTTGAGATCCTGGACACTAGAGGGCCATGTTTTACATCTATTTTGTGTTATAATTGATAATAAGTCATCTTTCTTTTGGAGCATTAGTGTAGCAGACACTGTGGTCTTGTCTTCCTTGAATTTACCTGTTAAGGGGGAAATCAGTATTTGCCCCAGTTTTTGCAGGGAAGCAAATTCCTCTTGTTTAATATATGTCAGTGATGGGATCTATTCCCCTGACAATGTTTTGGGAATAGGCATATGAAACAATTCTGATCAGGAAAGTCTCTTTCCTAAGTAACAATCTGTTAAGTTTTATTTGCTTTAAACAGTGATTCAAAAGAAGAAGGCAATCTCTGGTCTTTGTTTTGTGAGAAGATGATGATTAGAGCAGTTCTCTTACTCTTAAAGAAAGGCACACGAGGAGAAGCTACCCTTTTCTGCCTCTGGCCATTGTTGTATGAGAATATGATGCTTGGACCTTCTCTAGTTTGTCATAACCACAAAGGAAGAAGCCCCAGTACAAATGCCAACACTCTGAAGTGCTAGAATGCTGATTTTGTTGAATGATTAGATTTTCTCTAGAAATAAAGTACCCCTATTTTTTGAAATTTTATGCTTCTTTAATTTTTATGGGGTAATAAAACACATAACGAGAATGGATTTAACAGTGAAACAAATCATATGTTTATAACATGTGAAGGCTAAATGATATGATGAAATAGTATTAAAAAAGATGGTTTTATCATAACAGTTTTTAACAGTTTAATGAGGTCTATATGGCAGACAATAAGCTCAACATATGAAATGTTTAATTAGTTGATCAATTTTGACATAGGTATACACATGTAAATGCTGTTTTCAGTGTAAGGTCTTTCACATATAATTGTAATGATATTGTTTGGTAAATTTAAGTTTGTGCTTATTCATTGCTAATGTATTTATAGATATGAATTTTCTGTGTTAATCTTATACCCTACAACCTTTACAAACTCACTCATTAGATATTGTATTTTTTTTTCTAGTTTACATTGGATTTCTACACAGACAATTACATGAACCATGAATAAATCAAGTTTTGTTTTCTCCTTTCCAAACTGGATACCTTTTATTTCTTTTTCTTGTCTTATTCAATTGGCTAGATCCCTCATATAACGTAGAATAAAGATTGTGAGAGTAGACATGCTTGTCTCACTCCTGGTCTTGGGGGAAAAACATTTAGTTTTTCACCAATAAATACGATGTTAGCTATAGGTTTTTGTAAACGTCCATTATCAGGTTGAGGAAGTGCCCTTCTATTTCTAGTTTGCTGAAAATTTTTGATCTGAAATAGACTTTTCTAAATGCATATTTTTACATGTATTTAAATAATCATAATATTAATACTTTTTTACATTGTGATCACATAGTGGATCACATTGATTGATCTTTGAATGTAAAACTAACCTTGCTTTCTTATAATTAATCCCAATTCATCATGATGTGTTATCATTTGTATAAATTGTTGGGTTCAATTTGTGAAAACATTATCTAGAATTTTTGCTACTTTATTCAAGAAGTATATTTATTCTTTTCTTGTAATATATTTGTCAGAATTTGATCAGTATGAAATGTTGGGCTCATAAAATACACTGGAAGGAATTATATCCTCTTCAATTTTATGGAAGAGCTTGTGAAGTATTAGTATTTTATTTTTCTTAAATATTTGGTGATATTCATCCATGAAGCCATTTACTCCAGGAATTTTCTTTGCAGAAAATTTTCAACTATAAATTTAATTTCTTCAACTGATATAAAGCCATTCTGAGTATCTATTTCTTCTTAAATAAGCTTTGGTAGTTTGTGTCTTTCAAGGACTTGACCAATTACATCTAGATTGTTGAATTTATTGATGTAATGTTGTTCATAACTTTTCCATATTATCTCTATAATACCTGCAGAATCTGAAATGATGCCAACTCTCACATTCCTGATATTTACAAGTTATGTGCTCTCTCTTTTTCTCTGATGGTAAGGCTAGCTAGAATTTTGTCAATTTTATAGATTGCTATAAGACCTAGGTTTGGTTTGTTGATTGTCTCTATTATTTTATGCTATCTGTTTTATTAATTTTCACTTTGATCTTTATTATTTATTTCTTCCTAATTTTGTGTTAATTTGTTATTTTTCTACTTCTTTTTAAGGTGAAAGCTGAGATCATTATTTTGATACCTTTCTTCTTTTTCTAATATGAGCTGCTAATTGCTAAAAATTTTCCTTGATTAAGTAATTATTGCTTTAGAAACATCCAACAAATTTTGATATGTTGTGTCTTTGTTTTAATCCAGTTCAAAATACCACCTCTTTGGCTTTTGATGGGTTATTTTTATATATGCTATTTCATTCACAGATCTTTGAGGATTACCCAAATGTCTTCTTGCAAGCAATTTCTATCTCTTTATTTATTTAATCTATCTATCTATCTATCTATCTATCTATCTACCTATCTATCTATCTACCTATCTATCTATCTATCTACTGTGGTCAGAAACTATGCCTTGTTGATTTGATCCTTAAAATTTTATCTACCCTTGTTTTATGACCTAGAACATAGGTAAATACTGGTAAATATTCTGTGTGTACTTGAAATGAATGTGTATTCTACTGTTGCTGGGTAGAGTTTTTATAAGTGTCAATTAGGTCAAGTGTTTTGAAACCATCGTATATCTTCTATATCCTTACTGATTTTCTGTCTAATTATTTTATCACTTATTAAAGAAGGTTAATTAAGTCTCCAACTATAATTGGGGTTTTGAATATTTCTCCTTGCAGTTCTATCAATTTTTGATTTTTGTATTTTGAAGTCCTGCTGTTGGGTACATAAATACTTAGGATTATTATGCTGATACATTGACATATTTATCATCAGAAATTGTCTCTCTGTAATAATATTTTTGCTGTGAAATCTACTTTATCTAATATGAAAATAGTCACTCCAGCTTTCTTTTGATTATTGTTGTAGAGAATGTGTTTCCCCATTCTTTTTATTTTAGCCTATTTGTGTCATTATATTTTAAATTTATTTCTTGTTGGATCTTGCTATTTTATCCAAAATGATAATTTAAAGCTTTTCATTGGCTTTTTAAATTATTTACATTGAATGTTTATTGATATGATTGGACTTATGTATATTTCTACTTTTTAATATGTCACATCTATTATTTGTTCTCTTCCCCTCTTTTTCTGTATTCTTTGGGATTAAAGTGTTTTTATGATTTCTTTTTATCTCCATCATCAGTTTTTGTTTGTGGTTGCTTTAGGGTTATAAACATGCATTTTAGACTTATCTACCTTCAAATAATATCATACCAGTTAGCATGCATCACAGGAGCTTTGCTATATTATAGTCTCATTTCCCCTTTGCCTTCTAATATTGTTGTATATTTTACTTCTACATTTGTTACCCACCCCCAGAGCATTATTTTTTAAACAGTTATTTTCTTCCTATATATAAAAGTGATAATACAATCAAGTTCTTATTTAAATAAAACAGAAAAAGTCTTTTATATTTTCCCAAGTAGTTGCTATTTCCAGTGCTCTTCATTAGTTTGTGTGGGTCCACATTTTTCTCTGGTATCATTTTTTCTTCTGCATGAAAAATTTCTTTTAATATTTATTTTAACACAAATCTGCTTTTGCTAAATTTTTCAGCTTCTATATGTCTGAAAAAATCCTTTATTTTGTCTTCATTTATGAAAGATTTTTTTTGCTGGGTATGTAATTCTAGGTTGACTTTTTTTTCCTCTTCAAAACTTTAAAGATATGTCTTCACTGTTCTTTGGCTTGAATTTTTTGGGAAAAATCCATGTCATTTATATCTTTGTTTCTCTGTAAGTAATATATCTTTTATCCTCTGGCTGCTTTTAAGATTTTCTCTTTTTTATTTCTTAAAGAAATTTGTTAATGATGTATTTTGGTATGATTTTAGTCCTATTTCTTGAACCTGGACTTCTTTGAACTTGGATCTGTGGGGATATAGTTTCATCAAATTTGGAAAATTTTCATCTATTGTTTCCACAAATAATTTCCTGTCCCAGTTTTCTTCCACTTGTTCAGGGATTGCAATTACATGTACAGTAAATCCAAGCTGTTTATAGTTGTCCTATACCTCACTGAAGTTCTGGTTACTATATTCAGTCTTTTTGTTTTTTGTGTTTTATCTTAGTTCACTAATCTTTTCTCCTTCATTATCTAGTTTGTGGTTAAATTAACCCATTGGTTTTATCACCTTCACACTATATTTTTCCTTTCTAGAACTTCAAAATGTTTTTTATATCTCCATCTCTCAGTGTGATAAAGTTTCCCTTTACCTTCTTGAATATACAGAGTATAGTTATAATAACTTGTAATGTGTCCTTGACTACTGATTCTATAATCTGTCATTCCTGGATCTTTTTCTATTGATTTATTTATCTCCTCATATGGGTCACATTTTCCTGCTTCTATGAATACTTGGTAATTTTTTTTATTGAATGCTAGATTCTGTGAAATTTTCTTCATTTGGTTCTAGATATTTTTTATTTCTATAAATACCCTTGATATTTATAGGGCAAATGACTCATTCAATATACCTGGGATTGTCCTAGGTTTAAAATTAAACATTCTTTATCCCAGGGATCTTTTCATTCAGGGCAAACTGTGATAGCTGCTCATCTTAGTCACTTGGAAAAATTTTAATGCTTTTGTAGCTTGCTTTTAAGATTTATTAGATGGGTCCAGAGCACCATTTAATTTAGGGCTATGTTGCTCCACTACTGATGCAATACTGTTTTGAGTTGTCTGCCTGATTCCATTTGGATTGCAAAGTTTTCAATACTGGCAATAAGAGTATGATTTGTGTAAGTTCCAGGGGTTCTTCCTTTGGCTGATTTCAGTTGGTTCTTTTCCTGATCTTTGTTTCTTTGTTCACACACATGTGCTCAGAATTACTTAGCTGAAGACTTAAGGGTAACCATTTGCTGTTCTCTGGAGTTCTCTCTCTGTGCAGTTCTTTCTTTTCTGGAACTCTGACATGTGACCTCCATCTATCTTGGCCTCCCTGGAAATCTAGTGTTGTCTGCTCTTCTCAAGGAGACCATTAGGTTCCAACTGGGTTCCATTTCTCTACATTGCCCCCTGGAAGGTGTCTCCAGGCTGTAAACTAGGGACATCATAGGGCTCATTCCATTCTTTTTTTCTCTTTTACAGAGCACCACCTAGCATGGTATTAAGGAAAGAAAGCTGATTATTGCCAGAACACCTAGTTTGAAAACTCACCTTCACTTCATATGACCCAAGTCCCTTAATTAAGTCATTAACATGCCTGAGACTCCTCATCCATAGAATGAGGATAATAAGAAGACAAAATGTTATCAAGTCAGAGGAAAATTCTGTATTTTTAAATTCTTTGTAAAATGTAAAGCTTTATGCAAATATAAATTGGTGCAATGATCATTTAGAGTTTTTCAATAAAAATAAAAGAAATTACAGAAGCCTTTAATTCCCATGTGAAAGGTTAGACAGTGCAATCAAACACATTGGTATACAGCTTCAGCTCCCCTGGTTAAAAAATATTTTATTGTCAAAGATTTCATTTGACCACCACATCCATGATGTAGTCCATTATATCAAAGTTTTATATCTAGCAGTTTGAATGATTGTTTTAATGATTACACAGTTGGCATTTGGAAGGAAAAGGGTTTCCCCCTGTGATATATAACCTTATTTAATACTTTATAGTGATGACAGAACAAAAGTCGAAAGAAGAAAATTTGAAAATTAAATGACTGTTGTCTTCCACATATACCCATAGAGAAGATTCTGTAAATACATAATGAATAAAGGAATCCAAAGGGCCATGTTTATTTTACAGCAGTTTCTAAATCTGTAAATCATCACACTATGCAAGTAAGATTTATTATACGCACATTTAGTGATTCTTTGAGTGATTCCTTTTTTCAAGTGACTGTTTTAGGTAGACGTTGTGTATTGCTTATTCAGTAGCCATTCCCATCCTTCCTCTGTGGCAGAGATCTGACTTTGTTTGGATGTATACTCATCTTCCCTCCCACAAACTCAGTGCTAGATCCTGATTATAGTAAATCAATAATGACAACATATTTGTAAAATTAATCCCTGTCGAGGCCTAGAGCTGTAAATCAATTTTTTCCACCATTGCTATAAAAGGATTTTGTTATGTATGTATATTGCAATGCATCAATATATTTTCTTATAAATGGTTATAATGGTTATTATTATTATTTGATTTTTATTATTATTTAATGGTTATATATTAATGATTACTATTATTATTTTTTTGCTATTATGACATTAATGTCATGGACATTCTTATACATGTCCCTTGGAGCCATGAACTTTATTTTTTCTTTCTTCAAATAAACAACTTTTGGCTTGTTTATCCTCTCTGCTATGTTGTAGTTTCCTAATTTGTTATTTTTTTCTATCTCAATTTTTAAACAAGAGATTATCCTGTTTGTCTGAATTTTGGTTTGCTTTAAACATTTATATTTAAACATATGTTTTCTTCTTAATGTGAAAAGATTTTCCATGATCATTTGACAGTTTCATTCCTTAACTGGCACTTAAATATTTTGTTACCTTTATCCTTTCTTTTTCTATATTGAGGTATAATTGACAAATAACCCTGTTTCACTTGTACAAAATAAAAATTCTATATTTATATATATTGCAAAATGATCACAATAAGTCTAGTTAACATCTGTCACCATACATAGATACACAAATTTCTTCTTGTGATAAGAGTTTTTAAGACCTACTCTTTTAGCAGCTTTCAGATATGCAATACACTATTATTAACTGTAGTCACCATCTGTACATTACATCCCCATGATTTATTTATTTTATAATTGGAAGTTTGTACCTAATGACTCCCTTCACCCATTTTGCCCCACTTCCCACCCTGCCTCTGGCAAGCACCGATCTGTTCTCTGAACCTATGAAATCACTTGTTTCACTTTGGTGTTTTAGATCCCACATGCAAGTGAGATCACACCGTATTTGTCTTTTTCAGTCCGACTCATTTCACTTAGCATAATGCCCTCAAGTTCCATTCATGTTGTTGCAAATGGCAAGACTCCATTCCTTTATATGGCAGAAGAGTATTCCATTATTTATATCATATTTTCCTTATCTATTCATCCACAGATGGATACATAGGTTGTTTCCATATCTTGGTTATTGTAAATAGTGTTACAATGAACAAGGGGGTGCATATATCTTTTGCAGTTAGTGTTTTTTTTTTTTTGTCTATCTCCATTTGTATTCAAAAATGCAAAGAAGAGGTCTTCCAGTGCAGTAAAAATATATTTGAAAAAATAGGCATTATCATTTATCATGTAGGTTACACTGATCATTTTAATTGTCTTTATTTATTTATTTTTAACATCTTTATTGGAGGATAATTGCTTTACAATGGTGTGTTAGTTTCTGCTTTATAACAAAGTGACTCAGCTATACATATACACACATCCCCATATTTCCTCTCTCTTGCATCTCCCTCCCACCCTCCCTATCCCACCACACTAGGTGGTCACAAAGGACCGAGCTGATCTCCCTATTCAGTGTGGCTGCTTCCCACTAGTTATCTATTTTACATATGGTAGTATATATAAGTCCATGCCACTCTCTCACTTCATCCCAGCTTAACTTTCCCCCTCCCTGTGTCCTCAAGTCCATTCTCTGCATCTTTATTTTTGTCCTGCCCCTAGGTACTTCATAACCACTTTTTTTCTTTTAGATTCTAAATATATGTGTTAGCATATGGTATTTGTTTTTGTCTTTCTGACTTACTTCACTAAGTATGACAGACTCTAGGTCCATGCACCTCACTAAAAATAACTAATTTCATATCTTTTTATGGCTGAGTAATATTCCATTGTATATATGTGCCAATTCTTGTTTATCCATTTATCTGTCGATGGACACTTAGGTTGCTTCCATGTCTTGGTTATTGTAAATAGAGCTGCAATGAACATTGTGATACATGATCCTTTTTGAATTATGGTTTTCTTAGGGTATATGCCTACTAGTGGGATTGCTGGGTAATATGGTAGTTCTATTTTTGGTTTCTTTAGGAACATTCATACTGTTCTCCATAGAGGCTGTATCAATTTACATTCTGACCAACAATGCAAGAGGGTTCCCTTTTCTCCACACCCTCTCCAGCATTTATTATTTGTAGATTTTTTGATGATGGCCATTCTGACTTGTGTGAGGTGATACCTCACTGTAGTTTTGATTTGCATTTCTCTAATGATTAGTGATGTTGAACATTCTTTCATGTGTTTATAGGCTATCTGTATATCTTTTTTGAGAAACATCTATTTAGGTCTTCTGCTCATTTTTGGATTGGGTTGTTTGTTTTTTTCATATTGAGCTGCATGATATGCTTGTAAATTTTGGAGATTAATCCTTTGTCAATTGCTTCATTTGAAACTATTTTCTCCCATTCTGAGGGTTGTCTTTTCATCTTGTTTATGGTTTCGTTTGCTGTGCAAAAGCTTTTAGGATTCATTAGGTCTCATTTGTTTATTTTTGTTTTAATTTCCATTTCTCTAGGAAGTGGGTCCAAAAGGATCTTCTGTGATTTATGTCATAGAGTGTTCTGCCTACGTTTTCCTCTAAGAGTTTTATAATGCTTGTCCTTACATTTAGGTCTTTAATCCATTTTGAGTTTATTTTTGTGTATGATGTTAGGGAGTGTTCTAATTTCATTCTTTTACATGTAGCTGTCCAGTTTTCCTAGCACCACTTATTGAAGAGGCTGTCTTTTCTCCATTGTATATTCTTGCCTCCTTTATCAAAAATTAGGTGACCGTGTGTGGGGGTTTATCTCTGGGGTATCTAACCTTTTCCATTGATCTATATTTCTGTTTTTGTGCCAGTACCATACTCTCTTGTTTACTGTGACTTTGCAGTATAGTCTGAAGGCCAGGAGCCTGATTCCTCCAGCTCCATTTTTCTTTCTCAAGATTTCTTTGGATATTCGGGGTCTTTTATGTTTCCATACAAATAGTGAAATTTTTTGTTCTAGTTCTCTGAGAAATGCCATTGGTAGTTTGATAGGGAATGCACTGAATCTGTAGATTGCTTTGGGTACTTTAGTCATTTTGACAATGTTGATTCTTTCATCCAGGAACATGGTATATCTCTCCATCTGTTGGTATCATCTTTAATTTCTTTCATCAGTATCTTATAGTTTTCTGCATAAAACTCTTTTGTCCCCTTAGGTAGGTTTATTCCTAGGTGTTTATTCTTTTTTTTGCAATAATAAATCGGAGTGTTTCCTTAATTTCTCTTTCAGATATTTCATCCCTAGTGTATAGGAATTGTGCATTAATTTTGTATCCTGCTACTTTACTAAATCATTGATTAGCTCTAGTAGTTTTCTGGTAGCATCTTTAGGATTCTCTATGTATAGTATCATGTCATCTGCCAACAGTGACAGCTTTACTTCTTCTTCTCTGAATTGGATTCCTGTTATTTCTTTTTCTTCTCTGATTGCTGTGGCTAAAACTTCCAAAACTATGCTGAATAATAGTGGTGAGAGTGGACAACCGTGTCTAGTTCCTGATCTTAGAGGAAAGGTTTTCAGGTTTTCACCACTGAGAACGATGTTGGCTGTGTGTTTGTCATATATGGCCTTTATTATGTTGAGGTAAGTTCCCTCTATGCCTACTTTCTGGAGTCTTTTTTTTATCATAAATGGGTGTTGAATTTTGTCAAAAGCTTTTTCTGCATCTACTGAGATGATCATATGGTTTTTCTCCTTCAGTTTTTTAATATATTGTATCACATTTATTGATTTGCATATATTGAAAAATCTTTGCATTCCTGAGATAAACCCCACATGATCATGGAGTATGATCCTTTTAATGCGCTTTTGGATTCTGTTTGCTAGTATTTTGTTGAGGATTTTTGCATGTATGTTCATCATTGATATTGGCCTGTAGTTTTTTCTTTGTGACATCTTTGTCTGGTTTTGGTGTCAGGTGATGGTGGTCTTGTAGAATGATTTTGGGAGTGTTCCTCTCTCTGCTATATTTTGGAAGAGTTTGAGAAGGATATGTGTTTTAGCTCTTCTCTAAATGTTTGGTAGAATTCGCCTGTGAAGCCATCTGGTCCTGGACTTTAGTTTGTTGGAAGATTTTTAATCACCATCTCAATTTCAGTGCTTGTGATTGGTCTGTTTATATTTTCTATTTCTTCCTGGTTTAGCCCCAGAATGTTGTGCTTTTCCAAGAATTTGTCCATTTCTTCCAGGTTCTCCATTTTATTGGGATATAGTTACTTGTAGTTTTAACTCATGATCCTTTGTATTTCTACAGTGTCAGTTGTTACTTCTCCTTTTTCATTTCTACTTCTGTTGATTTGAGTCTTCTCCCTTTTTTTCTTGATGAGGCTGGCTAATGGTTCATCAATTTTGTTTATCTTCTTAAAGAACCAGCTTTTAGTTTTATTGATCTTTGCTATTGTTTCCTTCATTTCTTTTTCATTTACTTCTGATCTGATCTTTATGATTTCTTTCCTTCTGCTATCTTTAGGGTATTTTTGTTCTTCTTTCTCTAATTTCTGTAGGTGTAAGGTTAGGTTGTTTATTTGAGATGTTTCTTGTTTCTTGAGGTGGATTATATTGCTAATACATCCCTCTTATAACTGTTTTTGCTGCATCCCATAAATTTTGGGTCATTGTGTTTTCATTGTCATTTGTTTCTAGGCATTTTTTGATTTACTGTTTGGTTTCTTCAGCGATCTCTTGGTTATTAAGTAGTGTATTGTTTAGCTTCCATGTATTTTTACTTTTTACAGTTTTTTTCCTGTAATTGATATCTGGTCTCATAGCATTGTGGTCAGACAATATACTTGATATGATTTCAATTTTCTTAAATTCACCATGACTTGATTTGTGACCCAAAATATGTTCTCTCCTGGAGAATGTTCCATGAGCACTTGAGAAGAAAGTGTATTCTGTTGTTCTTGGATGGAATGTCCTATAAATATCAATTAAGTCCATCTTGTTTAATGTATCATTTAAAGCTTGTGTTGTTTTATTTATTTTCATTTTGTATGGTCTGTCCATTGTTGAAAGTTGGGTGTTAAAGTCCCCTACTATGATTGTGTTACTGTCGTTTTCCCCTTTTATGGCTGTTAGTATTTGCCTTATGTATTGAGGTGCTCCTATGTTGGGTGCATAAATATTTACAATTTTTATATCTTCTTCTTGGATTGATCCCTTGATCAGTATGTAGTGTCCTTGTTTGTCTCTTGTAATAGTCTTTATTTTAAAGTCTATTTTGTCTGATATGAGATTTGCTACTCCAGCTTTCTTTTGATTTTCATTTGCATGGAATATCTTTTCTATCCCCTTACTTTCAGTCTGTATTTTTCCCGGGTCTGAAGTGGGTCTCTTGTAGACAGCATATATAAGGGTCTTGTTTTTCTATCATTCAGGCAGTCTATGTCTTTTGGTTGGAACTTTTAATACATTTATATTTAAGGTAATTATCTATATGTATGTTCCTATTCCCATTTTCTTAATTGTTTTGGGTTTGTTATTTGTCTTTTCCTTCTCTTGTGTTTCCTGCCAGGAGAAGGTCCTTTAACATTTGTTGTAAAACTGGTTTGCTGGTGCTGAAGTCTCTTAGCTTTTGTTTGTCTGTAAAAGTTGTAATTTCTCCATTGAATCTGAATGAGATCCTTGCTGGGTAGAGTAATCTTGGTTGTAGGTTTTTCCCTTTCATCACTTTAAATTTGTCCTGCCACTGCCTTCTGGCTTGCAGAGTTACTGCTGAAAGATCAGCTGTTAACCTTCTGGAGATTCTCTTGTATGTTATTTGTTGGTTTTCCCTTGATGCTTTTAATATTTTTTTCTTTGTTATTAATGTTTGATAGTTTGATTAATATGTGTCTTGGTATGTTTTTCCTTGGATTTATCCTATATGGGACTCTCTGTGCTTCCTGGACTTGATTGACTATTTCCTATCCCATATTAGGGAAGTTTTCAACTATAATCCCTTCAAATATTTTCTCAGTCCCTTTCTTTTTCTCTTCTTCTTCTGGGGCCCCTATAATTTTAATGTTGGTGTGTTTAATGTTGTCCCAGAGGTCTCTGAGACTGTCCTCAATTCTTTTCATTCTTTTTTCTTTATTCTGCTCTGTAGCCATTATTTCCACTATTTTATCTTCTGGGTAACTTATCCGTTCTTCTGCTTCAGCTATTCTGCTATTGATTTATTCTAGAGAGTTTTAAATTTCATTTATTGTGTTGTTCATCATTGTTTGTTTGCTATTTAGTTCTTCTAGTTCCCTGTTAAATATTTCTTTGTATTTTCTTCTTTCTATTTCCAAGATTTTAGATCATCTTTACTATCATTACTTTGAATTGTTTTTCAGGTAGACTGCTTATTTCCTCTTCATATTCTGGGGGGTTTTTACCTTGCTCTTTCATCTGCTGTTTGTTTCTCTGTCTTCTCATTTTGCTTAACTTACTGTGTTTGGGGTCTCCTTTTCACAGGCTGCAGGTTCGTAGTTCCTATTGTTTTTGGTGTCTGCCCCCAGTTGCTAAGGTTGTTTCAGTGGGTTGTGTAGGGTTCCTGGTGGAGGGGACTTGTGCCTTTGTTCTGGTGCATGAGGCTGAATCTTGTCTTTCTGGTGAGGAGGACCATGTCCAGTAGTGTGTTTTGGAGCGTCTGTGACCTTATTATGATTTTAGGCAGCCTCTCTGCTAATGGGTGGGGTTATGTTCCTGTCTTGCTAGTTGTTTGGCATAGAGTGTCCAGCACTGTAGCTTGCTGGTTGTTGAGTGGAGCTAGGTCATAGCATTGAGATGGAGATCTCTGGGAGCGCTTTCACCATTTGATATTACATGGAGCCAGGAGGTCTCTGGTGGACCAATGTCCTGAACTCGGCTGTCCCACCTCAGAGGCAGAGGCCTGGTACCCCACTGGAGCTCCAAGACCCTGTCAGTCATGCAGCCATCTCTGCAAGGTCCAGCATATGCTCTGTCTGCTTAAAGGTCACCAGTGATGAGATGAGATTTTTGTCTTCTCTGAAATGAACCAGAGGGTTAGTTGAAAATGAAGACATGGTGATGCTTTATCCAGTGTCTAGCTGTAGGAAACAGTTAGCAAGAGAAGTCCCAGTCCAAGTTTAGCATGGACTGGGCTCCTGCAGAGAGCCACTTGGAAGCATGGAGACAAGCAGAAGACTATGACGTGTAGTGCCACGTGCGAGGGAAGAGCTGATTTTCTTACTCTTTGCAGAGGGACACAAGCTGCCCCAACTGCTCTTCCCCTTCTCCTAATTTTATTTTTATATAGGCTTGCCTTGGAGATGTTACAGGTTCATATCCAGACCACAACAATAAAGTGAATATTGCAGTAAAGCAAGTCACACAGTATTTTTCTTTTGGTGTCTCAGTGCATATAAAAGTTAAGTTACAGTCTATTAACCCTAAAACAACAACAACAACAAAATGTACACACAATAATTAAAAAATATTGTTAAAAAATGTTAACCATCATCTGAGCCTTTGGTGATCTGTAATCTTTTTTGCTGGTGGAGTGTCTTGCCTCAGCGTTGATGGCTGCTGACTGATCAGGGTGGTGGTTGCTTAAGGTTGGAGTGCCTGTGGAAATTTCTTAAAATAAGACAACAGTGAAGTTTGCCACATTGATTGACTCTTCCTTTCATGAATGATTTCTCTGTAGCACGAAATGCTGTTTGATAGTATTTTACCCACCGTTGAACTTCTTTCAAAATTGTAGTCAATTCTCTCATACTCTGCCTCTGCTTTATCTACTAAGTTTATTTAATATCCTAAATCCTTTGTTGTCATGTCAACAATCTTCATAGCATCTTCTCCAGGATTAAATTCTATCTGAAGAAAACACTGTATTTGCTCATCTTTATAAGCAACCCCCTCTGTTATAGTGTTATTATGAGACTGCAGCAATTCAGTCACATATTCAAGCTCCACTTCCAATTCTAGTTCTTTGCTATTTCCACCATATCTGCAGTTTCTTCCTCCACTGAAGTCTTGAACCCTTCAAAGTCATCCATGACGTTTGGAATCAATTTCTTCCAAACTCCTGTTAATGTTGTTATTTTAATCTTTTCCCATGAATCATGATGTTCTTAATGGCATCTAGAATGGTGAATCCTTTCCAGAAGGTTTTCAATTTATTTTGCCTTGATTAATCAGAGGAATCACTATCTATGAAAGCCATAGCCTTACAAAATGTATTTTTAAAATAACACTTAAAAGTCAAAATTGTTCCTTAATACATGGGCTCAGAATGGATTTTGTGTCAGTGGACATGAAAACAACATTAATCTTTTCGTACATCTCCATCAGATCTCTTGGGTGACCAGGTGTGTTGTCAGTGAGCAGTAATATTTTGAAAGGAATCATTTTTGCTGAGCAGCAGGTCTCAACAGTGGGCTTAAAATATTAGGTAAACTATGTTGTCAACAGCTGTGCTGTCATCCAGGCTTTGTTGTTGAATTTATAGAGCATGAGCAGAGTGGGTTCAGCATAAATCTAAAGAACTCTAGGATTTTCAGAATGGTAAATGAGCACTGGCTTCAACTTAAAGTTACCAGCTGCATTAGCCCCTATCAAGAGAGTCAGCCCATCCTTTGAAGATTTGAAGCCAGGTATTGACTTCTTCTCTCTAGCTATCAAAGTCCTAGATGGCATTTTCTTCCAATATAAGGCTAATCATCTTCATAGAAAATCGACTGTTTAGTGGAGCCACGTTCATTAATTATCTTACCTAGATCTTCTGGAAAACTTGCTGCAGCTTCTACATCAGCACTTGTTGTTTCACCTTGTTCTTTTAGGTTATAGAGACAGCTTCTTTCCAAAACCTCATGAACCAACCTCTGAGAGCTTCAAACGTTTCTTCTGCAGCTTCCTCACCTCTCTAACATTTCATAGTATTGAGGAGATTTAAGACCTTGCTCTGGATAAGGCTTTGTCTTAAGGGAATGTTGTTTGATCTTCTGGCTTGGTCTTCTATCCAGACTATTAAAACTTTCTCCATGTTGGCAATAAGGCTGTTTCACTTTCTTATCCTTGCTATATTTCAATTTCCTTCAAGAACTTTTCCTTGGCATTCACAACTTGACATGCCTAGCTTTCAGCCTATTTCAGCTTTCAACATGCTTTCCTCACTAAGTTTAATAATTTCTAACTTTTGCTTTAAAGTGAGAGACGTACAACTCTTCATTTCATTTGAACACTGACAGGCCATTATAGGGTTATTAATTGGCCTAATTTCAATATTGTTTTGTCTCAGGGAATAGGGAGGCTGGAGGAGAGGGAGAGAGAGAAGGGGGAATGGCCAGTTGGTGAAGCAGTCAGAACACAGACAGTGTTTATCGATGAAGTTCACTGTCTTTTATGGTATGATTCCTGGCTTCCCCAAACAATGACAAGAGTAATATCAAAGTCACTGATCACAGATCACCATAATAAATATAATAATCGTGAAAAAGTTTGAAATATTTCAAGCATTACCAAAATGTGGCACAGAGCCACAAAGTGAGCAAATGCTGCTGGGAAAAAGGTACTGATAAATGTGCTTGATGCAGGGTTGCCACAAGCCTTCATTTGTAAAAAATGCAATATCTGTGAAGCACAATAAAGTGAAGCATAATAAAACAGGGTATGCCTGTATATTATAATCATTTTACAAATAATTTACAAATGTAAGAAAAATGATAGTGAAAAATAAGCATATTAGAAATTTTGGTAAGAAGTTAACATAGCAAACAAAATTTTATTCCAGATTTTCCTGGTTTTGAAAATATATAAATATATGAAAGTATATTTATAAACACAAATATTGTACCCTAACCATGCAATATTTTCAAATGTAACTAACTGTTCATCACCGTAAATAATCATCCAGCTTGTAAATACTAATTCCAGATTTCAAAACATCTCTAAAAAATTCTAGCTTATTATTATTTCAGCTCCTTCTTCTTGTTTTGTCAAAATCAATAGTTTTGAAAATTTTGAAGACTCATCATTTTCTTGAAGAAAATTAACTATATTTTCTGCTCCATAATTGCAAAACGTTTTTAGATTTATAAACACAAATTAGAATAATCAATATAATAAGTTTAAAAAAATCTGTATCTTTTATTTACTTGTAGTCATCTCTACAACTTACCTCCAGTGTGTCTCCATGTGATAATTTTATTTTGGCAGCAAAAGATAGAGGCATTTGCTACAAGCATCACTGACCAAAATAGGAGTGCCAGGCAAAAAGCACATATTTGGAAAGGGAGAAGAGAGAGGGTGATAAGACATAATAATAAAAAGGATAGCTCACAAATTTTCTCTCTAATTTATATTTTTAAATGTTTTATGACAAGTCTACCATTCACAGAAGTAAACTTGTTCTAAATTTTAAACTTATTTTCCTATGAAATAGTGTTAATTAATCTTATGGAAATCAATATTTATCATTTTTTCATTGTGTATAGTTAGATACTTATTTGGTTTTCTTAGTTATTACTCATGATTTGGTTTCTTGTAGGTCAATAAACTTTGTAAGGAAGAAATACTATCTCATCCTCTTTTAATTTAAGGTGATTTTGTTGGAAAGAAGTTTCACTAAAGCCTGCTCAGGTGGAGAGGTTTATGACAAGGGAGGATGAGTGGAATCTTGTGAAAATCCAAGAAGTAGAATTATAACAGTGTTGCCTCTACCTTTTTCAGTGACTCCTGCAATAGTGCTGTGTAACAAACAGTCTCAGTTGCTGTGGTTTAAAACAATATTTATTCCTTGCACCCAGGTCTGTCAGTAAGCTGTAACTCCACTGGGCCAGTCTGGACTCTAGGCTACCAGAGGACTAAGTTATGTGCCTCTCACAGATTTCACTCTGGGGCCCAGATCTCAAGATGATCATTGCAGCATAAGAGGCCAATAGGTCAACATAAGCGTGTTTATGCCTTCTGCTACCATTACGTCTGCTAATAGTCCACTGGCCAAAGTAATTCACAAAGCCCATTATCAGTGGGGTAGAAAAGAAGATTCCACACAAAGGGGGAGGGTACTGAAAGTTACATGGCAAAGAGTGTGAATGTATGTTTACTGTTCATCAAAGTATTGGGACTCATAATCCAGTCTACTACAGTTTTCATGGAGGGTGATGTGAGATTTAAGGCTATTCTGAGGCTCTTTGCAAGGATTTTGTAGGCTTAATTTGAAAGGATTACCTAAGTCATTTAACCTATGATCCTTCCTTCTTTGTTATCCTCTTGATAGCAGGATCATTGACTCTAGCCAGTAATATGACCCATTCCTCGCCTGTTGTACTGAAGCTCCAAGGAGTCCAAAATGGCCATGTGACAGTACCAGCTTTCAATTTAGAGGAACTATTCTTTGATACCATGATGGAGGCATCTCATTTTTAGATTTAAAACTTTTAGATATGCAGAGTTAGTGTCTTTATCAGAAGAGCCAACATCTTGAGTGTAAGTCATGTCTTGTAGTTGTGCATGGTGACAACTTTGCTCTTGTGTTTTTTATTTTGACTATGGGAGAAACATTACTACCTATTGCTTATTTATTTGGATCATATGCTAATCTTATAGGACAACCTTGCAAGTCAACAATTGGATCTATAGGCATTCCAATATTATATTAGGGCAATGGCTTATGGATGATAAATGCATAGTGTGACCAGGAAATACAATTTCAACTTTCCTAGGCAAGTGTAGTAAGAGAATATTTTCAACACACTTGAAAAACTGCTTAGTTTCCTTCAGCAATGCCCTTAACATTTCATCAAAATTAGGTAATTCACTAGAAGCTGTGTTTGAGGCCCTGACTATGTGTTGGTTGTGTGACTTTATGTCACTTAAGTTTTCAGAAGGATCCTATTCCCTTATTCACAAAATGGAAACAAACTTATTTGGCCTTTGCAGATCAAACCCAAGCATTTATGTGCCAAAATACAGCTAAAAGTCCAGTAAGAAACTTTCTAGAAAGTTGGAACAAGAAAATGGGAGAAGAGGTCAACTTGGAGAAGTCAAGAATTTTTTTGTTTTTAATTTTAAAAACATTTTTATAAAATTATGTATATGTAAGGTATACTACATGATGTTTTGCTATACATAGTTTGTATACAGTTATTTGTATATAGTTAAATAATGACTACAGTCTAACAGATTAACATATCTATCTTCTCACCTAGTTACCTGTTTTATTTTGTTTGTTTTGTTGTTTTATTTTGTTTGTTTTGTTTTTGTGGTGAGAGCACCTGCAATCTACTGTCTTAGAAAATTAAGACAGTAAGTGAATGAGTAGAAACTGCTTCATAAGATTGATGAAACATGAAAGCCAAGTGGTTTCCCAACAAAAGCAAGCCCTTTGAGCTGTAGAAGGCTAGAAAATCTCAGGAACTGGAAGTTTCTTAAAATGTGAGATGGAAGAATTGTTGAAAGTCTGTATGGGGGTAGTTGAATACCCCAGTTACCTCCCCTAATAGGAAATAGGAGTTTTTCTCTCTAAAGGAGCTGAATTAGAGGCTTGTGACTCAACCCTTGGCATAGCTGAGAGTGCAGGCTAGGTGGTGTGCTCAATACAAAGGAATTAAGCAGATGTCTTCATTGTAATCATGAGACAATGTGACGGAGTATTGATGTTTTAACTTGACTAAACTGAATTCCTTTTCTAGTGTTCCTTGTTAGGGTGGGCTACAGGGACAGCTGGAGGACAGTTATGATGTAGCATGTACACACCTTCTCCCAGTTATAAAATCAAACTGTAATCTAAGTGCTGCAGTGAAGATATTTTGAAGATGTAAATAAAGTCCCTAATCCATTGACTTTAAGTTAATCAAAAAAGATTTTGGTAGTTCTACCTAATTAAGGTAAGCCCTTTCAAAGAGGCTTAGGACTTTATGGATGCAGAGACTCTAAACATCTGCTGTCTTTTCAATTGCTCTCTTTGCCCTTGGATCTTCCTTCTAGACTGAAAGATATAGACAAAAAATTTAACCTGTTCCTATAGGGTTCCAGCCTGACTGTGATCTTCTCTTCCTGATTGCCTCACCTATGAACTTTGAACTTGTTTAGCCAGTCCCAACAATTGCATAAGCCAATCCCTTGTAATAAATCTCTTTATATATACATATATAGATAGATATAGACCTATATCTATATCCATATCTATATACCTATCTTAATCTATACATTTATATCTCCTACTGGTTCTGCTTCTTTGGTTAAACCATGACTTACACAAACCATAAGTATCCTTCTAACTTAGCTTCCAGGATGCCCACAGGAATACTTGGTACTGCCACTTGGATGAAGAAGGGTATCTCCAACATAATTTCTTATCCTCAGCTGTTCCACGACTGAGTCTTATCAGTCAACAACTCTCTTTCCCCATATATGTCTTTGATCAAAGTTTATTTCACATTAAATAGAAATGGACAGCCAAGAATCAGAAGACAACTGAGGAAATGGAGTGTGGGCAAGGATGTCAGGAAGAGATTGATGGAAATGTTCTGTATCTTCATTGTGGGTGGTCAAATGGTCATATGGGCACATATATTCATCAAATCTCAACCAATTGTATAGCTAAAGTTTTGCATTTCACTCTATATATTTTACCTTATTTTTTTTTAATGTGAAAAAAGAAAAGTAGAAGAGAATTGATAAAAAGGAATAGGCATTAAATCTAGGATATTCAATTGAACTAATAGAACTTCTAAAGAAAAGCAACTGAATAAAATTATAAATTAGGTGTTTTTTTAAGAAACGAAGGATAAGAATTCCCAGATTGAAATGGCTCCATTAAGAACCAGAATAATAAATAAGAAAAGACCAGCATCCAGGCCCCATACTGTGATATTTCAGAACTTTAAGTATAAAACTTTTTAAAGCTCTCATAAAAAAGAATAGATTGCCTACAGAAAATAAATAATTTGGATGTCTTTGGCTCTATCAACAGAAAGACTGAAGAGAAAAAAGTGGACAAAAGTCTTCATGGTTCTGGGTGAAAGTTTTTCAATCTAAGGTAAGGATAAACCATTAATGAATTGTGAGAGGAAAAAAATAAAGAAATTTTAGCTTTAAAATTTCTCAAGGTGTAATTGTTCATGTTTCTTTCTCAGGAAGTTATCAGAGGATTTGCTCCACCCAAATCAGGACATAAATCAGGAGAAGAAAAACATTAAACAAGGATCCAGTATATGGAGATGGACAGCAATTACCCAGATGACGGCTGTACTGTGGCCTGGAAAACTGTCCAGTTTGGGACAAGAGGCCTGAGGGTTCAGAAGAAATATATGTTTTTTTAAAAATGATGATACATTTACCTGATAATATATATCATTATATTGAGAGAAGTTCAGAATAAAACTGTTTGATATGTACACAGGAAACTAAGAAAAAATATTGCTTTTATTAACTTAAGGGGGAAAATAAATAAAAGCAAGGTGTTGAGGAAAACAGAGAAATAAAGGAAATTTAGTACTTTCTGCCATAGCTGTAAATAATATTTAAGTGGTCATGGTAATATAAGCACTAGATATTGATTTAACCAAAATTGTTTTATAACTCCTGTAAGTATTTCTGTGTGTTGGGGGAGGGGGTTCAGCACTTGATTCTTGTCTTCCATCCTAGGAGTCAATATGTAATGTCTACAGCTGAACAGTTGAGAAATAGCAATGCAAAAATACCATTTATAAATATGGGGATAAATACCAGAAGCAGTCAATGAGAGAGCTGAAAATGCTTTATTCTCAGGGAGTAGGTCTTGGCGGTGAAGGGTCAAGGAACAGCCATTTTTCATCTTATTGAACTTTACAAAACTTTTATGCAAATAAATATCAGGTGAAAACTAAAATAAGATAAAAATAAGATAAAATAAGATAAAGAAATACTCAAGGGATTGCTCTAAAGGTCAAATGTGATAAAGTGGTATAACCTTGTTAAACCATAATTCACTACATAAGTATTTGTTGCTATTACTGTTGTCGTAATTAGAATCACACAATGGATAGATTATCCTCACAGGAATCAAGATAACGTAGTTGTTGCCCTAGTCCTGCCATGAACCACCTGTGTGACACATATCAAGTCACTCATGCACTTAAAACATCAACTTATTCAACTATGAGGTAAAATAACAATGTCTGCCTATCCACTCCATAGAGTTCTGTAAAGCTCAAGTGTATGTATATAAAAGTATTTCACTCACTGTAATTGGCTGTTCTTCTAAAGGACAATTATTATCATCTCCTAAGATCTGTCTCACTAGGTTGGATATGTGGGGAATTTTAAACTAACTTAGACTCATATTTTCCAAAGAGATTTACTTCTGCTTCCTGAGACTGGTTTTCTGGGAGGTTTCATTCA
This sequence comes from Hyperoodon ampullatus, assembly GCF_949752795.1. NCBI lineage: Eukaryota > Metazoa > Chordata > Mammalia > Artiodactyla > Ziphiidae > Hyperoodon > Hyperoodon ampullatus. The sequence continues at coordinate 76,012,520 of NC_136916.1, forward strand.
TTCATTCATTCATTTCCAGAGAACTAATGTAGGAGAGCAGAAGATGCTCAAGTTGCTGGACCAGCCACCATTTCTTGTCTTAACCCTGCCTGTCACCCTGGCTCCTTGATTAATGGGGGTTTACTCTTATTGTCTGTATCAAGCAGGGAAATAGGAACATAAATATTTAACCTTCAAAAAGAGCCTCATTTACTGGAAGTCTGACTGTATGAACCAGGGTTATAAATCTTTCTGAGGTATTTCAATATGCATAAGAGAATGAAACCACATGAATGACGGAGCTACCTTTAACCTTTGATTGTTTAAAAGCATAGTCTGTTTTTCCTCTCTTAAAAAAAAAGGACCTCTGAACATATACACTATTGTCAGACATACATGATGAAATTTATCTTTTAAAGCGGCCCCTGCTTTATTTCCCCCTGTGCACTGAAATTTATATCAAGTCTGTCAAGAAGCTGAAAGGAAATTATATTTTACAGCTGCCTATAGGCTTTGTTATGCTGAAAGAGAATCATTTCACTTTGCTCACAATAGATTGAAAGGCAAATTCTCATTCTTTGGCTGCCTGTCAATGAGAAGAGGGCAGAAGGGGGATATTCAGGACAAAGATAGGTGACAGAATCCTGGAGACCAAGGTCCATTGTGCTACTTATGTGTTCTTCCTGAGGGTTTACGTTTAATTAAAGGAATCTGTTAATCAGCAAAGATGAATTGAATTCCTTCTCTATGCACAATGCTGTCTTAGATGATAAGACAAAATTTAATTGAAGTAGATGTAGAGATTACAAAAAATGCTTACAGACCCAAACTTGGGAGTAAACAATAGCTGAAGCTGTAGGAAGGGTTATAGGAGTCTGAGGGTCTGTAACGTGCAGCTGGTTTTACATAATATTTTATTTAACCATTGTGATCTTCTGTTGCAGTCGTCTTTCCACATATGAGAATATTGAAATTCAGAGTTTAACTTCTCCAAAGTCACTCAATTGGAAAGTGGCAGAGCCTAAAAGGAAACTTATTATTCTGGACCTGAGTTTATTTTCTGCCTCTTGACTTTCATTTGGGTTTATTTCAACAAACACAGATTTACTGAACATCTAGTATGAATCGGTCACAATGCCTGACCTCGGGATATTTATAGTATTTTTTTATTAAAAGATATTTTTATTATCATCAAATACCTAATTTACTGTATTATGTTTATTAATGGCTAGACTTAACTTCATATTCACCTTCATTCAAGTCCTGATTTGGAAGACAGTTTTCTATCAGGTGAAGCATTTATTTGTTGTTCAAGTTTTAGTTTTCCTACTCCTTATCTTTCCTTCATATTCCTCATCTTAATGCATGGTGCCATTTTACACCCTGTTACTCAAAACACCATGCTAGGCATCATCCTTGAGTCCTCCCTTTCCCTCATTCTCCAAATGCAATGCACTACCAAATCTCATCTTCACTGAAAATACCCACGAGCTTCTCATCACCTCCTTACCTCTGCTTCCCCAGAACACTTTCCTCCTAGATTCCAGGGCAACATCCTTCCTGCTTCCATTTTGCCCTAACCAATCCATCTTCCAAACAGAAGCTATGGCAATCTTTTTCAAACATCAAGGATTCCCTGATTTGAACTCTCCCAAGTTTTGTTTTGTTTCTGTTTGTTTGTTTTAAAACAATCTCCAAACTCTCTGCTATGGGCACAAGGTCCTGAATTGTCTGGCCCTTTCTGATCTCTGCTTGTACACCACATCCCTTGCCCTTTGCCCATAAGGCTCTACTTGCCTGTTCTGTGAGTGTGCCAGAGCCTTTTCCACAATTGGGCTTTTATACCTGATGTTCCCTCTGCTGGGAAAGCTCATCCCTCCCCAGCTCTGCTGAATGGTTGGATCCTTCTTAACCTTCAGGTCCTCGCTCAAATGCCAACTTCTCAAAAAGACCCTAATGTCTTATTTATTGTCCCCCTTATTACTCTGTGTCCCAACTTGTCTTCATAGCCCTAACAAAAATCTGTAATTAACTTGATCATTTGATTATCATTGAAAGGCCCTGTCTGTTAGTTTTCTGTTGTAGTTCCAGCATGGAGAACAGTGCATTGCACCAAGGAGTTACAGAATAAATTTCTATTAAGTGGATGCATGAGCCTGGTTCCTTTAAATATTGCAGCTGAGGAGAATCATGAACTTATGTACTCTCTTGGAACCTGACTCTATTCATACCATTTATTCCTTTTTGATTTGACTTTCAGGCTTTGGACCTGCAGAGGTTGAGATTGGCTTCTACTCTAAAAGAAAATGGAACAATCTGTCCAGTGTTCTCTTTCTAAGCCCCTGAAGTTGATGTTCAATTGTTCTGCTGTCATGCCGCTTTCACACAGCAGACATGGCTTGATGCCTGTTTTGCATCAGGCACAGGAGACAGACGGGGACACAGACATGAAGGTCCAACTGCCTACAGGGTAGTGAACCAGGTAAGGGGGTGAACACGGATACCAGGACGCCTGGGAGAAAATAATAGTACCTACCTCATAAGGTTGTTTGAAAGATTTAATGAGCTTATATTTGTAACTTCTTAATGCCTGGTGTAAAGTAACTGCTATATAAATGCCAAAATAAAATCAAAAATAAATTAAAATATTCCCTTCCTTCCAGAAGCTGATAGGTTTTTGGTTGCTTATCACTGCTTGGTTTCAAACTCCATCAAAAATCTTTGCTAACTCTTCTCACTTTTCTTGCTCCTTTTCTGGTGTATCTGTGGCCCCTGGGTCTCACTGCCTTAGTTTCTGGTCTGCTGATGGTTCTCTCCATTTTTCCTTTTGTATTCTCTTTTTTCTAATTTGTTTATCAAACTAATAAACTGTATATCTTTTCAGAACAGAGACTGAAGTTGTCTCTGTTTCTTCAACACAAAGCACAGTGCCTCGTTCATGATAGATGTATGATAAACAAATGAATGAGAGAATAAAATGAATCACTGAATTATTCTAAGCTCAAACTGACACCTGGGCTCTGAGCCTGTGTCCTGTCCAGACCTCACTTCCTGCCCAATCCTTTAAGGCTTTCCTTCATGCTCTGATCTGAGTTTTTTGCTCCATCGCTTTACTGCTTTAACTGTACACAGTTTTTTGTTGTTGTTTTGTTTTGTTTTCCTAACACCATCACAGTCCTTCCTTATAGCTCATTTTGCTAAACTTTCATTTGAACGGATTTTTCTTTGTTACAAGAAACCCCTGCAGCTGAAACGATACCTTCTGACTCCAACTTTCTTCTGGAATTTTTTCGGTTCCTCCATGAACTTAATTGTCTTTTTGGTTTCTGAAAGCAGGAACAATATTTGAGAAGACTTGCTTTTAAATCAGTGGAGTTAACATGAAAGTTTGACCTCTAAACCAAACCTTTAAACACACAACTTGACAATTTATTACTTTGGCAGTTATTGCTATTGGACCAGCCATAGGAAAAAGTAACTCATCTAAAACACATTGTTTGCCTTCTGTTGCTATTAAGACAGGTGCAAGGATACATGACATCAAGCAAGCGGTTCTTTGGGCAGACAGCAAAACAGGCAACCTGGAGTTACCATCAACACCCCTCAGGATGACCTCCTGGTCATGCCTTATCAAACTAGCCATAAAAACCGGTCTTTCGGTGAAATACAGATCTTTTCTTGGAGATGGGAGTGGTTATGTACATTAATTCTACCTCTGTTCTCTCAGAGGTAACTATTCTCACCATTCAATTTGAAGAATCAAATGTAGCCCAAACAGCAGAAGATCAAACGGAAGGAAAACTTAATTTAAAAAAAGTTGTTATTGTTGCATTGGTGTTTGTATGTATTAATTTGATTTCTGGTTAAACAGACAAAACAGTTTCTGTTTTATAAATGCACTTAAATAGGTCATGATACTGATAGGGCTATTCCAGCTCTAAGTGAGTGAGACTTCAAAGTTGAACTTAAACATTGTAAAAGTTGCCTTTCTCTAAAGTCCTGATTAATTGAAATGGGGTAAGTAGCTGACAGTTTCACATTTATTATTCTTCTGAGTGCATGAAGTGTTTGCAGCGTGAACAGAGGCGCCACATTTCTCTTATTGTAAACTAAATGTGTCCTTTCAATATAATGGCTTTAAAAGAGAAATTGTACTGGTGGTAATTTGGCAGGGGGGATTAGAAATCATAAAAGTTGGAGGACAAAATGTATAGATTTGACTGATGGCAAAGATTTTTCCTGAGGTCCTCATTACTCTCTTAATACACAACAAGATCATCTCCCTGTTTTCTAATTCATATTGACAACAACAACAGAAGTTTTGAGGGGTTACTAGAGGCAGGCCAACTGATAGCCTGGCATTAAGAGCAGATTCAAATAAGAACAACAACATTTTTAAAAGTAACACTTGTAGAAAGGGAATTCTGTAGGGCCATTTAGTGTGGGGGTAAACTGTCTTCCTGGTGATGCTCCTATGGCTGCTTAATGCTAAATTTAATATTTAGTATAATGATTCCTAGAAGCAACTGCAATTATATCGATATGTGTTAATAAGTGATTTCACAGTTAGCAAGGGTTCAACCCCCAAATATTCAAAAATGGGTATGTGTGGCTGCTCAAAATATTAAGTTTTAATCACCAGAAAATTTTCTCATTAGAAATATGTTGTCCTCTAGTAATTTTACATAAGCATAGCAAAAAATAATAATTAATAAAAATAATTAATAATCAACCTCCTTGAGAATTTACTCCCTTCCAGGCTCTGTTTGGAAGACTTTACATAATTGTCTCACGTAATTCTTACAATAACCCCTGAGGCACTAGTGTTTTTTTTTTTTTTTTCTTTTTTTAGGAGGACACTGAAGAACAGAGAGGGTAAACATCTTGCTCAATATCACACAGTGAAGGTAGAACTCCAATCTATATAAATGCTCATGGTATAAACTCTATACCATATCATCTCTGAGGTCACAGAGCAGCCAGATTCCAAGGTTCCACTCTCTGAGTTCCAAGGGGGAAAAACATAAGTGGCATAAAGATATTAGTAATATGTAATTTTACTGAAAACCCAGAAAACAAAAATAAATATATTTTATGGAATTTTAGTGTAAATATACATCTTATTATATGGTACAATATATAATCAGGCATAATTTTGGCATCAGAGTCAGCTTTCATAAATTAATGATTTAATGAAATAGCACTTTGAAACCAAGTGAATCAAATATTTTCTATAAGAAAAGGAAACGGGAGGCCAAACACTAGGAATCTTGTGGATGCATGCTTTACCTCTTCAAAGGTTTAAGAAGGAGGGGATATATGTATACATATAGCTGATTCACTTTGTTCTACAGCAGAAACTAACACAACATTGTAAAGCAATTATACTCCAATAAAAAAAAGAAATTTTAAAGAAAAAAGAGTTAATATCAAGAGACCCTGGTTCAACACTTTTGGGGATCCACTACAGACAATAGGAAATTCACTTGTGAATACTAAGAACTAAAAAGTTTAAGCCATATAAGTTCATGGGAGACACAAAAATGCCCTTGACATAGAGCGAAGAGTGGAGATTTGTGTAATATGCAAGATTTCCTGCCCCAAAGCCTTTGTCAAATAAAGGAAAAGAAGCACAAACCTTATTCCCATTCCTCTTCCTAATTCTTATCAAGTTCAAATTCTCCAGCATGGCTCCCAAGTGCCTGCCTGATGTGGCTTTGCTCACCCATCATCTTCTTCCCTCCCTTTCATTTCAGATTCTTCAAAGCTCCAGAAATGCCCTGGACACTGTTAGGACATGCCTAACAGACTAACCTCAATTTCAAATTCCAGTGGCTACCTCCCCTGGAAAGCCTGCTTTGGTGTAGATGCCATCGTGAGATCCTCTGGGATGCTTTCCTCCCATGGTGACACTTACCCACATGACTGTGGCTGCTCTTTGAAGCGTGCCTCTGGTCCTACTCTTCCCAGGTTGTAAACTCCATGCTCACAGGGACAGTGTCTGTTCTGTTTGTCATTGTAACCCCAGTGCATAGCACGTGAGAGACACTGTGTTTGAATGAATAAACAAATGTATAATTTAATTCTAATCTCCTGTTATTCTACAGAGGGTTCTGTTGATAAAATTTGCTCCCCTATGTTACCTTGTTTACCATTCCAAGAACACTGTGCCCCCTGAGATGGCAGCAGGGTGCCTGGGATTGTCAAGCCCACCTTTGCCACACGTGATCCAACAAGGTAGGTTCTCTCCCTTCTAGTTTGTAAGTTTGTTTATCTGAGAGTTTTTCTAAAGAAATTTAAAATAAAATTACATTCTGTTGAGTATTTGATGATGACCTTTAATAAAGAGAATCACATTATATGAGTTGTCTGGAAACCTTGGGAGCTATGGCCCAATATGGACAAAGCTCTCCATTGCCAGCAAAGGCAGTTTCTGCCCATCCTTAGGCACCAGCACTAGAAAAGGTTCTACTGCCATTTGATTCCTTTTTACTGACAATCTCCCTTTACCACCTGGTTTTCAGGAAACTTGATAGATATTTTTTGTTGTTGTTAAATCTTATTCCTAAGCTTGGAGCATTGTGTTTCCCCTATTTATCATTCTGTCCTTGGTGTAAGTTTCTCCTCAAGGCCACTTTCACTCTTCCAACAGTCAGGCTCAAGTATATCTAAATCCAGACATGCAGGCATTATCAAGGCCCATTTACCTCCACTAATTAAAAGATGAGTGTCAGTGCTAAGAGCTGGGCTCTGAGAACAACATTGGAGCAACAAATACAGCAAAGGGCTCTTCACAATTCGGCACATTTCTTTTGCATCTTTCCCAGAAAAGCTTACAAAATAAGGCCCCAGCTCCTTATCATGGCATTTGAAATTGTCCACTTCTGGCCCCAAACTAACTTTTGGAAGTTTCATCTTTTTTAGTCCTGTGCACACACTGGATGCATGTGGGCCAGGCAACTCTCCCCATCTGCAACATGGTTCATATTTTTCCCACCTACCTGTTGAAATTATACTGACTTTTTTAAAATCGAAGTATAGTTGATTTACAATGTTGTGTTAGTTTCTGGTGTAGAGCAAAGTGATTCAGTTATATACATATATATATATATATATATATATATATATATATATATATGCAGTTATATATATACATATATATTCTTTATCAGATTCTTTTCCATTATAGGTTGTTTACAAGGTATTAAATATAGTTCCTTGTGCTATACAGTAGGACCTTGTTGAGCTATTTTATATATAGTAGTGTGTATCTCTTAATCCCAAACTCCTAAATTATTCCTTCCCCCCCCTTCCCTGTTGGTAACCACAAGTTTTTTTTCTATGTCTGTGAGTCTGGATGGACTTAGATATTATCGTACTAAGTAAGGAAGTCAGACAGAGAAAGACAAATATCATACGAAATCACTTATATGTGGAATCTGAAAACAAATGATACAAATGAACTTATTTACATTGACTCTTTTTTTATGTTAAAAAAATTTTTTTTATTGGGGTATAGTTGTTTTACAATGTTGTGTTACTTTCTGCTGTACAGCAAAGTGAATCAGCTTTATGTATACATATATTCCCTCTTTTTTGGATTTCCTTCCCATATAGGTCACCATAGAGCATTGAATAGATTTCCCTGTGCTATATAGCAGGTTCTCCTTAGTTATCTATTTTATACATAGTAGTGTGTATATATGTCAATCCCTGTCTCCCAATTAATCCCATCCCCCTTTCCCCCCTTGGTATACATACATTTGTTCTCTACATCTGTGTCTCTATTTCTGCTTTGCAAATGAGATCATCTATACCATTTTTCTAGATTCCACATATATGCGTTAATATACGATATTTGTTTTTCTCTTTCTGACCTACTTCACTCTGTACGAAAGTTTCTACGTCCATCCATGTCTCTACAAATGACTCTTAAAGTCAGCAAGCACAGCACCATGGCTTAGCTATTCAACTTAGATTTTAGAGTAATTCCTAGGTGGAGAGTTTGCTTTGAAGGGAATAGATGTTCCCATTGATAATCATTTGAGGAAGAAATTACTCCTGGGATGAGGACAAGGGACAAGAAGAGTTTACGAGGTACTTCTCTTGGAATGGTGTCAAATTGACCCAGACTTCAAGTTGTGAAGACACCCAGAGCCTTTCTGGAGGGATCTATCCTTGGAAAATTGGAGGGAGGTAAAAAGCAAGGCATGAGTCTTGCCCAGAAAATTCCTAACATCAGATCAGACTTTGGCAAATAGTTCAGAGAGACTGGAACTATAATAATATAGAATAATTGCAGTCAGGTAAATGGCAGCTTTTGTTTGTCAATTTGGATATTAGCAAAATAAACACTTTGCTCAGGAAGAGATGTTGGAGATCCAAATTGACGTTGGAGCTTTAGTTTGCATTTCAACTAGGAACCTGGCAGCTATTCTGGGCAGTCCCAGATTATTGTAGTTATTATTGTAGTTTGAGAACAAACCCTACTTGGTCCCCCAAGGCTCTCTGTGTCTGGAATAAACCATGTCACTGCTCTTGTGATCTCATTTAGAACAATAGAATATGTCTTTGTCTTAACAATACCGTGAATCCCATATACTCTTGAAGACAGTTGGAAAGGAGAGGCAAGTGTGCAAAGGGGATAAGGAACCTTCTGGAAGAGAAGAGAAAATATTTAGGCATCTTGCCCTTTTGAAGACCAGCGTTGACAGAGCATCTCGCAGGATAGTGATACTCGATGTGAAATGCCAAAGGGCCCCCTCCTCCCAGTAGGAAGTCTAAAATGGGTGACCAAATCTCAATACCAAAACTAAACTGTTTGGGGAGATACTGCTTCTGGACACAGAATGTGGCTGAGGTTAGAATCCTCTCTTAACCAAGCCATGGGGACTGTGCTTTGAGAATCATGGCTCTGCAATAAAAATAAAATCTACAATATTGTCATTGTTTTTCCAGCCTTATGTTGGGCTGAATGGAGCTTAACACCAGGAGGGCCTCTATTCCTTACTCTACACCTGGAGAAGTTCCTGCAGGAGAGAGACTCATGGAGCAACAATACACTAGAAGGAAAGACCTGCGGGAAGAGTGATCCGAGGCAGGGGAAAGAGCACACACTAAAACCCAATGAAGGGGTGAGTTTGGATCACAGGAGAAAATAGAGAAATGGCAGGCCCAGTTATTTTCAATATATTTATGAGGCACATGCTGGCACACACACAACCAGTACTCATATCTTTATGCATTTTTTAAATGTTTTATTTTGAAAAAAAATTGCAGAGTCACAAGCAGTTATAAGGCACAATACAGAGAGATTCCATGTACCTTCACCTGGTTTCCCCCAGGGGTTACAGCTGGCATAACTACAGTACAAGATCACAACCAGGATATTGACATAGATACAATCTACTACCAACAGTTGCTCAGTTTTAAACACACTCATTTGTGTGCATGTGTGTGCATTTGTGTGTGTTTACTTTAAAACAATTTTATTACCTGTGTAAATTACCTGTCAATATTCGAAGAGTTTCATCACATGAATCCCTCTCTCTACTGTTTTATGGTCACAGGCTCCTCTATCCCATCTACTCCTAATCCTGGCAACCACTAATTTGTTCTCTCTCTACTTTTGTCATTTCAACAATGTTCTATAAATGGAATTATCTGGTATGTAACTTTTGGGGATTGACTGTTTTCATTCAGCATAATTCCATTGTGATTCATCCAAGTTGTTGCACATATCAATAGTTTATTCCTTTTTATTGCTGAGTAATATTCCATTGTGTTGATTACTGCAGTTTATTTAACTTTTCACTCATTAATAGTTATTTAAGTTGTTTCTAGCTTTTGGTATTTATGTATAAAGCTCCTATAAATATTTGGCTACAGCTATTTGTGTAACCTAAGTTTCTATTTCTCCAGTTCAATTGCTAAGTCATATGGTAAGTACATGTTTAGTTTTATGAAAAATTGCCAAACTCTTTTCTAGAGCATTTCCTCTCAGCAGTGTGATGTTATCATTTTTAAAAATTTTATCCATTCTGGTAGTGTGTAATGATATCTCATTGTGGTTTTAATTTGCATTCTCCTAATGGCAAATGATATTATTTGCCCTCTGTGTATCCCTGTCAGTGAAATGTCTGTCTCTGACCTTGGCCTAGTTTCTAATTGGATTATTTTGCTTCTTACTGTTGAGGTGTTTTTTGTTTTTTTTTTCAATACATAAACATGTATCTACTCTTTTTCAAATTCTTTTCCCATTTAGGTTATTACAGAGTATTGAACAGAGTTACCTGTGCTATACAGTAGCTCCTTGTTAGTTATCCACTTAAAATATAGCAGTGTATACATGTCAATCCCCAATTCCCAAACTATTGGGACCTTATTGGATTGGTGTTATTAGAAGTTCTACTGCTGAGTAACTGAGTAGTCTTAGGTATACAATTGCCTATTTGGTTGAGCTTTTTATTATTTCAACAGTAAAATCACTAAAGAGCAGGTTTACATGGTTTCAAGCTGGATGACTGTGTGTACAGAATGCCCGAGATGGAGTTGATCTTGGAAAGAGGCTCCATTAATTTATTTGAACACCCAACTCATAGAACAAATGTGTGTATACTTAGCTCCCTAGATTAGATACCTGGCCACTGGACAATGAGCTGGAGGCTGGAGATAGAATAACTGTATGGTTAATACAAAAAGAAAAAAAAACTCATCTGGACAATGGAATACCTTAGAAATAATGTACTATTTAGTTTTGTTTTTTCTAAAAGAAAAATACATGCACAACTGTTACCTCAGATCAGAAGAACATGGGAGTTAGCAGAACGAAGCAGGACACTGTGGGGCTCTTGGGCACAGAAGGCTTTCTGTGTCCCAGGTTTCTTGTTTGTAGGGAATTGGATTCAGCCTCCATGACCTTCCCTGAGTTCCAGCGGGCAGGTTCAAACAGTTGCTAATAAGGGAAGGGAGGAGATGCAGAGACAAGAGGGGAGCAGCCCTGGGGCAGGGTCCTTGTTCCACCTCAAAAGATACACATAGCAATATCTTTGAACTCTTCTGCAGAACTAAAACCCCCAACGAATGGAAGATGTTAACTAGTTGATGAAGCATTCTTCATTCCAGAGAGAAAGTCACAGCTTGATAACCTCGAGAACCAACAGAAGCTCATCAGGAGACCACCTGAGGCCAATTTAAAAGAATGCAGGCCCTGCACACACCCTGTTCCTTATCAGCAACCCCACTCTTGAAGCACTGCTATAAAACTCCTCACCAGATCCCCCCAAGTGGGGACACACAGTTTTTGAGGACGTGAGGCCACTGTGTCCCGCTTTGCCTGACAAAGCAATAAAGCTATTCTTTTCTACTTTACTCAAAACTCTGTCTCCGAGATTTGATTCAGCACTGGTGAACAGAGCCTCAGTTTTCGGCACCACTAAAAAGTCAATAGTGGGCTTCCCTGGTGGCGCAGCTGTTGAGAGTCCGCCTGCCGATGCAGGGGACACGGGTTGTGCCCCGGTACGGGAAGATCCCACATGCCGTGGAGCGGCTGGGCCCATGAGCCATGGCCGCTAAGCCTGCGCGTCCAGAGCCTGTGCTCCACATGGGAGAGGCCACAGCAGTGAGAGGCCCGCGTACTGCAAAAAAAAGTGATTGCAAATGAGGGCAAAGTAGCCATGCTAGTACTATGGAATACCAAAGCATCCTACTGGAATACTGGTCTTGATAATGCTGTATTATTGAAAGTGTGGTGTGGTCATCCTCATATTCTACACTACCAACTGAGAGGAAGCCAGCGATGGAGGCTGTGGTTCCTTGTGCTTCCTGCTAGAATACCCCCAGGAAGGATCATTGAGGAATAAGTTTGGAGGTCAAATAAAGTATCCTCAGGGAGAGCAGATTAGGCTGCAAAAGATTGGATCTGGTGCTGGAAAGGGCATGTGATTAGGTTCCACTAGAAGGACTAAGAGCCATGCCAGGGACCCTCTCTCATCACTTTCTAGGCCTGTGGCCCCTGATCTCATCACCACACTCTGCTCCTGATTTCCTTAACACGTCTTCTAACACTCCTCTGGAGTGTTCTCTGGGAAATACTTTTCATTAATGCACATTACAAAAGATGCTTAATTTTATTAATAACCTGAAAAATGGAAATTTAAATGAAAAATATAATACTGTGGAATGAGGAATGATCTTGAACAAGAACAGATGTGGCAGATTTGTTTCTAAAGTGTGCACCTTTGTTCTTTTTCAGATCGTAAGGTAGACTATAATTCTCAGGCACAACAGAGATATAAATTATAACTCAGTATTGTGATACTTAAAAATAGCACTGTACAATGGAATTGCAGCTGCTAGACTTCTTTAGCAGGCTGCATGTGGATGAGGACCCACGTGGGTGTGCCCCATCCCCTAGATTTGGAGGCGTCCCCTCTGGCTTTGGGGCTGGAATGCCCTTCACTGCCTGGGGATAGAAGCACAGACACTCAGAGGTGGGAGACATTGACAATGCCCTCTAAGATAACCTTCAAATGACTCATGAATTCTTTACATTATCCTTGGGAAAGAGAAAGCCAAGATTTGCTTGAAAAACCTTTGGAGAAATTTACTCAGTTCTCCCCAGTCCATTTATGCTTTCAATCTGTGCTTTTTTTTTTTCCTTTTATTGAAGTAAAAATCACTGCCTTGTAGCTTCTTGACAGAAGCTCTATGCTCCAGAGTACTCAGAAAAAGTTGAAACCCGCGTGCATATGACAGGCTTTTAAAAATGTGAAGGCAGTTCTTGCGTCTCCCTCCTCAAGATTTTCTTTTCTAGATGAAATAGCTGCTTCTATTTAGTGAATGTGAGCTGTGCAAGGCACATGCTTGATATGTTACCTGAATTGTCTCCTGAATCCTGTCAAGAGTACTGCCTGGGAGAGATCATTATTGACACTTCAAGATGAGGAGACTGAGGTTCAGAGAGTCTATGGTCTCAGGTCCCCCAGCTGTGTTAAGGCTGAGACCAGAACCACCAACTACTTACTGCAGAACTGATGTTGCCCTCATGCAGCTTGACCCCATGGCTAAATACCCTCAGTTCCTTTAACCTTCTCCTCATCTCCCAGACCCTATATTATCGTTGTTCTCACCAACACCTCTGACAGTGGGCATTTCTTGTTTTCTCTGCCTTGCCTCTGGCTTCTGTGAGAATGACTGGTCCCCACACTCAGCCAGAGGGATACTTAGGAGCTGGCATTTGCATGTGTGACTCCATGACCTTTACCACATTAGACTAAGACAGGGGTGGGAGCCTTACCCAGGCCAAATATAGTCATCATTTGGGATTTAAAAAATTTTTAAAAATGTATTTTAACTGGAAATTTGAGGTAAAAGACATCCATTTCTGATGATAGTAAATGTTCAGACAGAAAAAGTCAGAACTGCTGGCAACCACCTTATAGAGAATAAGAACAGGGATGACAAGCCAAAGGAGCAGAGGTATGAAAGAAAGAGGTGTGTGTGTGTGTGTGTGTGTGCGTGTGTGGAGAGAAAGAGAGACAGAGACAGAGACAGAGAAATCAACAACAGTGTTATTACCAGTGTTTCCTCCTAGTTGTTTCTAATGAAGCTCTATCCCACTGATGATATATTCAACATTTGATTTTCATGAGCCAACCTCCTTAATACAGCTGTCATTGAGTTTTTCTTACTGATAAACCTCAGAGTCCTAAGACCAAAGTAAGGTATTATATGTGACAAACCCTAAAATGTGGAATTAGCAAAGTGCAAGTGGGGTGGGATGCAGTGAGAATCCTTCTGTTTCATGCTAGGAAGTTAGCTTTGTCTTCATTATGCCACAGCTCAGCAGTTGGTTCAACTATTGCCTGTAGTCCCTTGGGACTCAGACCATATGCCCATGAAGTCTGTAGCTTTAGGCAAGTTGGTATAAAAATGTTGAGATATTGAGTTTGCAACTACTCCTTTCCTTCAATAAGGTGCCTCCAATAAGGTGCTGCAAGATAGCTCCAGTGAAGCTGGCTTATTTGAAAGCAAATAGGAAAGAACAAGACTGGTGTATGTACTCAAAAAGTATAATTTTCAAGATTTAAAAGAACATAACTTTCATTCAAGTACATAGTGATCATGTATCAAAATATTTTGCCTTCTAAGAAAGACATGAGAAAGTTTCTTTTCTTTTGCTAACTACATATATAGCTAGCAAAAGAGAAACAAACGCTGGACACGATATTGCTAAAGTCGATGAACAGTGGTTGATAGCATTCAGGGCATTTAAGCTATAACCTTTTTAAAAAGGGTCATCTTTTTACTGGACAGAAAGCATTTTCATCATTATAAGACAGAAACTATTTGCATTACTTTTGAGCAATCATTTGCATTGCAGTTGGGCAAAAATCACTCATAGTTTATCAGTTTTCTACAATCAAACATCAGTCTTTAAAAGGATGCAAAATATCTGAGGGCTAAGAAATAATAACTGGCCAGATGACCCTCAGATAAGCTTATTAAACAATTCCCTAAATTGATAACAAAGATCACTCTGTCTCTCTTATTTGTTTGCTTGCTTTACTCGCAAGTATTAGACTTTTTTGTTATCAAAACATAGTATTTGTATGAAATGAAGCACATCCTGTGTGGGTCTTTGTAGAAGATCAGCAAATTTTTGCCTTACGCTAATGCTACAGCACTGATTTGAAATCCTGGAATCTTTAATTTTGAATAGAGATATTCTAGAAGAACCAGAAGCATCACAGAAAATCAGATTCACCTTGTCCATGCAAGTGCCTATTCCCATTTACCCTCTTCCTTACAGAAACTCTTGGGGACTCTCATCAGCCTGGATCAGCTCTCATTTGGGCATCCTGGATTATTTTTTCTCTATTGTACCCCAAAGTAGAGTATCTAAGTCTGGGACTAAGAAACTGAAACTAAAGTGCAAAATCCAGATTCAAAAGGTATGACAAAGCCATATGCAAATGCTGTTGATTGTTGGCAAGCTTAGGAAGGCCATCATTTTCAAACTGATACACAGAGGACTAAGTTTTCATCAGAAGGACTTTGACTGATTAATCCTGATAGTGGTAGCACTCAAATTTTACTGCATATCAGAATTATTAGGGATCCTGTTAAAAGGTCAATTGCTAAGCCCCACACCTAGAAATTTAGTAGGTACAGGTTAATGCCCACTAATCTACATTTTTATAATTTTTAATCTTCATGGATTCAGAGGCTTGTGGTGTGGGATACTACTTTAAACCATTCCTTAGGTCTACACTAGATACAAGTACTCACACCACTGTAAATGCAACACTAGGAGAGCACACTCCTCACAGGATGGTCCTCTCCATTCTCACTTTGGTATCTGCCTATTAAAGACAGTGAATGAGGAAAATATCACACTGGACAAAGGATGGGGAAGCCAGGTTGGCTGATGTAAGAATTCATTTCACTATTAAGAAAGTAAATCAACTAATGGGCATCCAGCGGCTTTTTTGACCATACCTTTTCTCTTTACACTCCTTATTGAAAGGAAATGACATATAGTATAACAGTGAACACAATTTGCTATTTCTACTTTTCTCTTTTGCTAAGTGAGAATTTTACTGAAGTTGTTTCTTGTTTTTCCTTCACCATTGTACATCAAATATTCTGAGCTTAATACATTTCAGATTTAGATCATCTATTTCAGATGTATAAAGGGCTATACATAGATTGACTAAGATTAAACTGTACAAGGAATAGAAATACCTCTGAGACAAAAGAGTGGGACTAGGAAATTGCCTCTAGATGAACTAGTTATTTTGCATTTAGATCATTCCTATTTGGAAGGGCTGGAGATAAATGCATTTGCTGTTGTACATAATATTAAGAAAAATTATCCAATACTTGAAAAGAAGGGAAATACTCTTGCATGTTACATTGAAGCCATGTTAGAGCAGTACAGGGCATTGTAAACAACATCATGTATATGAGAAGAAGGATACATGTTTACTAGGAATCCAAGGGGTGAACTGTAGTAGAAATATTTTAACTTAATCACCTGATTAATTAGTTTATTTATGTTCTCATCTTCTTCAGGTACATTATCTCTTTCCTTCTGGGGATTGTACAACCCCCAATTCTAATGATGTGGTTCTCATTGTACATATACAGGACTGCACTTTTCTGTTATGGTAAACTGATCCAGGGGAAAGCGTTCAATTAAAGCTGCACAAAGAATCGAACAAAAAAAGTCTTCCCTAGGATTGTTTAAAAATAATATTTCAGGGGCTTCCCTGGTGGCACAGTGGTTGAGAGTCTGCCTGCCGATGCAGGGGACATGGGTTCGTGCCCCGGTCCGGGAAGATCCCACATGCCGCGGAGCAGCTAGGCCCATGAGCCATGGTCGCTGAGCCATGGTCGCTGAGCCTGTGCGTCCGGAGCCTGTGCTCCACAACGGGAGAGGCCACAACAGTGAGAGGCCCGCGTACCGCACAAATAAATTAATTAATTAAATAAAATAAAATAATAAAAAATAAATAATAATATTTCAGAAGAAATCTTTTGAAATCAGGCAATCTCTCCTAGAGGTGAGAGTTGTCAGATGTTCAACACAGGATTTGTTAGTTTCCTGGTAATCATTTGTGACCAAAAAAAATTGTTAGGAAGATCATATCTCGTTGCTTACACTTTGATATTGAGACTATTTTTTAATTGAGAAAATGACTCTGTCAAGGTACAGTTAACAATTTAATTCTAAAGGGAATTAAAAGATGGAATGGGGCAATGATAACAGTGTCAGCTTTGAGCCGGAGGGATGGGTGTGGCCCACACATCTGTGGTGAGCTATTCGAGTGAACCTGGGCAAATCCCTTCAGCACTCTGGTCTCAGGGTCCTCATCTATATAGTAAGAAAGATTACTTAAGGGTTATCCTGAGGCTCAAGTTAATTGAGGAATGAGCTTCATGCTACAAATACAATGAATGAGAATATGAGCTGAACAAAGTGAGGGGAGCTATCCTCTGGCATGTTCCATCACAGAATAATTCTTTATAACAACAGCTACCAGCTACTCACAGTATGAAATGTGCCAAGAGCCATACCATACATTTCATATATAATTGTTTATTTCATTTAATCTTACTCTCACTCTGTAACCTAGATCTTGTTATCCAAAATCGAAAGACAAATAATCTGAGGCCTAGAGAATTTGAGTAGTCTGAGTAAAGTCTCACCTTAAAGTCCATGCCTGGCAGTGACACCGAAAGCATGAGACATAAAAGGAGACATTGACAAATTGGACTCCTCATCGAATTAAAAATCCCTGTTCCATGAAATACCCTGGGAAAAGGACAAAAAGAGTATTTCCAAATCATGTATCCAACAAAGGACTTCTATTGAGAATACTTAAAGAACTCTCAAAACTCAACTATTGAAACAAATAATCCAATTAGAAAATGCACAAAAGACATGTACAGAAAATTCATGGAAAAAACATGTATATGGCAAATAGGTTGGGCAAAAGATGTTTTGTATCATTAGACAGGAGGGAAATGCAAGTTCAAACTACAGTAAGATGATGAAACACACCTATCAGAAGAACTAAAATTAAGCAAATAAAAGTAACACCTAATGCTGGTGAAAGTATGGAGAAACTGCATCACTCATACATTGGGAATGTAAAATGGTAGTCATTCTGGGAAAGAGTTTGTCAGTTTCTTTAAAAAAGTCAACATGTGCTCACCATATAACTCATCCACTGCACTTTGGGCATTTATCCCTGAAAGTGAAAACATATATCACAAGAAAACCTATGCATGAATGCTCGTAGCAGCTTGATTAATAATAGCTCAAACCTGCAAACAACTCAGATGTTCTTCAACAGTACATCTCACGTACCTGTGCCTGAGATAATATTTCATCTAGTTAGCACACACACACACACACACACACTCACTCAAGTAAGTGTATGTAAAACTAGTGAAATCGGAATATGGTCAGTTGTTTATTGATGTCACTTTGTTGTATCAATTTCTTGGTCATGTTAGTTTACTATAATACATAAAATCTTACCAGTGGGGAAAAGTGGGTGAAGGGTACATGGAATCTCTTTACTATCACTGTATAACTGCATGCTGATATTCAAAACTCTTAAAAATAAGTCTACACTGTAGAGTAAACACTCTGTGTTCACATCTGGGACTCTGCTTATTTGGTGAGTGACACTGGGCAATTTACCTAAGCTTTCATGGCTACAGTTTCCTCATCTGGAAGATGGGAATAGCCCCAGTAGTATTTAAGTCATAACAGTATTGATCAAGTGGTGGTAATATGTGTACAGAACTCAGTACAGTGCCTAGCACAGAGTCAGCAATCAATAAATTTATTATTATTAAAATAGTAAAAAAGAGTGCTAAGATTTGAATGTGAATCTAATACAAAATTTTATTTTATTAATAGTTAAAATGATGGACATGCTGATTATTCTTTCCTCTAATTTCCTTTAAACATTATCCATATTGGGTGCCATCACCCCAGAGATTCTAATTTAGTTGGCTTGGGATGAGTTCCCCAGCAATTGGCTTTTTGTTTGTTCTTTTTTTAATGCTTCCCAGGTGATTCTAATGTGCAGCCTTGGTTAAGTCCCACTAAGTGTGCATAATGGTTACGTGTTTATTTTGTTGGTTTAAAAGTTTCAAGTTGAATTAGTCCCAAGTTTGGTGACATTGCCAGTTTTGTTTTCCCTGCTGTGGCTAAGGACACAGTTTCTCAGAGGAATATTCACCTAAATAATTGTAACTACCCCTGGATGCATGTGGCTTTGATGATGGGGTCATTCCTAATCCATAGCTTACTCCTCAATCAGATTGAGGGAACATTTTCCCAGGAGGATGTTGGCACCCCTCAAGGAAGAATCAGCCACCAGGGCATCGACTCTCAGTTCTGCTAAGACTGAGCAGACATGAATGAGAACATTGAGAGGAGAACTTCTCCCACAGTCACCTATGAAGGACAATTCAGGGCCTCTCTTATAGAGCAAATTATGCTTTTCCATTCATACTAGTCAAAGGCAGACAAAAGACATGGGAAATACGCTAATCAATACCACTTGGCTGCTTTCAGAAGAGAGAGATTTAAAAAGAAGAAAACCTCCGTTTTTCAGTTTTTTGATATTTTATGTATTCTAACAAAACAGATGATAGTACTATGAATTAAAAGCATTTTTTTGTATTGCTTTCTTTTATTAAAAAAATGGCATGGAATTAATATAAAGACAATCTAACTTATTTACTTATTTCATATAGAACCTCTTCATTCCCCATCTGCCCACCCTCACCCTGAACACACACACATTGGGGACCTTCAAAGTAGGTGCCACAATCCTCTCCCAGCCCCCTCACTGTACGTGCAGGCCATACTCCTATGAAGAGCTGAAGTGTCCTCTCCAACCTTGAACCTGGATTGGCCCTCAGACTTGCTGTGACCGCATGGCCTGTGACAGCTCCAGGTCTATCCCTTAAGTTTACAAGATTCCGACTTTGTTTTTTGGAATTGTCAACAAGGATGCTTGCCCGCCCCCTACTGGAAAGAGGCCATGTGGAGAGGCTTTTGAGAGGAAGTACCGTCTAGAGGGAGAGGCTGTGAGCAGGGAAGCCTGGTCTCACCCCAAGTGAGAACCAAAGCCCACATGGGTGTGGGAGGCCTTCTTGGTGACCTTACAGCCCAATCCAGCACCAGCTGACTGCCACCTCCTGAGGGGTTCCTGTGAATGGTGTGGGGAGAAGGACTGTCCAGACCGACCTCAGAAGCATGAGAAATAGCAAGTCATTCGGGTTTTATGCCACTGAGTTTCAAAGTTGTTTGTTACGCAGCCACAGATAGTTGATAAACACATACCATCTTCCTGATTTTAGGAAGAGCTGATGCAACTCATGGTCACAGATATTTTGATCAGTGCTCATTTGTACTCAGTGTCTAAGAATTCTGTTATGTTTTTCTTAAGAAACATAGTTCTTGATGTTATCAACTTAAACACACAGGAACATATACCACCAACCACCAGCACTGCCTATACCACCAGCACCACCACCAGCAATAATACAAAAGTAGTGACTTGCTTTGAGTGTCCAGCTGGAGAGTGAGAATCAGTGATTATGTTATAGAATCAGGGATGACTCAACTCAGACATATAAATGTTGGTTTAAACTCTGGTTTACTGTGCCTGAGGTGGGTAGTTCATAGGCTCCATGGCCTGGCTACTCAAGAATGGTTCCTCAACACAGATTACACATCTATTCCCTCAATACTCTTTTTTTTTTTTTTTTTTTTTGCTAAGTTATATTAATATATATTCATCAATAGATCAATTTGAAAAATGCTGAGTTCTGTTAATTACACTATAGACCTGTGGTAAAAACATGTTTGAAGAGAAGCAATGTGAAGAAAGGGAGAAAAACATTTCATAGTACAGATGAAATGCCACATAATACAAAGCTGAGACAGAGCAAACTTATTTTGGGCTCCAAAATCGCTGGGATGTAGCCATGAAGTTAATACTCATGTTGCTGATGAAGGGTGTCAAACTGAACACTGTGGATTATTCTAGGCCATTAATAACCCACAATCTGCTTGGAATAACCATGGCAACACCAGCAGCTAAGTACAGTACAATCACCCTGATTACCATAGAATTAGCACAAAACAAATGTTTATTCTTTTCCTAAACAGAAGTATTATTATGATGATAAGAGTTTCCTATTTATCCCAGGTTTTCTCCTCATCACTCCTGCTCCAAACAATGGGAGAACACATCTTTGCCTGACATTTCTTTCTGATTTCTTTTCCCAAGAACCAAGGAGGGTGCAGGGCTGGCCTTTCATTTCCCTTCCCCTCTTGCCTCAGTCTGATACACTAGAAACCATAACACACACATTGATCCATTGATCACTATCTGGACGCCAGGATGGGATGCTATGTGCCTTGAAGCTTCAGATTCAAATAACCAAGCTGAATTGCTTGTTAATTGAAATCTTGTAAATTTTTATTTCTTTAGTAGTCATAGAGCACAGCCCCACGTGCTCCCAGCATTTATGGTTCATGGGGAGGGAGACACATCCAAGCCCAGGGCGTGTTACCTGCGTCTGTCCACCCTTGTATGGTGGGCACCTGACAAAGACACAGCCAGCCCAGGTGTCATGCCGAGGGCCGGCCAGTGGAAGCTGAAGTCTAGTCACAGCCTCTCTGCTTGCTGGCCTTGTGAGCCCTGACGACAGCTGGCACTCGGCTGTCCCCAAAACCCCCTTTCACAGTACCCAGCATTGCACTTCCACAGTGATTGAAGCAATTAGCTGCCGAGCGGCTGATGTACCCTGCAGAGGGCTGGTGGCTCGTCTGACACATCTGGGCACTGAAAGTAATTGAAACAGCTGCTTCTGCCCATATGGCAGCAAAAGCTGGTCGTGCAGAGTCTGCTGCCTGGGCTGCACCAACCTCGGGCAAATTAGCCATCATTAATCCCGGGATCTGACCAGCATATGCAGAGCCACTAATCAAGACAGCTGGGGGCAGGGGATGCTGAGAAGAAGAGTCCCTTTAAGATTTCTAAATGGCATCCCAGGTAAAAAAAAAAAAAAAAAAAAAAAAATTATAAAATAAATAAAACACACAAATCCAAATCACAGCCTTCCTCTTCCTGAGCACTTTCACTCCCCCCTCTGCCCCCCCACGCCCGACGAGGACGATCTGTGTCAGCTGGTGTCTTCGGTTAGAGATTGCTAAAATTGCAGTACAACTTTCGGCAAGTGTAACACTTCCAGTGCAAACCTGGCATCCCGTTGATTATAAATAGCTTGGCGTGTGGAGAGTGAGAATGGGGTATTGCGCAGCCTTGGTGCTCTGGTTCTGAGGCTGAGGGAACCACAGTAATCACAGCCCTGATGGGAGAAAGCGAGCCGCACCTGACCCAGGCGGGAGAGCCCAGGTGTTCTGCTTTCCCTCTGGCAGGCACGATGCTGACATTTGGAGGGAGAGGGTTTCCATCTCTGGACCTCAAATGGCTGGGCCATCCTTGATAGGGAATTTATAGACTAGGGTTTGGTTGTTGCAAGTGGGCCTTGGTGACAGGTGAGAGGTCAGGTGCCACCTGGAAGGTAAAGGGGAGCTCTCTCATCCGTGACACTGAGATCTATGACAGGACAGAGACTGTAGCTTCAAAAGACTGTTTTGCCTCAACTTCTGCATTGTGGGATGGGGCGGGCGGCTGTCTCCTTTACACCCTACCAATGGTGGGTGTCATTATTCAGATGGCTTGTCATTATGCCTGACAACACCCCCATGCATTAAAGAGGTGGTGTCAGAGCATCTGGGCTGGGCTGGCGAGCGGATGTGTAATCCCAGAGGTGTGAGTGCACTGCGGGCTTTATGCACTGAGTGTGTCACTAACCCCTGAGGCCAGAGGGACAGCCCAGACATGAAGGTTCATTTCTTTGAGAAATTTCTTAGATTGGAATAAGAAAATAGAGGTGCTGTTAGATTCATCCTCAGTTACCCTGGTTCCTGATTTCATCTCCGAATTCCACAGGGAAATACCTGCTCTGGGACAGGAGCTCTTGTCTCCGCTGTCCAGGTCACCTGCCTTCCTGGTGTGGGGAATGTTGACGTTTTCTCCTGATCATTATTCACTTGTGCTGAGCCATCTGCTGTGATAACAAGCATAAAACGAATAATAAATAACTCCTGCTGTGTGAGACATTTACTTAATTCTTTCTTTAAATAACTTAAACAGTTGACAGAATTTTTTTTCACCAATCTTGAGGTCATTGTGATGACCGTTGTTTTCTGGGAATTTAGGGACTGAAGGGGAGAGTAAAATCACCTCTCGTAAATACAGCAAAATAGCAGTTTGTCAGAATGGCTGCTTTGAAAAACATGGTTAAAGTGAAAGTAACAATTGAAAAATATTTTCTGATATATCTTGAAGCCCATTGTAGTTATTATTGTGCAGGATTAATTTTTCTCTTAATGCAGACATCAATGTTTTTTTTTTTTTTACTTTTTCCCCCCCCTCAGATGTTCCTTTAAGTAGATTCTTGAGGGCAATGGGTATGCCTTCCTCATTAACATATATACTGTTCTCTTGCCCTCGCTTCAGATTTATTCCATTTTGACTAAATTGCTTTATTGGCCACTTAAGTACTTACTACCATTTAAAAATAATATTTGTTGAAAAGTAACAATTGTTAATACTTATTAATTTACTTATCTGACAAACATTTATTAAGGACCTACTGTGTGCCAGATCCTTGTCCTCATGGAGCCTGCAATCTAGTGAGGGGTGATAAATGCAAAATACACAAATAAAATCCATACAGTGTGCCCAGTGTTGGTGAGGGATAGGGAGGGAAAATAAAGCAAGGAGAGGAAAAGGCACTTCTGGGGGTGTTAGGCAGGGTTGACATCTGAGCAAAGCCCTGAGGGAGGGAGGGCAGGAACCATGCAGCTGTGACTAGGAGGTGTCTTCCAGTGGGCAGAGCAGGTGAAAAGGCTCTAAGACAGAACTTGTGCTTGGTGAGTTGGAGAACATTTGGTACCCAGGGTGACTGGAGGGCAGTAGGTGTCAAAGATAAATGAAGCTGGACACCAGCTAAAACTGTAAGGACAAACCTAAATCAGTAATATACCATGGCAATGGGGAAAAGGGGCCAGTATGAACGGAAGTCAACTTTGATTTGGACAGAGGTGACTGGGCATTTTAAAGGGAAATTGAGGGAGTAGGGAGAAGGTAAGTGGGGGCTCAGGAGACTCAAGGATGTGAAAAATTACAAAAAAGTGGGGAGGGGTTGGTCCCTATAAAACCCATCTGGGTTTGCTAACTGGCACTTATGGAAGTTAGGTTCCTAGCCTCCCATAGAGGCAGGGAGACAGGGGCCCTATCCTCAGGGGCTGGCTGGAACAGACAGTATGTTCTTTTGGTAGCCCTGAGTTTTCTCAGGCAGGCACTTTAAGGGGGCTAGGGTCATCTTAGGGAGGTGTGGCCTTGAGCTGTTAGAAGCGATGTTAGTGTTTGTTCAAGTCTTTATAGGCTAAAGTCGAGGCCTGGTTGAGAAAGGGCTCAGAGGAGCTTGGCTGGAGTTTGGTAAAGGAGAGAATCGTTGTTGGGTGTAGGATGGGGAGTTGTAGGAGTTGAAGCAGGAAGAAGGGGGTGACAATGGATGGGGCATGCTCTAAAGTCTTTGTAGATGGAAAACAACTGCAGATTTTGGGCAGTGAAGTGGACTGCTATGTTCATATATTTTAACAGAATGTGTTGACTGCTCTGAGAATTGTCTGAAAGGGACAAGAAAAGAAGTAGGAGACCAGTTAGGAGGTGACCAGGAGATGCTGTGGCTTAAATGGTCATGGTCATTTTGTAAGGGACGTGGGAGGGTTGAATCTGTGCCCATGTTGAAGGTTGAACCGAAGGACAGGCTGAGGAAGCTGATGGAAGGGGTTAAAGAGAGTCGAGCATCCTTCCCAGAGTCAGCCAAGGTTACTGAATCCTTGCTCTGTGCCAGACTCTGTCTCAAGCACTTTGTATGCATTATCTCGCTCATTTAATTATCAAACGGTACCATGAGCTGGGTGTAAGGATCTCCCCCATGCTACGGAGTCACAGTAACTTGCCAAGGTCATGTCAGAGAATCAGTGACAGAGCCGGGGTGGGAGGGAACCTGGGACTGTGTGATTTCAGTGCCCTAGAATTTCATCACTGCTCTCCTTTAGAGAGCCAAGGGGAATATAAAACGGAGAGCTTGTTCTTAATTTGGCTTGGATTTTTCAGCCATTCCCTTCCGTGTTTTAGCTTTGGCTTCCTGCTTGGTGAGAACAGGGAAGGAATGATTCTGATATTATGCTTCAGTTTGTAGACCTTTTATTCCAAAGATGCCTCTATTTAAAAATAACAAAACATGCCTTGCCTCAGTGGTTCTTTATTCCTTCATCAAACTGGGATCCCAATCTCCCAGTAAATTATCTATTTTTCTCTATTTCACCTGTTGACTATACTGTGCTCTCCCATTTCCTTAACTTTTCTTTTTCATGGGATAAAAGTCCTTACCGAATACAGATAGAATGACTTCATCATGAGATCAATGTTTCCAAACATTATCTAGATAGGAACTGCTAGGACTCAGCTCGCTGAAGTTTATTTTCTTCCTGTGACTGTATACCCACACTGAGCTTAGGTGACGTCATTTAGAGTGACATTTCAAAATTCCTCAGATGTTTTTAAATGGGGGATTCACCTCTTCAGACTCTAACTTGACAGCAGCTAGTAAGTTAAGAGCCCATGTTCTGGAGTTAAATTGTCTGCAGTTGAATCCTTGCTCTGCAGTTCTTAGTTGTGTGATATTGGGTGTTCCTTTACCTCTCTGTGCTTATGTGTCCTTTTTTATAAAATGGTGATGAATAATATTGATATTAGAGAGTAGTGGTGAATATTAAATGAGTTAACATGTGTAAAGTCCTTAGAACTTGAGCCTAATAAATGCTAAAGAAATGGTAGCAGTTTTAAAACAATAATAATATTATATTATTATTCATCATTGTCATTACCATTACCATCATATAACACAACTGTGGCTAAAATGCACCTCACGGTGTTGGGGTTGATTAAAGACACTCAACTAGAGATCAGTTAATTGAGGTTGCCCACCTCAACAGTTTAGATGTGTTTTTCATCCAGATACAGGTACACCCTTTGCATATACATCTTGGAAAATTACTAAAAACATATGCTTTTAAATTATGGGTTTACAGACAATTCAGAGACCATGAGTAATTGTGATTTAATTACTGTTAGTTCTGACTAACAGTGTCGGAAGTGCTTATGAAGGGCTTTCCTATACCCAGCCCTAACATTTACGTGCCCAGGGAAAGAGCACAACTGGAGACCACACACTGAAATATGAGGGAAGGGGTCAGGGTGCACAACCTTAAAAGAATGACATAGTCATTGAGGATATGACATAAACTGGTTAGAACCAACTAGGTCCAAGATGGCAGAAAATTCGACTTTCAGTAGAGCTTAAACCTCATTATACACTCATTGTAATACATTAACATGCTAAATGACACACCCACAGAAGACATGACAGTTCTGAGGCTGACCATAAAAGGTCAAAAACTGGGTGGTGGCCCAGTTCCTTTAGATCCCCTCCCATTCCCCTGAAGTAGTTGGAATAATCCTCCCACTTATTAGCCTATGAAATTACCGAGCCCATTAGAAACTAACCACTGCATATTATGGGGCCACTCTCACTTTCCAAGCTGACCCCATGCCCTGGGGCCACTCCGCCTTTTGAGATGGGCTGCATTCTGTCTATGGAATGTGTATCTCTCTAAATAAATCCACTATTTACCTATCACTTTGTCTCTCACTGAATTATTTCTGCAATGAGACATAAAGAACCTGGGCTTCAGTTAAGTCCTGACACCAGGTGAGAATTTCAATTAAAAGGCAGTCCCAATAAGAACTTTGGCTGGGTTCAAATCCCATTTGAGTTGTGCAGTTTAAATACCATACATTTAAATATTTGAAAGATAAGACACCCTGGACTGTGAACCCCATGTCAGAGGACAATTACGTCCTCCTGGTCTCTAGGTGGGATACAGGATCATTGGAATTGCATCTCATGCTTCCTTTTTGCTCTGTAGGTTAACAGAGCACTTGCCTTCTGTCCCTGAAACCAGGATGACCTTGGAAGGCAGGTCCATAGCAGTAAGTACTTCAAGGAGCAAGGAAACAGTGTAATGGTTTCATGCTGCTATTGTGGTAAGATCCCTTGTATTAACAGGTCCACACAGCTCACCATCATACCCTGAGACACAAAACTAATAAAAGAGAGCATCTTCCTGCAGATTCCAGAGGAGTCTTATCTACTTGACTTCTCTAGAAATAAACCACAAATGGCCTTTGGGAAAAACACTGTAGGGCTCTCCTCAACCCACACACTGGGCTTTCTCCTTCCTTCATCCCTAACTTTAGGCTCCTAGAATGGCACTTTTCAAGAATGAGGGAGAGAAAGACAGAGAAATGTAATAGTATGTGATAAAGGCAGACTTGAAAATTCTCCTCACCCTTCACAGGTCTAATACTTCTTTTGTCCTTCCATATCTCAATGATGGGCAACATTTTCACTGAAAAATATGCTTCCCTGTTCCATCTCCAGGATAAACTTAGGCTTTCCTCCCTTGGCATTAGTTCATTCTGTGGAGAGATTTAATTAAGTTGTAATTACAAAAGAGGCAAGAACTAACTGCCCCTTTACATACAACACACTTTACAGATTCTAAGAGTGAAGAAACACCTAATACTGTGAACGAGAGAGAAGGACTCAGTTGTTGACTGAAAAAAAAACAAAAGGACAATGTGAGAGTTGTGAGTTGAATTTTATTTGGAGCAAAATGAGGACTATAGCCCAGGAGACAGCATTTCAGGTAGCTTTGAGAAATTGCCCCAGAGAGGTAGGGGGGAAGGGCAGTATGTATGTGATTTTGGTGAAGGGGGAGTAAATGCAATCAAGCACATAGTTTTTGCAGAATGTTCCCACTAGTCTCATGAAGGTTACTGTTAGTCATGGGGAGCAGACATAACCATGAAAGACTTTAGTGTTTTTTTAGGTATGAGGAGATGCAAGAATTGGGCTCATAAAATCTTTTCTTGAAAATACCTAACTATCTGAACACCTGTTCTGCTAGTTTTCCCCAGAGCACAGGGTGCCTTATTCCTGCTCTCCACCCTGAACTCCTTTCAGGGAGTGTTGAAGGTCAGCAGTCACAGTAGCTTGTGATTTAATCCTCATAGAGGTAGATGGCAAGTGCCAACCTTTAGTTGGCATAGTTAACGCACCCCATCCCATTGGCCAAGAGTAGCTTCATTTCAACCATTTCTTTAATATCTTTGTGGATAAAACCTCTTTACCAGCCAGTCTGGAGGACAGGAAATAACATTCAATGCAACATAATTTTCTTCCTGTGTGGTGGGTGTATGTGTGTGGGCACATGTGTATGTTTGTGTGTGTGTGTGAAAGAGAGAGAGAGAGGGAAAGAGAGAAAGAGAGAGAGATAATAAATCCTCTCTGTTCATTATAAGAATTTTTATGGTGGGCTGGAAGATGGGGTTGGAGGTGGTTCACAAGTAGTGGTACTTTATTAAACTGAAAGTTTAATACTTGAGAAAAATGCATGAGAACCTCAACATTGCTAAAGAGGCTGACAAATGAGGTTTTTTCCTCTCTGTTTTTCAGCTAATATCTCTGGCTCCTATTCTTTCATAGCATTGTGATAAGTAGGAGTAGGAAATCAATTCATAGGATAGAAAGACACAATCCAGTTATTTCCTCTTTTCCTTATTTGCATCTCCCTTCTATTGTGGTCCCTGTGAAAGGTGATCTTTATGGGCACTTAAAAGAGGAGAGTCAGCATCCCAATCACAAAGAATCTGATGCACAGCAATGTATTCAGTATCATTTTGCAAATTTCCTCTATGAAAGTTGATAAGTAAGCAGTAGAGTTGGAAAATGAAATCCTCTATTCACTTCAGATTCAAACTTTGTCTCAACCGCTGACAAAACATAATCAATCTTTTCATTACTCAGTGATGAAATCCAAATAAAGATCATATGCTTTGGCAATACTTTTCTTCACTTATTTCCAAGTGTATTTTCACAAGTGTATTTTCCAAGTGTATTTTCTTGCCTAATGACAAGAACTCTTGCAGATATTTTTACTTAATAGAAAGTACTCACATTTTCATTGATACAAAAATTGTAAGCCCACATATAGGAAACAGTGTTAAAAAAATGCAGTGAGTATACTCAGGACTAGAATTCTCTGAAATGTGATGTGTACTTATGCAATTTTCTCATGTTTCAGGTCAGATCTGTATTGTTTCTGTCCACAGGCTGGTGTGAAGCATAGAGAGTAAAAGGTAAGATACACTGTGATCTTTTTATGTTTATTTTATTTTTCTAGTGATGTTACTGAACATAAGTAATATTCCTATGCCCAATGCACAATGAGGCCAAACAAATGGAAACGTCAGAGTTTGCAGCAGAGAAAGTTTTACTGCAGGGCCAAGCAAAAAAGAATGGGTGGGTTGGTCTCAGTAACCCTGAATTCTCAGATGGTTTTCAGGGAGAAGTTTTTAATAGGCAAAATTCAGGGTGAGGGCTGCAGGGTGTGTGACTTTCTTCTGATTGGTTGGTGTTGAGGTAACAGAGTGGTGCTCCAGGAATATTGTGCTCAGCCTAAAGTTACTAGCCTCCACCTGGGTGGGGGCCTTAGTTCCTGCCGAAGAACTTAAAGATATTATTATGTTTATCCCTTCAGGAGGAACCAGGACCTTGCCTCATTGCCCAGGGGCAGGGTTACTGATAAGGATTAGGGTGTGGGCAGGGCCGGCAGTACTGCAATGCAGAGATCATCATCAGGTGGTGATGGGCAAACTGTGACCTCTGGAATGAAGAATGTTTCATCAAGTAGTTAATATCTTCCATTTGTTGGGGGTTTTATTTCTGCAGAAGAGCTCAAATATATTGTTACGGCTATCTATTGCTGGGGAGTCAGGACCCTGCCCCCAACATGCACTATATTTTCTTGACTGCTCCTCCCTAGTTCCCACATCTCCTCCCTTCCCTGATTAGCAACTATTTGAACCTGCCCTTTGGAACTCAGGGAAGGGGACACAACACGGCTTTTGTGCCCAGAAGCTCCACAGGGTCCTGCTCAGTTTCAAAATTATATAACTTATTTTTCCCAGTATGTTTCTTGAGTGAACTCTAACTAAAACCATTGTTTCCCTGGGTGTATGTTACTGGAGACTGAGAGGAAGGATGCTAATGCAATGCCAGTCATTTACCCATTGTTTCCAATACCAGTCATTTACTTATTGTCTCCCAGCTTCAACCCCCCCCTTCTGTGATATGGAGGGGGAGACCCTGAAACCACATTTCAGCTCTGCCAGCTGCCCCTGGTAGTATCTGTTATAGGCTCTGCCAAAGGTGGGTGACAGGGTGAGATGGCAAGACTGGAGAATGAAGGAGGGACTAGATCTTCCCCCTTTGCTTCCTGTTGCTTTCAGTGTTGCTATAACAATGCAGTTGCTTCCTGCCCCTGTTTCATTTGCCACTTACAGAATCTGTCTCATTATGCCTTCCTAGAGGTTTGAGCAGCAGCTCAGAGGTGGTCCTTCATTGAAGGTCCGAGCCTGAACACCATGGAGATCCTCCTCTGATCTCTCAGGTCCCATAACCACTTCCCTTTATTCCCACAGTTATTATCTTTGGGTTAATTAACTCAGTGGTTTTTTTTCTTTGTTTGTTTTGTTTTATTCTTTTTTTTTTTTTTTCTGCGGTACACTGGCCTCTCACTGTTGTGGCCTCTCCCGCTGCGGAGCACAGGCTCCGGACGCGCAGGCCCAACAGGTCATGGCTCACGGGCCCAGCTGCTCCATGGCACATGGGATCCTCCCGGACCGGGGCACGAACCCACGTCCCCTGCAACGGCAGGCGGACTCTCAACCACTGTGCCACCAGGGAAGCCCTGTTTTGTTCTTTAAGCATTCTAGCACCCATAGAGCAAATTCCTTATTTTAAATTCCGGACCCTGGCATACAACAAGGTTATTTATTCCTGATGATGCAGAGGTACTAGAGGGAAATATAAAAAAATTAAGATACTGTCTGAAAAAAATTTTACTAGAGAGATTATATATATATACATATACACATATATGTATACATAGTTATATATAAATTATTATTGATATTATATACAGTTGATTATATATAATTAATATTGTATATATATGTGTGTGTAGTTGAGTCTCATTTTTTATGGTAATTATGTTCTATAAACTCACCCTGAACACTTGATGAATGCTGAATCATTGTTCCTAGAGGAAATACAGGGTTAAGTTCCTGTAAGCCTCTGGTCTCAACATTTTAGTCAACCAATCAATGCATAAATTTTATGTGTGTTTCTGTTTAAAACACCTTATTTAATATATATTGTTTACTCATTAACATTTACACTCATGACCAACATTACTCATGCCTGAATCAAGCTTATCTAGCACACATATTTTCTCCATAAAGCACACCACAGCCTTCTTGCACTTAAGATCACTAGCATGCACTTTAGCTCTATGTTTTGGGGGTATTTTAAATGACGAAATCACCAACAAAAGACACAAAATGCAAAATCGAGTGAGATGTACGGTGAAACGGACACTTGTTTACAGTATAAGAGCAGAAACAAGAAGACAGAACATCACCTTGTTCAGCCTTGGCTGGGAATTGGGCAGATGTCAGGTGACTCAAATTTTTTGCCACTCTGCACATAATATCACAAATGAACACAAAAGTGCCTTGAGTAAATGAGCAAGTAGGTAACTTGGCAAATGTCGAATCTGTGAATAATGAGAATCTACAATCTGTTCATCTATGTATTATCTATCATCTATCATCTATCTATCTATCTATCTATCTATCTATCTATCTATCTATCTAAAATCTCCCAGATGACCTCTTGGTTTTGAAGCAAATGTTTACTAATAAAAGCTTATGTTTTCTGCTTTTGGCCCAATCTTCCACTGAGGACTTCTGGTTGTCCTGCAATGTCACCACCCCCAATTCAATATTTTGGGGAATGGAGCATGTTCTCTGGGATACTAATGAAATAGCTACATTTAACCTATATTTTGTTTGTATTTTCTCTTTGCATCATTGTTTGAGAAGGCCATGTCAATATTACTGAAGGCAGTAGTCACCTTGGTCAGGACAAGAAAGATTCCCTTTGATCCTTCCAAGCCACCCGTATTCTGGATTAGTGTGGAAAAAGTAAGTAGGAAAGAAGTAGGAAAAAGGATCACTCTACAACTCTGTGCTATTAAGTATTTAATTACAAGGTGAAATATAACCTAATGGAAATCAGGAAATTGCATTTCTATAGACCAGTGCCAGGCTGATAGCCTAAAATGTATCAGATCTTTAACAAATGCAGACCTTGGTGCACGCTTTTTGTTGCCCATCCATCCGATTCTTCCCCACGGCATCCTTCAGTAGCAAGACAGTCATATATGTCAGGTGAGACTTGACCTGTCCCAAGTCCAGGCTGGAGAATTTTAATCAGTTACCAATTGTGTTAATTCCATTTCTCTAACCAGGGGTTATTTGAGAATGGACCTGTGATGCAATTCTGGCCAAAGGGGAGTGAAGGTAAGTCAAATGGGAGACAAAGGACCAAGAAAGGGACTCTTTTTTCTGGTAGTGGCCATGTTGTGCAAAGATGTGAGCTGTGATAATCATTGTCACATGAGGGGACAGCCTAAAGACAAAAGCCAGCACACTGAAGATGCAGTGAGGAAAGTTCTTGGGTCTTTGATGATGTTACTGAGGTGCTCTCCTTCTGAATTACTTGTATGAGATACTAAGTTATTTTATTTAAACCATTCTGAGATAGATCTTCGTTTACTTTCATTCAGTAGTATGCTAATTGATTTACAGATTTATTTGAGGAGATCCAGATTAGTAAAAGTAGGGTAGCATGGTCTCAGGAACTTGTGGCTTTGGAAAGCTCCTTGGGGGGTTCTGATTACAGCCTTGGGACCAGTCCCCATGATAAGATTTATTAACTTGGGTCAAATATAGGAAGAGTAACTTTGTACGCTGAGTTTGAAGAATCTCACTTGAATCATAGATTGTCCTGGTTTCCTTCTCCTCTTTACCTTAATCTGCCCCAAGCATTATAATTAGAACCTTGATAGTAAGTGTCAGATGTGGGCAGTTTTCAAGGGGCTCCAAATCTAATGGCCTTAATCCAACATAGAGGGTGTCCTTCATTCTACCCTCCTCACCTCATTCTGCTTTTCCTGTGCCTTTTACCAGGTGCCTAATCCAGCATTTTGAGAGGTTGGACCGCTTGTTGACCATGCTTCTTACTCAGAAAGTATGCATATCTCCTCTTTTTAAAATGTGCACCTTTAATTTATATAATACAAATTTCTAATGATGTAGCTCTTTCTTACACAAGTGTAGATATACCGTTAGGTAAATGGTGCTTTAGAGAACTTAAACACAGATGTCAAAGCCTGATAAAATAGAAATAATTATAATATAGATCTCATGTCCTGAGATTCAGCTGGGCCAGAATTTGCAAATGGACCTTAAGTGCCCATGCAAGTCTTTGGTAGAATTATGTAAAAACTCAGCCATTCTTTAACTGGACCACCTCCCTTTTCATCCTCTATTTTCTGCTTCTCTGCCCTGTTAGTTCTCTAATTCTCTGACTTCTGTTTGGCTCTATATCTTTATTCTAATTATCTCATCAACTGCCTTTGGTTTGGACATCCTATTCCAGCCAACCTGGCACTTCCCTTGGACTTAATTCTGATATTCAGCAATTGGCTTCTGCAGCATATTCCTATATTTTCATTGCCATTAAAAGGTGATATATAGTTATTTTTCTTAGAGGGTATATTTGGATGGAGGACACATGGCAAGAGTTAAGACATACACAATTCCTAGAACTCAGGACACTCCCAAACACATACTGCTTTTAGAATTTTGCAAATTGTTACATAGGTGCTTATACTTCCTAGACCACTAATAAAAATATTAGTTGTATTTGCAGAGATCTTGAGAATTTTCATAGCAACTTCACATTCAACTTTTGTGGAGAGATGGGAGATGGCTAACGGCCAGTGGTGTTTTTTCCCCATTCATCAAAGCATAAGCAGAATCTCAGAAGTGGTCAGGGAGTAATCCAAGGTCACACAACTTGATGAAGGTGGAGTGACTATGAGAGCTCAAGTCTTCTGATTCCTGTAGTCTCTCCTATTTCTGGCTCACCTCTTGGGATGTGCCAACATCTAGGAGGCCATAATGGGGCTTCTGCAGACCACTTTTGTTGTACTGAGACAATCCTGGGTTAATCTGGCTAAACAACTTCAAGTTTCCAAATCTAGTTTCCTGACAGATACTGCTTAGTCACCTCCCTATGAATGTGGCTGGAACTCCTAACAATGCCTGTTAGGCATTGTAACATTAGGCATTGTAACATCCATACAATGCACAATGCCTGTGCATTGTATGTCTAACTTACAAAACAAGATGTTTAGTTTAAAGAAGTTCCTCTAAAACGATAAACTAGTGATGGTCAATATGCCCATCCTTTTATTATATTGCCAAGAATTTTGATTGAAGATAGAAATGGGGATTATATGTGCAAATATTCAAATTCAATTAAGAAATAGTTTGAGTTCAACCAACACATGCTTGTGTTTTCCCAACCTAAACTCGTCTTGAAGCTTATTCTCAATTATAAAATAAAAAATTCATTATAGATCTTCTGTTATCATCTGTTGACTCAAGAATCACCCATCTGAATAACAGATAAAATGTACACTGCCTCAGCCCCTCTTCCTTACCTGGGCAGGAGACTAGCTGTGTAGGATGACAATGTCACCTGGTAATTTCCCTACTTCCATTACTTCTGCTTTAGCTCAGAGTCTTTTCTGGCCTCCCTGTTATCTGTAATTCCGTGACTCACTCCCCTCCCTGCCCACAGTGTTCTCTGTTACCCACACAGGCATCCATATTAAAGGACAGTAAATTTGACAGATCTCTTGGCTGCACTTGTGTTCCAGGTGCCAACTTTTTCCTTCCCCTGCCCCTGGCTCCCAGCTCTTTTTCTCTATTCGCATTTGCTAAGTGACTGTGGCTGCCTCCTGGATCTGTGGTTGATTTGGGCTTCCTGGGTTTTGAATCATGTTATCCACTAGGCTAAGTCTTGCAGTCACCTTCTAATTTTCCCCTTTCCTACTGTTCCCCGACAGAGTTACATTCCAGTTGGTTCCAACGAATACATTCCTGGTTTGTTCAAAACTGATGAGATATCTCATTCTCCATGGCCATACATCCACTGTATCCTTCTTTTGTCCTACCTCTTCTCTTTTCTTTAGCTTGCAAATATCTCTCCTTCCATCTCTTAATGACACTTGTGAACAATTCAACATACCTTGGTCATGAACAAGGAACATTTGAGTTGGGTAGTTATCTGCTCTGCATCAGCAAATGAAATATGTGATTGCTAAAGGGAAATTGAACATAGTAAAGAGTTAAGGTGTTCAAGATTTATGGTTGCCAAGGTGGGAGAGGGAAGTATTGGGAATTTTGGATTAGCAGATGCAAACTATTATGTATAAGATGGATAAACAAGTTCTTACTGTATAGCACAGGGAACTATATTCAACATCCTGTGATAAACCATAAAGAAAAAGAATATGCATATGTATAACTGAGTCACTTTGCTGTATAGCAGAAATTAACACAACATTGTAAATCAACTATACTTCAATGAAGTTTAAAAAATAGATAAATACATGAAGAAGAGTTAAGGTGTTCAATCTATAGAGGCTTTTAGTGCTTATAGTGAAAGAGTAAGACCTTAGGGGAACGGAACATTGTGCAACCATGTAGTTACGGTTTACCAAGGACTTCTAATTTCGTTTATTGTTCTTCAAAATTTCTAAATATTGTCAATATTTTAGTAAATAACACTAATTTAATTTGGTAAGCAGTGCAATAAAAATATACAGGTCATAAGAGAATAAAAGTCCAAAAGTTGGAGAATCCCTAAATACGTTATATATTTTGTCTACTCACAAAGAAGTGTCTCTAAGTTTTTAATATGTATCCAAACAAAAGTCTCAGATTGATTTGTGGCAAAGATAGAAAATAATTCTAGGTTCTAGTTCATATATTCTATTTGCCTACGATTAAAAAATATTTTTCAGAAATGTGTTGAGTGTACGATATGCTAGGCTTTCCTAGTATTGTCTTACTTGATCAATGTAACCTCCACAACCCTCAGAGAAGGTAACACTATTTCCATGAATGCTCATAGGTTGAATAAGTGATGAAGCAGGAATTTGATGTAAGTTTGCCCAACATCTAAACTCATTTTCTTGCTGGTATAACACATAATGATATAATTATACATACATACTTAATTATGACAATATAATTATTAATATGAATATAATATTAACATGAAGGACAGATACAGCTATGTAATTCATTTTAAATCAGAAACACATCTTTTATCACTTCCAAACTCATTCACGTGGATGTTGGCAGGATTCAGTTGTTTCCATGTTGGCTTGAAACCTTTCCTTGCCACGTGGGGCTCATGGAAGGGCAACTCACAACATGGTAGGTGGCATCCTGTGGAATGAGGGGGAAAGAGAGCATGAGAGGGTCTTATTGCAAGCTAACCTGGAAAGCACATTCTATCATTTTGGTCCATAATAAATTCACCAGAAAGGAGTTCTAGAGGAGGGTTAGGAGTTCCAGCCACATTTATAGGAAGGTGACTGCAGAAAAGCACTCTTACCAGGAGGTGGTTTCACTCTAGGGCATCTTAGAGGCTGCCGACCATAAACGCTAATGTAAAACATAAAACACCCTTCTTAATAATTCATGTGTTACAGGAGAAAACAATATGGAAATTGATAAAGTATTTAGAAATAAGCAACAAAAATGGTTTTATATAACAAAACTTGTAAATGCAGCTGTAAGAGTATTTTAGAGTGAAATTTGAATGCTAAGTGCTTATATTGGGAGGAAAACAGGGTTAAAAATGAATGAACCAAGAATAAACTTAAAAAGAAAAAGAAGGAGCAAATGAAAAACAAAAATTAAAAAAGAAAAAAAGATGAAATAATAAACAAGCAATATGATCCCTAAAATAATCAGGCTTGGGTGATTTTACAGGTAAGTTTACCAAAGCTTCAGGAGAAAGATAATTCTTATATTTGCAATAATTCAGAAACTAAATAAGAAGGGAAACTACTCCTGTTCAATTCATTTACAAAGCCAATATAATCTTGCTATTAAATATAGATAAGGATAGCATAAGTCACTAATAGATGTAAAGGTAAATGTTCCATACAAAATATTAAAAAACTAAATACAACAATGTACTAAAAATAATGTATTGCAAAAGAGTAAAATTTAACCCAGGGATGAAAAAAATTGTAATATTAGCATATTTATTAATGTGATTACTGATTTGTCAGATTAAGGAAAACATTTAAATCTCAGTACATATAAAAAATCATTAGATCAAATTCAACAATATGATAAAAACTTTTAGTCTACTATAAATGGAAAGGGCATTCCTTACTTGGTTAAATGGTTTCTACTAATACTACAAAACAAGGAAAATTCTTAAGATTCATCTATTTAAGATCAGGAACAAGACAAGGATATCTGCTTTTAATGCCACCATTCATCATTGTGTTGAGGGTTCTGGATAATACAATAATACTAGGAGAAGAAATATATATTAATATTTGAAAGGAAGAACTGACATTATTCATAGTATCTAGATCAACTGTTAGCATTAATAAGGAAGTTCAACAAGTTTGCTAGCTTTAAGATCATAATAAAAATAATAATATAAAAACCAAAAATGATGTTACACACCCAGAAAAACCAACGAGTTACTTAGTACTGAATCTAACAAAAGGAAAATTCTAAATTAAGAAAAATTATTATGTTCTTGGATGGGATGTTTTAACAGTATAAATATTTGAATCTTGTTAAATTAAGTTTATAAAATAAATTAGATGTCAGCTAAAACCCCCAAAAGATATTTTGTTTTTTTTGGTTACACTGGACAAGTTGATTCTAAGATATTGGAATAATTATACATAATAGATATTCCAGGAGCAGACCCAGCAATCTATGTGAACTTGCTATATTACAGAGGTAGCACTGCAAATTAATACAGAAATGATAGACTATGTCATACATGGCATGAGGACCACAGGATATACACATGGGAACAGTAACTAGAAGCAATACTTTCAAATGGATTACAAATAAAACAATGAAAACTAAAACTTTAAAACCTTCAGAAAATATAGAATAATCTGTTCATATTTTTTTCATAGAAAACATTTTATTACATAAGATATACAAATTACAAATAATAGATAAAAATCAGGATACATTTGACTCCTAAAATTATAAACTTCACTATAACAAAACCACTAATAAAAGTTGAAAAATAAGCCTCGCATTGGCAAAAAATATTTGTAACCCAAAACATAAGTTAACAATTAGTAGTCAGGTTACATGTGGAATACCTAGTATTAAGCAAGAATAAAAACAATAGGAAAGAAGCAAAGAATATGAACAGATTGTTTACTGAAGAAGAAATCTGAATGGCCAATCATATGATAAAGTGTTTAACCTTAATAGAAAACAGGGAATTGAAATGTAAATATGCTTTAGGGAAACTCCTGCCCATGGCAGATGGATATGATGACAAAGATGTCCACAGAGCAGTGCTTGTAACTGTGGAAAATTGTAAGTAACCTGACTATCTCTCATAATGGATGGAATAACACACAACAATCAAAACAAACAGACCATGAATATATGTACTAATGTTACCATCTTAAATAAATGAAACAATACATTAACAACTTAAAATGTAGTGGAAATAGCAAGATATAGAATGAAACATACAATGTGGTAAATTTATTTAGATTAGATAAATCTAAATAAATTTATTATTTATTCCATAATATACATATTTATTGTTTTCCACAAACATCACCTGAGCACAAGGCCCAGACCCAGAGATGAGGAACTGACCTACAAACCACAGCCCTGTTTGTAAAGAGCTGTTAGGTAATCTTAAACTTCAAATAAAAATAACCAGTTTTCCAAACTTCCCAGACACATATGTTTTCATCATTCCTAAAGATGTGGAACTCATACTGGTTCTGTGAGTACTTTCCAAGGTGGGTCAGGCCACTTGGATGGATGCAACCTTGAAAGAACTGACTAGTTTAGTAATGGAAGTCTACCCAGAAGCTAGGAAGAAAAGCACATACTTCAATTCTCTATTGAATTAATATAGTTGCATAACACTGTTTGTGGACCCAGATGTATCAATGTTAAACTGTGAAAGATGCATGGGTATTATAAGCACCACCTCGTTTTGGGGAGAGGTAAAGAGGACTGGGGACATGTTTGGGGGCTCCGCTGTGCTTTGACTTTGATGGAGGTGATAATGGTGAGAAGCTTGTTGGGACTGTTGGTGTCAGTGCTGAGCCATGCCCAGCTCTGCCCATTAGCTGTTTGCAGTCATCTATCTCAGAGAAGAGAGGATGGGCAATCCTAAAACTTCAGCTCTCATGGGAGCACTCACATGGTGGTGCTTACTGTTTACTACCTCTTCCTTGGGACCTTCATTACAGATGGCTGGGCAGGAATCCATCTCAAAACAGCCCTTCCTCCTCTTGAGCACATCATGAACCTAGGGTGGAGTAACTCCCTTGTATTCTCTTAGCCTCCATTGTGAGTCCCTAGTTTCTGCTAGATTCTTCATGACCAAACTTCTTCCCACACCAGGCTTCCATTGTCAAGCTGTTTATTGACTTTTCAAGGTTGTTTCCATGGTCAAAAAAAATATATTGTAGTATTTTTTTTAAAGAATTTTCTATATAATTCTTATTGCTAGCTTTAACAAAAGATTTCAGAGAAAAAATGCTCCTTAGAGTTAAATGTTCATACACTAGAACATGTTTACATCTGTATAAAAATTTAATTTCCACTGAGATCTGATGGAGAAAGGTTGAATGGCTGGGTAAGTGAATTGGAGAGAATTGCTGGCATGCTTTGTCCTCCAGTGTCATTCAAATGTTGGGAGAAGTAGCCTGCCCATAACACACTTTTCTGTATCAATAACATTCATAATAGATATGGCCAGCCCCATATGACTTAGTTTTTCTGTTAAGCTCCTGATAGACCACTTCCATTCCAAGGAGAATGTTTGAGATCTAGCATCATGGAGGGAAGCATGAGAAGGTGAGGGTGTAGGTCAGGGAGGGGCAAAATTCCTTGCAAGGTCAAATAGGAAATATTTTAGGATTGTGAGTAGTACTGTCCCATTCCAACCTTTCATTTCTGTCACTGTTGCATGAAAGGAGCCATGGGCAATATGTAAAGAAGAGGGTGGGGCTATACTCCAATAAAACCTTATTTACAAAAACTAATCTGTGGACTGTAGTTAGACAGAGCCTAGTGGGCGACTGTATCCAAAATCATTCCCCCTTGAGTCCTGAGATTGGACCTCCTAAGTGAACTGTGGAAGACAGGAGGAAAAGAAGTCAAGCAAGGAACTTCAGGAGGGTGAATTTTCCTGAGTTAGGAAATACAAGGAGCAAAAGTAGGAAATTAGATTTTAGTTTATAAAAAAGGATGTAGGAAAAAAAAATCCCCAGCTGGCCAAAGGCCCAGGAAGAAAATTATCTGACAATTTTATTTAGGAACTGCAGGGCAAACGGTTTCTAGAAAGTCTTGTTGAACTTTTGCAGGAAGAGAAGCACATAGAAGTCAACCATATTTGTAAATGGAGTGGAGTGACAGAGGTTTACTTTTTGGTTAGGTACCACGGTTCCATCATGATAAAGCTCAGAGTCATCCCCTTTCTCAATGTGATCTCTTCAGAGAGCAAAATCAATAATGTGTCTGTCTTAGACCCCTGGATGTGATATGTTTAAGGCCTATCATGACTTTTATAAAAACAGCAATAAATGCCCAGATAAATGAGCTGTTCCAAGTAAAATGTGAGTATTCTTTTAAAGGGGCTGAAGGCAATCTCCAAATTAGTAATTTACCTCCCTGGATCAGTGAAGCATGACCAGTATTCGCTCTAAGATTGGTTTGCCCAGAACGACTTCAGCAGACTAGCCAGTTAGCTATGAAGCATGATTAAAATAAGAATCACGTTGTGCCGAGTTTCTTCTCTTATGTGAATAAGTTCAGCCAATATAGAATTTTAGTCCCATGATGATTTCAGCATTGTGGACTCTGTCATGATCCCCAAGGGCATGCTGGAAACTTTCTTATGGCTCTGTGGAGTAAGTGGATCCAGAATAAAGCCAGAGGCAAGAAGAGGCGAGCAGAGGAAAAGAGGAGAGGGAGAGGGAAAGGAGAGAGAGAGAAAGAAACAGAGAGAGAGAGAGAGAGAGGTAGCTGATGAGCTTCTCTGAACTCCAGTATTGTGATATCCCTGAATCCCATTTAGCCCTTGGCATTTTAGTTATATTACAAACTAATAGAAAATATTGAGGTATAGCTTATATTATAAAACGTATAGACATTAAGTGTACAGCATGATACATTTTAGCAAATGTATACATTCTTGTAACCCACCACTCCTTTCAAGACAAAATATTCCCATCACCCTATAAAGTTCCTCCATGACCCTTTCATATCAGTTCCCATCTTTCACCCTAGAAGCAACCATTGTTCTGATTTTTATGTCTATAGATGAGTTTTGACTGTTCTTGAACTTCATATAATGGAATCATTGAATGATTTCTCTCTTGTGTTTCTTTTCTTTCGTTCAATATGTTTTCTGTGTTGTTGCATACGGCAATAGTTAGTTCCTTTTATTGCTGAGTTTTAAACAGTAGTTAGTTCCTTTTATTGCTGGGTTTTAATTTATAGTATCAATATACTCCAGTACCTGTTGATTGGTATTGGATTATTTCTAGATTTTGGCTTTTATGAATGAAGCTAATGTGAACATTTTAATAGTCTTGTATAAGGTTTTGTTTATGGACATATATATTAACTTGGTAATGAGAGGGTAAATACCTAGTAGTACAATTACTGTTTCCTGGGCTAAGTATATAGTTATGTTTATTAGAAATTTCCAGTCTCCAAAGGGGTTGTACCATTTTACACTCCTACCAGCAATGCATTACTGTTCACTTGGTTTACATACTTGCTAATATTTGGTTTTCTTAGTCTTTTTAATTTTAGCCATTTTGCCTATAAAAGTCAGTTACCCTTTTTTCCCCCCAATTTTTTTATTTTGATACATATAACATGAAATTTACTATCTAACCATATTAACATGTACAGTTCAGTGGTTTTTAATACATTCATGATGTGCAACCATCACTACCATCCATCTCTTTAACTCTTTTCATCTTATAAAACTGAAACTCTATACTCATTAAACATTAACTCCCCATTGCCCCCACCTCCCAGCCTCTGGCAACAACCATTCCACTTCATGTCTCTATGGTCCTACTCAAGTACTGCATCTAAGTGGAATCACTTGTCTTTTTGTGACTGGCTTATTTCACTTAGCATAATATCCTCAAGTTTTATTCATGTTTCAGCATGTGTCAGAGTATCTTTCCTTCCAAAGGCTGAATAATATCCTATTGTATGTATATACCACATTTTGCTAATTCATTTATTTGACAATGGACATTTGGGTTGCTCCCATAGTTTAGCTATTGTGAATAATGCTGTTAAAAATATGGGTGTACAAATATCACCTTGAGATCTTGCTTTCATTTCTTTTAGGTCTATATCTAGAAGTGAAATTGCTGGGTCACATGGTAATTCTATTTTTTTTTTTCTTTTGAGGAACTACCATACTGTTTACCACAACTGCTGTATTATTTATATTCCCACCAATAATGAAAAAGGGTTCCAATTTCTTCACATCATCTCCAAAACTTTTTGTTTTCTATTTTTTTGACATTAGCCGTACTAATCGGTATGAGATGATATCTCGTTGTAATTTGGTTTGCATTTCCCTAATGATTAGTGATGTTGAGTGCCATTTCATTTCATTTCATTGGTCATTCATATATCTTCTTAGGAGAAATTTCTATTAAAATCCTTGGTCCATTTTTGAATTGGGTTATATGTTTTTTGTTTTTGAGTTTTAGGAGTTTTCTATATATTCTGGATATTAATCACTTATCAGATACATGATTCGCAAACAACAACATGATTTCTGTTGTTGCTGGTGGTGCTGTTGACTGTGCCTTTGGTGTCAAATCTGAGAAATCATTGCCAAATCTAATATTATGAAGTTTTGCCCTGTTTTCCTCTAAGAGTTTTATAATTTTAGGTCTTACATTGCATCTATAATCCATTTTGAGTTGCCTTTTAGGTAAGGGTTCAACTTTATTTTTTCTGTGTGAATATCCAGTTTTATCAGTATCATTTGTTGAAGAGACTGTCCTTTCCCCATTGAATGGTCTTGGCACCCTTGTCAAAAATCATTTGACACTATACGCAAGTGTTTATTTTTGGAGTTTCTATTCTATACCGTTGATCTATACGTCTGTCTTTATGCCAGTACCACGCTGTTTTGATTACAGTACCTTTAAAGTAAGTTTTG
The DNA here is from genome assembly GCF_949752795.1 of Hyperoodon ampullatus. NCBI lineage: Eukaryota > Metazoa > Chordata > Mammalia > Artiodactyla > Ziphiidae > Hyperoodon > Hyperoodon ampullatus. The sequence goes on from NC_136916.1 coordinate 76,055,750, forward strand.
AAATCCAGAACTGTGAGTCTCCAGCTTTGTTTTTCTTTTTCAAGATTGTTTTGGCTATCTGAGGTTCTTTGAGATTCCTTATGCATTTTAGGATGGGTTTTTCTGTTTTCAAAAACATCTTTGGGATTTTGTTAGGGATTGCACTGAATCTGTAGATTGCTTTGTATAGTATTGACATCTTAACAACATCAAGTCTTCCAACTCATAAACATGGTATGTGTTTCTATTTATTTGTATCTTCTTTCATTTCTTTCAGCAATATTTTGTAGTTTTCATTGTGCAAATCAAACTTTCTCCTCTTTGGTTAAGTTAATCCTTAAGTATTTTATTCTTTTCATGCTATTGTAAATGAAATTGTATTCATGATTTCCTTTTCAGATTGTTCACTGTTAGTGTATTACAATGCAACTGGTTTTTGTGTGTTGATTTTATATCCTGCTAATTTGCCACATTTATTAATTCTAACTTTTTTTTTCATGGTTTTCTACATATAAGATCTTTGCTCATTTTAAAAACATGAGTTGTTTATAGGGGTTTGCAGGATTTTCTTCAGTGTATTCTGGATATAAGCCCTTTGTCAAACACATGAGTGACAAATATTTTCTTCTAATATGTGACTTGACTCTTCATTTTCTTAATGACATCTTTTGATCATTGGAAGTTTCTAATTTTGATGATCTCCAATGGTAATAGACCCATTCCCAGCTAATATGAACATTGGTTGCTAAAGGCTTATGGCAATAGCTTTCTCAGGAGAATTGTTCTCAGCCAAAGAGAGCCATCTCATCTAGAAATAACTGGGATGCCATGCTCTCTTCTGAAGTGGCTTAGAAAAATGACTGGCTGTTATTGCAGTACAAAAGGTCTGTCCCTTGACCTCCATGTGGGACAACACTGAGGGGCCATTTGTGTCCTGGGGCTCCTTGTAGGATTAGACAGAGGCTGGACTGGAACTGACCCCACTTCTTTGCTGAGCTTCCTCCACTGCCCTATTCTGCTTCCCTTACTTTGTTACAGATGTCTCTTGCAAGCATTCACTCAATAAATGACTCACACAAGAGGCCCCCTCTCAAACTCTGCATTTAGGGAACTCAACCTAAGACACCAATTTATCAATTTTTCTTTTATGCTTAATTCTTTTTATTTTGTATCCTAAGAAATCTCTGCCTCCCTCATGTTGCAAAGATATTCTTCTATGTTTGCCTTTTAGGGGCTTTATAATTTTAGCATTTACATTTATGTATATGATCTATTTCAAATTAATTATTGTGCATGATGTAAGATAGGGATCAGGTTTTAATCTTTCCATAAAAATATCCAGGTGTTCTGGTCATTTTTCCTCTTTTCCTTGTCCAAATATGTTTGCACCATTGTAAAAAGTCAATTGACCATATATTTGTGCAACATTTGTTTTTATTTTTGCTTTAAGTAGTTGGCATGGTTTTATATTTCCTGGTACTGAATGGTCCTGGCTAATTTAGAGTTTCCTTTTTATTTGTATTTCCAACTAGTGTTGCCAGACTTAGCAAATAAAACTATAGGACTATGAGTTCAATTTAAATTTCAGATACACAAGAAATTTTTTTTTAGTATAAATATGTCCCATGCAATATTTGGGATGTACTTATACTAAAAAATGATTAGTGTGTTTCTGAATTTGGAGAATAAATAAGTGTCCTGTATTTTATCTGATGACCCTATTCCCACTGGACTCCTTGGATTCTGATCTAGGCTTCCCATCACCACCTGTTGTCTGCCTGTTCTGGTCTCCCATGTACCAGCAAGGTGAGCTTTCTTTTTTTTTTCCTAATAACTTTTTAATTAAAATATTGTTGATTTACAATATTATATTAGTTTCAAATGTAGACCATAGTGATTCAGTATTTTTACAGACTATACTTCATTATAGATTATTACAAGATAATGGCTATAATTCCTTGTGATATAAAATATACCCTGTTGCTTATCTATTCTATACATAGTAGTTTGTATCTCTTAATCCCATACCCTTAATTTCCCCTCCCCGCTTCGCTCTCCTTATTAGTGACCAGTAGTTTGTTTTCTATATCTGTAAGGGTGAGCTTTACGATCCTCTCCTCCCTGAGGTGCTCCATTCTTCCTGTCTGGGAGGCTGGAACGGACAGTTCACACCCTCATCACTTTCTTTGACTCTCCTGGCTGCCAGCTACTGAAGCAACTGGATTATTTTTTAAACAACGTTCCCCTTCTGAAGTACAAATTCAATGTTATTGACCTGTAGGAGTGTCAGAACAGAGAGGTGTTGTGACTTCCTAACTCTCATCAACAGTTGGCTTAGGTTCAGGCCAATCAACTCATATCCTCACACCTGGAACTCCATGACAGGGCTGTAGCCGTCCTATGATTACTGAACAATTCCAGGCTGCCAGATTTGGAGAAATTTAATCTGCGATGTTGGCAGCCTGAGGACCAAGTTGTGGGCTGCTGAGGATACACCTTCCCTACCTTGTACACATTTCAGCTGCACCGTATGAGAGTGAGAGGCCTGGAATTTCTCTCCATAGAGACTGGGACAGGTACAAAGTGAGGCAGTCAAGGTGCAGGAAGAATCACAAGCCCACTGTTCATTCCATAGTAATGTTTATTTCCCTCACTGGGAAACTGGAATTTCAAAGTACAGATGTTGTCTTTTCCACAGAACATTGTCTGAGCTTCTTACATGGGATAGATTGAATGTGAAGCCATAACAGGTAACCAGCCAATGGCTTCTTACGGATTCTCAGTAACAATACCATGTAGCTTAAGCTTCATAACCCCTGTGAGTGGGTCCCTGTGAGTGCTGGGCAGTGCCAGGGTGAGACCTACCCAGGGGAGGAAGAAGCCACTTTGCCATTGGAACCATTGTTCATAAGCATTTAAGCAAACTCCTTAGGCAACCACAGAAAAATGGACCTTAATTCCAAGTCTCAAAACCTCGTAATTTCTTTTCTTATTCTAAATGAATATTTCCATTCATAACTAATTTTGTATTTGTAATTCATTTTTTTCTTTCTTTGAGAGGGTCCCTCAAAATGTATGTGCTTCAGACTCCATAAAGCCTTGAGGGCAAGGATGGGGGGAATGTGTGTGGATTCAGGTTCATGGCTCCAAGACATGGTGGAAGCATGCCTCACTGTCTGTCTACCTGTCTCACAACCATCAGGCCAGTCTCTACTAATCCACAGCTCTGAGAATGGGACATATTTAGAATCTTCTTCTATAAACTTTCTGAAGGGATCATTCAAAAACACCTCTTTCTGCTCTAATCTGCACACTGTTCATACCCTCTCCCTTCCCAACACATTTTTTAACCATCCAAACTGCAGTGATTTAATTCACATATATGTGAACCAAAATTACTTTGTTTCTGTAAAAGGTATCCAGGTGTAAGCTTTCACGGACTCGAATTTTGTATAAAAAATACACAAAGATTTTGATCAATCCCTTTAATGCACTTACTGCAAAGGCTCATGTATTCTGAGCGTTTATTAACTAAAGAACAGAGCACAAATCACTGGTGTGCAAAAAATATATAAAGTTATATCTTAGTTTATGAGTATTTAATACTGATTCTAATACAAACTCATGTGAAATCTAAATCAAAAAAATCTCTTAAAAAAGTAAATTATTCTTAGTCTAGAATGATATTTGGCAGTCTCTAAATTTAGTTCTCCTAATTCTTTTGAAAAATTATGTTTATGTACCATAAGTCTATTTCTGATCAATTTCTAGAAATAGTCTTTCTGTATAAATTGTGGTATATTTACACTTCACTTAAAAATGACTGGTTTTATTATCACCAGAATTAGGGAATGATAATTTTTAACTTGTTTTGTCTAGAATGATTAACCGGTTACAGAAATTTAGCAGCATAGAGTATAGATTTTGCTAAATGTTTTACTGTGATTGCATTTGTTTCCATTGGAATTGGAATTAATTGAAAAATCATTCAACTAATCTTATGATTGAAAATAATTATAATCATTTAAAACTATGTTTAGTACTTAGGAAAGAAAATAAAAATATTATGGACTATCATTAAAATTTCCTCCTGTGATTAATTTATATATATATTTATTAATAGGAATTCTTTATTCCACATGATAAAATATAATTATACTTAAGTACACCTTATAAAATGTATTTATATATTATATAAATAATTTATATACAATATATCATTTAATCTTCACAACAGTCTCATGATATAAATAGAGCAGGCAAATTTTTCTTCATTTTAGATGTCAAATATCTTAAGAGTGGGTGAGACAAAACTGGTGCTTAGATTTCCAAATTTCAGCTCAGAACTCTTTCTACTTAATTTGGTGTGCTACCTCTTTCCCTTTATCCTTTTCTTCATCCTCCTGATCTCTTGGTATGTAAATACTCACTATGTGCTCAAAATTATACTTAGAAATGTACTATAGACATTGCCTTCAATGAGTTTATAGTGTAGTTGGAAGGCAGAATATAGCAAATTATTTGCATATATATGCGAATACACACATATATACATGTATATACACATATCATTAAAGAATCACACAAAATTGCGTATCAAGAGCTTTTTCAAGGTATGACTTATATATTTCTTTTGAAAAACTATTAAGTGTTAGACACTGTTAGGTTCCAAATGGAACCTACTGACAAGAGGCCTGGCTGAAATTTAGACAAGGAAGAGGGCATTTGGGTTGATGAAAGGAAAATAACCACAAACTTCATGAATTGGATCTTTAAGTAGAGTGATACTAGGATATGCAGTGAGAAATTGACAGGTGGTCAAGAGGTAGACGTTTGGAGGCAAGAAAGATCATGGGTGCCTTGGACACCAGTAAAGCTATTTGCCCAGAGAAGAGGGATTTGGTAAAACAGTATGGATTTGAAAACAGAAATGGGGACAAATTATGGAAGGCTCCATATTTTAGGCTAACTGCAATTTCATAAATGATAATGCTCAGAATTTCACATTTGACTCTCTTTTACTCTCTGTATAGATCTTTGATTCCTGATCCCTTTGAAAATCAGTTTAAATAAGGAATTTCCCCACATTACTGTACATATGAGAACACACAATTTTACAAGACTTTTAGAGAGCTCAGAGGCCCCTGAAACCCATCTGAGGACCTGTAGAGTTAGAACATCTTCCTGGATAATCTAGCAAGAATTTCAATCTCTACGTCTTCCTGGATAATCTAGCTAGAATTTCAATCTCTCTTCTGAGCTCCAGATCTACATGTTCAATTGCCTAGTAGACACCTACACTTTGATGATAATCTTAACATGCAGCAAATGAGACTCATATGAATCATTCAGTAAACCTAACTACAGTAAATGGTAGAAAAGTAGATCATTCACATGATTATCTAAGTTAGAAATCCAGTAGACTTTCTTGGCACCCACCTCCTCCTTTCTTTCCAATTCCAGTTAACCACCCAGACAACGTTTCTTTCCATCTGGAGTGTTCCTTCCATCGTTAAGTGTTTTACCATTTCACACCTAGATTGCCACAACGACCTCCCAACTGCGGTCCCTGCGTCCAACCTTGCTTGTCCCTTCCAGTTCATTCTCCACTCTCCAGTTCTTGGAAGAGTAATAACTTTAAAAACAAATCCAATCACATCATTTACCTACTGAGAATTCTTCCATTGTTTCTCCATTGTTTTAAAGAATAAAATTCACACCCCTTAGCATGGTGTGGTTTGGTTTCTGTTTTCCTTGTTGTGTTTCCTGCCATACACATGCTCACTCTTAACTCCAAAACTTTGCATTTTTAATTTAATTTTTTTTTTCCTGCCTGAAAGGCCCTAAGACTAAGTCTTCATCTTGCCAACATCAGTTTATCCTCAGAGTTTCAGCTCCTGAATCACACTCTTGGGAACGCTTCTTTCACCTCTCCTGCTCTGATCTGAACTCCATTAGGGCATTTTTTGCATCAGAATTTCTTGTTTTCTTATCTGTTTCTTCCTACGTTTCTGACTTCCTTAGTGCCTGGAAAGTTTCCTTTGTTCCCAGAGTGATATCCCAGAAAACAGGCATTTGGTAAATATCTGGCACCTGAATCTAAGAATGAATACATTCTGTAGGTCAGTGGTTTTCAGTCAGTACCCAGATACTCCTGAGAACACCTCAGTGATGTCATAAAGAATGAACTAACTTCTTTTAAACAGTGAGGATTTAAGCTGCCTGAAGAAACCATTTATTTCCTTTGGTTAATTTTGTTTCTGCTTAGCAATTCCAGTAAGATTTTATTTGCCAAAATTTACACCTTAAAAAATGTTTCTGTAGGCTATTAAGAAATATTTTTGAACTAGAGACCAAAATAATGCTAATACTATTTTAGCAAGAATTATTTAGCATAGTGAGCAACAGGCATTGCAAAGAGGCAAAGACATGTTTTGGTCAGTAATGAAGATTGACAAAAGATTTAAAAATTTTTAGAAGTATCCAATACAATGTTAACTTTACCTTTTCAACATTTCTCTTTTATGTAACAGAGGGCTTTGGAATAGGGAGTTTTCATTTTAACCTGTGTTCAGTTTCCTATTTTGGCAAAGTTCAGCATTCTAGAAGTCGACGATGCCACAAATTCAATATTTTCAAATTCACTGCAGGATCCAGGCAAAAGGAGAAAGAAAACCTCCTCTGAATGTGTTCTAAAAGTGTAGTTTCTACCTTTAAAAACTGAAGACTCACCTGTGGTTTATTGTCTCACCCAATAAATGTTTCAAAAAAGTTGGACAGACTTTCAGTTTTGAATAAAATACCATTGACATTTCACATTCTTTACGTCTGAAGTGTGCAAAAGTGGAATGGTCTTCCCTAGAAGGGAAACTCTCTTACACTTCTGTGTTCAAAAATAAACAAAAATTCCCTATTGGACGATCATCTAAAAAGTCCCAGTCTATAGAAAATATATACTCTGACTTTTAAATGTCGACCAGCCTTGGAAATCTATATGACATAAACTTTTGCCAAAAAATCAATCTTGAGTTATGATTTGATTAGCAGAAAATTGCTATCACATTTGTTTCTACATTTGTCTACCTCATGTCCTTTTCATTCATAGGCTGGCTGATTCAAACCTTCTTTAAAAACTCCCTGAGAAAGTCTGTGACATTAAAATGTCCTTTGATGCTCTTTCACTAAGCAGTGAATATTAACAGTTATGGTGACCCTGTTCCCTAATGTGTCTCAGCAGGATCAATAGCAGTTAAGTGCCACTGTTTTACAATTAAAAAGGGGATCATTTTAAATTTAAAAGCTCATAGCTAATTTTCTTCTTGGCACTTAATGGCGTAATTCATTTTTGAAAAGCCTCATTGGGAGTACATAGGTTTTTTTTTTTTTTTTTTTTTGGTGTCAGCATCGGAAGGAGCTACTTTTAGTACCTCTTGTTGTCTCTCTGAGATGATTTGGAGCATTCCTTCATTAAGCTGCCTGTAGGGCATCTGTAAATTTTTCTCCAAAATATGGGACCCATGCAGTGGAGCTTGGGCAACCATTGTAATTCTCCATAAAACAATTCACCAGCCATTTTCATTGGGACTTTCTTCCCGAGTGCTGCAGTTTTTAGCCAGTCTTTCCTTTACACTCACATTTTTTTATTCCTGATTGTTGCTTTTCTTTTTGGTGACCTCCTCCTTTTCCCCATTAGGAACCCAGGCACATGACAGGTGGTTTGGAGCAGTGCATACATATTTCCAACATTTAATTGGCTAACATTATGCTGAAAATGTCATTCTGATCCTACCTCATTGACATTGCAGAGAGCCTGGCTCTCTCTCTCCACAACAATGGCTTTCCTGGTTCCCAATTACAACAGTAACAGATGCATCGAGTTACGTATACAATATATCCCTGGGGATAAGCAGTCAATATAGATCCACTTTGGGGTAAGTCTCCTGTCTGCTTACGGAATTTACATTATCTTCAGGCAAAGAAGAGATATTGTCTGTCATTTATATTTGCTGCTTGAAGCTTAGAAGAATATATTAATGCATTGGGTATTTTTTTGGGTTATTTTAAAAATGTCTAGTTAAAAAGCAGAATATATCCACCAGTTTTGTCCTAAATACTACTTCCAATTAAAGAAGCAAAAAACTGAATGTTGATTGTATGAAAGGCACTGGTGCTTAGCCCTTTATACGTCTTTTCTTTGCTGCTCATTCTACCTTACAAAATGGACATTATTGTTTATAAGGTACAGATGAAGGCATTGAATCTTAGAGAGGTTAAGGTACATGATTAAAGTCACACAGCTTACAAGTATTGCAAATGGGACTTGAGACTTGAAGTCTCAAACACCTCATCTTTCAATAACATGGTTTATCACACCCATTGAAACTGCTTTAGTCTATATATCTTAGACTTAAATCGAAAAATAAACTCACCAGAATTTTGGGGCTTTTCAAAAATATTTCCAGGATACTAGTTATTAGAAAATTAGGACCAGCCAAAATACATTGCCTAAGTTATTCTCCATCTAAAATTTGATTTTTTAGAAAATTATTTTGACTTTCGTTATTACAGTATGTCTGTCACAGACCATGAGCTCTTACTAATTGAAGACTACATGAGATATTTCATTTCATTCATTTTCCTTCTGAACTGGATAATTTTCTCTGTAAATATAAATTTTTGACTGAATGCTAATGTTCCAGTAAGGAACCCTAAACAAGCAGGATCCCATGTATATTATATTAGAGATTGGAATAAATGGAATATTAGGGCAACCAAGGGCCAGTGTTCCCTGAAAATATACTTAATTCCTACTGAGGAAGTTTGCCCTTATTTATGATGCCTGTGTGTAAAAATAATAACAATGGAGGAGGGACATTCATGGATATTATCATGTCTTATGGAAAACTGGCTTTAATTAAAAAAAAAATCTTCCTGTGTACAAAAATTCATTCTTTTTTTGTTGATTTTTTTCTCTCTTCATTTCCTTTTTTTTGTCCTTTCCTCTTTCCTTTATTCTTTCACTCCATTCCACTCTCCTTTCTTTTACTTCTTCTTTTTCTTTCTCTCTATTTAAATTTTTTTCCCAACGTTCTAGAACCCAATACACTCCTTGAATTCACTTGCCCCTTCTCAGCAGACATCCCTGAGTAAGTGGCAAAAATGACTCTTGCCCCAGCCTTGCAAGGGTAAGATAAAGATATGTCATCTGTGCACGCGTTCATTGAAATGAAATGTGACTCCTGGGGGGGATGCTGCCACCCAACTGGTCCATCCTGTAATCCAAGCCCGAGTCAGAGGACGTGGCGCCTGCAAGGCAAGTGAGTGGCTCGGGTTCCCAGGAGCACCCTGGGCTAACCTGTCACCCGAACAACACAATTAGCCACTGACATCAGGTGCCGCCTGCTTCCTGCCACGTTACGCTTCTCACATTTCACGTAATGGTGTTTGTAAAGTGCTCCCCCTTTTCAATTAGTCAACCTCGTTCTCTCCACTCCCCCATTCATCCGTGCAGCTGCAGGAACTTGGAGAGCCAGCGGCTGGGCTGGCAAACCGGAGACTCCGCTCAGCACAGCATCCCATCCGCACCCAGGGGTGACCAAGCTGCTTAAAGCCTGTCATTAAGCATCATTTATTCCACAGGCTGTTGATGAAGCCAATCAGTGCTGTGACCTCTCTTTCGTTGGTGTTTAAAGATGAGACGAGGGAAAGCTTCTGTAAAGAAGCTCCAGCAACTTCGTCACCGCATGTGTCCATTTATGACTGATGCATCCTGGACATGGAAGGATTCTGGAGTGGCTGAGCCTCGGTTTCACACTCTGATCCTCTTTGAAGTAGTTGTACACTGCCCGGCTGCTTTGTGCATTCAAGACCCCGCTCCTCCTCATCCCTGCAATAAACAATACCTGCTCTTTTTTTTCTTGTAGTAATTCTCTTTTTTATATTTACATAAAGGGGCTGCCCTCCAAGTGGGCATAAATGCTGACTAGGGTAGAGTTACTGTGTGCTTGCCTGGATTGCATTAGCTGCTGTTTACTCAGGGGTACCCCCAATGCCTCTGGTCTTCTCAACTAAAGCACACTGTGTCATTTAAATTTACATTGTGTCATATTGCACAGGGGTTATGACACAGCCAGATGTATTTTGACATTATGCTTTGGTTTTTTTGTCCTCTAATGGTGCTTGCAGGAAAAAGGGTAGCAGCAGGTGTGGCAAGACCCCTAGGAGTGAGGGGCATGGATTCAGGTCCTACCAATCTTATTCCTGGTGAAGCCATGCCTATTATTTGGTGTCCTGAGTCCTTAGTAGTACCATTCCCGTCCACTATTGTGATTTAAGTTTGTCCATTCTTCCTGTTCTGGGGAGAGGTAACTCATGTTGGTTAAACACTAATAGGTGATTTGCATGAATTCTACAGAAACCCTGTGTCAGTCTTGTTCTCATTTTACCAAAGGGAAAGTGGCACTCTGTCTTTATGAAGCAAAACCACTCAAGGCCATTTCCTTAGAGAATGGGTGTTGGCCCTGAACGTGAGTCTCCCCCCAGAATCATAGGATTTGGGGAGACATTTGAAAAGCAAAGGGTCAAATCTGTGTACTGTTGTTTGGCAGACATTCACATGTGCTGTACAGATGTATCTTCACTAGTATCACTTTAATTAACTGATCCTCAGAAATACCTCACAGAGGGGGTGAGAAGTGTTCCTACTTTGTCCTTGAGAGTCTTTACGTGGGTTTGGGTAGAGCAGGCCATCTGAACCAGAGGCTCAAAATCTGTCCTTTGTCCAACAAATCACATGTTACCTATAGCATACCTTCAAACACAGTATGTTGTAATTCTACAAATTTGATCATCAAAGACCAGCAGTCTGAACTGGCTGTTTATTTGATTGGCTACTTCTGAGTCCTGTGGAACTACATGACATGTTCTCAGGAAGGGATGTCTGCAGAGATCCAGGTGGGGGTGTAACAACTTTTCTGTGCCCATGCCAGTTTGGGGGATAACTTCTGCTCATAAGCAGAGCTGTTTCTGCTGCTCCAAAAAGGGAACCACACTCAAAAACGCATTTGACAATAATCAGAACAACATTTCATTTTGACTCTCTGAAGTTAAAATGGTTCAATAAAGGTATAAACTTTTTTTGTAGTTTTTCTGGTAGTTCTGAGATGAAACTGCCATGTTATAAACAAACTCATGAGCAGAGAGGTACAGTAGAGGGAAAGGTGTGGTCAGGAAAGCCAGCTCTGCTCTTTACCAGCTCCAAGGATATAGGCATGTTGTTAATTTCAAGGAGGCTCAGTTTTCTCTTGCAGAAAGTGGAGATGAGAAATATCTACCTTTTGGAAATAATCTCTGATATGTAATGGTCAAATATATTTGAGCAAAAGTCAGTAAAAAACAAAAAAATAAAATGAGGCTTCTTTACTTTTTGAGCGTTTGAATACATTAGTATTGAAGATATAAAATGGTGACGTGGCTTGGCCTGAGTTTCAGAAGGACGACTCTGGCAGGGTTAGGACAAATGGCTGGAAGGTGAAGAGACTGAACAGAGGGATGAGAAATGATGCAGGCCATGGGGATGGATGTGATGGTGTGGACGTAAGCAACACTGGAAAAGGCAGAATAGACAGTAGTTGGTGCCAGGTAAAATGTCAGGGGTGCAAGAAAGGGAGAAATCATTTTCCATTTTCCTTGGGATGTGGTGCTAAAATCCAAGATAAAAAACCATGAGAAAGGAATAATGTAATGAAGAGAAAGAGGAAGGAAGTGGAGAAAGAGGCAGATTCGTTGCCTTGAGTTCCTATTACGTACCAGAGATTTTTAATGATTTATGGGACACTAGGAGTTAAGGACAGCACTTTGGGTATCATGGTATGCGGGTCTCTCACTGTTGTGGCCTCTCCCATTGCAGAGTACAGGCTCTGGATGTGCAGGCTCAGCGGCCATGGCTCACAGGCCCAGCTGCTCTGCGGCATGTGGGATCTTCCCGGACTGGGTCACGAACCCGTGTCCCCTGCATCGGCAGGCGGACTCTCAACCACTGCGCCACCAGGGAAGCCCTGGGTATCATTTTTTAAAAAAGCTATATAAAGCTTTTCTTGGCTGTGTAGAAGCATTGTCTCCCTCTTTTACTATCACTTTACCGGTGATAGTAAAGAGAAGTGTATGCCCAGATTGTTCGTTGTCCATTGGTTTATTTTTAGGCTTTTAGTAAGCACTTACTCCATTCCAGGCATTATGTTATGCATTTTACTTGAACCAACTTGCTTAATCTTCCCCCAAACCCTATTAGGAAACAATGATTATTTTTCAGCATGGAAAAGAGGTGAGATAACTCTCCTAAGTTATTTTGCTAGAACAGTGGAGCTGGGATATAAATAGAAATTGGGTTGATGCCAGTTTCAAGCAGGCAGACTTATTCTGGTGTTTTGTTTACATTGAAAATGTTTGACATATACCAGGCCATTCGTCAATCCAACTGCCTTCTAGGGTGCACCTGCCCTGCTGTAACTAGGGAAGGGCCTCTGACACAAGCCATCCAAAATACTCAGGAGACTTTTAAGTGAAATAGTAAAAAAGACCAGCAAAACGAATGTGTCCTCCTAACTCTGTTTTATTCTATATCTGCTTGTGCCTCCAGCCACGTTGTAAAGGAAATCAATTATTTTCTCTTCTGTCTGAGTTTCAGCCAAGAGCTAAAATGTCTACCCCTTTTTTTCTTAATGAGGGGTTTCTGGTTAAAAAAGAATCTATCTCCTTTATTTAATAACAGGGAGTTGGGGTTATAGTCCTGGGTTTAGTAAGAAGTAAAGTGAAACCACATGGTCTGCAGGTTGAAGGAAGGGAGCCGGTACTCACATTGGTATGAGGAAAGCTTGTCCAGTACCACATGCAGCTCCACTCACCCTTCTGACAGCTGTCTCAACCGTCCCCGTGACACCAGGACACCAAGGGTCTCTCTTGCAGGTCACAGGGCTGCTGGACCACAGACCTTTTGTGTGTCTCTCTGACCAACCTGAAAGTCCTGAGTTATTCCATCTCAGGCAAGTCACTTCATCTTTCTGGTTTCAGGTCTTTTATCCACAGAATGAGCTGCTCCAGTGACCCTGGTCTCCTCGCTTTTTGCTAAGCCCCTGGCCCTGGATCCTTGCCTCCAGCTGCTGCTTCTCCCCATCATGCTATGGCCTCCAAATTGCACCATCTCATCTCCTCCTCTGGGAGGCTGACCCTGATGGCTCTCTCACCACACATGACCTTCCTGCCTCCTCACCCCTCACGACACTCCATCTCCCATTCCCCACTCTATCCTTTGTTTATTCTCAAACACCATCGTTGTTTAGCCTAATTTACTTAAAATATATTTTTAAGCATTTTTTACATTTATATAAAAATTGTACAGAAAATAAAGTTCTCGTAGAGCCCTCCTCACTTCACCCTATTATAAATATCTTGCATTAGTGTGGTACGTTTGTTATAATTGATGGAACAATTGATACATGATTATTAACTAAAGTCTGTAGGTTACATTAGGGTGCACTCTTTGTGTCCTACAGTTCTATGGGTTTTGACAAATGTATCTACCATTGCACAGAATACAGAATAGACCTACTACCCTAAAAATCCCCTATACACCGCCTATTCATCCATTTCTCCCTGTGCCAAACTCCTGGCAACCAATTATTAATTTTTCCAGAATGCCATATAGGTAGAATTCATACTGTATGTAGACTTTTCAGATTGGCTTTTTTCACTTAGCAATGTGTACTTAAGGTTCCTTCACGTCTTTTCATGGCTTGGTAGCCCATTTCTTTTTATCACTGAATGGCAGTCCATTGTATGGATGTATCACAGTTTGTTTATCCATTTACCTACTGAAGGATATCTTAGTTGCTTCCAAGTTTTGGCAATTATGAATAATTTTTTTTTTTTACTTTTATCATCTCATTTTTTTAACATCTTTATTGGAGTATAATTGCTTTACAATGGTGTGTTAGTTTCTGCTTTATAACAAAGTGAATCAGTTATACATATACATATGTTCCCATATCTCTTCCCTTTTGCATCTCCCTCCCTCCCACCCTCTCTATCCCACCCCTCTAGGTGGTCACAAAGCACCGAGATGATCTCCCTGTGCTATGAGGCTGCTTCCCGCTAGCTATCTATTTTACGTTTGGTAGTGTATATATGTCCATGCCACTCTCTCACTTTGTCACAGCTTACCCTTCCCCCTCCCCATATCCTCAAGTCCATGCTCTAGTAAGTCTGTGTCTTTATTCCCGTCTTACCCCTAGGTATTTCATGACCTTTTTTTTCCCCTTAGATTCCATATATATGTGTTAGCATACGGTATTTGTTTTTCTCTTTCTGACTTACTTCACTCTGTATGACAGACTCTAGGTCCATCCATCTCACTACAAATAACTCAATTTCATTTCCTTTTATGGCTGAGTAATATTCCATTGTAAATATGTGCCACATCTTCTTTATCCATTCATCTGTCGATGGACACTTAGGTTGCTTCCATGTCCTGGCTATTGTAAATAGAGCTGCAATGAACATTTTGGTACATGACTCTTTTTCTATAAACATTAAATGGACAGGTTTTCTACTAGACATGAGTTTTCAACTCATTTGTGATGATACCTAGGAATATGATTGCTGGATTGCATGGTAAGCCTATGTTTAGCTTTGTAAGAAATTGCCAAACTGTCTTCCAAAAGGGCTGTATTAATTTACTTTTTTACTTAATTTTTAAAAATTGAATGTCTCATTAGCAATTATAAAAATGTGTGTTTTTTATAACATCCTCAATAAAGCAGTTTGCCAAACTTTAGGATATTTACCATTCTGATAAGTAGAAAATTGTATTTCCAGGTAGTTTTAATTTATATTTCTCTTTTTATGAGTGAGTTTGGTATTTTTTCATATATTTCAGGATCACTTGGTTTTCTATTTAGTGAACTTGTAATTCATAGCTCTTGCCCATATTTCAATCAGGTTCTTGGTCTTTTTTGTATCTATTTCAACAGTCTATATATATGAATGATGTAAATCTTTCAGCAGTGATATAAATTGCAAAGATTTCCCCATTTGACATCTGTCTTTTTACTTTACTTTTGGTGTTTTTCTTTTATTATTTCTTTTATTATTCTTTTTGTTTTTCTTTTATTATTTTCTTTATCATAGTCAAATTTACAATCCTTTCTCTTATTATTTATTGATTTTGAGCCATAGTTAGAAAAATTTCCCCTTTTGAGGTTATAGAAAAATGTATCCACTTCTTTTTAAAATCTGTTATCCATTTGGAATGTATCATGCTGTAAAGTGTGAAAAAAGATCAAATTTTATCGTATTCCATATGGTGATCCATGATCCTAATATCATTTATTAAAATTTCTATACATTTTTCACTGATTTTTGAGATGTCATTTTTATATATGCCAAATTTCCAATTGCACTATTTCTGCATTTTGTTATTATTTTATTCATCTGTTAATTTATGCATGTATCAAAACACTGTTTTCTTTACAGATAATTTATAACATTTTAATATCTGGTAAGACATATTCCCCCTTACTGCTGCAGAAGAATATTTTTAATCAAATTTTGAGATATAATTTACATGCAATAAACTTCATCCATTTAGACAGATAATTCAATGCATTTGACAAACATATTCAGTTGTGAAACCACTGCTACAATCATGCCAATAATTTCCAGCATCAGCAGATTTCCTGCTGCCCCTTTGCAGTCTGTTCCTTCCTCTGCTTCTAGAAAGCAGATGATCTGTTTTTTGTCAATGTAGATTTGTTTGTATTTTTTTTAGAATTTAGTGTAAATGGAAACATGCTGTGTTTCTCTTTTATATCTCATTTCTTTTACTTAGCATAATTATTTTAGGATACATAATGTGTCAGTAGTTTGCTCTTCTTTATATTACCCATGATAACATATGGGTAATATAATAATAATAATAATAATAATAATAATAATAATAATAATTTCTTATTACCCGTAAACTACATTTTATTTATCCATTCATCTGTTGATGGACTTTTGGGTGACTTCCAGGTTAAAACTGTAACAGACAAGTGTTTGTGTGGACATATACTTTCCCTTTTCTTAGGTAAATACTTGGAGGCATAAGTATTTTCTTATATAAATACTTAGAAGGAGGTGTATGTTGAACTTTTTAAGAAACTGCAAAGAGTTTTCCAAAGTAACTGGACCATTTTACATTCCAACAGAGTTCCATTGTTCCATATCTTCACCAACACTCAGCATTGACAGTCTTTTTAATTTTGACTATTATAATGAATATGTACTAGTACATTTTGGTGATGTATCTTCTTTTGGGAACAGTCTGTTTAAGTTTTTGTTTTTTAAAAAATTGTTTCTTTTTTATGTTATTGAATTATATGAGTTCTGTATATATTCTGGGTAGAAATTCTTCATCAGAATATATATTACAAACATTTTTTAATCATTTTGTGCTTTGTTTTTTATTTTCTTAAATAAACACAAACAACTTTTATTTCAATGCAGTTATAGTTATCATTTTCAGTGATTTGTGTGCTGTGTCCAAGCTAAGAAATCTTCAGCTAATGTTGTAAATATTCCCCCACCTTTTTAGATTTTCACCTTTGACAATTATATCTATGCTTTTTTTTTCCAGTAAATGCTGTTTATTGTGTGACATAAGAGTCACTTTTCTCCCCATAGAGTTGTCCAGTTGTTTCATCATGATTTGTGGTAGAGAATTCTCATTCCCTATTGTCAAGAATCAATTGGTCATATATGTGTGTCTTTCTAGACTCTATTCTGATCTACTTATCTGAATTTCTGTTCTCTCACCAATGCCACATAACCTGCAAATTGGGTAGTATAAATTTTACATCTTAATTCTTCTTTTTAAAATAAAACCTTCTATCTGGTTTGAACTTCTATATACATTTTAGTACCAAGTTATTGAAGTCTGAACTTTTTAATTTTTTAATTTTTCTTAGAAAAAAAATCTGATACAATTTTGATTTGGATTAGATTGAACATTTAGCTCAATTTGGGGAAAAACACTGAGGCATTTTTTAAAAATAAATTTATTTATTTTTATTTTTGGCTGCCTTGTGTCTTTGTTGCCGCACACAGGCTTTTCTCTAGTTGTGGTGAGTGGGGGCTGTTCTTCATTGCGGTGCATGGGCTTCTCATTGGGTGGCTTCTCTTGTTTCAGAGCATGGGCTCTAGGCATGTGGGCTTCAGTAGTTGTGGCACTCGGGCTCAGTAGTTGTGGCTTGCAGACTCTAGAGTGCAGGGTCAGTAGTTGTTGTGCACGGGCTTAGTTGCTCCACGGCATGTGGGATCTTCCCAGAGCAGGGCTCGAACCTGTGTCCCCTGCATTGGCAGGCAGATTCTTAACCACTGAGTCACCAGGGAAGCCCAACACTGAGGTTTTTATTTCAAGAAAATGATACATTCCTCAATAATATATTCATTTAGGTCATCTTTAATATCCCCCAGCAATAATTTATAGTTCTCAATGTAAATGACTTACATATCTCTTTTTAATTTTTCTAAGTATTTTATGTTTTTTTGATGATTTATTTCAGCTAATTGTTTGGTGCTAGTATACAAAAATATATTTGATTTTGTATATTTACCTTGAATCTGAGACCTTTCTGAATTCACATTTTTAGTTCCAGTAGTTGTTTTGTAGATTTCTTAGAATTTATTATGTAAACAATCATGTCATCTTCAAATAGTGAGAGTTTTATTTCTTCCTTTCTACTCTTTATACACTTTATTTCTTGTTTTGGCTTTATTTCAATAATTTGGATCTCTAATATAATGCTTAACAAAAATGGTAAGTGTGGGAATCCTTATTCTATTCTTCCCATTATTTTAAAGCATTAACTATTTCACCTTTAAGTATGACATTATTGTAAGTTGTTTGTAGATGATCTTTATCAGGTTGAGAAACATCCCTTCTAACTATAGAATTTATGAAAATTTTCATCATTGTAATTTGTGTTGAGATCTGTCAAATGCTGTTTTCTATATCAATTGAAATTATCATGTGTTTTTTCTCTTATATTCTATAAATATGGTAAATTATGACACTAATCGGAGACTCAGACACTTTATACTCATGGACCACATTTATTATAGACAAACGATAGTGTGAAGCAACAGATGAAGAAGGATACATGTTGATAGAGGTCCAGGATCTCACGCACAGGGTCTTGGCTCTCCCACTGCTGTGTTGCCTTCAGCTCTCACACCACTACTGGCATGTAAGTGAAGCATTTCAGTAACAGGAAGCGCCCAAGGCTGCTCCTGATCACATAGGTACATTCTAACCATGTGCCCAGCTTTAATCTTTGAGGTCCTACATCATCCCCCAACCCAAGTAGGCTCTACTGAAACCTGGTGCAATTTATAAATCTAATTATTAATAAGCAATGTTGGCAAGCTGATAAAGTCTGCTCTGAAACAACTCATGTACAGATGTTTACAGAATATTATTGATGTTTAATTAATAGGTTTCATAGCATTGGCTGAGAATCAGTAACTCTGGCTATAAGCCTGTGGTCAATGCAGACTGACCAAAATTACCCAGTGCTATGTTATTACATTGATTCATTTTTGAAAGTTAAAACAATTTTGTGTGCCTGGATAAACATTATTTGGTTATGCTCTATTATCTATCTATTATATATATCTTTTGGATTCAGTTTACTAATAAATAGTTTGTTACAATTTTTGCATCTGTGTTCATAAGTGATTTTATTCATTTGGGTAATGTACTTGTCAGATTTGAGGAGGATACCCTCTTCTGTTTTCTGAAAGCTTTTGTGTAATATAAATTATATCTAACTTGAGTGTTTGATAGAATTTACCACCGAAAACATTTTCTTGGTGGAAAACATTTTTGATATCAAACTTAATTTATTTAGAAGTTTTGGGCTGTTTAGATTTTCTGTTTCATCTTGTGTTTTTCAAGGAATGTGTCCATTTCATCTAAATTGGATAATGGAGCTATTATATTATCTTATTAATGTCTGACTCTGTGGTGATAGCACTCGTTTCACTCCGGACATTGGTGAATTCTTGTTCTCTTTTTCCTTGCTCAGTCTAGTTAAGGGTTTACCAGTTTATTTACCTTTCAAAGAACTAATTGTTGTTTTTGTTATTTATCAACACTAGGTATCATTTATGTTGTAGACTTCAAGTGAAGTCCACCAACAGAATAATATATCCTATAAGACAAAGATAAAATAAAGATAAAGATATATATTAAGCAGTTATATTTTTTTAAAAGAAATGAGGAGGACAAAAGGAAAATATCAGTCATTTATATTTATTCAGATATTTACCATGTTTAACTCTTATTTCTTCAGAAGATATGAGTTTCACTCTGGTATCATTACCCTTCAGCTTAAAGAAGTTTATCTACTATTCCCTACAGTGACATGTGTAGCTCAGAAGTCCCTTTAGTTTTTTTTTATTAAAAAAATGTTTCTCAAAGGATATTTTCTTCACATATAGAATTCTGGATTAGGCTTTTGTTTTGTTTTGTTTTTCTTTTTAGCATCTCAAATATGATTTTTTAGTATTCAGACTTATTACTTCTGAGGAGGAGTACATGTCATTGAAATTATTGTTCATCTGTCATAAAGTGTCATTTTCTCTGGTTGCTTTTAAGATTTTATCTGTATCTTTGGTTTTCAGCCGTTTGGCAATGATGTGCCTTGGTATACTCCTCATCATATTTGTCATCTTTAGAGTTTACTGAGGTTCTTCAGTTTATACATCTACACCATCTATCAAAGTTGAGAAACTTTGGCAATTATTTTTTCAAATATCATTATCCTTTCCCCTCCCCCATCCCATAGTCCCTTGTTCAACTTTACTTGCATGCATTTTAGATAAATTAATCTTAACCTATCTGTCTCTGAGGCTTAGTTTATTACTTTGGTGCTTTTCTCTCTCTCTTCAGATTTTATCATTTCTATTGATTTATCTTCAGGTCAATTGATTTACTTCTCCATTTTCTCCATTCTGCTATTAAGCCCCTTCAGTGATTTTTAAATTTTAGATATTGCATCTTTCACTTCTAGAATATCAGTGTGGTTCTTTCTTACATTTTCTTTTTCTTTCTCTGCTTTTGTTTTTTTCCTAGCTTTTCATTATCATGAGTGCATTTTCCTTTATCTCATTGAGCATAGTAATGAAAACTGCTCTAAATTCTTAATCTGACAATTCCAACATTTGGATCATATCAGAATTGGTCTCTGTTTTTGGTCATTTTTATTGAGAGTGAGTAATATGTTCCTGATACTTCAACTTTCAAGAAAATACAAATTTTAAATAAAGACTATGAAATAAACTATTTTAAAAGCAACATGTATAGATAATATATAGATAATAACTGGATGAAAGGACACAAAAATGCCTATTTTGAACACTGGAATTAGCAGTAACTTATGAAATATTCTTTTTTTCTTCTACAATAAGCATGTATTAGATTTATAATTTGAAAGTAATCTTTAAGTTTTATGTGATGTTTTGTTTCAGTAACTTGACCATATATTTTTAAAGACAATGTAAACATGAAGGCAGTCCATAGAATCAGGAATAAGATGAGGATATTTGCTACCTCCACTCTTATTCAATACAATTACGAATACCTTAGATGATAAGACAGGTAAAGGAAAAAAGAGTTGATGTTAACATATTAGAAAGAGGAAAAAAATCTTTGCAGATTATCTGATGTCTACTTAGAAAATGGAACCAAAGTTAATACAATAACACAGACAAAAAAGATTAAAAATACATGTCATTATACATTTGTCCAAACCCATAGAAAGTACACTATCAAGAGTAAACCCTAATGTAAACTATAGACTTTGGTTATGTTGTGTCAATGTAGGCTTGTCAATTGTAACAAATGTGCCAGTCTGGTGGGAGATCTTGTTAATGGGAGAGGCTATGTATGTTTTGGGGAAGGGCTTCAATGGGAAGTCTCAGTACCTTCCTCTTAATTTTTCTGTGAGCCAAAAACTGCTCTAAAAAATTGTCTTAAAAAGAAAAGATAAAAATAAAGAAGAGAGTTTGGTAATTCTGTACATGATAAACACACCAATAGCTGTTCTAAAAAGTAGCAATATCCAATAAGGAAATACAGAGGACAAGTCCATCCACATGAATAAACAAAATAATAAAGTATCTATAAATAAAACTAACAAAAATATGACCTAAATTGAAAAAACAGTTAAAAATTTACTTAATAGACAAGTAAATGGATATATATTCCATATTTTGGATGGAAAAACTTATAATAATAAATGATAAAAATAGTAATAGTTTACTAAGTACTAGGCACTATTAAGTGCTGGAATACTCATTTTATCCTCATAATATTGGCCTGAGGCTTGTACCATTAATTCCACCATTTTATACACATAAAACCTGAGAGAGAAATCACTGTTACCTAAGTCACTCACCTGCATGATCTGTGTTTTTTAATCAAGCTCCCAATAGACTATCATATAGAATTTTGGGCCTAATATTTACCTTAAAAAAATTGCTCAAATATATATAGGACTATTGTGAAGCAAAAAGCAAACCAATACAAAATTAAAAAAATAATAATTATATTTAGTCAAACAGGTGATATAGGAATATAATAAAGAATTTTCTGAAAGGGAGAAAATAAGAAATTTAGTTTTTGGTGCTACCCAAGAGTAAGAACAGATGGATTATTCATAATTGATATTGTGACAGTTCCTATCTCTGTGAAATAACCTCAGATCCATATCACAAAATGTATGCCAAATAAATTCCACACAGATCAAAGAACTAAACCTGAATAATTATAGTGTTAGAATAAAATAGTTACATAGTTCAATAATAAGAAAGATATTTCTAAGGACATAAAATCTAAAATCCTCCCCCACATAGTTATGATGATATTCAATGAAAAACTTCATGAAAAAGATAATTCAAGCTCAAAATCAAGCAACAAATGGAGAAAATATTTGACATCTAGTAATTTGATAACATATTCTAAATACATAAAAAATTCCTGAGATCTATGGGTGCAGGATCTCTGCATGTGGCCTGCTGCTGCCATTTTGAACTGAGGTGTCGGCACAGCCATTCCACACAAGGCACGCTGCTAAGTGCCTGGTTTGAGGCCTCCCCACACGGTACCCTGTAAGCAAGTGAAACAAGATTAAGCAAAAAGGAAAAGAAAGAAAAAAAGCTTGCAGGATCTTGGTTCCCAAGCTGGAGGTCATGCATGAACTAATGTGGTGGGAGCTCCAAGTCCAAACCGCTGGAGTAACAGAGAACCTCAGACCCCAGAGAATATCAATCGGAGTGAGGTCTCCTGGAGGTCCTCATCTCAGCACCAAAACTCAGCTCTATCCAACTCCCTGCAAAGTCCAGTGCTGGACGTCTCAGGCCAAACAACCAGTAAGACAGGAGTACAGCACCACCCGTGGAAAAAAAAAAATGGAATGACAAAAATATATGTTACAGACGAAGGAGCAAGGTAAAAACCTACAAGACCAAATAAATGAAGATGAAACAGGCAACCTACCTGAAAAATAATTCACAGTAATGATACTAAAGATGATCCAAAATCTCAGAAACAGAATGGAAAAAAATAAAAGAAACGTTTAACAAGGATCTAGAAGAACTAAAGTGCAAACAAACAGTGATGAACAACACAATTACTGAAATTAAAAATGCTCTAGAAGTAATCAATAACACAATAACTGAGGCAGAAGAATGGATAAGTGAGCTGGAAGATAAAATGGTGGAAATAACTGCTAGGGAGCAGAATAAAAAAAAAATAGAATGAAAAGAATTGAGAACAGTCTCAGAGGCCTCTAGGACAACATTAAACACACCAACATTTGAATTATAGGGGTTCCAGAAGAAGAAGAGCAAAAGAAAGGGTCTGAGAAAATATTTGAAGTGATTATAGTAGAAAACTTCCCTAATATGGGAAAGGAAATAGTCAATCAAGTCCAGGAAAAACAGAGAGTACCATAAAGGACAAAACCGAAGAGAAACACACTGAAACACATATTAATCAACTATCAAATATTAAATAGAAAGAAAAAGTATTAAAACACCAAGGGAAAAGCAACAAATAACATACAAGGGAATCCCCATAAGGTTAACAGCTAATTTTTCAGCAGGAACTGTGCAAGCCAGAAGGGAGTGGCAAGACATATTTAAAGTGAGGAAAGGTAAAAACCTACAGCCAAGATTACTCTATCCAGCAAGGATGTCATTCAGATTCAACAGAGAAATTAAAACCTTTACAAATAAGCAAAAGTTAAGAGAATTCAGCACCACCAAACCAGCTTTACAACAAATGCTAAAGGAGCTCCTCTAGGGAAGAAAAAAAAGAGAAGGAAAATACCTAAAAATATAAACCCAAAACAATTAAGAAAATGATAATAGGAACATACATATTGATAATTACCTTAAATGTAAATAGATTAACGTCTCCAGCCAAAAGTCATAGAGTGGCTGAATGGATACAAAAACAAGACGCATATATGTGGTGTCTACAAGAGACCCACTTCAGACCTAGGGACACATACAGACTGAAAGAGAGGGGATGGAAAAAAATATTCCATGCAAATGGAAATCAAAAGAAAGCTGGTGTAGCAATTCTCATGTCAGATAAAATAGACGTTAAAATAAAGACTATTACAAGAGACAAAGAAGGACACTACATAATGATCAAGGGACCAATCCGAGAAGAAGATAGAATTGTAAATATTTATGCACCCAGCACAGGAGCACCGCAATACATGAGGCAAATGCTTACAGCCATAAAGGGGGAAATTGACAGTAACACAATCATAGTAGGGGACTTTAACACCTCAATTTCACCAGTGGACAGATCATCCAAAATGAAAATAAATAAGGAAACACAAGCTTTAAATGACACATTAAACAAGATGGACTTAATTGATATTATAGGACATTCTATCCAAAAACAACAGAATACACTTTCCTCTCAAGTGCTCATGCAACATTCTCCAGGATAGACCATATGCTGGGTCAAAAATCAAGCCTTGGTAAATTAAAAATTTGAAATCGTATCAAGCATCTTTTCCAACCACAATGCTATGAGCCTAGATATCAACTACAGGAAAAAAAAAAACTAAAAAATACAAACACATGGAGGTGAAAAAATATGCTACTAAATAACCAAGAGATCACTGAAGAAATCAAAGAGGAAATTAAAAAATACTTAGAAAAAAATGACAAAGAAAACACATAAAGCAAAAGCCTTTGGATGCAGCAAAAGCTAAGAGGGAAGTTTACAGCAATACAACCCTACCTCAAGAAAAAAGAAACATCTCAAATAAACAACCTAACCTTACACCTAAAGCAATTAGAGAAGGAAGAACAAAAAATATCCAAAGTTATCAGAAGGAAATAAATCATAAAGATTAGTTCAGAAATAAATGAAAAAGAACTGAAGGAAAAAGTTCAATAAAACTACAAGCTGGTGCTTTGAGAAGATAAACAAAATTGATAAGCCATTAGCCAGGCTCATCAAGAAAAAAAGGGAGAAGACTCAAATCAACAGAATTAGAAATGAAAAAGGAGAAGTAACAATAGACACTGCAGAAATACAAAGGATAATGAGAGATTACTACAAGCAAATATATGCCAACCTGGAATAAATGGACAAGTTCTTAGAAAAGCACAACCTTCCCAGAGTGAACCAGGAAGAAATAGAAAATATAAACAGACCAATCACAAGCACTGAAATTGAAACTGTGATTAAAAATCTTCCAACAAACAAAAGCCCAGGACTAGATGGCTTCAGAGGTGAATTGTATCTAACATTTAGAGAAGAGCTAATACATATCCTTCTCAAACTCTTCCAAAATTTAGCAGAAGGAGGAACATTCCCAAAATCATTCTATGAGACCACCATTACCCTAATACCAAAACTAGACAAAAATGTCACAAAAAAAGAAAACTACAGGCCAATATCACTGATGAACATAGATGCAAAAACCCTCAACAAAATACTAGCAAACAGAATCCAACAGCACATTAAAAGGATCATACACCATGATTAAGTGAGGTTTATCCCAGAAATGCAAGCATTCTTCAATATATGCAAATCAATCAATGTGATAAACCAAATTAACAAATTGAAGGATAAAAACCATATGATAATCTCAATAAATGCAGAGAAATCTTTTGACAAGATTCAACACCAATTTATGATAAAAACTCTCGAGAAAGTAGGCATAGAAGGAACCTACCTCAATATAGTAAAAGCCATACATGACAGACCCATAGTCAAAATCTTTCTCAATGGCGAAAACCTGATACCATGTCCTCTAAGATCAGGAACAAGATAAGGTTGCCCACTCTCACCACTATTATTCAACATAGTTTTGGAAGTTTTAGCAACAACATCAGAGAAGAAAAAGAAATGAAAGGAATGCAAATTGGAAAAAAAGAAGTAAAACTGTGACTGTTTGCAGATGACATGATACTATACATAGAGAATCCTAAAGATGCTTTGAGAAAACTAGTAGACCTAAACAATAAATTTGGTATAGTATCAGGATACAAAATTAATGCACAGAATCTCTTACATTCCTATACACAAAAGATGAAAAATCTGAAAGAGAATTTAAGGAAACACTCCCATTTACCTTTGCAACAAAAAGAATAAAATATCTAGGAATAAACCTACCTAAGGAGACAAAAGACCTGTATGCAGAAAACTATAAGACACTGATGAAAGAAATTAGAGATGATACAAATATACCATGTTCTTGGACTGGAAGTATCAACATTGTGAAAATGACTATAATACCCAAAGCAATCTACAGATTCAATGCAATCCCTATCAAACCACCAATGGCATTTTTCACAGAACTAAAACAAAAAATTTCATAATTTTCATGGAAACACAAAAAACCCCGAATAGCCAAAGAAATCTTGAGAAAGAAAAACGGAGGTGGAGTAAACAGGCTCTCAGACTTCAGACTATACTACAAAGCTACAGTAATCAAGACAGTATGGTACTGGCACAAAAACAGAAATATAGATCAATGGAACAGGATAGAAAGTTCAGAGATAAACCTATGCACATATGGTCACCTTATCTTTGATAAAGGAGGAAAGAGTATAATATGGTGAAAAGACAGCCTCCTTAATAAGTGATGCTGGGAAAACTGGACAGCTACCTATAAAAGAATGAAATTAGAACACTTCCTAACATCATACACAAAAATAAACTCAAAATGGATTAAAGACCTACATGTAAGGTCAGACACTATCAAACTCTTAGAGGAAAACATAGGCAGAACACTCTATGACATAATTCACAGAAAGTTCCTTTGTGACACACCTCCTAGAGAAAAGGAAATAAAAACAAAAATAAACAAATGGGACCTAATGAAACTTAAAAGTTTTTGCATAGCACAGGAAACTATAAAAATGATGAAAAGACAACCCTCAGAATGGGAGTGAATATTTGCAAATGAAGCAACAGACAAAGGATTAATCTCCAAAATATATAAACAGCTCATGCAGTTCAATATCAAAAATACAAACAGTCCAGTCCAAAAATCAGCAGAAGACCTAAATAGACATGTCTCCAAAGAAGATATACAGATTGCCAACAAACACATGAAAAGATGCTCAACATCACTAATCATTAGAGAAATGCAAATCAAAACTACAATGAGGTATCACCTCACACCGGTCAGAATGGCCATTAAAAAATCTAAAAACAATAAATGCTGGAGATGGTGTGGAGAAAAGGGAACCCTCTTGCACTGTTGCTGGGAATGTAAATTGATACAGCCACTATGGAGAACCACATGGAGGTTCCTTAAAAAACAAAAATAGAACTACCATACAACCCAGCAATCCCACTACTGGTCATATACCCTGAGAAAACCATAATTCAAAAAGAGTCATGTATCACAATGTTCATTGCAGCACTATTTACGATCGCCAGGCCATGGAAGCAACCTAAGTGTCCACTGACAAATGAATGGATAAAGAAGATGTGGTACATATATACAATGGAATATTACTCTGCCATAAAAAGAAATGAAATTGAGTTATTGGTAGTGAGGTGGATGGACTTAGTGTCTGTCATACAGAGTGAAGAAAGTCAGAAAGATAAAAACAAATGCTGTATGCTAACACATATATATGGAATCTAAAAAAAAAATGGTTCTGAAGAACCTAGTGGTAGGACAGGAATAAAGACGCACATGTATAGAGGGATGGGATAGAGAGAATGGGATGGAGTTGCAAGAGGGAGGGGATATGAGGATATATGTATACGTATAGATGATTCACTTTATTATACAGCAGAAACTAACACAACACTTTGAAGAAATTATACTCCAAGAAAGATGTTTAAAAAAAAATCCCTACAAGTCAGTAAGAGAAACACACACACACACACACACACACACACACACACATGTATACCAACAGGAAAAAAGGAAATAAAAAGCAATGCTCAGAAGTGTTGCAATATTGTGGGGAGACTGGCAATTGGATTAAAACTATTTAATATTTTAAAGACAATTTAGCTTTATCTATGAAATATGTCAACCTGTGTACTCTTGGACTAAGTCATCCTACTTCAAAGAAATTGTCCTAAATGAATACATACAGCTTTGTTTGTAATAGAATTTGCAAGCAATCTGAAGAGCATCAATGGCAGAATTCTTCAATAAATAATGACACAGTATTGTGGAATATCCTGCAACTGACAAAAAGTATGAGGCAGATATGGAAATTTTTAACGTAAAAATAAGCTAAGCCATATCTTAAAATAAAATAAACATGTCTCAGAGAAAAGAGTGTTGTATCATTCAATTTAAGCAATAACTGGACACTCAACTAACTTTCCATTACCTTCTCAAATATTAATGCCTATATGTACATACTAGGCTTGTAAATTTGGTTGCTGTCTCTTCTGTACATGAATAGTCCAGAAGGTTGCCATTTGAGCTTCTTTTGTCTGCCCAAGCAATTCAGCTCAGTTTCCAAACTTGTTGACCCCATTCAGCCAAACAAACACTTCTGTGCTTAATCAGGAAAAAATGTTAACTAAAAGTAGCATGCAAAATATTACATTTATTATGGTTCCAAACATTTCTTTTGTGTTATTTAGTTTTCTGATAATTAGAACAATTTTTCAGAATATGCCACATGTTTACTTTCAGGGTATGCCCTTTTTTTATTAGCTCCAGAGAGACTGTACAGCTGTTTTATGGATTAATTCAGGAGTCCTTGAATACTGTAGTTCCCAGCATTTTGCCTGATGAATGGCCCTCCCTTTCTGATGATTCACTTATATTTTGGAGAGTTGATTGCTTCAGCTTTGAAATAATACATTACTCTGAGGGCAATGTATCATTTACAGGTACTTCTTTTCCTTTTAAAATAGTTTAACATATTAATGAACACTTAAAAATAAATATTTCAGTGAGTTTGTGCAAATATTTATGAGTACTTTCAAATATCTGGTTGAAATTACATACTGATGATATATATTCTTGCATTTTAGTTCCTTGAGCCCAAACATACCTAGCTCTTTTTTTTTTTTTTCTTTTTTTATTAGTTTCTGCTTTATAACAAAGTGAATCAGTCATACATATACATCTGTTCCCACATCCCCTCCCTCATGCATCTCCCTCCCTCCCACCCTCCCCATCCCACCCCTCCAGGCGGTCACAAAGCACCGAGCTGATCTCCCTGTGCTCTGCGGCTGCTTCCCACTATCTATCTACCTTACGTTTGGTAGTGTATATATGTCCATGCCTCTCTTTCCCTTTGTCACAGCTTACCCTTCCCCTTCCCCATATCCTCAAGTCCATTCTCAAGTAGGTCTGTGTCTTTATTCCTGTTTTACCCCTAGGTTCTTCATGACATTTTTTTTTTTTTAAATTCCATATATATGTGGTAGCATACGGTATTTGTCTTTCTCTTTCTGACTTACTTCACTCTGTATGACAGACTCTAGGTCTATCCACCTCATTACAAATAGCTCAGTTTCGTTTCTTTTTATGGCTGAGTAATATTCCATTGTATATATGTGCCACATCTTCTTTATCCATTCATCCGATGATGGACACTTAGGTTGTTTCCAGCTCCGGGCTATTGTGAATAGAGCTGCAATGAACATTTTGGTACATGTCTCTTTTTGAATTATGGTTTTCTCAGGGTATATGCCTAGTAGTGGGATTGCTGGGTCATATGGTAGTTCTATTTTTAGTTTTTTAAGGAACCTCCATACTGTTCTCCATAGTGGCTGTACCAATTCACATTCCCACCAGCAGTGCAAGAGTGTTCCCTTTTCTCCACACCCTCTCCAGCATTTATTGTTTCTAGATTTCTTGATGATGGCCATTCTGACTGGTGTGAGATGATATCTCATTGTAGTTTTGATTTGCATTTCTCTAATGATTAATGATGTTGAGCATTCTTTCATGTGTTTGTTGGCAGTCTGTATATCTTCTTTGGAGAAATGCCTATTTAAGTCTTCTGCCCATTTTTGGATTGGGTTGTTTGTTTTTTTGCTATTGAGCTGCATGAGCTGTTTATAAATTTTGGAGATTAATCCTTTGTCAGTTGCTTCATTTGCAAATATTTTCTCCCATTCTGAGGGTTGTCTTTTGGTCTTGTTTATGGTTTCCTTTGCTGTGCAAAAGCTTTGAAGTTTCATTAGGTCCCATTTGTTTATCTTTGTTTTTATTTCCATTTCTCTAGGAGGTGGGTCCAAAAGGATCTTGCTGTGATTTATGTCATAGAGTGTTCTACCTATGTTTTCCTCTAAGAGTTTGATAGTTTCTGGCCTTACATTTAGGTCTTTAATCCATTTTGAGCTTATTTTTGTGTATGGTGTTAGGGAATGATCGAATCTCATACTTTTACATGTCCCTGTCCAGTTTTCCCAGCACCACTTATTGAAGAGGCTGTCCTTTCTCCACTGTACATTCCTGCCTCCTTTATCAAAGATAAGTTGGCCATATGTGCGTGGGTTTATCTCTGGGCTTTCTATCCTGATCCACTGATCTATCTTTCTGTTTTTATGCCAGTACCACACTGTCTTAATTACTGTAGCTTTGTAGTATAGTCTGAAGTCAGGGAGCCTGATTCCTCCAGCTCCGTTTTTCGTTCTCAAGATTGCTTTGGCTATTCGGGGTCTTTTGTTTTTCCAAACAAATTTTGAAATTTTTTGTTCTACTTCTGTGAAAAATGCCAGTGGTAGTTTGATAGGGATTGCATTGAATCTGTAGATTGCTTTGGGTAGTAGAGTCATTTTCACAATATTGATTCTTCCAATCCAGGAGCATGGTATATCTCTCCATCTATTTATATCATCTTTAATTTCTTTCATCAGTGTCTTATAATTTTCTGCATAGAGGTCTTTTGTCTCCTTAGGTAGGTTTATTCCTAGATATTTTATTCTTTTTGTTGCAATGGTAAATGGGAGTGTTTTCTTGATTTCATTTTCAGATTTTTCATCATTAGTGTACAGGAATGCCAGAGATTTCTGTGCATTAATTTTGTATCCTGCTACTTTACCAAATTCATTGATTAGCTCTAGTAGTTTTTCGGTAGCATCTTTAGGATTCTCTATGTATAGTATCATGTCATCTGCAAACAGTGACAGCTTTACTTCTTCTTTTCCAATTTGGATTCCTTTTATTTCCTTTTCTTCTCTGATTGCTGTGGCTAAAACTTCCAAAACTATGTTGAATAAGAGTGGTGAGAGTGGGCAGCCTTGTCTTGTTCCTGATCTTAGTGTAAATGGTTTCAGTTTTTCACCATTGAGGACAATGTTGGCTGTGGGTTTGTCATATATGGCCTTTATTATGTTGAGGAAAGTTCCCTCTATGCCTACTTTCTGCAGGGTTTTTATCATAAATGGGTGTTGAATTTTGTCGAAAGCTTTCTCTGCATCTATTGAGATGATCATATGGTTTTTCTCCTTCAACTTGTTAATATGGTGTATCACATTGATTGATTTGCGTATATTGAAGAATCCTTGCATTCCTGGAATAAACCCCACTTGATCATGGTGTATAATCCTTTTAATGTGCTGTTGGATTCTGTTTGCTAGTATTTTGTTGAGGATTTTTGCATCTATGTTCATCAGTGATATTGGCCTGTAGTTTTCTTTCTTTGTGACATCCTTGCCTGGTTTTGGTATCAAGGTGATGGTGGCCTCGTAGAATGAGTTTGGGAGTGTTCCTTCCTCTGATATTGTTTGGAAGAGTTTGAGAAGGATGGGTGTTAGCTCTTCTCTAAATGTTTGATAGAATTCGCCTGTGAAGCCATCTGGTCCTGGGCTTTTGTTTGATGGAAGATTTTTAATCACAGTTTCAATTTCAGTGCTTGTGATTGGTCTATTCATATTTTCTATTTCTTCCTGAGTCAGTCTTGGTAGGTTGTGCATTTCTAAGAATTTGTCCATTTCTTCCAGGTTGTCCATTTTATTGGCATAGAGTTGCTTATAGTAATCTCTCATGATCTTTTGTATTTCTGCAGTGTCAGTTGTTACTTCTCCTTTTTCATTTCTAATTCTACTGATTTGAGTCTTCTCCCTTCTTTTCTTGATGAGTCTGGCTAATGGTTTGTCAATTTTGTTTATCTTCTCAAAGAACCAGCTTTTAGTTTGGTTGATCTTTGCTATCGTTTCCTTCATTTCTTTTTCATTTATTTCTGATCTGATCTTTATGATTTCTTTCCTTCTGCTAACTTTGGGGGTTTTTTGTTCTTCTTTCTCTAATTGCTTTAGGTGCAGGGTCAGGTTGTTTACTCGAAATGTTTCCTGTTTCTTAAGTTGGGATTGTATTGCTATAAACTTCCCCCTTAGAACTGCTTTTGCTGCGTCCCATAGGTTTTGGGTCGTCGTGTCTCCATTGTCATTTGTTTCTAAGTATTTCTTAATTTCCTCTTTGATTTCTTCAGTGATCACTTCATTATTGAGTAGTGTATTGTTTAGCCTCCATGTGTTTGTATTTTTTACAGATCTTTTCCTGTAATTGATGTCTAGTCTCATAGCATTGTGGTCGGAAAAGATACTTGATACAATTTCAATTTTCTTAAATTTACCAAGGCTTGATTTGTGACCCAAGATATGATCTATCCTGGAGAATGTTCCATGAGCACTTGAGAAAAATGTGTATTCTGTTGTTTTTGGGTTGAATGTCCTATAAATATCAATTAAGTCCATCTTGTTTAATGTATCATTTAAAGCTTGTGTTTCCTTATTTATTTTCGTTTTGGATGATCTGTCCATTGGTGAAAGTGGGGTGTTAAAGTCCCCTACTATGATTGTGTTACTGTCGATTTCCCCTTTTATGGCTGTTAGTATTTGCCTTATGTATTGAGGTGCTCCTATGTTGGGTGCATAAATATTTACAATTGTTATATCTTCTTCTTGGATGGATCCCTTTATCGTTATGTAGTGTCCTTCTTTGTCTCTTCTAATAGTCTTTATTTTAAAGTCTATTTTGTCTGATATAAGAATTGCTACTCCAGCTTTCTTTTGATTTCCATTTGCATGGAATATCTTTTTCCATCCCCTTACTTTCAATCTGTATGTGTCTCTAGGTCTGAAGTGGGTCTCTTGTAGACAGCATATATATGGGTCTTGTTTTTGTATCCATTCAGCCACTCTGTGTCTTTTGGTGGGAGCATTTAGTCCATTTACATTTAAGGTAATTATTGATATGTATGTTCCTATTCCCATTTCCTTAATGGCTTTGGGTTCGTTATTGTAGGTATAGTCCTTCTGTTGTGTTTCTTGCCTAGAGAAGTTCCTTTAGCATTTGTTGTAAAGCTGGTTTGGTGGTGCTGAACTCTCTCAGCTTTTGCTTGTCTTTAAAGGTTTTAATTTCTCCATCAAATCTGAATGAGATCCTTGCTGGGTAGAGTAATCTTGGTTGCAGGTTTCTCTCCTTCATCACTTTAATTATGTCCTGCCACTCCCTTCTGGCTTGTAGAGTTTCTGCTGAGAGATCAGCTGTTAACCTGATGGGGATTCCCTTGTGTGTTATTTGTTGTTTTTCCCTTGCTGCTTTTAATATGATTTCTTTGTGTTTAATTTTTGACAGTTTGATTAATATGTGTCTTGGCGTATTTCTTCTTGGATTTATTCTGTATGGGACTCTCTGTGCCTCCTGGACTTGATTAACTATTTCCTTTCCCATATTAGGGAAGTTTTCAACTATAATCTCTTCAAATATTTTCTCAGTCCCTTTCTTTTTCTCTTCTTCTTCTGGAACCCCTATAATTCGAATGTTGGTGCGTTTAATGTTGTCCCAGAGGTCTCTGAGACTGTCCTCTGTTCTTTTCATTCTTTTTTCTTTATTTTTCTCTGCATCAGTTATTTCCACTATTTTATCTTCCACCTCACTTATCCGTTCTTCTGCCTCAGTTATTCTGCTATTGATCCCATCTAGAGTATTTTTCATTTCATTTATTGTGTTTTTAATCGATGCTTGATTCATCTTTAGTTCTTCTAGGTCCTTGTTAACTGTTTCTTGCATATTGTCTATTCTATTTCCAAGATTTTGGATCTGGGAAATAGAATCTTGGATCAGCTTTACTATCATTATTCTGAATTCTTTTTCAGGTAGACTGCCTATTACCTCTTCATTTGTTAGGTCTGGTAGGTTTTTATCTTGCTCCTTCACCTGCTGTGTGTTTTTCTGCTTTCTCATTTTGCTTATGTTACTGTGTTTGGGGTCTCCTTTTTGCAGGCTGCAGATTCGTAGTTCCCGTTGTTTTTGGTGTCTGTCCCCCGTGGCTAAGGTTGTTTCAGTAGGTTGTGTAGGCTTCCTGGTGGGGGGGACTAATGCCTGTGTTCTGGTGGTTGAAGCTCGATCTTGTCTTTCTGGTGGACAGGTCCACGTCTGGTGGTGTGTTTTGGGGTGCCTGTGGCCTTATTATGTTTTTAGGTATCCTCTCTGCTAATGGGTGGGGTTGTGTTCCTGCTTTGCTAGTTGCTTGGCATAGGGTGACCAGCACTGTAGCTTGCTGGTCGTTGACTGAAGCTGGGTGCTGGTGTTGAGATGGAGATCCCTGGGAGATTTTCGCTGCTTGATATTATGTGGAGCTGGGAGGTCTCTTGTGGACCCGTGTCCTGAAGTTGGCTCTCCCACTTCAGAGGCACAGCACTAACTCCTGGCTGCAGCACCAAGAACCTTTCATCCACCCGGCTCAGAATAACAGTGAGAAAAAGTAGAAAGAAATAATTAGTAGAAGAAAGAAAGAGAGATTGAAAGAAAGGAAGAAGGGAAGTAAGGAAGGAAGGAAGAAAGAAAGAAAGGAGGGAGGGAGGAAGGATGGAAAGAAAGGAAAGAAAGGAGGGAGGGAGGGAGGAATGAAAGCAAAAGGAAGAGTGAATGGAAGAAGAGAGGGAGGGAGGGAGGAAGGAAAGAAAGAAAGAAAGACAGGAGGGAGGGAGGGAGGGAGGAAGGAAAGAAAAAGAAAGTGGAAAGAAGAAGGGTGGGAGGGAGGGAGGGATGGAGGAAAGAAAAAGAAAGAAGGAAAGGAGGAGTGGAGGGAGGGAGGGAGGAAGGGAAGGGAGGAAAAAAAGAAAGAGCAGGTAAAGTAAAATAGATTAAAGTATGAAATATAGTAGCGTTATTAAAATTAAAAAGTAATTATTGAAAAAAAACACGGACCGAAAGAACCCTGGGACATATGGTGGAAGCAAAGCTATACAGAGAGAATCTTACACAGAAGATTACACATACACATTCACAAAAAGAGAGCAGGGGGAAAAATCAAAAATCTTGCTCTCCAAGTCCACCTCCTCGATTTGGGATAATTCGTTGTAAAAAGAGGAAAAGGGCGAAAAGTCTGAAATCTTGCTAAGTCCACCTCCTTAATTTGAGATAATTCGTTGTAAAAAGAGGAAAAAAAAGGGGGGGGAAAGTCTTAAATCTTGTCCTCAAGGTCCACTTCCTCAATTTGGGATGATTCGCTGTCCATTCATGCACTCCACAGACGCAGGGCACATCAAATGGACCGTGGAGCTTTAATCCGCTGCCTCGGAGGCTGCACAGAGAGATTTCCCTGTCTCTGCTCTCACA
The DNA here is from genome assembly GCF_949752795.1 of Hyperoodon ampullatus. Lineage (NCBI taxonomy): Eukaryota > Metazoa > Chordata > Mammalia > Artiodactyla > Ziphiidae > Hyperoodon > Hyperoodon ampullatus. The sequence goes on from NC_136916.1 coordinate 76,090,867, forward strand.
GCTCCCGGGTCTCAGCCTTGGACCTGGCCCCGCCTCTGCGCGTAGGTCGCCAGAGGGCGTCCGTTCTTCGCTCAGACAGGACGGGTTTAAAGGAGCCGCTGATTCGGGGGCTCTGGCTCACTCAGGCAGAGGGGAGGGAGGGGAATGCCCTCTCCTCGCGCACCAGGCAACAAAAGGGAAAAAAGTCTCTTGCCTCTCCGGTAGCTCCAGACCCTTTCCCCGGACTCCCTCCGGGCTAGCACTAACCCCTTCAGGCTCTCTTCCTGCCGCCAGCCCCAGACCTCTCCCTGCGCTCCGACTGAAAGCCGATACCCGAGCCTCAGCTCCCAGCCCCGCCCGCCCTGGCGGCCGAGCAGACAAGTCTCTCGGGCTGGTGTGTGCCTGAGGGCACCGATCCTCTGTGCCAAAATCTCTCTGCTTTGCCCTCCTCACCCCTGTTGCTGTGCTCTCCTCCGCTACTCCGAAGCTTTCCCCCTCCGCCACCTGCAGTCTCCGCCCGCGAAGGGGCTTGTAGTGTGTAGAAACCTTCCCTCCTTCACGGCTCCCTCCCACTGGTGCAGGTCCCGTCCATATCCTATTGTCTCTGTTTATTCTTTTTTTCTTTTGACCTACCCAGGTATGTGGGGAGTTTCTTGCCTTTTGGGGGGTCTGAGGTCTTCTGTCAGCGTTCAGTAGGTGTTCTGTTGGAGTTGTTCCACGTGTAGATGAATTTCTGATGTATCTGTGGGGAGGAAGGTGATCTCCGCGTCTTACTCTTCCGCCATCTTCCTCCGGCTCCCATACCTAGCTCTTAAATGAACTAACTTTGTGCTCTTGGGCAAGTTACTCAATATCTTTGGACCTCTTTTATCAACGTCTTTTATCTCTTCTGGAACGTAAAATCATTTAATAACCCAATTAGGGTCTCTTCTATCTCAAATAAGTCTCTAAGCATGTAAATACAAGAATCAACCCAATTTTTATATATGACTAATTTGTCATTGGTAATAATTAAATCCATTTAATTGGATTAAATTAAACCCAAGTGACTAAGTGGAAAGTTATTTATTTTTTAAAGGTTTTCTTACATATTAATACAACACAAATGGCACCAATATCTGCACACATCTCAGATATTTTTATTTGATATACACAAAAAGATAGCTTAAAATTTATTAACACATGAGGAGCCAAGACCAGAAAATGGGTCTTAAGTGGCTACTTGGGTACCAATCAGCATTCCAGTTTTCTTACATATACCAACCAGATAATATGGTATATATAATGCAGAATAATCAACCATTTAAGAATGCTACAGCATAGCATATACAGGAATGATTAAACTATTATGCTCTCTATTTAAAATGAAACTCTTTTTTTCAACTCAACATGCCAATGAGGCATTCTAAAAAGAACCCCTTGACAGGAATTCAGAGCTAAAAATGAAGATGAATTGAAAGTACAATGGTAAGATACACCAAATAGTCAACATATGGGTATAATTACAGAGAAACTAAGCCTTTCATGATACCATGGAATGTCTCTGATTATGGGCTAGTGTAATTTTCAGAGCCAGTAAGTTGAGACAAAAAGTCTTTGATTATGGATTTATTAAGTGGATATAGGTAAGGGATACCAATCATTGCATGTCATTTAGGACATTTCAATGCAGAGGTTTGTGATATATGCTTCAAAGGGAGCACAAGAGGAAATAAGATGACACAGCCCAGGTGTTATTAAATGACAAGGAATTTATGAAGACTTGTGGACATTTTCATATAGACCAAGATAGTTCAATAAGGAGTTGAGAAAAATGGGTGAAGGGAAAGCCAAATAGTGGTTAAGTGAGACCCTCGCTTCCAGTAAATCTGATTTTACCTCTGTGACTTTCTAAGAGATGGATTTGTCATCATTGGAAAAGAGAGGCAAAGTAGGAGTGAGGCAAAGGGCCACATATGTGCCAGGCAACAAATCCCTTCATAGATCTAAACATTTAAAGTCAGAATGGGGGTGGTGGTAGCTAACATGTGTGAAAACTGTATATTCTAGGGGTCTCTCTCTGTACCTAAACAAGTACTGATTATTTGAATGAAGATCTCTAACAAGTTCTTGAAATCACTTATGTTGAAAACAATTGTTCTCTTCTTCCTGTCTCCCTTGCCTCATATTAATTGTTTTTTGATGGGATCTGGACAGTTTTTTGTTTGTTTTGTTTTTTAAAATTGTGACATTTAAAATTCCAGACATTTTTGATGGATGAGAATGAAGCTGGTGACTGAGGTGGGTCCCCCCAGCTTGCCACTCCTGTCTCATCCACTTCCCGCCACAGCCCAGGCTCTGTGAAGTGCAGTTCCTCTTCTCCATCCAGGACCGCCAGGAAAGTGGGGTCTCCCTGTCCTCATCCCAGTCCCCCAACCCAGCCCCCTTCCAACAACAACCAGCTCCAACTGACTCTGGTCTTGGGAGGCCAGGCTTCCCAGACACTGAAGACTACTTGAAATAGAAAAGAGAAATTGAATAGTAAAATCAGGAGTCAAAATCTATCATCTTCAAGCCCCTCTTTCTAGCCTTTTTCTACTATTCTCTGCTTGGCTGAGGTTTATGGCCCTACAACAGAACAGGGAAGAGGCTAAAGTAGCCACCACCACTAAAAACTCAGCTGAAATTTTTTTATACCACTCCAATGTCAGCATTTTCCCATCTGTTGGGGCTTGTTCTTGCTTTTCCCAATCTCTCCAAGTATTTTATCAGGCCTCAAAATAGAGGAGCTATTCTTCAGACGTTTTTCTTCACATGTGGCAGATTCCTTTTATGATCCAGGCTGTCAAGTCAGGCCCCTCCCATTTTTAGGAGCTGGAGCCTGCGTTTACCAAGGGATTCTCATCTGTCAAATAGATCCTCATTTGTAAATCTTTGTAGTCAGTTTTGTTCTGCAGGACATTATTTTCCCTCTCCACAGGCTGTAAAGAAGTAATCCATCTCAACTATGTCCATTTCTTTGGAGTTAGTGGGGTTCTTCCCTTGGTCCATCTTAGAAACCTGAGCTGGAAGCTCCACTGTGGTTTTGTTCTCGTTTGAAATATTTTGACCCCCCTTCCTTGAAAGAAAGATCTGGAACCAGAGGAGTAGACTGATTGAAGAGACAAAACTCCTGGCTTTCTGAAGCTGTGGACTTGGATGAATTCTTAGGGGTTTGGAGAGAAAGGTGACAAATTTCAGTACCTCTGGAATGCTGTACCAGGGAACTAGGACTCCTGCTAACTTACGAGGTTACAAGTGACACTTGTCACTTCTGGGTGGTTGAAAAGAGCAGGATTTGAGTAGCAAGGTAGAATGTTCCACTTGTGTCCTTGCTTAGTGGGTAATTACAAACTGGATTCATCTAGTCCCACCGTGGTTGGAGGTAGGTATTTTCCTTCATGCACTCAGAGGTTCCTTCCTATTTGATTCAGCTGAGTACTGCTTAGCAAGGCTAGGGAAAGAAAACTGATAGGATTAGAGTGAATAATTACCAACACTCCCACAGGGAGATCAGTGGTTGCCAAGGGCTGGAGGGAGAAGGGGTCGAGTGACTGCTAATGGGTATGGGGTTTCTTTTTTGGTGATAAAAATGATCTAAAACTAGATGTGATGAGGTTTGCACAAGTACGAGTGAAAACCACTGAATGGTACACTTTAAAATGGTACATTTTATGGTTTGTGAATTACATCTCAATAAAGCTGTATTTTTAAAAATAATGTGCTGTGTGGTTAAAAATAAAGCTGGAGTGTTTATATTAATATTAAGAGATGTGGATTTCAGAGCAAAGACTATTGCCAGACATAAAAAAAGTTAATTGTATGATAAAAAATGCTGTCAGTTCATCAAGAGGATGTAACATTCCTAAACAATTATGTATCTAATAACAGAGCTTCAAAATAAGTGAAAGAATACTGTTAGAACAACAAAGAGAAGTATAGAAATTTGCAAATATTGTCAGCACAGTAACAAGTAGATAAGACATCAGTAATGATACTGAAGATTTGAACAACAAAATCAACCAAATAGACCTAATTCATATTTATAGATTACTCCATTCAACAGCAGAATGCACATTTTTTTTGGAGTACACATGGAACAGTTGTCAAGATAGATCATACTATGGATTCATATCATACCATATATATTTTCTGAGCACAATAGAATTAAATGAGAACTCAATAACAGAAGAATAAATTAAAAAGAAAAAGATAAATAAATTATTTTGCTTTGGGAAGCTAAATAATATTCTTCTAAAGAAGAAATTAAAAGAGAAATTAGAAAATATTCTTATCAGAATAAAAACAGAAAATATAAAAATTTTGGATTGATGTTAAAAAATGCTTAGAAAAAAAATTTATAGCCTTAAACACCTTTGTTAAAAAACAACAAAAAAAATGAAAGTTCTCAAATTAATGACATTAGTTTTAACCTTAAGAAATAAAAAAAAAGAGGGAAGAGAATAATACAGATCAGAATATAAATCAATAAAATAGAACAGAAAACAACAGGGAAAATTAAGTGTAATAAAAAAAACTGTTTTGATTAATATCTACCTAGACTGATCAAGAAAATAGCAAGAAGACACAACTAAGCATTATTAAGAAAAAAAGAAGTCACAGATACTATGTAGTTTGCAGATAGCAAATGAATAAGAGATTATTATGAATAACTTCATGCTCATAAATTAAAGACTTAGATGAAAGGGACCAATTCTTTGAAATACACAAAAAAAACCCAAAGCTCATTCAAACAGAAATACATACCCAAGATCTTCTTATATCGGACAAAGAAATACAATTTGTAGCAAAAATAAAACTTCCTAAAAAGAAAGCTCAGGCCGGGGTGACTTCAGAAATATGGCAAAATCTACTAAACTTTTAGGGAAGAAATAATACCAATTCTACACAAATTCTTCCAGAAAATTAAAGATGAGGAAATATTTATCAACTTGTTCTATGAGAGCAATGTATCCTTGATACTAAATCTAGACAAAGACATTACAATAAAGATAAAAGAAAACTAGGGATGTAAATGTCACAGAAGCATAGACACAAAAATTTTAAACACAATATTAACTAATTTAAATTAAATTTAAATTTAACATGTATGCATCAAATAAAAGGATAATATATATGGATTAAACTCTCCAATTAAAAGACAGATTTTGACATAATGAATAAAAAAAGGAGAGACTTACTTTAGAACCAAAGGCACAAGTAGATTGTAAGTGAAAGGATGAAAACAGATATTCCTTACAAATAGTAATCAGTAGAGAACAGGGTTGACTATACTAACATCAGTTGAATTAGACTTTAAATTTTAAAAATTTACAAAAGAGAAAGAAAGACATCATATATTAATAAAAGGCTTACTACAGCAAGAAGATATAACAATTATAAACATTTACACACCTAATTACACACCATAAAAATATATGAAGAAAAAACCTGAGAATTGAAGGAATAGATAGTTCTACAATCACAGTTGGAGACTGCAGTATTGCACTCTCAATAATGTATAGAAAAACCAGACAGAAGATAAATAAGAAAGTAGAGGACTCAACACCATAAACCAACTAACTCAAAAAGACATATAGAGAACACTCTACCCAAAACAACATCATAAACATTCTTCTCAAGTGATGAATAGGTGATATTTTCCAGGATAAACCATATGTTAGGCTGCACACACACAAAAATAGATATCACACAAAGTATCTTCTCCAACCATAATGGAATGAACTCAGAAATCAATAGCAAATGTAAAAGTGGAGATTGCTTAAAATCAAAACTAATAGCATTCACAGTAATGAAACAAATCAATTCATTCTATTTAGCAAAAATCCTGTGTCCACTTGAAACGTTGGGTTGGGTTATAGTCTTTGTATTTTGGGAAATTTCAATGAATTTGAATTTATCCAATGGGTGCATTCACCATGGTGAATCGACTTGGGAAAATATAACTTGTGTAATAGATATAAGGTAATCAAGCCTGAGTAAAAGAAATGTTGACATGATCATAGTTCAAGACCTCAGTTACTACAACATAGAACAATGTCATATTTCTTCTGGGTAACTCCAGAGATAAGGATTAGGTCTTGGAGAGGTGAACTGTGATATAAAAATATTTCCGCCAACACAGTAAAATGGAAAGATGAGTTTTCTTAAGAAGCATCCTCATCTTGATGGTGTGTATAGACATTGGATGGCATTGTAGAGGATATCCTAGAATTTTGGTTATTTTGATCAATAATTTTTAAGATCTTATCCTACTCAATAAGATAAAAATGAAACAACAAGCTACTTCTGTGATCAAACAAAATTGTATATATAATTATATGTAAGGATAGAGTAATGGATGACAGGTGCAATATAAAAACTAACCAAATTTATTGAATTTACTACTAATCAAGGATTCATGCATAATTTCAACTATCCCTACAGCTACACTATGAAATAGGTATTATCTTTATCTTCCTTTCTCAATAGGGGGAATGAGACGAAGAAAAGGTATAAATTGCCCAAGGATGCACAGCTAATAAGTGGTGGAATTGGAATTTGAACCCAGGCTCTTCTAATTCTATCTTCTTCAGAGCTCTGAATCACTGCACTTTACTGAGAATTTGTTGATAAATTTATTGATGTATTGGTAACTATGAATATAAGTGAAAGTTATAGATATATAATAAAATAGAAAGGAAACATTAAGGAGTAAGTAATTCCTGGCTTGAGTAATGAAGGAAGAATTTAAGGGTATGATATTTGGATTAGGCCTTAAGGAACAGGAAGAACAAGAAGCTGGCTTTTCACGTGTGATAAATGACCCCCACAAAGCACAACTTTCTTTGACCTAGAGTAATGGTATAATGTGAATGGAACATAGTATAGAAAGATTGAAAATTGAGCTTGAAAAGTTTGCTGAACACAGATTTTTTTTTTTTTGACTTTAAAAGCAGAGATGTAGATTTTGGCTTGTTTTTTAATAAACACCAGTTCATTGGGACAGTTTGAGTAAGGTGTAGACATGATGAAAAGCAAGACTTTAAAAGGAGGATACTAACACCAGTCATTAGTTTTCACCTTCCTACACACTGGTGGTGTGTAGAAAATATTGCAATTAGTGTTGTGGATACTGGACACTGGAAAATTCCATGATCAAAGGATTCAGACCCCAGAGAATTGGGTGGCAGTAAGAATAGAAGAGAATGGCCAGAATTCTAAAAAAAAAAAAATCAGGAAAGGAAGTAGAAAGAGTAAAAAATGCCTTACATCATAACACGTGGAGTGCTGCTTTATTCTGATGTTGATCTTAAATAGTAAAAAAAAATCTTGGGGCTGGAAAAGTCAATAGCCTCAGCCTCACTGCCATGGCTAGTGTCATTTTTATAACATTGTCCCATCTCAGTTTGCTCGTTAACATGTCACTGATCCTCAAGCCTACCCATCTGTAAAGAAGAGACAGACTATACTACCCAAAGCAATCTACAGATTCAATGCAATCCCTATCAAACTACCAATGGCATTTTTCACAGAACTAGAACAAAAACATCTCACAATTTGTATGGAAACACAAAAGACCCCGAATAGCCAAAGAAATCTTGAGAAAGAAAAATGGAGGTGGAGGAATCAGGCTCCTTGACTTCAGACTACACTACAAAGCTACAGTAATCAAGACAGTATGGTACTGGCACAAAAACAGAAATATACATCAATGGAACAGGATAGAAAGCCCAGAGATAAACCCATGCACAAATGGTCATCATATCTTTGATAAAGGAGGCAAGAATATACAGTGGAGAAAAGACAGCCTCTTCAATAAGTGGTGCTGGGAAAACTGGAGAGCTACATGTAAAATAATGAAATTAGAACACTCCCTAACACCATACACAAAAATAAACTCAAAATGGATTAAAGACCTAAATGTAAAGTCAGACACTATTAAACTCTTAGTGGAAAACATAGGCAGAACATTCCATGACATAAATCACAGCAAGATCCTTTTTGACCCACCTCCTAGAGAAATGGAAATAAAAACAAAAATAAACAAATGGGACCTAATGAAACTTAAAAGCTTTTGCACAGCAAAGGAAACCATAAACAAGACCAAAAGACAACCCTCAGAATGGGAGAAAATATTTACAAATGAAGCAACTGACAAAGGATTAATCTCCAAAACATACAAGCAACTCATGCAGCTCAATATCAAAAAAACAAAGAACCCAATCTAAAAATGGGCAGAAGACCTAAATCGACATTTCTCCAAAGAAGATATACAGATTGCCAACAAACACTTTGAAGAAGGCTCAACATCATTAATCATTAGAGAAATGCAAATCAAAACTACAATGAGATATCATCACACACCTGTCAGAATGGCCATCATCAAAAATCTACAAACAATAAATACTGGAGAGGTTGTGGAGAAAGGGGAACCCTCTTGCACTGTTGGTGGGAATGTAAATTGACACAGCCACTATGGAGAACAGTATGGAGGTTCCTTTTTTAAAAAACTAAAAATAGAACTACCATACAACCCAGCAATCCCACTACTGGTCATATACCCTGAGAAAACCATAATTCAAAAAGTCATGTACCACAATGTTCATTGCAGCTCTATTTACAATAGCCATGACATGGAAGCAACCAAAGTGTCCATCAACAGATGAATGGATAAAGAAGATGTGACACATATATACAGTGGAATACTACTCAGCCATAAAAAGAAATGAAATTGAGTTATTTGTAGTGAGGTGGATGGACCTAGAATCTGTCATACAGATTGAAGTAAGTCAGAAAGAGAAAAACAAATGCTGTATGCTAACACATATATATGGAATCTAAGAAAAAAAAATGGTCATGAAGAACCTAGGGGTAAGATGGGAATAAAGATGCAGACCTACTAGAGAATGGACTTGAGGATGTGGGGAGGGGGAAGGGTAAGCTGGGACAAAATGAGAGAGTGGCATGGACATATGTACACTACCAAATGTAAAATAGATAGCTAGTGGGAAGCAGCTGCATAGCACAGGGAGATCAGCTCAGTGCTTTGTGACAAATTAGAGGGGTGAGATAGGGAGTGTGGGTGAGAGGCAGACACAAGAGGGAAGAGATATGGGAACATATGTATATGTATGACTGATTCACTTTGTTATAAAGCAGAAACTAACACACCATTGTAAAGCAATTATACTCCAATAAAGATGTTAAAAAAAAAGAAGAGACAGGTAACTGTTGGCAAAATTCGTTTTCCATCCTTCTGCAGACGTATCATTCTAGCCATGTATATGACTCCTTAGTTTGTTGACACTTTTGAGCCTCCCTTGTAGTTAGATGTGTCATCTGATTGTGCTATTTCCCATGGAAAATGAGTGGAAGAGATTTGTACTGCTTCAAGGTCTAAGACATAAGGCATCTGAGGGACTTCCTTCAATTGTAAATCCATGGTGACTGGTCTCAACTATGAAGATGACAGCAAGTCCCTAAGCAACAGTGGAACAATAGGGAAAAAGGGGCCTTAGACCTTGGATCTTCACAGGAAGCAGCACCACCTTCTCACCTGAGATGCTCACCTGGGAATGATATGTGAGATAGATAAATTCCTGAATACTCTGCACTAGTGTGAGCTCTTTTTGTTACATTAGCCTGGCCTCATCCAAATGAATTATGCCACCTTGTTTTAATATAGGAAGATGGCCTTTTAATGACAAAGGGAATGGAGCTCCCTGAACAAAATGAGAGTTATAGATACTTATATAACTGGTTGATGGGGAGAACATTATATACAGAAAATTGTATCTAGTTATTTCACCTCATTTGGAAAAATTCTGGTTAAATAGCCCTTGCCAGTATTTAACCAAGCAAGCAAGACTCACCAATAGGTGTGATGTGTGTAAATATATGTAATGTGTGCTCTTTGGGGATTTCAGATTCATTTTGTGTGAACATTTCAGAGTCTTTACTAACATGAATTAAGAATTCCTATGGAAGAGATCTTGTAGAGTGTTTCCCACATGTGTTGACCTTGGAACTATTTTCTTTTCTTTTGGAGTTTCTTGAGAGAAGGATGTTCCATATTCAACAGTGGAGTTTTTTCACCAGTAACTCAGGTCAGATTCTTATAATTTCATTCTCTTCCTTCCTCTGCCTTACTATAAATAGGGCGTGGGACATATATACTGGTTGTCCTAGGCCTGTTTTCCCTGTGTAGTTATTAATAATGCCCCATTCATTCTAAAAAAGAGCTTAGGTTTGGATGACAATTTATATGGTCTGGTTTACCTCTAGGCAATTACAATCCAGTTTGGCATCTCTCTCTTTTCTCCTTCTCTTCCTTATTCCTTACTCCTTAGGTAAAGAAGTTAGTTTAATGGGATAACAATAGTTAATGCTGGATAGAAATTCACTGGATTTAAAGAGATAAAGTGAGATTTTTGGTAGAAATAATGATTTCATATCCAAGGAAGCCAAAACAATACATTAGTTGATAATTTTAGTCAAAATTCCATCTCATTTAGTGGGAAAAAAAAAGAAAATAACCACCCATATTAATTATGGAACTGTACTGGTAATTCAAGGACTATCAGAAGCAGCCAATAAAAATTTCAGGCTCCAAATGTCAAAAACCACCATATGAGGTATGAAAATGAGAAATCAGCAGAGTACATCAGAGCAGTAGGATATCAGCTGGGACCAAGCGAAGGATATTTCTGAAACTTTTTATGTAAGAAAGGACTTATTTTGGCATTATTAATTGATTCAACAAGTACATAGTGGACATTTAGCATATTCCAGAAAGTGTGCTAGGAAATGGGACTGGAGAAGCTAACTGAGACATGGCCTGGACTTTAAGAAGCTTATGGTCTAGTGAGGTAAGACAGATTATTACATGATGTGATAACTGTTTAACAGAGGCAAGAGAAGCTAAGATTTCAAGAGAGACTGTGATCAACTAATATTATAAGAAATATCATTACCACTACTGTTATACTGATATTATTACATGTAAAGATTATCTGATGGGCCAGACTTCACCTGCACTATTTCAAGGATTTCTTCTGATAGTGGTATAATGTGAGTAGTACCCCATTTTACATATTAGAAAACTGAGTTTTAGGGAATTAAAATTACTTATACCAAAGGTCACAAGTGCTAAGTAATTGATTTTGAAGACTGAACATTAAGTGGAGAAAGAACTTCTTCCTGTCTTATACTCTTTTGACTTGGCTATAGGAGCAGGAAGAAGGAAATTTGGTTAAATTTGTATTAATGATAAGAAAAGAGAATATATGACCTAAGGACACTCCACAAGTCTGTTAGTCCCACAAATGTTAAGATTCAATGCTCTCTTTTTCAGACTTTTGAGCATTTCAGGGTTATTTTTCTGCTCACTAAACAACTAATGCAAAATAATTACATTTCAGTTTTGGTAATATAGTCAGATTTATGCATATTTTACTATTGTCTCTAACATGGTACCCAGAAGCCACAGAGGCCACATTTATTTCATGGGGGAGGTGGGGTTTGTGTTAGAGGGTCACCAGGTGGAAAGCAACAATTTAAAAAAAGAGAGAGGCCCAGATTCCTCCTCACCCACGACTGCTGAGGAGAAAAAGGGCTGTGGAGCTCTTACACCTGTCTGCATCTGTGCTTCCACCTAGGAGCCCCTGGGAGAACTCTTGCAACCCACATCTAGCTTAATCGCATGCATTCAGAGATGCCCACAAATTGTTCAAAAGGGATGAAAAATGAAGCCAAATTTTACATAATTGAAACAAGAACTGCCCTGCAGAACATTTAATTTTAATTTTTCAAGATTCTGAGAAATGCCGAAGTACAAATGAAGGAAGAACATGGTATTTAATTGAATTCAGTATTTATTTGAATAGCACTGCAGAAAGCCTAAGTCACAGCAGGGCTTTGTGTATTTTGTAAAGGTAATGGGAACATATGTATATGTATAACTGATTCACTTTGTTATAAAGCAGAAACTAACACACCATTGTAAAGCAATTATACTCCAATAAAGATGTTAAAAAAAAAAAAGGTAAACCACCTCCATTTGTAACTGACTTTGCTGCGAGTGACATGCAGAGACGACTGACATCAGTAGCCCGTCTGTCCATAGGTGCAGTGAGCTGCTTTGACACTGTGTTGAGCTGAATAACTAATCACACTGGAATCTGAAAAACACAGTTCAGATGACCCATGCTAACAGCTGCAGAAAAACAGTTACCAACAGAAAGAAACTATGGATCGTCTCAATCAAAACAATAACAAATGCTGACACTAGCAAGAGGAACTCATCACCTGACATTTAAGAGTGTGGATAGACCTAGAATCTGTCATACAGAGTGAAGTAAGTCAGAAAGAGAAAAACAAATATCGTGTATTAACGCGTATATGTGGAATCTAGAAAAATAGTACAGATGAACCTATTTGCAGGGCAGGAATAGAGATGACGATGCAGAGAATGGACGTGTGGACATGGCCGGTGGGGGGGAAAGGGAGGTGGGATAAATTGGGAGATTGGGATTGACATATACACACTACCATGTGTAAAACAGATAGCTAGTGGGAACCTGCTGTATAGCACAGAGTTCAGCTCGGTGCTCTGTGGTGACCTAGATGGGTGGGATGGAGGGGGAAGGAGGTCCAAGAAGGAGGGGATATATGTATACATATAGCTGATTCACTTCGTTGTACAGCAGAAACTAACACAACACTGTAAGGCAACTATACCCCAATTAAAAAAATGAAAACAGTGTGTGTTCACTGTGCCCATTCTTGAGGATATTGATAATCATGCTATTAACTTAGTAGAGTCTGATATCTTGTCTTCTGGTAGTCACTCTCCCTAGATGTACATTTATCTAGTTCATATAATCTCATGTTATGGACTTTAGGAACTTTCTTTTTGAGAAAGAAAAAATTTTAGCATCAAGTAATTTGATTTTGTTACAAATGTTAAAAACAAACCAACAACAAAATAACTGTCCCTAACTTCTTTTTGCTTGTGCTGATGGATATAACACAACACTTCTCTCCAGCTTCCATGATTTCAGTCCATATAAGGTAGCATGGTACTTCTCAACACATTAGCATCACCTGGGAACCCATTAGAAATGCACATTCAGGGGCTCCAGCTTGGATGTACTTAATCAGAAACCCCGGGGGCATTTCTGCACTGCAGAGGCCTCCAGTTAATTCTGATGCACACAGTGGTTCTCAGTGATTTTGAGAACCACTGCAGCTGCATAATGCTTAGTGGAGAAAAGCTATGATGATATGAAACTCACTAGAATGTATGGACAGCTTTCAAAATATCATACCTATGGCAGTAAAATATCTGCTTATCTACACTTGCCTCTCAAAATAAGATGCTATTTTTTTTTTCTCCTAAGAGGATTGAGAAATGGAAGGGAAGGGTGAATGAAACTTGCATTTATTCAAGTCTGGTATGTTCCCAAATTTGTCCTAAGGATTCTCACTTTAATATCTCTACTCCTCACCAACAATCATATGAATCAATCAACTTTAATTTTATTTTAAGACCAGGAACCTGAGCAATTTCAACTTGTCCAAATACAGAGCTAGTACATTTCTATTCTGAGGTCAAAACTGAAATGCTTAAAGAAGTCAGATAGGTAATATAAATGAGTGAAAAAAGACCAGTAAATGACAAAAAGTGCAAATGTGATGGAAAAGGCAACAGATCCTCAGCATTGATTTTGGGGAAAATTAGAGAGTGTGGAGAACAATGCATCTTCTAAAGACAGTATCTTCTAAATTTTCCTCCACTCTTCCAGATTGTAGTCAAAAGTATTTTGCACCTAATCTTGCCTGATCTGATTTGTTTTTCCCAGAAAAGACTAATATTAAATTTTACATAAAGTCTTCTGGTTTTTAACATTGATGTTTAAAATATGTACATTCAAAGTATTTTGAATACCAAACTAAACACATCTGCTGGCTGAGTGTGACCAGGTGGCAGCCTCTGATACATTATAACATCAAAACCAGTCTGCTTTCCCCAACAGTCTGTTTCTGACATCCCTGCTGTCTGCCAGCTTGATAGAAATACTATAGAAAACTCCCCTTTGGTATTTATTTTACATTTGTTCAGGCTCATGTCTAGTATTTCATCCCCTGGGGAAGAAATATAGACTTCTATTTCTAACAAAGTTCACTACGCTCAGCATATCAGGGTTTGCGGGGCAGCTGTCATGGGGAAGGGCATCTAATGGGATGACTTCTTCAGTCCTCTGGACCAACAGGATATTTGTACCAGTATGCAGGTCTCCACACTGGCAAGACTCATTCCTATCTCACTGTCAACCAGCAAGAGCAGCAATCAATATTTCTGTAATTACTATGCTTCCTCTTTGACATAGCTAAAATCCAGTCCTGTGCTGGCTCTGCAAACAAAGCTTTTCTCAATTCTTCTTTTTAATCCTTCTTTACATATTTATTAGACCATTTTGGACCGCTCCATGCAAACTGGCTGAGAGTAACCAGCAGAATGAGCCCCACTGCTGCCTGCTCTCCCTGGACTATCAAACCATCAGTGGAGATTGGACAGGTCCTGATGAAATAAATGTTGGCTGCTGACTCTTCCAATTTTGCTGCATTCTTCCATGTCACTAGTGCAGGCTTGTCCAAGATTGAGATATTTGCAAACTGTCATCTTTCATAAATATCTGCCTTGAGTGACACTTACTCCCTCCAACACTTCTCTTTGAAATGCACCTGGCGGGCTGTTAGCCTGAGAAATTTCATTGCTTGTGATATGTGATTAGCAAAGAGATGTTTCCTCCTCCTGGTTCCTATGCCTTCTCTCCCCCACCCCCATCCCACCCCTCCTTGACCTTTCCCCTTTCTTGTCTTCTTCCCACCACCTTTGGAAAAGGCTCGAGTCACAGCTCTAAAATGCTAAAGACAGCAAATTGGTCAGAATTGTTAGGATGCTAACTCCAAAAACACTTTTGTTTAACTTGCCAAAACTACAGTGAATTGTAAACAATCTAAAGTTTATCAAAGCTTTTCAGGTTAATTTAACCTCCTCTTAACATGCAATCCTCTAAAATCTTCAGGGGGGATATCCGAATGTTAATATGTTTACAGGAATGGGTCTTGTCTTCTTTTTTCTTTTCTTTTTTTTTTTTTTACATCTTTATTGGAGTATAATTGCTTTACAATGGTGCGTTAGTTTCTGCTGTATAACAAATGTCCTTTTGTCTCTAACCTCCAACAGAAAGGAAAACAGGATGTTTTAATGACAAAGTTAGTGACAATATTTAATATCATGTCTGTAGCCTGTTTTTTTTAGGATTGTTGTAAGAGCCCCCTGCAGCAGCCAACCCTGCCACCACATCAAACTCAAATCTCCAACTGGAAAAGGATCACTACATTAAATGGAATTACCCCTTATTAGAAATGAATATATAAAGATTACAGGATAATCAAACATTCTCCGTTCCTATTGTATCTGATTATATTTCCCATGCATAATTTATCTGAAAGAGGTTTAATATCTTAATGTAGGATTATTTTTTTATATATTTGGATAGGAGAAATTTTAATCAGTAAGATTAAGAGAAATTCTAATTTTCAGTATAATCTTGGTAGGTTTTTAAAACCTGTAAAATATAATTTAGCATATAAAACCTTTAACAACGTTATTTTGCTGCAAAATTTTGCAGTGTTTCTATCTATTATCAACTGAAAATTATTTTAAATCTAGTAATTAACTAATCAGTTTTCTCTCTAGGTTATAAGAGAGTTATAAAATACAGTTTTGCTCAGTTATCAAAAGATATAAAAACAAAAGTACAGTTTTGGTCAGTGTATCAAGTTGTAGTGTCTTACAGTTTTGTTTTTCAATGCAAATTTGTGCCAAAAACAATGTGATGAATGTAATATTATACTATACTGTATACTATACTAACTATACTACATTATAATATGGCACAGTAATATGAGGTATATGCTGGAAGTAGCTTGATTTCCACTAGAATTTTCTCATTTGCTATATAACAATTATTTATATAATGTGATTAACAAGTAATTAATATAAGCTTATATGTCTTACAATATGCTTTTTTTTTTTTTTTTTTTTTTGCGGTACGCGGGCCTCTCACTGTTGTGGCCTCTCCCATTGTGGAGCACAGGCTCCGGACGCGCAGGCTCAGCAGCCATGGCTCACAAGCCCAGCCGCTCCGCAGCATGTAGGATCTTCCCGGACCGGGGCACGAACCCGTGTCCCCTGCATCGGCAGGCGGACTCTCAACCACTGCGCCGCCAGGGAAGCCCACAATATGCATTTTAAAATTTATTTTTAAGCTTTTCAATTTTTATCATATATGAGTAGATATTTATTTTATGTGCTATGATATATTTTAATTATATTTTTGACTCATATTAGACAATTATGGATTTAGAGTGAGCAATTGATGGAAACTTAAGGAATCTTTCATTTGATCTCAGAAATATAACTTAATCATGCTCTGCAGATAAAAATTAGGAATATCACTGGAAAAGAAACATTCATAAACATTAATTAATTTTCCCATGTCTCATTGTTTATAGAGATATTTTATCATATCCAATTAAAATTTCCATATTAACAGGTAATTTCTTTTTGGTTAATTCTATCCATACTAGATAACAAAAATGAGATTTCTAACTAAGAAGTTACATTCAACTGAGAAATTTTGGAGTTTCAGTCATTGATCATTCTAAGCACTGCCACAAATTTTACCTCATGTATTCTTCACAATCACTCCCCATGGAAAGTAAGTACTACAAATCCCATTTTGTAAGTATTTAAACTCTACTTCAGAGACTTTAAGAAACTTACCTTCAATGAAAAAAAATATGCATATGGCTGGCTAGCAAAGGTGGGCAACAGACCTGGCTTCCTGATCACCACACCTAGGTTTTCATACTTCTCAACATAATTCCTTTCTTATTTTCTTTGGAATAATTGGCCATCATTACTGTGCCAACTCAGCACAGTACAAAAATCTAGAGCTCTAGCAATTCTAAATTTTATGTATACATATTAATTTACTTTTAATCAAATTTGAGGCTTTCTAAAGCCTGTACAATTTTTAAGGCTTTATTTATTTATTTAGATTAGTCTTAGTTTCACAGCAAAACTGAGCAGAAAGCACAGAGATTTCCCATATTCCCCTGTCCCTACACATGCCTTGCCTGCCCTACTATCATCATCTCTCACCAGAGCAGTATGTTTGTTACAACTGATGGACCTACATTGATACATCACAATCACCGAAAGTTGGTAGTTTACATTAGGGTTCACTCTTGGTGTTGTACATTCTATAGGTTTGGAAAATATATAATGACACATTTCCATCATTATAATATCATACAGGGTGTTTTCACTGTCTTAACAATTCTCTGTGCTCCACCTTTATATCCCTCCCCCACTCCCCAACCCCTGGCAACCACTGATCTTTTTACTGTCTCCATAGTTTTACCTTTTCTATAATGTCATACAATTGTAATCATATAGTATGTAGCCTTTTCAGATTAAGCCTGTGTATTTTTTATCCCTCCAGGATTTTGTCTTTGAGAGTTTGATGGTTCTAATACACATTTTCTTGCTAAACCCCTGAGGATGCAAGACATGAACATAATCTTTTTACAATGTGCAATAACTGGTCTAGTGATAGTTATTCATTGTTTCTAGACATATATGATGAAGTTATATGACCACCTATCAGGAATAGCAGAGAAGTGATTTCTGAACCAAAAAAGGAGGTGACAAATTTAGACTTAGATAGCTTCTGAGATCCTTCTAACTCTATGACTGTAAGTCTATAGGAAGGTACGTTTATAATTTTCCTTCATTAATCCATTAATAAAACTTGCATTTATATATTTCATAAAGCATTTCCCAATGATTCAGTGGAAATTTTATGCTACTGACTTGAATTTCCAGTAGTAATTTAGATACTTAAAAATTTTAGTCTCCATTTATTTGTCTGACTTGGAAGCACTAAAAGACTCTGAATGAAGGCAGAACAAACTTCTCCTACAGTGAATCATCTCCTACAGTAAATCAATGATAAACCCATTAAAGAGATCCTTTTTTGTCTGTCCTTATTTCTTTCAATTTAATTCTGAGATTTGTTATTTAATAATTATCTGTGTATCATAGTAATGGCATATGTCAATTCAATGATGAATTTCCACCAACAATGAGGCGAGTATTAGAATATACCCTTTGAATATACCCTTGAGCTATCATCAACCTAATAATACATGCTTATCAACTGCCTTCATTAGTGGACTTTAATTAGTCATTTTGTAATTTTGTTGTTCATTTTTCTTGGAAGTTACTCAATCCACTTTTAAAAACTTGAGCATTTTGCTTCAATGTGAAAAGCCAAATGAGGAAAATACCTCTTTCAATTTTCTTGTTCAGAAATCACCTCATAAAAATATGACAAAGTAATTTAAGAATATTTAATATGATGACATTAATGATTGGAAGAAGGGCTATAGTCTCTCTAGCAAGTTACTTCACATCAACTAGACTGACACTATCTCTGGACTGATAGTTCGAAGTTGATTTAAAAAGTTGAGACCACTACGATAATTTTGCCTGGGTTGCTAGCTAGCAAACATTAAAAGGCCTTTTTGTCTCCACTCTTCACAGACTGAAGGAGTAAAGGCAGTGTTACTTTAGGAGAGGAAAAACAAACAAACAAACAAACAAAAACCAAAACAAAACCTCAAGTTGTTACTGAACCCAGGTTTGGCTGCTCCCACTCATAAGCCAATAATTTGAGAGGCAAGTGTCAGTAGAAAGGAAAGGTGCTGTAATCAGAAAATTTGGCAACCTGGGGAGAAGTTGGACTTGTGTCATGAGACCAACTCCAAAGATTCTGCTCAGCCATGACAGTTTTCAAAAGGGAAAATGGCTGGGGGGAGGAAGAGTCTCAGTGAGTCATCTAGGCAGGGGGCTAGGTTCTGCTTCATTCTCCGTTGTGTGCAGGCTGCCTGACTCTCTCTTCAGATGTTATATTACCTGAGTGATCTGCCTGCAGGATTGCTTAAGGGCGCTGTTGGGTGTGGGGAACTAGTCATTTTTTTAACTGCTTAATTCTTCATTCTTACTTCTTTTTATTAGGAAAAGAATAAACAGGTTAGACAAGTCATGGTGTGCATTCAGGAGAGCACAAGTCAGGAGTTACGTTAAGTTGCCTAGTGATCTCATTCCTATAATTAGGTTCTTTCAACGTTAGAAGGGAATGGAAATGTGCAAATGGGAAAGGGGCAAAAAAAGCTGCTTTCAGTGGTTCTTTGAAATGCTGTTTACCAATGTTAGTCAAGTTTACCTAAAACCTTGGACATAATAATTAACTTGTTTATTGAAAAGTAAGCTGAGCAACTGAAGCCACTGATATAGGAAGAATGTTTTCCCCACGTCTTTCAGCTAAGAGAACAATGAAGATTGGGTAGAAATCACAGTGTAAGTTTAGCATTTTGGTTGACCCAGAATAGCCCTTCATTTCATATTAATTGAATAAAGAAATAAATTAATCAATCAAAGCATGTTTTGGAATTCCTGATTAGTTAGAAAATGTCTTATGTACCATTTCATTTTATCTTTCAATACTGTATCAATTTTACTTTCAATTCATGACCATGTTTATTTGTAGAACATCTACTGCATGAAAGGTTTTTCATTATGTGCCAGAGTGGATATAAGAAAAAATGAGCACAGTTCTTGACCTCAAGGAGCTTACTGAATAACATTTATTTTTCTTTAATAGGGTATAGTCAATCTTGAAAAGAATCTGAATTCTACTGCACAAAAAATATCAGCTGTAACTGTGGGGTAGAGTCTCTGGACTCATGAGTTTGCAACCTGTTTCTTTTGTGAGTCCATTGTTATCAAATAGCACATTTGATATTTATTTTGCAATGAAAATCTTCAATGCATTGCCTGCATTTGGAAATCTCATTTGCAGATGTAGCCGCCTGATTTCCAGTGTCCACATGGATCCTGACTACATGACAAATAATGTTTAGGGCCAATGAAATTCATTAGGACTATTACTTCTGGCATGATTTTAGGGGAAGAAAAAGTCCTTGCCCAAGAATAAACCTCATTTCTTGCCTTTATCTGGCTTTCTGAGTCACCAGCGAAAAGTTTTAAGTGTCTGATCTGAATGCATAGGGATACCAGATGAACTCCAGGGTCCCTTCTTGCTTCGTATTTTGAGATATAAATGTTCCCATAATTGTCCATTGTTTAATGTATTTTGCTTGCATAAAACTGCAGGCATACTGCTTTATTCTTACTGCTATGCCCCGTACATTGGTGCTTGTTTTGGTGTGAATAGGCCACTCTGCTAATCTGAACTTGTATTGTCATTCGAAAACATGCACTCCTAGTTTTACAGTAATGTGATTATGGGTCTCAAATCTATCTCTGTGTATGTAGAGGCACTTTACATCTGAATACCTCTTCCCCAACACAGAAACACAGACATACACAAAGACCCACAGGTATGCCATTTCTCCTCCAAGTTAATCAAATTTAAAGGGTTGACTAGGAAGTAAATTCAACATCATGGGAGAAATGTCTGCCCCTAAGAACACAAAAAAAACTGCTCATTCACATGAAAAGTGGAATGAAATCCCCAGAAAATTACATTTCAAGCAACAGTTCATCCATTACCATTATTAGACTTGAAACTTTGTTTCCTGTTTCTTTTGTATTTTTCCTGAGTTATTTTCTCACTTGTGATGAAAATAAACATAAAAACAAGGAATACAGATATAATGTAATATTTTTCTAATGTTTTCAATTAAGCAGCAGCTGTTGTTACCAAGCTGTCATCTCTGTTGCTATGGGGGTTGTGTGTCTGTGCCAGCGTAGGACTGGTTACTTTAATATACTCATCCTATTGCTAGCGCTGTTATACAGAATCTCTGTTAATATTGTTAACCTAGTAGGGTTCTGAAAGGGGTTCTGTCTTCTTTATTAAATCTGCTCATAGTTGGAAGCTCAAGATTTCTTTATATGAAACTGAAGAAGATCTCATGTGTCAGATGAGACTTACAGGACAAAGAGAATCCAAGACTTCAGAATCTTGTTGGTGTTTTGAGATGCACTGAGTCTGCTCTGACGTCTTGGCTTCCCTAGTATAACTGAGCACAGCATAGTTCAAAGGTACCTATAGTAAAGCAAGTACACATCTTTCAGAGCACAGTGGATGACAGCCCTCACTCTATGTGTTACCCTACAGCAACGGACCTCCCAGAGAACAGATATAATTCAAGAGCTAAACTTCATTGATCCAGCTCTTGGCACAAAGTCTGGTATACCAGAAGATCTGTTAGAAAAGATCTTTGTTGAATGAATGAATTTGTTGAATGAACTTTGTGTTATAACCCAGCCTTTTAGCTTCTTTGAAATGGTGAGTAATTCTTTCCTCACCCTCAAGCTCTTGCCCCTTCACCTAGACTTGTAAAATCCAGAAAGTAGCAAACTGCTACATTCATGAAAGGATAGACTTTTTCCTTTAGCCTGGGCTTTTTTAATCCCCAGGTCCCCCAACACATTTCAAAACTGACACAAGGTATCTCTTTCCCATCCCACAGTAAAGTGAGTCTCACTGGGTTTTGAGGGTGCAGATTTAGTATCTAAGAGCTGGTCTGTTCTGTCCTTCAGCTGAACAAAGAAACCAAGGTAAAGACTCAGATAAAATACTGGGAGATAGAAGTGATAGACTTTATACTTGACATCTTTTTGTGACTGGCTTGCCACTCACTGAGAGCAGGAGTTATGCCTTATGCTTCTTTATACATCCTATGTTGTCTTGCATAAAACAAATGCTTAGTAAACATTCATTGTGTGAAGTTAGAGAAGAGGTTGTAGGGGTATCGCCCATACTGTCCTACTTTTCTTTGTGGCCACAGTCACTAACATTGTTCCAGGCTTCTCAGCCTTTACCTTGGCCATTTAAAAACAGCCTTCTTGCTTTTTGTAGTTTTCTTTTGGTTTCAAAGCACTTGAAGACATAATATAATTTTATCACTGGAACAAATCTTGTGTCTGTAAGTGTTTTATGAACAAATGGCTTTCCCTACACTGGTTTTTGATAGACCATGGCTAGGACTAAGTTTCCTGAATGTACATGGGACTGTGAGTGAGAAATCAAACTTTGCTGTGATAAGGCCCGCTTCTGTGCCTGTTTGTTAGAGAAGAATAACCTATAGTTTTTCCTGGCTAATACAGTTTTTCTCAACCACACTATTTTGTTATTTATTCATAATATTTTTGTACTTTAGTTAGTTCTATGTCATCTGTGTCTTTACGTCTGTTCTTGTCTACCAAGTATATAACCATTAAGAAAAGTGATTAGTTTAAAATATCTCTGCTTAACTAGAGATATAACTATAGGTAAACAGATGTTATTAGCCAAAATCCCTCTATTGTAATCATCTTTAAATATATTAAATTCACTTATGAATTTAATTCTGTCCTATTCTCCTTCAAAGTACTAGAGTGCATTTGAAGATAATAGAAACAGGAACAATAGCTTGAGGTAAATTGGACTTGGTTGGTTCCCAGGTCCACTTATTAATCTGTGATAATGAGCTAAATATCCAAGTTTCAAGTTTTCTCTTCTGTAAAATGGGAATGATCCTATTGTCTCCTTACTTTATGGAATTAGGAAATCAGAAGAAAGAATATATGTAAACACTGTCTGTATAGTGTAAAGCCCTTTATAAATATAATGTCATATCTTATATTTCCTGTCTTCTCTCCTTCCAGCCACATAGTGAGAAGTTAAAGGTGGTCCTGTAGCTTGCTATGGCCAATGGAATGAGAGCCAAAGCAAGACACGCCACTTCTGGGCAGAAGATTTAAAACCCAGTGATTGATTCTTTAGTCCTTTTTATTTGCCATGGTATGCAGCAGTGGTCCAGATGGTAGTTGCTCCTTCAACAAGGACATAAATTTCATCTCAGAATAAGTGGTGGCTTCCTGTAGTGCTAACTTGTAGGTTGTTAGATTGCATTCAGAGTCAACTGGGAGAGTGAGGTGATTGATTAGTAGTGTCGGTCAAGAGTGAGGAAAGTGACCTAATACAAATGCTATTGTACTCACCAAGCAGGAGTCCACAACCTGCTTTTTAAAAATGGGAAGCTGAAACCCAAAGATCAGTGACTTGTTTAAGGTTGCATAGCCAGACAAGGGTAAAGTTGGAATATTATTATTTATTTATTATTTGAGCTCTCTGCTTCCATTAGAATGTCGAAGTAGTTTAGAAGATAAGGTATGTATGTGTATGATCATATAATTTGAACAGAAGTAGAAGGCTTACAGTCAAGGAAATTGAAAGGAGCAAGATTGCTAAATGCAAAGTCTGCGGGTGTGGTTATTGTGACTAAGTAATGTATCTAATTCTGAGGTTCCTAGAAGTCAAGGTCCTTCTAAGTTATTGGTGCTTAAATTTAGCTTTAGCTCTCTTCAGTAACTCACTTTATCATGTGCCTGAACAGAGAGATACAATTATGAGTTTGACCTAGTTTTACCAGAAAGGACTGTAAAACCAGTGGTGTCAAAAAAGCAAGGGAGCCTAAGACTCAGGAATGAGTTAGCTGGAAGTTACTAGGTCATTCTAAAGCTGGTTAGCATACCTGTTCCTGAGGAAATATAATTCAAAACCTCATTGAACTTGTGGGTTATTTAACAATATTTGTTGAGTTTTGAAAGGAGCACAGTTACCATTTTAGCAACTGGAGAATGGTTCAGTCAGTAGCTCCACAATTCTGCTGCTGTGCTAGATTCAGGAGGATGCTCAGAACCTGCCAATTAAATGACAATCTCTTCTCCTTACCATTCTGATGGCCTGTCTCAGGGAATTCAACTTCAGCAAAGCTGCAAACAAGCCTCAAAATTTGTGGAAAAAAAGTGTTAGAATTGGAAATAAGCCCATCATCACCTCAATGAAACAACTGACTCAATTTATCATTAACCAAATTTAGTGTACATTTTTAAAAGTTAAGAATTCTTCAAAAAAACTTAACACAATACTATTATAAAACCTAAGGAAATCAATAATAATTTCTTACTATTATCAAGTATCTCTCAGTGTTCATATAACTTTAATTGTATCATAATTCTTTTTTAGGTTGGTTGGTTCAAAAGAGTATTCTCCCAAAAGACATACAGCTGTGGAATCTCTCTCTCTCTCCTTTTTTTTTTTTTTTTTTTTTGTTGTTGTTGTGGTAAGAATACTTAACATGAGATCTATCTTCTTAACAAAATTTTTACTGTACAATACAATATTATTAACCATAGGTACTATGTGGTGCAGCAGATTCTCTAGAACTTATTCATCTTGCATAACTATGCAACAGCATGGATGAACCTTAAGGACATTAGGCTAAGTGACATCAGCCAGTCACAGAAGAACAAATCATGCATGATTCCACTTATATGAGGTATAGAACATAGTCAAACATATAGAAGCAAAGTAGAATGGTGGTTGCTAGTGGCTGGGGGGGAGGAGTAAAGGGGAATTGTACAGTATATTTCAATCTATAGATTTCTCTCCATGTATTTTTTCCTTGCAATTTACCTTTGATGAGCCTGCTATTTTTTTTCCTATAAAATTTTCCACATTCAGAAGTTTGCTAATTTTATCTTTGTTCTCTCATGTCTGTATTTCCTGTTCATAAGTTGTTGGATCAGTGGATGATCAGATTCAGGTTCAATTATTTAGCAAAATATATTTCATAGGTACTACCATGCATTACCATCAGGAAACACATAATATCTAGATGTGTGTGTGTGTGTGTGTGTGTGTGTGTGTGTGTGTGATGTTTGCATTTACCTATTTATTTTAAAATTTCCTGTCACCTCTCACCTAGGGGTAAATTTACCCCTCTGGGGAGTAAGAGCCTCTAAGATCTTATAGCTGATAACCAGGTAGACTTTTCCAACCAAACAAGTGCTTGTGCCAAGTTGAGTGATTTCTTATAAATTAATAAGGAACTTTCCCAGTAATAGGAAAAAATAATCACACTGATGTACAAACCATGTTGATTCACTCACTACAAACACTCTTTTGCTATTGATTAAGGATTATAGGTAAAAAATAAATAAAATTATGCCAAAACTTATCATTTATTGAGCACTCATTATACTCCAGAGATTGTTCTAAGCCCTCTATGTGAATTTACATTTCCTTCGTTTTTAATTGTGATAAAGTTTTCCAGCCAGGATTTCTTCATCTACTTACTAAGGATTATTGAGTAACTACTATCAACCAGGCACAGTTCTATGAACTGGGTTCATAAAGGTTCAATCACTCACCCAAGGTCAAAGACAGGATTTAAATTGTAGGGGATTGATTAAATAGGCTGAAGTATATCCACACAGTGGAATGCTATACAACTATAACAAGAAAGGAGACATTATTTTCAAATCCTTGTGTGGCTGATCTTGTGTGGTTCATCGTTGTGTGGTTAAGGAAAGAAAGAAAATTGGGGCAAAGTGTTTATAGCATTTATATCTTAGACATCGTAGTACTTAAAGAAGATGAAGGGTAAATTAAAACCAAAAAGAGGAAAAAATATACTTAGAGCTAGAGGAGGGATAGAGCAAGGTGAGGGGATAGGAGAGGTAGTTAGTCTTCTTTAATCATATTTATTTTGCAGCCTTGTAAAAGGATGGAATCACCTCTAGGGACAATATCATGGAACAGAAGAGAAAGGGAGAAACTAGGAGAAGGCAGAGCTAATTAAGTAAACAGGATTTTAATATAATTAATTATTATAATTTAGAATACTATAAACATTAATTATAATTATTATATTATATTAACTTTGTATAAATATGCATTATGTATTATTTTATATTAAATTAATATTCTTGGAGAGACATGGAAAATGATACACCCATAAAAACACAACCATCCAAAAGCCTGAGAAATTTCACATTTTCTTATTACTTAAAACATTAAGTAAATAAATAGGTAAATGGCAAAAGGACACAAATGAAGAGAAATTAATGAGCTCAAGGTTCATTCTGAGGTGTTCCTACGAGAACACAGTGCAAAAGAATAAAGCAATGCAAAAAAATATTGAAGAGAATTTAAGAAATCCTTGGAAATCTTCACTTCCTTTAACAAAGAGTCCAAAAGGAGTAGGTAGAAACTATTGGATGGAGGGAGGAAGTACTTGAAGCAACAGTGAGGGAATATTCCCCATGGTTAAGAAAAGACAGAGCCGCCCACTTTAGGGGCTCACCCAATTCCAGAAAAAAAGAACAGGAGGGAGAATATATATATACATACATACTCTTAACACACAACAGATAATACACAAAAGAAAAGGAATCCACTATTTGTGCCTGGCCTTTCCTATGAGACCAGATAAGCACAAGTCTTAGTTGTTGGTGCTTCACCATGGCACTCAGCATAAAACCTGCCATCTAGCAGGGGATCAGTCAATGCTTATTACAGGAAGAGTGCATAAAACCAGAAGGCTGAAGCTCTGAAGACAGCCTCCATTGATTCATATCCTGCTGTGGGACTGGTGGCCTCCTTCCAGTGAGGGACCATCACAGTACAGGGGAAGATACATTACAGGGGGTCAGGAAGCATGGCTGTTGGGTTTGGTCTTCCCATCAAATAGCTGTGTGACTTTGGGCAAATTTCTATCCCCTGTTAAGCTCCCATTTCCTTGCCTATAAATATAGGAGTTGAATTTGACAATCTCTGAAGTCCATTCTAGCTTTATTCCGTCCATGTCCAGTGAAGCTCATCCGCTCCTCCAGCTGTTATTTTTCACAAAGTTTTACCCACCTGTGAAGCTGCTTTGATATGGCTGCCAGCATGCTTTCTTCCAATTTTAGGGGATTTTCCTTCTTACTTTACTAGACAATCCATGTTGTTCAAGGCTGACTCTTCTTAGATAAGTGTCAAGCATTTTCCTTAAGATTCTGTGCTGACGAAAAGTTTTACCTCATGTAACTTGGGAATTTCTCCAATGGAAGATGTCTGTTTTAAAAAAAAACACAGCTAACAGTGCGTGATGCTTTTCCAATGCTCAGAAACTAAACGCTGTTGCTTTTCATCCGCTAAACTACGCATTAGGGCCCCTCTCGCCCTTTGGCTATCTTTCCATCTATTTATGATTCTAGGTGTAGAGGTGTAATGGCATGCTATCTTTTAAGGTCATATTTCATGTTGATATGATTCTACAGGAATAGAGAAAATGATTGAGTGATTGCTTACTGAGTACCTTCTATGTGCCAGACACTTTCATGATGAAAGTCTTTGGCAGCTTGGGGAGGTAGGTATTATTTCTTCTTTAGAGGTACTGAAATTAAAGGTCAGAATGCTAGGCATTTGGCTCACCAAAATTTCTGCTCCATCCTCCCTCTTCAGAGCTACAAAGTTGCAGTGTGTCCTCAAAATGATAATTCCCAGTAGGGGAGCCCTTGTTCTTAACACTTAGGAGAGAGCAAGGCTCTAGATTTAAATAAACAACTTTCTCTTGTATGGTTTCTTACCATGGACTGTAGCACATTTTGAATATCACTTAAAACATTTCTTTGACCAATATCAAGATGGCATTTAACATAACAAGATAAGCATTGTTTTTTTCAGTGAAATCTGCCTAACAATTTCTTTCTAACCTGTAGGCATAGAGCCAAGACCAGAAAGGGTTCCTGTAAGAAAAACTTTTACACAATCCGTGCTCTTGTCTGTAGTGTTCTATTTTCTGAGTGATGGATTGATTTGGGGAGCCCATCTCCATTCTCTTATTTTAGGAGCTATTGACATGGTGTGCTCAGTTTCTGCTTTAAATTTCTTAAGTGTGGACCATGTTTCTTTAACATGATGCATTCTTAATGCTTTTTGTTTTAAAATTGGATGATGCCTCTTGACACTTTGATGAGTGATGCCATTTTGTGGCTGATCAATGTGTTGCAGCTATTTAATAAAGGCCAGAAACAGGTGAGGCATGGTTCTCAACATCCTCCAAGAAGATCATCTTAAATTTTTGTCGATGTTGGTGAAACAGAAGTAGAGACAGGTCAGGTTAAATTTCTTCACCGCAGAAAGACATTAAAAGAGGTTTTCTAAGTTACCTCACCTTTAATAAAATGAAGTCATCTTATATATTAATGTATTAATATTACAGTTGGATTTAAACTCATGTAGACCAAGCTTTACTTAATAGCTAAATCAAATTGAATCTCAGATTTTATTAGTGATAAAATGACAATAAAACAGGTCTGGTCAGTAAAGATAATAACTTGATTCAGTACTTTGGATGTAAGTGTTTAAGGTTTCCATGATAAAACTGTAATTTTATACCCCAAAGTGTGTTAATAACATTAAGTGAGGTAATAGGCAAAGTGCACTGACAATGCAATACCCCCAGGACCACAGTAATAGAAATAATTTATAATGTATCAGCAATAAAATCTTTAATGTTATCTCAATTCAGGCCAGGCACATAACTGAAGTTTCAGATTACACATGTCCCTTCCCTCCCCCTGCTTTGGACACAAACGTTAACCTAAAATAATTAAGAAAATGGTTTTCAGAGTGCAGAACCCTATCACAATTATGGGCATAATGACCAGCCTATTAACTATTTCCACCCCAATCCATTTATGTTTGTTTGATAGAACTTGATTCCAAAGTTAGTAAGTAAGCATTTCTAAAAATAATCCTCTGAAGTCTTATAATTCACTCTTCCTTTCTTTATTTCAAACAGAACCCATTTCTATTTTGACTTATACAAAGGAATATTTTTGAAGACAGAAGAACTGGTTATTTGTATGACCATAAAATTACTTTATTTTGTAAAATCCTAGCTCAATGGTTTTATGGCTCAGAAACTAGTCCCACAAATTGTATCTTTCTAGAATCAACCAAAAAAGAATGTTATTCTAGCGATCAAAAATTAAACAATTTTATTGGGTGACTTTACTCACTGTAACTTATATGAGGAGTATATCAGCTGATAACAACTTGCTCCACAGTGTGTGCACAAGGCCGTGATTAAAGAGCTAATCCATAAAGCACAGACCTCATAGGACACTAGTTTCCTGCATGGTTTAAAAGTACATTTATAAATAGATGGGAAATCTTGAGATTCAGTTCCTATAGCTTCATCCTGTGTTTTTTGAGTCCATTCCAAATATTCATCTCATTGACTCTATAATCTATGGAGGAAGCCTCAGAAATTTCATGCTTGGGTATTCAAACTAACTATAATAATGGTAACGATCATCATAATAACCTATGTTTACTGAGTTTACTTTGAACTGACTTTAAATGACTAATTTGATGTCTTAAAAATGCTGTCATTATCCCAATTGTGTGTGAGAAGAAACTGTTAAGGAGAATCCTAAATTACTCCACCAAGTCCTTGGGCAGTAGGTGGCCGAGTCACTAATGAGGTAAGACTGTTTCAATTTAGAGGTGATGTTGCTGGACCACACATCACACTGCTTGGCTGTCTGTTACAGAAGCTGTTTCACAATTCTTTGGGTACATGGCTTTAAAGATAAGGTTATCATACCTAAAGGTAACAGAAATACCTTTCATAGGTGACACTCTTAGCAGGAAATCCATAACATCTTCAAATACTAGTTTGCCTATTGATTATCTATAAAAGGTGGAATGCATAGAGAGCACATGGAAGGCTAGGGGAAGATCTCCAGAAACACAGTCTATCAGCCTTCCTGACACCTTGTGTCTATAAACTTCTTTTTACTTTCAAAGGGCCTTTGCCTCCAGGTACAACCCAAATGCTGGGGCTGATGGTCCATGGGAGGGACAGCAGAAACGCAAAGTCAATTGTGCAGAAAGTTCAGCAATAAATCCACATCCTGGCAGTCTTACTCAGACCTTCTTTGTCTCCCCCACTCTCACCCCACCATGAACCTCAGTCCCAGGAAAGAAGGATCCTACTCATATATCCCAAATGCTGAGTTTCTATCCAGAGGGCTTTCCCAGAACTTTGTTTATACAAGACTGCAACTCTGCACTCTCAAACTGTGCTTTCTCTTCCAGAGAAATGGAACTGTGCTCTTGGGTCTAAGGCCTAGAACTTGCCTGTTGCCAAATGTCTCTAATTGCTGCTTCTGAACTGCTTGCATAAATGTTTGCATGTTGTCTGATGAGGTGATGTTGATAATATAATAACTTCTCTTTGTAATCTGGCTATGTTCCTGGTCCTATATCCTGCTGCTCTGCATGGATTTTTCTCTTTAGTTTTAGAGCTGGATCTTTCTCTGGAAGATGGAGGGGTGGGTGAGAGTGAGCTGATTGACTCCAGTTCTTATAATGAGGGTAAGCTGAGAGGAATCCAAGGAACATGGCTTTGGTCAGACGCATGAGCTCAAACTTGGATCTGCCACTTATTTTCTGAGGGACCTTGGCAAACTCTGAATCTGAGTTACTTCATCCTTAAAATGGAGATGATAATCCTTACCTCTGAGGGCTGCTTTGAGGTTGACATGTTTGGTGATTAGCACATGGTGGATATCCCCATCCTGGTGCTTCTCATCTTTTTCCTCCAGTTTTCTGGATCTCATGGTCTGAAGCCACCCACTGGCAACTGAACTCTCAGGCACTGTTACAGATTAAAACCCCTCCACTAAGGAGATAAGTGATTCTGAGCTAACTGCAGCCTAGCCCTGGGATTTGGAATCTAGAAGCACAGGGTGTGAAAGTTCATGCCACATGACTTGTTCATAAGACTCATCTGAATGCAACTATCAACATGGAAAGCCAAAATGAAAGAAGCAAATCATTCATAGATTTCTTCTTCTTCTTTTCAGAATTCTGTGGCCTGAACTGAAGCTCCAAGTGTTGGTTGGTAAAAACTCTGTGCTGACTATGCAGTGTCCACTTCCCATTGATTCAGCCTTCGAGGAAACATGTGAGCAAGTTTAGAGAGGATGCTGTGTGGTTACAAAACAGAACATCTTCCACCGTATGTCAACTGGATCTGATTGTTGTTAGTCTTGGTCTCATTTATCTTGCCTGCAGGTGTTCTAACTGAGAAAACCACACCCATCAGTCTAGGAGTACTTCCTCCAATTTCTGAACCACCAGAATTGGAGCAGGAAGTTTATCAGCAAACTCAGCATCACCATTTTTGGATTTCAGATACAAACTTATGAATGCCATGCCAAGGTTGACCTGAAACCTCCATGCTGCAGTTTAACCCTGCTATATCCTGGATGTCACTTGTCATCTGGGCTTTAGATTCAATTCTCTGAACTTGTGGGCTATGTGAATTATTTTTTACATTTTAAAAAGTATTTAAAAAATTATTTTATTGAAGTATAGTTGATTTACAATGTTGTATTAGTTTCTGGTATACAGCAAAGTGATTCAGTTATACATACATATATATTATTTTTCATACTCTTTTCCACAAAGGTTTATTACAGGATAGTGAATGAAATTCTCTGTGCTATAGAGTAGGACCTTGTTGTTTATCCATTCTATGTATAATAGTTTGCATTGCTATATGAATTCTTAAAAATATTCCTGGAGAACGCAGAGTGCAAAAGCACAGCTTTTTGCTTTTGTATCCACAACCAGAGTCACTGAGAACAGTTGTTCAGATAGATGGTCAATATACAAGTGTATGATGTTCACATCTTTTGTGACTCTTTTGTGAATGAGGCTCCCTGGAATTGGGCAGTGCACAACTTGCCCAGTGGTACATGGTGGGCTACTGGGCTCTAACCCTATGGCTGGTACCCAACAGAAGTGGTGGTTTTCAAGGATTTTTTGAATGACACTCCACTTCCTGATCAGGACTCACATATTTATTCCCTGATACCAATACTTTCTTAAACTCTACCTGAATTTTTTCAAATTCTCTGTCCATTTTTCATGTGCCAGCTCTATTTTCTCACACTCATATCTGTTCCATCCAGGTGGTTTCCTGCTTTTTTCA
The DNA here is from genome assembly GCF_949752795.1 of Hyperoodon ampullatus. NCBI lineage: Eukaryota > Metazoa > Chordata > Mammalia > Artiodactyla > Ziphiidae > Hyperoodon > Hyperoodon ampullatus. The sequence continues at coordinate 76,122,859 of NC_136916.1, forward strand.
GATCTGCCTTACTGTAATGCCAGCCTGCCTAACTCTTGAGTCTGCTCCTCTCATGAGACCCATACTCTTGACTTTATCTAGTGGATCTGACACTGTGGATTACAAATAAAGTTGTATTTTCGTCAACATAAAGACAATAATTGTATCATTCAATTGGGCATCCTTTCAAAGAAGAGGTCTGAGATTTCTCATATCTGAGAAATTATTTGTGCACACAAAACTTCAGCAAGCTGAGCAACATCATTTCAGAAGGAGCACTTTGCAGACTATAACCTTGGCATATATCAGGAGGAAACCGTAATTCGAAAAGATAAATGCAGCTCAGTATTCATTGCAGCACTATTTACAATAAACAAGAAATGGAAGCAACCTAAATGTCCATCGACAGAGGAATGGATAAAGATGTGGTACATATATAAAATGGAATATTACTCAGCCGTTAAAAAGAATGAAATAAGGCCATTTGCAACAACATGGATAAACCTGGAGATTATCATACTAAGTGAAGTGAGTCAGACAAAGACAAATGTCATATGATATTGCTTATATGTAGAATCTAAAAGAAAAATGATACAAATGAACTTATTTACAAAACAGAAACAGACTCACAGATTTAGAGAATGAATTTATGGCTACCAGGGGAGAATGGTGTGGGGGAGGAATAGATTGGGAATTTGAGATTGACATGTACACACTGCTATATTTAAAATAGGTAACCAACAAGGACCTACTGTAGAGCACAGGGAATTCTGCTCAATATTCGGTAATAACCTATATGGGAAAAAAATCTGAAAAAGAATGAAAATATGTATACGTATAACTGAATCACTATGCTGTACAGCAGAAATTAACACATTGTAAATCAACCATACTCCAATAAAATTTTTTAAAATACTAAAAAAAAAAAAAACCCAGAAGAACAAAAAACAAATGGAGCTTCTCAGATCAGAAATAAAAAAGGAGAACTTTGCAGATTATAACCTTCTATTCAGCTCTGACACCAGCAAAGTTACCTTCAGAGACAGAATAATTCCCAATCGAGGGTCTCTTTCCCTCTTTATTGTTTTTCTTCTTTGTCCAAACTTTTTTATCTAAACTTCTGACATATTACATTTATTGCCTACATATTTAGAAACACAGTCTCTCCCAGGTCTTATAAATGCCATCTGCATTCCAATTCTGAAGGTGCATGCTGGCTGTCTATACTGACAGACAACACGATTCTTGATCTGTTCCTTCAGGTGGCTCAGGCTAGTTAAGAAAAAAATCGTAATCTTATCTCCTCAGAGCCTCGAAATGTAAAAATAGCCTGGCCGTTTATTGCACCAGGCTTTTAGACCCAGGTATATCAGAGGAGTGGGGAAAGTGGATTGTCACTTTCCTGGCTGGACAGGATGGCTTCAAAGGAAACAGAGAGGCATAGATTAAAGGCTGCACTCAGCCTTCTCCAAGAAGGCTTAAACCCCCCTCACGTAGGATCTTATCAGGCTGGAAGGGGGGTACAGAAGATAAACTTTAAAAATAAATGCAAAAAAAATCCCGATTATCGTCTCTGCCTCTTCTACTGTGTCTGGTCAGCAATGTGTTAAGTGAATTGAAACTAGATCGTGGAGAGACAGTCACAACCTGGTTATCAGTGGCAGTAAGTGGAAGATAATAGCCCCACTAGAGAGTTATGAAATGGCTTGTCTTTGAGCTGCCAAAGTGTTTAGTCTCTCTTTTATTATATTCACAGCAGTAATCCGATATGTCCTGACTTCTGTCATCTGTATGTAATGCTTATCAACTCTCTGTCAGTGATTCACCCTCTTGTCAGGGACAATTATTCCTCAAAGTGCCGAGGTTATGACTGAAGCAATATTATGACTGGAAAGAAAATATGAAAGGTGTAGCACATCACAGCAAGCAATCTGGGAGCTGACGTCAAAGTAAAGGAAAACATTGTCGATAAAAGGAGAACATAAGGCGAAGTTTTGTTCTCTGCGCCAGGGGCACGGCTGGCATGGCTGAGGTCAGATGGGCGGAGGATGCCCTCCCCAAGATGCTTTACTAATTCATGATAGTGGAACGCCGGTGCCTCTGCCCTCACAGCTGTCTCACCATTTCCATTTTACATCTCCATGTACCGGGACCTGGAATTAGTTTGTTAAAGTGTCCGATTGGTGAAGAGAGTTGAAGGGAAATAGGCTGGCATGGAAACTCTGTTTTATAACAGAGATGAAAGCTGGCTGCTCTGTGTACCACCCATCCTGCCTTAAGATCTTCACTTATACCTGGGGCTTGTTTTAAACAATGTGTATCCCCACATCATACATGAGAAGGGAGCAGGGGGGTGGTGGTGGCAGCTGGGGCTTGAGAAGGAGCAAGACCAAGATTAAACCATAGAGCAGTCAGGTGACAGAATGATCAAGATAATTGGAGTTTAAAATATTAAAGAATTAAAAGTTTGACAGTCAAACAGAATTCATTATGAATGTTGCTTTTGACCTTTGGTAGTTGCCTGACCTTGAACAAGCTACCTATTTTCTGTGGCTTAAGTTCTTCTATAAAAGGATAAAATAGTTTCTGATAATACCTGTCTTGTAGTATGGTTGGCGAATCCAGAGATGATGTATATAAAGAGCTTGAGTAAAGGCTCAGTAGATATGATATGATAAATAGTAGCATGTAACCAGAAATAAGATACTGCTTATTTTCTTAGAGTCTCATTTCCTCATGTGTAAATATTTCAGCCCTTGACATAGGCAGAGCACCAAGATGGGGGTACTATAATAAAGCCTTGACTTTGGTGCTGTGAAACAGCAGTCCCCTGATAATTCCTGTGACTGTAGAGCAAGAATGCTGTCAGGGTCCTTGATGATTATATGACTAGAGGACTCTGTATTAGGAGCTTTAGTTGGGACCAAGGCAGCAATGACGATTTTTCTTTTTCTTTCATATCAAGAATACTGTTTCTGCCCAGCCATTGGCTTGTATTTTATTTAAATTTCCTGTGCATTGCCTAACTTCTCATGCCATGCAACTGCATGACTGCTGCAGAATTCATAGCCCACTATGTGGTAGGTGCATGGACAAGAGTGATATTCAAAATATTTAGCAACCAGTCATGCATAGGCCTATCGTCCATTTAGAGTGAATGCCGGCTTTGTAGGTGGAACCTTGTCTTCTAGGCCTTCTGCTATACTGGGCAAGAATCCTAAATTGCTGGTGAAAGCTGGTGGTCTAGAAATGGGGCTCAGCAGCTTGAGCACTTGTCAGGAGCACCTGGGAGATTGAGAAGCAGACATCTCCCCTAATACAGAGGTATTTCACATTTTTACAACCTGTCTGGCTGTACCAGTTCATACCTGATGATGATCAGCCCTGTCTATATGACCACTGCAAACTTTATAATAGGCACATTTATATAAGCTTCCATTGACCATATTTTATTTTATTAAAAAAATATATTTGTACTTTATTATTAAAGGTTACTTATTAGATCATTGTAAGGCTGAAAAATGGTCATTGTGACATATTTAGAGAATAGAGATAATCAAGAAAAAAGAAATCATCTATAAACCTCAGCATTCAACAATCACCATCATCCACTTCTTGGTACATTTCTCTGATCCTCTCTTGGTGTGTACATCTTTGACATGTTCTTGATTTTAATGGGAAGGCACTTCATATTTTACCATTAGACATAAATTTCATGGTTGGATTCAGAAAGAAATTCTGTAAGTTATTTTGGAATATCAGTATTTAGTGTCAGTAATTAATTTAATAGTTTTTCTTTTTTTAATTAAAAAAGTGTGGAATTTTAGAAAATAACTTTTTGGTATTTGTCAAGATTGATACATGGAATTTCTTCTCTGACATAATGAATTATTTAACTTGGATCTGTAATTTTGAACCATCTTCACATTTATCTAGTAAACCTTATTTACTAGGGTACTAGTATTTACTAGGGTGTACTGATTAGAAGAACTAAATTATTTTAGAATTTTTTGTGGAGGGCTTGTGTTGTCTTTGAGATCAGCATTGTGTTTGCTTTGGAAAAAGAAGTGGGGACTTTTAATTTTTTCTATGCTCTGGAAAAGTTCATAGGGGTATGACCATGACCATGATCTGAAGTCTAAGAATTTAAACGTTTGAAGCGTGAAAAAAAAATCTGAATCTAAGCTTTAGATTTGGAGCCTTGATATTTTCAATTTCTTTTATAGTTATTGGCTTATTCACGTTTCTTTTTTTCTTTTTAGTGAAAGCTTAACACTTATTTCTCTCCACAAGACATTTTGTTATGTTCACATTTCTTTATTTTTTAGGACAGAATTGCACACAGTTGTCTCTTACTGTAAAATGATCTCAGTAACTGGGGTGATTTTCCATTTCTTATTAATATTATGAGTTATCTCTTTTTACTTACTTTTCCTTGGGCAAACTATGTCCTTTGATTGGTATTTTAAAAGGAGAAGATAAAGTATCTCTTGAATTTGTCATTTGAAATTTTTTTTCTAACTCATTTTTTAACCTTATACATTTCCTCTTGCTTTCCTTGGACATCTAGTTGCTCTCAGTAAAATGTTATGACCAGATGCTCTGCTTGATTGTTTGTTTATTATTTTTGCTTAATAATGAAAACATTTAGGATATGGCACTGCATCTGCCTTTAAATATCTGTTTATTACTCTGCATGTTATTATTATTTTCTAACTGCTATTTTGATTTCCACTGTGATCCAGAAATTATATTTTTAAAGACTACCTACTAATTTCTAGTGGATGGGGCTTTTACTTAAAATTTTGATATTAGTTTCTAGTTTGTTATTGTGTTCTGTGAATGTGACTACTGCACATTCTACTTTGGACAATTTGTTAAGATTTTATTTTTGGACTGTAACAATTTTTGTAAATATCTACTGGTTTTATGAAAGCAACAACTGAGTTAACTACAACAGCAATAGAAATTCAAACAATCCTTCCTACCACCCTTCTTATTTTTGTTATCTTGCTATATGTTATGAAGTCCTGTAAGTAGGGAAGCCAGTTAATTTATCATCCTAATGGGTACATTTCTGAGAGTGAAAGGGGGGGCTGTTAATAATTATCTCTAAACAGAAAGCTAAACTGGGATATGCTGGGCAAACTGGAACTTAAGATCACACAGTCCATAACCCACATTAAATTCTTTCTGAGATAATGTGAAACATTAATTAGATAAAGAAACCTTGCAGGTATTATTTGTTATAAGGCTTAAATAATATTGAGATAGTATTTGTGACTTAACATATGATCGCTTATAAGTAATCACTCAGTGCTGAAAACAAAAGTCCTAACATCTTAATTGGCTATTTAGATGCATCTTTATACATCACTGAAAGCAACTTCGAGTACTTCCAATGGAAAAGGCCTAATATTAATTAAATAATTAGGGACTTCCATATCTACTGTAAGGTTTAGCTGATCAATCTGAAAAATATCTGATTCTGCATCTGGTGCATAATAGATGCATGAGATTTTTGGTTTTATATATATACATATATAATATATATTATATTTTTATTTCCTTAAGTGAAAAGTTATATGCATGATGTACAGCATAATTAAAATATATCTAGATATGGTCATTTTTATCTTGATATGGCTTAGAATTTTAGAAATGGTTGAATCATGTTTATAAGTCTATGGTATCTAATTTCATTTCTTATATGATTTTCAATGCCAGTAAACATGCTTTTGAAACTTGAAAGAAGATTTATGTTTTAGTTGTAGAAAGCTATGTTCATTTTCCAGAAAGTAAAACATTTAAGTGAGGTTTTAAAAGTATAATTCTCAAATAGTATTAAGCTATTAAATGTAAAACATTGGTCTTTAAAAATATAAAATTAAAAGGAGTTGAACAAACATCGTTGATGAAATACATAGGAATAAAAATGGTTTCAATGCTTAATACATCTTGAGATTCAGGCCTACACCAAGACAAATTTTAGGAATAGATGAAGTTTCTTTTCTCAATCTTGTGCCTCTCTCCCAACTGTTTATTAAATTTGTAAATGAATACCTAATTTCACTTAGCATAAATATGTATTAAAAACTACCTAAATGTCAAGCAATTACACATGGATATAATATATATATGTACATACATTATATTGATATATACACTTTATACATAGTGAGACACACATTTTTAGTTGTGAAATTATTGTACAATACTTTCTCTATACAAAGTGGGTATCAATTTGGGTAATTCATTTCCCTGTGAAAAGTAAGGAATGGACAAAAGGACTATGTCCAATCATTAATAAAACATCTCAGGTCATATTTCTTAGAGTAGATTTCAATCTGATTAGAAATTTGAAATGTTGCTGTGCATATATACAGGCATGATAATGAATACTCTTGAGGAGATATAAACACTCTGGAGGACATCAGAAGCACAGCTAGCTGATGGCAGGCAATGCTAGTGGGTACCTAGTCACTATTTAATTCTGTCCTTTGATCCTCTCTTAGGAGTTACTAGAAAACAACAACATTAAACAAGGTTGATAACAAAAATGGGGTCCTAAATTCCTTAGTTCCTGACCACTTTCCTCTATTTAGCTCCACTTTTCAGTTTCCCCAGCACTGAAACTCCACATCAGCAATAGCACTAACAATGCAGGCTCCCTCTCCCTGCTTGTTGTGATGAATTCAGGGTTTGGGACCTGCAGCTGCAGGTTGTAGGAGACCTACAGCAGATTTCTGTGGCAACTGACTAATCCACAAGTGAAATGTGATGGGGCGCCTCAGACTCCAGAACTTTCTTTTGAAAGTTCTTATCACTCTTGTAATCTGTGGTGTGAATTAACTGTGGAAGATCACAGTGAGTGAAAAGTCTTTACAAACTGGTTACGGACATGCAACCTTGGTGAGAAAGTGTGTTTGATGCTTATAAATACCAACTGTATCAGCCAGGGTTCTACCAGAGAAACAGAACCTATATATCTATAGATAGATAGATGATAGATAGATAGATAGATAAATAGATAGATAGATAGATAAGGAGAGAGACAGACAGAGGCAGAGATTTTAGTGCAAGAAGTTGACATACTTGATTGTGGGGACTGATGAGGCAAATCTGTCATCTGTAGGACAGGACAGAGGGTTGGACATTCTCTGGCAGGAGCTGATGCTACAGCTCACAGGCTGCATTTCTTCTTTCTTAGGGAAACCCCAGTTTTGTTCTTAAGACATTTCAATTGACTGGATGAGACCTACTCTGATTATTGAGGATAATCTCCTTTGCTTAAAATTAGTTGATTGTAGATATTTATCACTTCTACAAAGTACCCTAGTTTAGTGTTTAATTTCTTAACTGTGTACTGTAGCCTAGCCAAGATGACCCATAAAACTAACCATCACACCAACCATAGGTATTCTGTGGTCCACTCATTAGAGTGTTTGGGGACTGTCATCAAAGTATGTGGCTGTCATCAGCTCAGGTTGATTATGAATCAGGGGCAAGGAGAATAGGTAATTTTTATTTTTTCTTTCTGAGTCAAGTTACTTGTGAAGGTGGAGTCAAGGGCATTTTAACAAGCTTCTCTGATGAAACCATAGGAGTCCATGCAGGCTAGTCAGCTGCCTTGGGTTTTGGACAACAGTGGCTGTGCAAGCTTCCAGCAGGAGGTATGACAAGCAAAAGTACTTTCTAAGCTCTGTTACTTCCAATAGTCCTGAGCTCCAAGCATCAACCAGAACAGTGATTATTTGGGGTTATGGGGGACCTGAGTCCCTTGAACAAGCATCATACACCAAAGGGACTGAAACCACTTACTTGTGAGGCAGAAACTCCCCATTAGCTGCTGGGATAAAGTTGTTTTTGAGAGGAATGGATGAGGGAGGAGTAGGGAGACTCATGTTGCATTTTAGTTTTTGCTTTCACCATAACTGATTAAAGCTACTCTTTATACAGCTATGTGGTTAATCCAAGGGCTCTGGAGTCAGACAGTTTGAGTTAGTGCCCTGACATCACCACATACCCTGATAGTGATCTCAGCACAGCAATCTGGAACATGGGGAGCAGGAATGCACTAACTTAAAGGTAGTTGTGAGGAAGACATGAGTAAGTATATGTAAAGCTTGTCACTCATGTAGAATAGTGTTGCATGTGTGGCAGGTAAGTACTCAGTCAATCATGTGGTACCTAGTATTGATTCCACTGGTGGAATGGCTGGAAGAAGGATCCCAGTCCTTGTCTTCTTTGAAGAAAGAATTCAGCAAAGAGACCAAGACTGTGGAATAGAGACAGCATTTATTGGAAGCAGAGTATGTGTAGAAGAGCACATGGGTGAATGCAGAGTGAGTTGCACACAATAGAGGTGGCTTAGGTTGCTTATATGAGTGCAGTTTTCCAGGTTGTCTCCAGGCAATCATCTCAAAGTGTCACCAAGAAACCAGTTGCAACTGCTCAGCCTGGGGACTATCTCCTACCTCAGGATTGCAGATGCAATTGTTGATGATTCCCTATGCAGGCACTGCAGAAGCTTCATCCTGTTAAAGCCTCACAATATACTTATGGGATCTTCAGCAGCAAAGCGACTGAGGATCAGAGAGGTTATGAGCTTCCCCATGACCACAGAGGTAGTAAGTGGAAGCATTTGAATGGCAAACAATTTCAAAGCTGATGATCTGAATTGCTATGCTGGTTTTCTGACAGAAAATTGAAATATCAGGAAGGAACTGTACATTTCTGATTAACAGAAAAATTGTCTAATATGATACTTTCAATCCCTTGTTTCTGCTTAGTATCATTTATATTTAGTCTTTGTCCTTCTTATAATTTTTAACAGTATTCTCAGAGACCAGGAGGGTCACTCATTGAGGACAGAGCCCGTGGCATTTATTATTGCATCTCCAGTGTTATCAAGGTATCAATGTATCTCAATATGGATGTTATCTTTTTCATGGTAAACCAGAATTTTAATAAAGATATCATAAATATGATCTTTATCTGGTAGTACATAACTTCTTTTTATCCTATTGACAGGGAGAAGCTGAGAAGTCCACTATCTTGTGAGGGAAGAAAGATGGGAGCACAGACCTAATAGAAGAGTGACAGAAGAATCAATCTGAAAAGTGCAGGTTTTCAAGCAGACTTCTTCAAAAAACAAACAAAAAAAAGAAATTGCAGTAGTGGAATAACCAAAAAAAATGAGGGTGACAGAAATCTGACAGGCTAATGCCTGGATAGCTGAAACTCCAAAGGAGCTCAGGGACAAGAGTACATGATAAAGATAATCAAAACAGTCTGTCCCCCGGCTTCCTGATTTAGTTCCATTCAGAGCTGGAAAATGGGGCCGCTGTTTACACTGTGATGTCCTCAGTGGTTGCAAAGAAAATGTAGACATTGTCAACTCCTGTTTCACATCTGTACTCTCTGTGAAGAGCTCTGGATTCAACTTGTGCACAGTGAGTGATGATGAAGGGGAACAATCTCCTTACTGAAGGGAAAATGACTTGAATGTTTCCAGGAGGATAAAATGAAATAGCTGAAGGTGTGAATGTCTTTGAGACAAGTTTGAAATGATACTGCATTGGGTGTCTTATTCCCTTGTCTTTGGGGGACCAGGAAACAGGTTGGAAGGCAAACACACACTAGTTGTTCCTCCCTTTAAAAGGGTGGAGGAGAACTCCACAAAGGAGAGACTGGGAAAACTGATACTGATTCTGACTAAGTCTCTGGAACTAATTGTTGAAGAGAGTCAATATAAATCCCTAAGTACAGTCACATAAGGACTCTTTCTGCTTTTTTTCTTTTTTCCCCACACAAAGTTAATATAGCAGCCATAATACAGATGGGTTTCAGTAAGGTATATACACACCTTCTCTGGAAAAACCTATAAACAAAAAGGGGGACATGTATGGGTATTGTTGCAGTTAGGAGACTGAATTATTGCATCATGAGTTGTTGAATGGTGAATTTGAGGTCAAACTGAAATGTGATTTCCAGTCGTGTGTTACAGGGATCTGTCCTCAGCTGCACCTGTGCTATTCAACATTAAATGGAAGCATTGAAAAATTTGGAGAAATCAAAGCTGCAGAGTTCACAAACATATCATAACAGACTCAGGGCCTTGAAGGATCATGACCAGGTAATCGTTAGGCTGAGTAAAATTAGACAAAATTTAATGGGGATCAGGGTAGTGACCAAAAGTTGGACCCCCAAAATTCATAGCACAAGCCCAGGAGGGGGATGGAGTGATTGTGTAGAACCCTACTTAGGTGACCCTAGCTTCATGCATGAGAAGGCAAGGCAGTGATCTTCATGCCAGACTTCTGATTTGGACTTCAGCTGTTTCAAAGAAGTATAGAATCTATCTTAAGTAATGAGAGAGTTGCTTAGACCTATGAAATATTTCTATCATATCTGGAATTTGGAATCTATTTTATACATTTATAAACTCTAGAGTCTGATAGACCAGGACTTGAGTCCTGATTCTTTACTTCTATGTTTTCCTGGGCAAACCATTCAATTCCTCTTTGTTTCTTTGTCTGAAAAATGAGGGTAAGAGGACATCACCCATAATGTTCTTGTGAGTATTGTAAGTATGTTAAAGAACTTTACATGTAATAAATGCCCAATGAATGTTAGTGAAAGTATGATTCAGAATAGTATTGTTTCCTCAAGTACTTCCATGTTGGCATGGAGTGGGAGCTCAAAGCAGGCACCCAAAGAAAATCCTAATCTGCCTTGAAGTCGACACTAACTCTTTCATTATGGTCACTCTCCACCTTATGCCCTCCCTCTCTCTCACACCCATCCTCTTATCTGAGCCTATGAGAACAAAGAGGAACAGAAACCAGGCAGTTGATCTAGATTTGGAGGCAAGACAAGTATTCAATAGTATGTTACCAGAAATATGTCACTGGAACCAGAATTTCATGGCCAGAATCAGAGTCATTTTGCTGAACCTGAAAGTGACTAACCTCCATGTGTTGGGGACTAAGTCCCTGGGATGGGATCCTGATTTGGGTTCACCAGTGCCTACCTTACTCCTTTCTTGAAACTTTCTCCTCTCTTTCAAGGTGTATGATACTTGCATCTCTAGAGAGAGAAGAGGTTAACCTAAAACTTTCATGGAAACGTTCTTTGGGCTACTAAAAGGAAGATACTATCCAACAGAATTGTTCAAGGGTGGAATAAGCCACTTCATAATGTAGTGAATTCCCTGATGCTAGATGGGTGCAAACAGAGGCTGTATAATTACTTGACTCAGGCATCAGAAGGGAGCAGGGACACTAATGCTTAAAGATCTTTCCAGGATAGAATTCCATGATTCTAGTTACATGAGCGAACATTGTGCTATCTGCATTGATTCATGCCTTAGCTTTTTAAAATTTGAATTGACAGAATATTCTTTTTTTTTAATTTTTGTTGGAGTATAGTTGCTTTACAATGTTGTGTTAGTTTGAATTGACAGCTCTTTAACAATTTATTCAATATTCGTATATAATCTTTTAATATTTTTCAAATAGCCATAATATTTTCACTAGTTGACGTATTGTATACTCTGAAACAAATTCATATATACTACTCACAAGTAGGTAGATCACTGATTGTCACAACTCTTACATAAAACCATCATTAAATTTTTTGTCCACCATAAAAATTTTTTTCGTCAAATCACAGACATCATGTCATTTCATCCCTGCTTATATCAATATGCATCTGTGTTTTTTAAAAAAAGGACTTTTCTTAGGTAACCATTATGCCATGGTTCTAATCTTATGGAATTCATTACTGCATTTGTTGTATTATTATTGTACAATATGTATTGTATTATTATTATAGTAAATAATTGACATCATCTAGGACCCAGATTATATTTAAATACTACAGATTTTCTCCAAAATATCACTTTAGTTGGTATTATATTAATGTACCATAGTTTATTCAATCAGTCCTTTATTGAAGGTTATTTGGAGTGTTTTGGATATCTTGCTTTTAAAAATAATTTCACAAAGAATAATCTTGTAAGTAATATCTTACTTTTGCCAGGTAAAATTGGGATAGATTTCTAAAACTGGGGTTATTCAGTCAAAAAGAAATTGTGTATGTGATTTTGCTAGATATGATCAATATTTTTCCATATGTGTATGTAGCATTTTGCATTCCCACCATCAATGCAAGAAGGTGTCAGTTGGCTCACTATTCTTCCAGTTGAGATGGTGTCAAAGCTTTGGTGAGATGCAGTCTACTTTAAATTTGCATTTCTCTTATTATAAATGAGAATGAACATTTATTATATGTTTCCTGGCCATTTATATTTCTTCTACTTTGGAATAACTTTTCATATTACCTTTCCAATTTTCTATCAGCTTGTTGATCTTATTTTGGGATTTTTGTGGTCTCTTCTCTCTGACTTTCTCTTTGATATAAATTGCAAATATTTTTTTCCTGTGTCATTTGTCTTTGACTTTGCTTTTGTTTGTTTGTTTTCCATGCAAATACTTTTGGGAAAAAATTAGTTGAACTTAACAGTCCTTTCAATATAATAGTTTCTTGATTTTGAGTAATTGTTAGGAAGACATTTTCTCCTCCACTCACAAAATAGAAATGTACTCACCTATGCTTTCTTCTACTCGTCTGATTTCACATTTTCACATTTAGATCTCTGATTTATTTGGATTTTATCCTGGTTTACCATATGACCTAGACTATTATATCTTTACATATATAGCTATTATATGGCTATGCAGTTGTCCCAGCATGATTTGTTAAAAATGTATCTGATTTGAGGTTCCATATTTATCACATACTAAATTTTCCTGACACTTGAATATAGTTCTGGGTTTTCTAATCTGTTTCATTGGACTGACTATACATGTGCTAATACTCTTTGATGTGATTTAAGTGGCTTTATGCCCTTACACTCCCCTTTTTAAGTGTTAATCTGGTTATTCTTGCTTATTTACTGCTTTCAATTGAAAGTTATTAGCAATGTTTTAACTCCAAGAAGAAGATATCTTTTGATATTATTATTGAGATTCTGTTAAATAAACAAATTATTTTGGAGGATATTATGTTCATGACATCTTTCTATTCCAAAACATGATATGTTTCTCAATTTGTTCTTGTCAACTTTTGTGTCTTTCCATAGTGTTATAAAACTTTCTTTGTACAGGTTTTGCATATCCTTTGTATAAATGTATCCCTAAAGAAATTTATCATGTTTGTTTGTCTGTTTTTAAATGTGGTATTTTATTCCATTATTGTATATAATAATATTTGTATTGATTTTCTTGAATTTTTACAGATATACAATCATCCTAAATAAAGATTATTTACCTCTCTATTTCCAATTATTATGTCTCTAAGTGCTTTCTCTTATCCAGTTGCATTGGTTATTTCCTCTAATGTCATTTTTATAAAGTCATGGCAGTATAAATACAGATGGACAAAGTCGATTGAAAGCAATACTTATAAGTATACATTATAATTTAATTATTTATAAAATTGAAACATTTTTCCCTAAATTCTACCAATTCATTCTTTGTTATTTAGAAAATTTTGTTGAGAGCTTTTCCTTAACATGCCCTCTAAGCACTTACAGAATAAAATCTAGTAAACATTCTAGATTATAGGTTGTTTAACATTGTAGAAAGAGCCTGGGCTTGAATCTTGGTTCTGCCACTCACTAGTTCTTTCACTGTGGACATAGAACTTGTTGGAGTCAGTTTTCACAGTCATAAAATTAGAAATTTTGTAAAGAATAAATTGATTTGGAAAATTGTACATAAAATGCCCAATAAAATATCCAGCACTCACACACATCAGTTAATATTACTTTCCTGTATCCTTCTGTGAGGGCAGGTATAGTGTCTAGCTAATCACAGCATCCTAGTAGAAAAGAATACCTTGACCATGCAGGTGTTCCAAATATGTTTTCTGAATTAAATTTTTGCAGATGGAAAATGTCTGCTGAGCATGATCACTTTTCTAGTTTTTCTAAGATATACTAGAGAAATAAGGAAAAAGTGAAGGAAAATTTTTTTTGCATGAGAACTTTGTGTCCTCACTTTTTATCCAACCACAAACCTGGCATACAGCAATCATACTTCTTTTATAAATGGCATAACTCTGGCTCAGACAAATTAAATCAAACAGCAAGAGTTAGGTCTAGGAATTGAACCCATTATATTGATTCACTTTTTAAAACATGTCCAAGGATTCCTTGTAGGATGAATTTAAAGAAACCTGACCACCTACCTCCTGCTGCTCTTGCTTGCCACCAGCTCACTCTGCTGTGTTCTTTGTCCATAGGAACCACTGTCAGTTCTGGACTAGCCTACACACTCTTCTATCTCTTGGCACTCTCATCTGATATTCTCTTTGCTTGGAACACCACGAACTCTTCTCTTCCATCTCTGTCCATTTGAAAGATTTCTATTCGTCCTATAAGTTTCTATTTAAATGTTACTTCTTCCCCAAAGACTTCCTGAACCCCATTTCTCAATAGATGCTCCTATTTCCACAAATGCTGTAAGAATAGTGATTGTATCTATATTACTTATTCCAGTGTCCAGTATATCACTCCACACATGATAACTGTTCCACCAACATGGGCCAAATGAAAGTTTTCCATTATAGTGTTATTTGCAATAGTAAAACATTGAAGATAGTGTAAATTTTCAAAGATATGAACATAGTTACCTGTATTTTAGCACATCCAGATTATGAAATCTTATGCAATGTTTTAAAAAGTGTCATATTTTGAAACACTTTTAATGACAAGATTTTATGGAAAAATATAGGTTAAAAAACAATTTGTAATATATTCCCGATTTTATCATGAAAATAGCTAACATTTTGGAGACTGCATCTGCAAACATTGTGCTGAATCTTTTAAATCAATTATCTTGTTTAATTATTATAAATACAAAATAAAATGGTTATTATTATTATCTTCATTATAGAATTGGGGGTCACCCAGGTAGATGGTGATTGAGTAAAAGTAACTTTCATTACTCATGGATTCAAAATCAGGTTTTTTCTGATAGATGGATAGGTAGAGCTTTGTGTATACACACACGCAGGTTCATGTCAAATATAATATTTTCCTATTGTTCAGCTTAGTTGTGGGGAACATAGTAACCTGTTAACAGTTCTTATCTCTAGATGTGACTCTAATATTTTTTATAATTTTCTCCTCCTCCCACTTTTCCCACATGAATATGCATTATCTAATAAAGGAATTAAAATAATATATTTGAAAAAGAAATCTCTTTGTTATTAATCCTCTAACTCAAAGCTTTTCTATCTCATTTGTAGACGTGCAAAGGAACTCTTTGGGTTTCAAAGGTGAGACTCCCATTTCCTCTTGCATATCATCGTTTATGAACACATCTATTATCCAGTCTTGGGCATGTGAGTTACGGTTATCCAAATCATCTGATTGATAGAGACCTTGTCATGAACAGATGGAATATGGTCATGCACATAATCCTGGGTGTGCTGTTCTCTATGGACTGCATTTAGGTCTCATTCAAATGAACAGAGCCAAATATTTGATTCAAAGAATGAGAAGTGGGATTTTTTCATTCATTCACTGTCACTTGACCAATATCTTTTGAACACTTTATATGCCAGAGTTGATGCAAGGATCTAGGGATATGGAGAAAAGAGTCAGATTTCTGCCCTGGAGAGAAGAAGTCCATAATAGTGTTGGGAAGAAATTAATATGAGCAGACATAAAGAGAGCAAAATGATCGGTATGAAGGAGATGTGAGGAGGAGGTTGGAGAACAGAGAAGAGGGGTACTCAGTTCAAACTTTGGAGGAAGCTTTGGTGGGCCCAGTAAGACCTGAAGTCTCCCTACTGTATGTAATACCAGTCCTTTTACAGTGCCTTCAACGAGGTTTATATTTTATTTCAGGTGATACTCTCAGCATATGGCTCAGTTAACATTGGTGTGAATAGTATAGCCACCTTCTCCTCTTCTGGAAATATGCAAATTTACAACACATTCTTTGCCCTCACTGGTTTGTGTCAGAGTTGGTGTAGAGGTCAGTTTTTACCTGTTCCTCTTTCTTGTCCCTGACCCTCTGGACCTTTTGAAGACTTAATTGTGTCCAGCTGGATGTACTTTGCCCTTTCCCTGAATAGGACAAAGGAATACTTACCCTCACCCATTTTCAAAGGCTTTCCCTTTCCCTTTGGATTTGTGGTTCAACAAACCACATCTTCCTTGACTCAGCTCCCAAATTACCTTAATAGCCTATGGCATCCAAAGGGTGACCTCCACCCTGTCCTGGCTTCTCTGGTGCCTTTAAGTCACACCTGCAGCCATTTAAAACAGTGTCACCAAGCTGTGGTCAATTCCTGGCACCAGCTGCTAAGCAGCATTCAAACCTTTCCTTCCTTACTGGACAGAACCATGATTTACAATTAAGAGAGTTCTTTGTCCTCTACTCTCAAATATTAAAAATAAATTACTCCTAAACTCTCTACTCTCTTCTTTATTTCCTTTGTTTCTCTCTCTCTCTCTTCCTTACCCACAACCTTATAGCTTCATAGTCTAATGAAAAGAGCCTCTGTTGACTTCAAAACCTTGGGTTTCAGCCTCAGACCTCATAGTCTCCATTGTCACTGCAAAGCTTCAGTTTCCTGACCTGTAAAGTAAATAACAGTTTAGGTTTGAGGGAAGACATAGGGAAATAACATAATGTTCAGAGTAATAGTCATTATAAATAAAAATAAAAGTAAGGGAACAGAGAGTATTGGTGGTTAGTGTTAGACTTAGGAAAGGACTCTGTGAGGATGTGACATTTGGAGGAGAGGTCAAAAAGAGTGATGAAATGAGCCACGAAATTATCTGGGAAAAGAGCATTCCAGACACAGAGGATAACATATGTGTGTGACTTCCCTAAGGAGAGCTTGCTTGGTATGATCAAGGGACAGTAAACCAACAGGTATGGCTCAAAAGCAGTGAGAGGGTCATATCATACATGAGCTTAGAGCCAAGAGAAAGGTTTTGGATTGGGGTCTTAAAAGCCATTTGAGAATTTTTAGCAGAAGGTGGGGGGTGGCATGATAACATTTTTATATTAAGAGGAACACTGTGTTGCATGGAACATAGATTGACGATTGACGGGAGACAGAAATAGAAGCTGGGAGACAAGGTTGACACTCTCGCAGTCTACCAGACGAGTGATGACAGGGGCTTGGATTGGGTGTTTATTGTGGCATCCTGGATCATGTGATTCAGGATAGGGGTGTGAGAGAGAGGAATCGTCAGAACTATGAGGCTTTCATCCTGAGCAATTGGGTGAATGGAGTTGAGCCATTTACTGAGGTAGGTGAATCTAAGGGAGATTGGTTTATTGGGCTGGAAATCAAAAGGCTGACTTTAAAATATATTATGTTTGATATTATTAACAGATGCTCAAGTGGAGATTCAGAGGAGGAAGCTATATATATGCAAGTTCAGTTCAGAGATGGGGCTAGAGAATAAAATCCGGAGTCATTACATCAAATGCTGTGAAGCCATCTGGTAAGACTGAGGCTAAGAACTTGAGTTGTTGGTGACTGAGACATGTTTGAACTGAAGCGGAGGGTACCAACCCAACAGGATTTTGTACTAGAAAAAATGTGGAGTTTCTGCAACTAGTATGGTTGGCTAAATTGATAAGTTTTGAGATTCAAGGGATGATGCTCACTAATAAAATATAAATTTTCTATGTTAAAAGTAGGTGGTATGGAAATACAACTTAATATTATAATGATAAACAGAAAAGCCTGGCAACATTTTTTCAGTCATTCTGATCACAATTAGATGAAACTATACAAAGACCCTGGAAGAAGATACTTCCCAAGTATCAGGGGTGTTTTTTTTTTAATTTTATGGATGTGTTACCGAACTTAGGTTTGGCAGTTCGTTGCTCAAGAATCCAATACTGAGAGACAAGTGTTGAATGAAAGGAAATGTAGCTTTATTGAGAAATACAGCCATCCTGGGGAGAAGGTAGACTCATGCCCCAAAGAATCAACTCCTCACTGCCTATTAGGGGCAAGAGTGTTCAAAGGGGAATTTCAGGGGTGTATAGGCGAAGGGAGAGAGCTACGTGCAGAACAGCAAAGTCAGCTCTGACAATCGTCTTGAAATTAGTCAAGGGTTTTCTGATTAGCATCTTCTTGATTGTTTTAAGAACAGTTAATCTTTAGTTTCAGGGTTGGTTTGTTCTCATTTTCTTGAGGCCAGTTCTTAGAATTGTTCAAGCAGGAGTAGCTTATGTCATGGTTACTGTCTAGTTATCACGTAGTTAACTTCTTCCACCTGGAGGGAGTTTCAGTATCTGTAAAACAGTTCAAAAGACATGGCTCAGAATATTATCTGTAGCCCTTGATGAGGAAATAAAGATCCTTGACTTTGTTTCATGGCTAAACTATTATAATTTTGTCTTATTTGATTATTTTCTTTTGTGTCTGCAGTTTCTCATTTCTCTGATTAACTTTATTATTTGGCTAAAGCTTTTCTACAGATAAGAGGAAGTTGGAGGGCATGGTGGTAAGGGGGTGGGTCAGGCCTGGGAAGGCCTCATAGGGTCCTGCTTGGTTACAAAGGGATTATGCATGATGCAGTTTTTTTTTCTTCTTCTTCTTCTTTCTCATCATGCATATACCCTGCTTTCAATTTTTATTAATTTTTATTAAAATGCATGAATCCATCTCCCTTTTAATAACTAAAGCATTGTAGTTAAATTTAATTTGATCAATATTCCCGATTCTCTATCAAAATATATTCCAGTGTCCTCCCTCAGATATAACACTATTGTGGATTTGGACAGTATTCTTCCTAAACTTTTCTTTATATTGTCTAACTACTTAAGTACTTTTAGTGTCTTAAATATAATTTTTAGTCTTGAATTTATCAGTATTTATATTTTACACCTGATTAAATTTGTCCTCTCTTTGCTCACCCCACACCTTTCATATGTATTCTACTCTTTAGATTAACATTGTGGAATAAATTTTGTAATTGAGAAAAACATGATATTGTTTTATATTTTTATTTAAAATAATTCATGAATATCCCTTCTTCCATTTTTATCATGGAGTAAATTTTCTTATAGTTCTTTCAGAGTAGGTCCATAAATTGTAAAGTTTCTGTGTCTGAAAAATATCTTTATTATTCCCTTCCTTCTTTTTTTTTTTTTTTTTCCAGTACGCAGGCCTCTCACTGTTGTGGCCTCTCCTGTTGCGGAGCACAGGCTCTGGACACGCAGGCTCAGCAGCCATGGCTCATGGGCCTAGCCGCTCCACGGCACGTGGGACCTTCCCAGACCAGGACACGAACCCGTGTTCCCTGCATCAGCAGGCAGACTTTCAACCACTGTGCCACCAGGGAAGCCCTCCCTTCCTTCTTAAATTGTGGTTTGGGTGGTTTGGCTGAATATAGCATGCTGGGTTCAAAATATTTTTCTCAGAACTTGGAAGGTGTTACTTTGTTGTGTTCTCGTATTCAGCACTGCTGATGAGAAATCTGGTGTCAAAATGATTTCCATTCCCTTGTAAATAACAATTCTTTTTCTTCCGGCATCTTTTAAGAATATTTTTCCTTCAGTATTAATATTATGAAGTTTCATTTCATTGTGTTTCAGTGTGAGTTTTTGGTTTGTTTTTGGTTAAATTTATCCTGCTCAGTAGTCTGTGTACTCAGTCTGTTTGAGAATATATGTCATTTATGTATGTATATATATTATTATTTATGTAACAGTTCTGGGATATTTCAAATAGTCTTCTTCCTCATTCTCTCTTTACTCAACATACAGACATTTTTAGAAGGATGTTAGAAATTTTGTATCTGTCTTTAAAACATTTAGATTTTAGTTCACACTTCTGTTTCTGTTTTGTCTGTTTGTTCTGTAATCCACAAACATTTCCCAGTTTAGCTTTAGATCTTTTTGATTTGCTGTTCAATACTATACTTGCTATTCAGTACATATAAATAATTATTTAGACATGATTATTTATACAATTATAGATAGTAATCATTCTAGAACATATTTTTTATTTGCAAAATCTCTATTTTATTCTTTTTATCATCACTTGCTTCATCACATACTTTTTTCTTTTAATGACAGTCATCCCACACTTTACAGCTCCTAATTTAAGGATTTTTGGGGGGTGTATTTGCTCCATTACCTTTGTTATCCTGGGAATAAATTTTTCTTATCTTTGGATTTGCTCTTTCTCTTTCATGTAAACAACCTTTCTCAAATGTTTCGTGAACTCTGATTCTGTATTTAGCTTCTGTGACAGACTTCTCTTGCATATTCCCTGATCAATGGCAATTTCCCTTGATGTAGAAACCTTAGCTTCCCACTATGGCTTGTTGCCTACTTTCTTCTTTATGTGATGCCTCATAGCTTTGTGCTCACTGTGATTTCTCCATTGTTTTTCAAATTTTTGTATTATCATTTTTTCATACCTGGTTTATTAGTTAATTTCATATATCTTGTTTATATCTTCTTTATTGATATTTATGAATCAACTCAGCATCTTAAAACCATGAAGAGATGGGCATACCCTTGGCGGTAGGCAATCCCACCATTGATACGATCTCCAGTGACTTTATGTGCTTCTGCTCTTCTCTCGACCTCTTTTTCCTGATGCCAATGTGGCTGCCACAATCTAGGTATTCCATCTTGTCACCAGTATCTTAATCAGGGAAGGATGGAATTGGAACAAAAGATTTCTCCTTCCCAGAAACATCTTCTTCTCTTATACTTCACAGTCCAGAAATGGTCGCATGTGCACTCCTCACTTCAAGGGAAACTGAGAAATAAACATTGTTTGCCAAAAAAGAATGATATTGTAATTACTGGCTCTGGTCAACCATGCATGATCTGTTGGGTATGGGCAATTGCAATTCCAAAGTAATATACTTTGTGTTTTTATTAAAAAGAGGGGGGTATGGGTTCTGGATAAATAAAATATTGTCATATTAGACATTCTTACCTAGTTTCTTAAAATCCTAGATTAAAAAAAATTATTTTATATTCTTAAAATTCTAGATTTAGAAAATCCAGTGGCTTCACTTTTATGATTATTATCTCTGCAACATGCTTCAGAAATAATAAAATAAAAATCTATTTGTAAGACTCATTTTGAATCTATCAGTTTGACTTTAAGTTTCTCATCTAATTATAATCGTTATTTTACATAGTGAAAGAAAATCTTTGCTTGGAGAGTGCTGGACATAATGAGGACTTTATAAATGAAGAAATCCAACTCCAGCCTTAAATCTGCTTCCTTTCCACCCAGAAGGTAACATTTGCTTCAAAATACATTATTTGTGTTTAGGTCAGCCAGGATTTAACTTACTTGCCTGGCCTATATGGGTCTTTCAATGACTATCTGTTGACTGAATGAAGTTTGGGCAGAATTGTGTGTGTGGATAGTGTAAGATTTATTTCAGTTCCAAAGAGTAATAACGTTGCTTTCCAATGGGAGAGCTCATAAAGGAAAAGTGCTATCATTTTGACAAAATTAAGAGAAAATTTTTCTCTACAGTGAAAAATAGCATAAAGCTAATTAAAAGACCTTATAAAACTGGAAGAAATTATTCTGTGCAAGTAAAATATCTGAAAAGTTAGTGTCTTAATATTTTAATAAGCTACACAAATCTTTAGAAATGAATGAATAAGTAAATGGAAATGGAATGAAGAGACTAGTCAAAGGAGAAGAATAGAAATAACTAAAATACAACCAGATTCATAAGTTACTAAATAATTGCAAAGGAAAAAATGAGAACATTTTTTTTTTTAAAAAAACATTCAGCTTATTTATTTATTTTCTAGATGTTGGGGGTAGGAGTTTATTAATTAATTAATTTATTTTTGCTGTGTTGGGTCTTCGTTTCTGTGCGAGGGCTTTCTCTAGTTGTGGCAAGCGGGGGCCACTCTTCATTGCGGTGCGCGGGCCTCTCACTATCGCGGCCTCTCTTGTTGCAGAGCACAGGCTCCAGACGCGCAGGCTCAGTAGTTGTGGCTCACGGGCCTAGTTGCTCCATGGCATGTGGGATCCTCCCAGACCAGGGCTCGAACCCCTGTCCCCTGCATTAGCAGGCAGACTCTCAACCACTGCACCACCAGGGAAGCCCGAGAACATTAATTTTTAAACATCTAAATATGCAATGCTGACAAGGAATGCTGAAACAGATCCACTCACACGTTGATGATGGGGTTATAAATTAGTGCAGCTTTTAAGAAATTAGCTTGGAATTATGAATCAAAAGCTTTGATGATTCTTATATATTTTGATCCAATAATGTCATTCTTACATATCACTGATTAAAAAGTTTGAAATCCAGACAAAGTTTTATACATAAAGCTAAAAATTATAAATGAGGCATCTATAAATTGAAATAACATGCAGTCTTTATATTTATGGAAACTTTTTAAAAACATAGCAAAATTGTTTGAAAACTAGAATCTCCAGATATAATATTATTTGTAATTCATCACCTCATTATATAAAAGGTAATTCAGAGACACTCACCTAAAACTTTACATGACTTCTCTCTAGGAATTTCTTTTTGCTTGCCTGTATTTTGCTACTGGTTCCAACATTTCCATCTTAAGGAGAGTTTCCTTTGACAAATTGTAAATTCCAAACAATAACAATAGCAACAGAATGTCTGTGGTTCACCTTTGTTATCATATTTCAGGCTTTAAGATTCTTCTGCTTTGATTTTGTTCTCCTAATCCTGTGAGTATGAAAAATAAAGCATTACTTTCTTTATCTTGAGTTAAGGAGCATGAGTTTCAAGTGTGTCATTCACACCGAGTGACTTCCCTGGGTCATCTAACTAGTATGTGGCAGGACCTCAGCGCTTGCTTCTTGGTTTCTAGTTTGAAGTTTACTCCCCACATCCAAGATGTTTCTTTCCTTTGTATGAAGTGTGTAACTTATTGTTTGGAGACTTCATTGTAAATTATTTGTGTTTGGTAGATTCACTGAATCTCCCTTCTGGGTTCCAAGTAAACACTCCTAAATTATTCCAGGAGTCTTCTCAGTAACATAGCTAGGATGGGGTTTTCTGTGACACAATAAGAGAATATGGAGTCTGTCTACAGGACCAGGTCTGCATATAAATAGAGAAGAATGCTCTGTATTGGTGCCACCCTGGAATCCTTTGAGAAGCCATTTTGACAATATGGAGAAAAGTAACCTAGAGCAGGTCAGGAATACTTTCTTTCTGTCACCATGACCTAAACATCTGTGTGCTCCATTCCCTTTAAAATTGGGGAAAACTTCTCTTCATCTGGCATCCTGGGATGGCATGAAAATTAATCATATTTTTACCTAAAGTTTCCTCTTCAAAACAGGAATGCCTGTAGATGCAATAAAATATAAACTTATGAAAAAAAATGTTTCCACTTGGTCTTTATGGTTTAATGAGTACTGCATTAGTACATGTCCTCTGGAACTATTAGCCTTTGTGTAATGTATTATTTCAAGAAAATCTAACTATAGTAAGTATCATTACATGTTCATATAATTATAGAAAAATGCCCTGAAGGATCAATGATTTGAAAAAATTTTTCCATATTTTATAAAATAAAGAAAATATATTAATATAAATAGCTAGAAATAATTCTGAATTTGGTCAGCCTTCATTACTTTCACTGGAAAATCTTTTTTAAAAATTAAATTCTGTGTCTCATGCCCACTTCTTTTGAGCTGCTGGAAAGATAAGCCCTTCTTTCACAGTAGGGCTAGTGGTAAAACACCTTAGTGATCTAGCCCTACCAGACAGTGTCCTAAGCCCCCAAACAATATAAATTTCACTTGTCTAGGAAATTGCTCTTGTTCATAAGCTCAGCTGCTTGCCCACATGGGATCCTTCTGAGTACCCTCCATGCTCTAGCACAAGGTTGATTCCTTCCTAGAGACTTTGTCATTACCCTTTGATCATACCTCATAGCACTTGAATAGTGCAATTATCTCAAAGTAGTATAATTATTGTACACACACTGGTTTTCCCACTGATTGTGATGCACTATTCAGGCATCTTATTACTAGGAGTGTAACAGGAACTCAAAAAATATTTATTTAATAAAAGTGAATAGGAACACCAAGTATCTCATATTCTGATGGGCTCCTCAAAGAGTTTTCTCTCAATTAGTATGAGAATATATTGAATGAAAATATTTCAAAATATGAATATGAACATGATCAGATTTTTTTCTGTATTCAAAGGAAATTTGAAATGGAAATTGATTCAGATTATGTACTTCAAGTTAAAAATAATCTCTTTAGTCTTTAATAGCAAGTGGAGCAATATAAATTTTGTTTTCAAAAAGTCTAAAGATGATGATGATAAGAACATCAATAATTCATAAAGTGTACGTAATATAAGTCTGTATAATGATTATGACCTAACAATGGTGCTCAGCACCGGCTGACATTGGAATCACCTTAGGACCAGATAAAATACTGATGCCTTGGCCCTACCCAACTGGTTGGAGGAGTGGTGAGCTTTTAAAAGCTCTCCAGGTGAACTTAATGTGCAGGTTACTAAGTTCTACCTTACAACAAAATAGCTTCCAAATGTTATATATACTGCACCTGAAAACAAAGTGAACATCACTGATAAATGAGTCCTTAGCTTCTTGTGAATACCTAAATTTTTTCCTGAGTCATGGAATTGAAGCTGAGAAGTATGTCATCTGCCTCTGAATAAAACCCCACTAAATAAAACTACCCCTTTTCTTACTCCCTGCGTGTTGGGTAATTGGTACACCAGTGGACCCATGGATGGACTGTAAATAATTATCTACAGACTCAAAAATTAATAATTTCCTATGTAGAGCTTAGAAAAGAAATCTATTTGAGAAACAGCTTCCTCTTTGCCTGGAGCCAAATATCCAATAGATACTTCAATGAAAAGAAAGCAAAGACATATCCAGTGATTATTTTAAACAGAGGTGAGTGACCTGTATTTTATTATGGTACTCAGCTGTTTTATCACACACACATAAATAAATCACAATTAAACAACTTTGGAAACAAAGAATCTGAATGAGGACACAATGAACTTTTCTCATAAAATCCAGATATGTGTTTTGTTTATACTTGCAACAAGCTGTGATTCCCACGTGAAAGGTATCAATCTATTTCCTCTTTCTGTCAATCACTTGTATCACGCAGGGTCCTGGTATGTTGGATCATGACCTTTATCCTGGATAGGAGCCAAAAGCCACCAGTAATTTGACTGCTGTAATTATTTAGACTGTTTCTAATAAGCCTAAAAATGTCATGTTAACATTTTTCACATGTTTGTAGTCTTCTGGCCTTCAAATTAACCTCAACATACCATTGTACACTTTTCTTTAGTTATATTGGAAGAAAATATAATTTTCAATCACTAAACATTGATGGTTGCTTTATCTTGGAAACTATCTTGGCCTATAGGACCATAAGATACTATTTCTTTAGAATTTTTCCCATGATACTATTTCTTTAGAATTTTTTCCCATGATAGGCCAAACTTTTGACAGTAATCAAAATCTATTCAACATAAATTTACTGAGCATTTACTATGTGCTAGGTTCTGAGAATTAAAAGAAAAATAAGATCAAGTCCAGGTCTTCAAGTAGATGAACTGACAAAAAAATTGACACTTAATGTAATTAGTGAAGACACATGGTTTAAATCTCAGCTCTCTGGATTAGTGAGTATGTGACTTTTGGATATATTATCTGTGTGCAGACTGGGAAACTGAGGTGCACAATTCACACAGCTAGTATATAGCAGGACTGATATCTAGACCTAGGAAATTTGAATCTAGAGACTATTACTAACCACTATGCCATTCTGGTTCTAGAGCCTGAGTTAATTGCTTGGTTTATACATGGAAGAATGTTAAATGCCATTTTGAAGAAGTGGGACCATGTGGTGATATATGTTTTATCTCTCTCTATATATATATAGATGTATGTTTTATATATGTATGTATATAACACATACATAGAATTCAACAGTATATGGGAAATGTGGAAAGAGAGTCCTATAGCCTTAATCTGAACAAATGGGTCTTTATCACCTCTTTAGAGAAGCTTACCTTCAAGATCATTTTTTTCCATAACAGAGATCCAGGAAGAATAAAAGAACTGGGTGCTTCTGAATTGATTCTGTAGAAGCAGGTCCCCATCATAAACGTTCCTCAGGATCAGTCTTCCTGACTGACCCGGAGCCATATGCTTGGTATCCACATGGGTAAATATCTTCAGCCAATCACAAGCAACATAAAACAAAGTCAAACATTATTAGAATCCATCCTTCGCAGTTGAAGGATTTGGATTCAGTTTCAGAAATATTTATTGAGTAGAAACTGAAAAAAAGTTACCAGTCTGGGTGTGATGGTTAATTTTATGTGTCAATTTGAATCGCCCACAGGATGCCCATATTAAATATTATTTCTGGGGGTGATTGTGAGGGTGTTTCCTGATGAGATGAGCATTTGAATTGGTGGACTCAGTAAAATAAATCACCCTCCCTAATGTGGACACATACAATCTATTGAGGGCCTGAGCAGAACAGAAGGTAGGAGAAGGAGGACTTTGCTTCCATTTTCCTGCCTCACTGCTTGAATGGGACAACTCACCTCACCTTCTCTTGCCCTTAGACTGAGATTTACAGCATTTGCTCCCTGGTTCTCAGGCCTTCAGACTCAGACTGGATTACACCACCAACCTCCTGGGTCTTTAGCTTGTAGACAGCAGACTGTGGGACTTCCCAACCTCCATAATCACATGAGCTAATTTCTCATAATAAATATCCTTTAATATCCTATTGGTTCTGTGTCTCTGGAGAAACCTGATTAATACATTATGTATACAAGGGCAAATGAAAAAGGACCCCTTCCCTTTCTCTGCCTCCTTTAGCAGAAGGAGCAAATGCATGGACAGGTAACATGGTTCAGGTAGGATGTTCTCTGCAGAAGAAAGTGAAAGTGCTTGTCAGGGAGATGTTGCCAAAAGTTGATTTTTCTCATTCTGTTCAATTAACAAAATATGGGCATCCTATAAATATAAAAATAGAAAAAGGCAGATAAAGTTACCAACCTTTTTATCTCCTTTTATACAATCTTTTATAAGAGCGAAATGACCAATTAAGAAATATATATGTATATAGTTTCAGGATGAGTGTTTTTCTTGGTTTTTAGCCTGGTTCACCCACTTTCTAGCCATGTTATTTGGAGAATGTGAATTACTTATCTGTGACTCAGTTTTCCCTTCTCTAAAGTGGTATCTATCTCATAGATATATTATGGAGATAAAATAGGAAAAAAATAAAGTTTTTAAGTATAATGCCTGACAAACAGTGAAAGCTCTATAAGTTGCATTTATTATTTTATTATTATTGTGGTCAAATGGAAATGCCTTTTGAGGACATAAACACAAAAACAGAAAATACGCCAGCTGCTGGTCTTGTCTCTGACCAAGCTGAGAGAGGAAATTTCTACAACCTGGTTCCAAAACTAAAAAAAAAATCATGCAGAAAACTGCAGGTCTCAAAATGTAGCCCTCCTAGTCATCTAAACTATCCCCTGCCCACCCCCCCCATATTTATTTCCCCTTCAGAAATCTCTCAGATATGCTTTTGTAGGTTGACAGTCTAATTTCAGAAAAAAATACTTTGGGCCTGAAACAAAAATGCAAAATAGCAGAAGGCTGAGACTGTTGTTCCCAGCAACTAGTGCAGGAACAGAAAACACAGTTGGCTTCATATTTCAGGTTCAACTTAAAGCAGGTAACCTAGGCAATTAAGTTTCCTTGCCCCTTGAGTTTGAATATTTCAAATTGATTGCAGAAGTGAGCAAGATGACCTAATTGTACCTCTGCTTTTCACATGAATATATCTTCTTGCTTTTTTAGGAGGGGGACCTTCCTTTTAATATTTCAGTAATTAAATGCACCGCTGTCAGCTGTGAAATCTGTAACAGCTTTTCAATGATAACATATTGGATGCTTCTGTGGTCCTCCAAGGTTTCTCTCAGATGTCTTTAACAGGAAGGACAGAGGTAGGTGAGAGCCTCACTTAGGTGTGTGCAAACACAGGTGTGGAGGCAGCTGTGGGTTTATGGCCAATGCCTTCATTTCCTCTCTTTCAGATCACATTAGCTGGGAAAGCCTAGGCATGGCCTGAGAAAGTGGGAAAGAGTAAAAATAAAATGCCTCACCATTCATGCACTCTGATTCTGCCTGAGACTTTCGCCTAGGGGTCATTCAATGAACATTACCTTGCTGGTGATGCACAGAGATATCTCAGCACATCATAGTGTAAATTCTGCCTGCACAAAGGTATGTACTTTGTTTTGAGCCTCAAAAATGTTTTTGCAAGTAATGCATAATTTTTTCTTTGTAACAGAAACCACCAAAAGAAACAAAGAAATGGAAAATTGCTAACAGCAGCATGCTAATTAGCAAATACACCCCAGCACTTTGCATTAGCCAACTTAGGCACATTACATTTTATGTCTTTGTTCATTGGCCAGGACTTCCAGCAGCCTAATAATTCACTCTTAGACCAGCTTTATCAAGAAGACACTGTGTTTTAGAAACTCTAAAAGATCATTTAGAGCAGTAACAAATTACTGCTTTTAATAAAATGCTTTTTTTTCACTCAGTAGGATACTGTAAAAAAATAGTCTATAGAGAAGTAGTCTATAGAAAAGGAACATTTTTATCTTTGAGAAAATAATACTGGGGAAATGATAATGTAGTGGGGACTCGTGGTACAAAAGGAGAATAAAAAGCCTCACTCTCTGCTGCTTCCTCATCAACCTGTCTGATTGTTCTTTTATAGTCTTCTTCACAGGCTCCTCTCTCTGGAAGCTCTTTCTCTCTCTCCAATGCTGGGTTCCACCAAGATCAGTGTTTAGCCATTTATTTTTCTCTCTTCACACCCACCAATGTGATCCAATCCATTGTTTTTCAAAACTAGGCACACATCAGAATAATTCCTCACAGTGCTTTCTAACCATATAGATTCCTGGTCATCACACTGCTCTGCTGAGAGAGAATCACTAGAGGTTGTGCCCAGTAATCTGTATTTTCACAACTTTTCCAGGTGTTGCTAGATCTGGGACTCCAGGTTGTAACCCATTAGCATCATATAGGCTGCCAAAGATTGTAAAAGTCATCTGTGTTTTCAGCTCTAAGCTGTCCCTTCAGCCTCAGGCATGGCTGTCTAACTGCTTAAGTGTTTATGTCTGGATGTCACTCAGAATCTTCACATGCAACACAAGCCAAGGTGGTTTCTCCCCTATATTCACAGTGATTGTTGTATCCAACCTGGCATACAATACCTTAGACTCCTGTCTCTCCCTCATCCTCTACATTTAGCCATCAAAGGCATTTTCCTCTCCCAATCCTAGTTTAGGGTCTCCTTACTCTTTGCGTGGACTAGAGGAACAGAGACAAACTCCTAAGCTCCAAAGGAGAAGTGAGTTACCTGCCACTTCTGGTTTTAGTTGCTTCATCGTCGTATCTGGAAGTTCTATTTTCTTGCGTCTGCAGACTCTGGACCTAACGCCTGGAACGTAGGATCCTGTTTCTGAAAGGACTCAAATAATATCCAAGCCTTAGTTTTGTGCTCCCTTAATTACTCCAAGTTCCTCAGGCCTGGGAGCCTCTCTCTTTCTGTTTATTGGGACTTCCTTCAGGTTTTGGTGGCTTACAGTGAACCTCTGTGATCAAGCCCCCAAGCTCTGCTAGGGATATGTAGAAGGAAGTTTTTGAAATTTAGAAATCTTTTATTTGCTCGACAAAGCTAGTCTTTTAAGACCATGGACTTAAAAAAAATAGTTAGTGTGAAATTCAAGCTGACCAATGACTTCTTTGTCCTAGATGGCATTTGCTGTCTCCCTGAAACAATTAATGCCATTGATCCAATGGGTGAGAAACCTCAGGGCAAAGTGATTGACAGGAAAGGAAAAATACATTGTTTTCAATATCGCCTGCCCCTGCGCCCCCATCTTCTCCCCCTGCCAGACCTTTGCACCTTTGAAAAGCACAATTGTTCTCAGGAAAGTGTTCCCTACCCCTCCTCCCAGGAAGGGAGGTGTCAGTTTTCTGTGTGGAGCTGTCCCAGTGAGGGAAATCTCGCCCACCCTCTGAGACTGTGTTGAGTCCCATCTAGGTCAAGTAGACTCCATCTTTAATGGTGCAGGACAGAAGTAAACTCCCTGAAATGAACAGTAGTTCCTTTTCACCCAGAGGAGGCAGAAATGGTGTGGCAGGGGAAATTCCTATCGCCTGTGTTCAAGGGATATTGGACACCCATCACGTGTGGGTTTGTATTTGTATACCTCACTTTTTCCCATAAGAATATCACTCCTTATATCCATTCCTGTTGGCTAGCTAGAAAAAGGAAAATGAAAATTGGTAATAGAAAATGGGAGAAGCAGAGAAATAGACAGCTGAGGTGAAGCCAGATGTTTTTTTGTTTGTGTTTTATTTTATTTTGTTTTTTTCAAGTAAGCCTTAGGAAAAATAATGCCAAGGGAAGAAAACTTGGATCTTAATACTACTGTCTGTTGAGAAGGGAGCTGACACATGCATACCTATCATGGGCTGATGCAAAGTACTTTGTCATAAAGCTGTCATGAGTAGAATTGAATCCATATAATCTTATATTCTGAGTTGGTTAAATACTCAAGCTATTTCTTGATTCTGAGACCATAATCTCAAACACACACACACAAAGTTGGGAAGAATAAATCTCAAAAATACCTTTGTCCGTATTAGGTTCAACAGGGCAAACAAAATTTATAAGCATTTTGTTAAAAATAAGTGAAATTAGACCCTACAAATATTTCAAGCAATTAATGATGATAAGTGATATTATTTGCTGTTGCTATATTTGTTCAAAAAGACTTTTAAAGTATAATAGATAGCATATGTCATAGACCATCCAGATACTTTTACTTTAGTTATATCTTCTATAGACCTATAAAGTCATGTGCAAGAGGCAAAGTTTAAAAGTACAAATTAATGAAAAAGAAACTCCTTATTTCATTCACAGGGGATCCACAGATGAAGTACTTGGAAACACTTCTAAAAATCCCCTTTCCTCGGGGCTTCACTGTTGGCGCAGTGGTTGAGAGTCCGCCTGCCAATGCAGGGGACACGGGTTCGTGTCCCGGTCTGGGAAGATCCCACATGCCGCAGAGCGGCTGGGCCCGTGAGCCATGGTCGCTGAGCCTGCGCGTCCGGAGCCTGTGCTCCACAACGGGAGAAGCCACAGCAGTGAGAGGCCCACGTACCGCCAAAAAAAAAAAAAAAAAATTCCCCTTTCCTCAACTATTGATGTGCTTTAGACTCTAGAGTTAACTCTGGCACCTCTTTGCAGTACCAAGGATAAAATCTACATGTTCACAGGCTTAATTCTGGAGAAACTTGCTACTAGAGAAACAATATTTCAGAGCTGTGGAATCATTCAGTGCTCAGTGAAGTAATCATACTTGCTGTCTTCACTTTGCTTCATTCTTTTGCATATAATTTTCCCTTTGTTAGAAATATTCTTCCATGCCTTCTTTATCTCAGAAGCTCCTGCTTATTCTTAGACTTATTTCACATGTAATCCTTCTGCATGTTCTTCCTGTGTCCAACAGCTGCTTTTTGAATACTTGACTCTTCCTGGGTGGAGTAGGCAGAATAATGCCCTCCCAAGTTCTCCAAAGATGTCCACACCCTACTCTCCAGAACCTGTGAATATGTTATATAACATTGCAAAAGGGAATTAAGGTAGCAGATGGAATTATGGTTGCTAATCAGCTGACCTAAAAATAAGATTATCCTGAAAAAAAAAAAGAAAAGATTATCCTGGTTTTTCTGCCTGGGCCCAATGTAATCAGAAGTGTCCTTAGATAGGGAAAAGGGAGGCAGAAGAGGCAGAACCAAAGAGATGGCATCACAAGAAAAATTTGATCAGCATTGATGGATTGGAAGATAAGCACTAAACATTTTTTTTTTAAATAAATATTACCTAAATCAAGTCCTGGAACCATGATTCTTGACAGAACCAGTGAGTTCTGTCAAGCTTCCATGGAATCTATAATTTCCATACCATGTAAGTTATTCCATACTATGGGAATGTAAATTTGTGCAGCCACTATGGAAAACAGTATGGAGGTTCCTCAAAAAAACTAAAAATAGAGTTGCCATATGATCCAGCAATCCCACTGCTGGGCATATATTTGCAAAACACTATAATTCAAAAAGATACAAGCACCCCAATGTTCATTGCAGCACTATTTACAATAACCAAGACATGGAAACAACCTAACTGTCCATCAACAGATGAATGGATAAAGAAAATGTGGTACATATATACAATGAAATATTACTCAGCCATAAAAAAAGAATGAAATAATGCCATTTGCAGCAACATGGATGGACAGAGAGATTATCATACTAAGTGAAGTAAGTCAGAAAGAAAAAGACAAATACCTTATGATATCACTTATATGTGGAATCTAAAATATGACACAAATGAAATTATCTACAAAACAGAAACTGACTCACAGACATAGAGAACAGACTTGTGATTGTTGGGGAGGGGTGTGGTAGGGAAGGGATGGACTGGGAGTTTGGAGCTTGGGATTAGTAGATGAAAACTATTATATATATGTAATGGATAAACAACAAGATCCTACTGTATAGCACAGGGAACTGTATTAAATATCCTGTGATAAACCATAATGGAAAAGAATATGAGAAAGAATGTATATACATAT
Organism: Hyperoodon ampullatus; assembly: GCF_949752795.1. Classification (NCBI taxonomy): domain Eukaryota; kingdom Metazoa; phylum Chordata; class Mammalia; order Artiodactyla; family Ziphiidae; genus Hyperoodon; species Hyperoodon ampullatus. Next base: position 76,155,635 of record NC_136916.1, read on the forward strand.
GTAAACTGAATCACTTTGCTGTACAGCAGAAATTAACACAGCATTGTAAATCAACTATACTTCAATAAAATAAATTTAAAAATAAGTTATTCCATACTAGATATGGAAAAATTCAAAATGCTGCAAATCCTTTTTCTGAAGCTAGCTTAATCCTGCTATCAAAACCTGAGGGAGATGACACACACATACACACACACACACACACACACACACACACAAAACCACAAATTCTTGTATCTTAGCCACAAAAGTTCTAAGAAAAATGCTAGTTCCACAACTATTACCACCACCATTATTACATTATTTATTGTGCACTTGTTATATGTCAGGCACTGGGCTAATAGCATCATCTCAGGTAATCCTTGCAGCTTTAAAAGTCCCACTTTATCAGTGACAAAGGATTAGAAAAGTTGAATAAATTATTCAGGGTTACAAAGCTAACAAGTGGCAGGGTGAGATGTTCCCACAGACTTGTCAAACTCTAAATCTATTAAATAATAATATCTTAAAATAATCATCCTTGACTCCCAAATAGTGTGTACCCCAGGAATATATAGGAGGTTTCATATTAGGAAACACAAATACACCTAAAGAACAAACAAAATCTACCAGTATCTCAGAAGCCAAACCCATCCATTTTTAAAAAATTGTTTGAATAGATATTCATTTTTCTATTGTATTTTGTTTTCTTTTTTTATTAAATTTACTTTTTTAGACATCTTTATTAGAGTATAATTGCTCTACGATGGTGTGTTAGTTTCTGATTTATAACAAAGTGAATCAGCCTTACATATACATATATCCCCATATCTCCTCCCTCTTGCATCTCCCTCCCACTCTCCCTATCCAACCACTCTAGGTGGTCACAAAGCACCAAGCTGATCTCCCTGTGCTATGTGGCTGCTTCCCACTAGCTATGGATTTTACATTTAGTAGTGTATATATGTCCATGTCACTCTCTCACTTCGTCCCAGCTTACCCTTCCCCCTCCCCTTGTCCTCAAGTCCATTCTCTACATCTGTGTCTTTATTCTTGTCCTGCCCCCAGGTTCTTCAGAACCATTTTTTTTAGATTTTATATATATATATATATATATATATATATATGTTAGCATATGGTATTTGTTTGTTTCTGACTTACTTCACTCTGTGTGACAGATTCTATGTCCATCCACCTCACTACAAATAATTCAATTTTGTTTCTTTTATGGCTGAGTAATTAAACAAAAAACAAAAATCAATATACAAACAAGCAAAATCAGTATTCAGGACCCAGTAAACTAAGAAAAATATTGCTCTCTTAACAAAAAATGATAAAAATTCCAATCATAGTTAAATAATAAATGGAGAAAAAATTTTAACAATTCCTATTAGAGACAGAAACTTGACTACAGTACCTACCATTTGTTAATTGTTCAATATTTTTGTAACTTCTAGTCAATGTATTAATCCATTAAATAGAGATAATGTTTATCAGGTAGAATGAGACAAAAAACTCTGTCATTTGAAAATAATGTGATAATATACCTAGTAATTCCATGGAAATCACTGACATATTGAGAACTAATGGCATTTTACAAAATGACAGAATAGCTGATAAGTACAGAAAAATCAATAGCTTTCCTATAAGTTATCAATAAGAATCCAGAACCTATTAAACCTATTAATAAAGAAAAGAGTATGATTCCACAGCAGTCCGAAACACATTAAATTCTTAGAACCAGCATAAGTAGAAATATATGTAAACTTATGATTAAACCACAGAAACTTACAGAGGAAGGTAAAAGAAGCACTCAATAAATTTTGTATAAAATATATAAATACATATACATATATTAATATTCCTGTGTCCCTTTGTTCCTGGAAGGTGTATGTTCCTGGAAGGTGTATAATGACTGGAAGAAATAGCAATTCCTTCAAATTAGTTTATATGGTTAGTACATATTCCAATGAAATGCTCTAAAACTTGTAAAATTATTCTAAGGTTAATCTAGAAGAATAAATAGATGAGAATAGTAAGACATACTTGAAAATATGCATTAGTCGAGGCATACTTACTTTACAATTATATTAAAACATAAAGCTACAATAATTAAAAAAGGAAGTTACTTGGGATATACTTATGGAATTATGAAAGAAAAAACATTTATGATTCTAAAGTAAATGTTTTTCAGTGTGTGTGTGTGTGTTTGTGTTTCAACCAACAATATGATAAGGAAAGCATTTCAAAGACATGGAAAGTAATCAATGGTTCAATAAATCAACATGTGAAAATCAACTACTTTTTAAAAAACATAAGTTAAATATTTGTATTATAGTCATGCATAAAATAATTTTTCCATTAAACTCAGGACAATTATGAACAATTATGTTACTTAATCCCAGGATGGAGAAGGAATTGCTAAGGTATAAAAGTAATGGGAAAAGTACGGACAGATAACAATATATAAGATTTTTATGCTTCATGTAACCCTAAGGAAAAGCTAAAAATAAAAAAATGAATTGGAGGGCTTCCCTGGTGGCGCAGTGGTTGAGAGTCCGCCTGCCGATGCAGGGGACACGGGTTCGTGCCCCAGTCTGGAAAGATCCCACTTGCCGTGGAGTGGCTGGGCCCATGAGACATGGCCTCTGAGCCTGCGCGTCCGGAGCCTGTGCTCCGCAGCGGGAGAGGCCACAGCAGTGAGAGGCCCGCGTACCGCAAAAAAAAAAAAAAAAAAAAAAAAAAAAAATTGGAAATATATTTACAACAAATTAAAAAGACAAAGAATTATTACCATTTATGCTTAAAGACTTAAAAACCAAAGAGTAAGACATTCACCATTCCATTTAAATATACAAAAGATTTTAACAAAAATTTACATACGCAAGGCCATAAGTCTTCAATAAGCTAACATTGAATAAAGATACTTTCACCCTAACAATAAAGAGAAAATTTGAGGGGACTTCACTGGTGGTCCAGGGCTAAAGAATCTGCCTTACAATGCAGGGGACGGACATGGGTTCGATCCCCGGTTGTGGAACTAAGATCCCACATGCCACGGGGCAACTAAGCCCACGCGCCACAACTACTGAGCTTGCACACCTTAACTAGAGAGCCTGCGTGCCACAAATACAGAGCTCATGTGCCCTGGAGCCTGCGTGCCACAACTAGAGAAGAGAAAACCCGCATGCCACAACTAGAGAGAAGCCTGCGCGCCACAATGAAAGATAGCATACGCCTCAACGAAGATCCCGTGTGCTTCAACTAAGACCCAAAGCAACCAAAAATAAATAAATTAAATAAATAAATAATAAATAAAATATTTTTTTAAAAAAGAATAGTGCAATATTAGGGTTTGTTTTTTGTCCTAACAATTAATAAAACTATTCAATTAAATTTGGCCAGATTTTGTTCTGATGAATTGTGTCATTCCCTATAGGTGAAAGTGTAAATATCAGAAATATCTTGAAAGCAATTTGTCAAACTATTGTCAAGAGTCAAGAATATATATGCATTTTCATTTATTAATTTCATTTCTATAAATCTACCTTCTAGAGATAAGCAGTATGTTTACAAACTTTGTACATAGAATGTTTATTATGGTGTCAATCTTATAAGAGCAAAATATTGTTAGCAATTTACACGTAGAAAAGTATGATTAGTTTCATGTAACAAAGAAAGACAGATCTTTTTAAAGAATATTTTTCTGATACAAAAAATTATCCTAATATAGTTTTAAATAAAGAGCCATCATGATCTCAATTTTGCATATGTATATAATGAAAACTTGAAATCATGATACCGTTTTATTTATATATGCTTTGAAACGTTAGATGGAGGCATGTTAACCTATTAACAGCAGTTACCTCTGGTTGATGAGAGAAGAAAAATTTATTCTTTATATTTTCTCTATTTTCTAAATTTAATGTAGTGTCTTTTCCATTAGCTTTGTAAGTTAAACACAGATGTAGACACAGACAGACACACACACAGATTTCTAAATGAAAGCACTGAAAAAAATTGTTTTACTATTAATATTGCCCATTGAGATAATGAATCAAAAATTTAGAAATTTTACACTGACACACACTTCAATTAAACAAATGAAGCATTTATCTTCTGTCTTTTGATGCCAAACATAGAATTAAATAGGATAGTTAGTAAAGGGATTTACATACTAAACCTTGTACTATCTATTTATGAGTTCTAGTAAAGTTTACTCTGCTTATAGTTCCTCGCAATTGATTCAGACTTTGAGACTATAGGAAGACTTTAAAAGTGTAGGAAAATTCAAGGTTTCATAAAGAAACCTTGGATCTCACTTTACCTTACCTAAGAAGCACCTTGAAGTCCTTGGGTCAAACTGCACAGTTGGGAATTATTCTACTAGTGGATGTCAGTGCAGAAAACTCTTCCTAGAGGAAGTCATGAAGGGAAAAATATAGGAGAAATGAGAGAGTGTAGAGTGAAACCTTGACAAACTTTGAATATAACACCAGAATGGGAAAAATAATAAAAACAAATAGAAAAGAATTTCTTGATAGCTGGGATTATTTGTTTAAAAGATTATTTTATAAGAAGCAACAAATCATTTTGAGCTTTGACCACTGTGACTAGTTCTTGTTTAGTTAGCACTCAATTAACTCAGCTGAGTTCTCAGAAACTGGATTTACTATTTATTGATATTGCTTTTAAAAAAAGTCTTTGAAGTTACAAGGAATGAATAAAAAATTCAAATGAAAACAAAATTACACCCTGAGTATTAGAAAATATGGTACAAGTTTCCCTCAACTAGTGTAGTAGAATTTTTTTCACTGTATTTTAATCTTCCAATGGGTGTTGGACTCAAAATTATAGTATGCATAGAGGGAAAAAAGTAGAAAATCAGAACTTAGAGAGGAAACAAATTTTAGGTTTGTGTTTGCTAGCTTTTTTCTCATTAATCAAGTAAGTTATTAATGTTTAAAGAAGAGGGTACTCTGACTCTGGCATTCAGAAGTCGCAAAGAAATTCTACTGAAGGAAAAATAATGTTGGAAACTTTTTATTTGTCACTCCATCAAAGAGTGTTTCAAAGATTAGGGGACTGTGTACTTTGCTTTTCTCCAAGTTAGCAGGATAATAAAGATTATTTTGTTTTTGCAGATGTTTAAAGACATGATGCCAAAGACAAATTTTTCAACTAGAACCCTCAAGAAATGTCACTTCTCTGTCTTGCCAAGAGAGATCCAGCATATCTTCTACATAAACATCTGCTGGGACTATTTTAAAGGGAAATATTTTAAATAATGACGTTTGTAGCTTCTTGTCTTTAATAAGTTTGAAAAATAAGGGAAATGAATTTGTGACACATTCCCTCCCAAAGCAACTTTTTTTTTTTTTTTTTTTTTTTTTTTTTGCGGTATGCGGGCCTCTCACTGTAGTGGCCTCTCCCGTTGCGGAGCACAGGCTCTGGACGCGCAGGCTCAGCGGCCATGGCTCGGGGGCCCAGCCGCTCCGTGGCATGTGGGATCCTCCCAGACCGGGGTACGAACCCGTGTCCCCTGCATCGGCAGGCGGACTCTCAACCACTGAGCCACCAGGGAATCCCCCAAAGCAACTTTTATTCATTGACATGCATCAAATTGGATGATTAGAAAGTGAAAACATTAACATTATGTTAGGTGGAAATGGTTAAAAGAGTCTGTATTAATCATACCTGAGAGACACTCATAAATCATGGGTTCCTTTAACTCCAGAAGCTTCACCAGTTCATTGTTATTCTCACTAGTTTGTGGCAATTATAGTATGTTTATATTTACATAATAATTGGATTTCCTATTAAACAGAGAAGCCCACAAAAGTGAGAGTCAGGGAAACATAAGTTAGCTATACAATCTGAACAGAGCAAATTCATTTGTGGTTAGAATGGAAACTTCATTTTGTGTAAACGAATGTAGATGTTCGGGGATAATTCTTTGTAGAAAATGCAAGGTATATAGCCTGACTCTTTAAGGTTCTAAGAAAGAGACACACACAGATTGCCTTTGTTAATAGGTATTTATTGCAAGGATACATTAGGATGTAATTTCAGAAGTAGTGCTGTCTTGTACTCTGGATTACACTATAAAGAACTAGGGATACTGCAGGCATCATGAAGTGGGAAAATGACTCATTAAAAAGTAGTTTAGTATCTTTCAGATTAGAAACTAAGTTCAAATGATCTGTCTTTTCTTCCTTTCCCCAACACTATTACTTCTTCAAATGACTAATTTGATTGATAACTTTGACACTATGACAAAAGGAGTACCCTTGTCATCAAGAATTCAGATGAAATCACCTTAGGGTACTTATGTACCAGTCTCTAGGTGGAAGGTTTGGTTTCTCTTGATACATGGAGTTTAAGAAATTAATGACTGACTCAATGAAGTACTTGTTTGGGCTCTTCTTAGAAATTAACAATGGCCATGGTTGATACAGATCTCCTGGAATTTTCTTGTAGCATGTTCAATAAATTAGCAATGGAAAAGAGTGCGCAAAGCAAGGATTCAGTGCATATGTCTTCAAATGGAGCTCATAGATGTCCCCTGAAGCTAAATTCAGAGACCGATTCTATACTAAAAATTGATTAGTGATTAGGACTTCCAGAATGGTGGAGTGGAAGCTTGTAGGACCCTCTCCCCAGTAAAACAGCAATTTAACTGGTGAAAATAAGAAAACAATTTTTTGTAGTTTATGAAAAGTATCCTAAGGGCATACACAGATTGAGAAATACTTGTTCAAGAAATCTGCTAAAACTCAGTAATAACAGTGACAGTCTGTGTTGTTGAAACCTCTACCTGTTCCCTTAACCCCTCTTCCCTCCCCAGGCTCAATATTGGAGAAGGGTTACTGCAAATGCTCTACTTTGGACCAGTGTGACCAAGAAGATGAACTATTCTTTGAAAGCACTGCCCAAACCACCTACAGAATCATCAACATGGAGCTTCACTGGAACAACAGTCTGAAGTACAACTTTTGACCCAACAATGACTCTATAATAACCTATTCTTACCTAAGTGTAGCTCCCAGGAATCCAAACATAAAAATCATATCACAGTCATCCCTGGTAATCTGGAAAACTGTGTGCATGTTCAACGTTGTGCCCTTTCAGGAGAAATCAAAGATGATATTTCTAAGTGACTAGTCACTGGCTGAACATATGTTAAATAAATAAATAGATAAACAAACAGACAAACAAATAAATAAACTCCCTAAACTGTGGTAGCCACCTTCAAGCCACATGTACATCCAATGGTAAAAGCTAAAATTGATCTTGCTAAGTGGGTTTAAATATAGCCTTTGATGAATAAGTTGTTTATGCTGATACAGGGCCAATGCCTAACTAGCCAGTCAACAAAATAAAAACAAGAGTTATAATCTGAGCAAGGACATCAAAGTTTCAAATTGTAGGGGAAATAGATTTGGCAAAATCAGTTCAGCAAGGTCACTAAACAAGTAAGCAAACAACCAGGCAAAAAATAATAATAACCTCTGTCATGTGTGGGTGACAAGAAACATTATATGGAGTTGTTAAAACACACAAAGTAAAATTTCAGTTTTCAAACAACAACAACAAATTGAGACCTACAAAGAAAAAAGGAAAGTGTGAATCATGCAGCAAAAAAGCACACAATGGAAACAGTTTTCGAAGAGGTCCAAATGTTGAACTTAGCAGACAAACACTTCAAAGCAATAATTATAAATCTGTTCAAATACTATAGTGAAATATGTTTCAGTAATTAAAGGAAAGTATAATGATAATATCTTATTAAATAATGTATATCAATATAAGATATAGAAATGATTGGAAATAATAATCAAATGGAAATTCTGACATTAAAAGTGCAATAACCAAATCAAAAATTTACTAGCAGGGCCCTACAAAGCAGAAATAAAGAATGAGAAAACCTGAATATTAATTCAATAGAGATCTTACAATATGAAGAATAGAGAAAAAGGGATGAAAAGAAAAACAAAAACAAAAAGCAGAGCCTCAGAAAAATGTGGGACATCAATAAATGCACTAATATTCACATAATGGGAATATGAGAAGTAAAGGACTGAAAGAGGCAGGGGAAATATTCAAAGAAATATGAATGAAAACTACCAAAATTAGATGAAAGCTTTAAAAGTCACAAAAGATCAATGAACTCTAAGTAAGATAAATGCAAGGATATATATTAACACTGAGACACATCATAGTCAAAATGTTAAAAGCCAAAAATATTAATAAAAATAAAAATTTGAAAACTGTAAGACAAATGACATATGTACAAGGAAATTATACAAATATTAATGACTGACTTTCTATCAGAAACAGTGGAGGTCAGAAACAGTGCAGTGATATATTCAAAGTGCTGAAAGTGAAAATAATTGTCAACCAGTGTCATATATCCAACAAAACTACCTCTAAAAAATGTAGTATACCAATGTATACAATGTGGTATACCACATTAACAGAATAAAGGCCAAAAGCTATATGATTATTTAATAGATGTAGAAAAAGCATTTGGCAAGATCCAACAGCCTTTTATGATAAAAATGCACAACAAATGGGAATAGAATGGAACTTCCTTACACTGCTAAAGGACATCTATGACCAACCTAAGTAAATTGATAATTAATGGTGAAAGACCAAACACATTTCCTTTGAGATCAGAAACAAAACAAGGATATCCACTCTCACCTTTTCCATTCAATACTGTGCTGGAGGTTCTAGCCAGGGCATCAGGTAAGAAAAAAAATATTAAAAGTCACGCAGATTGGAAAGAAAGAAGTAAAACTATTAAAAAATCAACACTATTAGAACTAATAAGGTCAGCAAGGTTGCAATACAAATAATTAATAAACAAAAATTAATTGTATTTCCATACAATTGCAGTGAGTACTCTGAAAATGAAACTAAGAATTAGCGATTTGTACAAAGTATGCTTATTAGGAAAGAAATATCAAGGTCCTCATGAAAGTCATCGGTAAATGTTATATACATATAATATATATATTATATATATAACAGTTACAAAAATATTATAACATGTTCAAATACACACACACACACACACACACACACCTGGTTTTTCATTATGTTAAATGAGAAAATGAGAAACTCATGCTGAGGTCGAGTATAGCTACTCTAATATGTCTGGAAAATTTGCATATGATTTTGGAAATTTAAATCAGTCTGTATATCCTTTGGGTTAGGATCTAATTTGGGTTAAGAATTTGAAAAATACATTATATTCCATTCATTCCACACATATCTGACAGAACAATGTGTTAAAACACAGCTTGAACCTGTTTAGAAGTCTTAGTGTTTGTAAAAATTCCAGATTTAATGCCCAAGTGGAAATAGAGTGACTGAGAATTCACCCTATACTCATAAAGGAGAACTCTTCATCAAAGTGATTGGTATACTGTGGCAGAGAGATTTTTTTTTTTTTTTTTTTGCGGTACACGGGCCTCTCACCACTGAGGCCTCTCCCACCGTGGAGCACAGGCTCCGGTCGAGCAGGCTCAGCGGCCATGGCTAATAGGCCCAGCCACTCCACGGCATGTGAGATCTTCCTGGACCGGGGCACGAACCTGTGTCCCCTGCATCGGCAGGCGGACCCTCAACCACTGTGCCACCAGGGAAGCCCAGAGATAACTTCTTAAAAAAAAATCAGGTCAGGTCTCGCTACTCCTCTGCTTCCAAACATCCAATGGCTTTTCATCCCACTGCAAATAAAAATGAAACTCCTACTCTAAAGCCATGTACGACCTGACCCTGCTTCCACTGTGGATTCCCTTCTTTTCTAAAAAGGTTCTGTATGTTCAGCCACACTGGCTTTCTCCCAATTGCTAGCACTCACCAAGCTTATTCTTTCCTTGGGAATGTTTTTTCCCACCCCTGGAGTGGTCCTTGTAAAGACCTTCTCATGGTTCTCTGATGTCATCGAGGTCTTTGCTTAGACATGCCTGTGTGTCCTCCATGCTCTACTGGAAATAACTCCCACTTCCGCTCACTTATTGTCTCTTTGACCTGCTTTCCTTCCCTTCAAAGCACTTACTACTACCTAAAATTATATTGTATATGTGTTTATATACTTAATTATTTGCTTATTTATATTCTCTCTTCTTCACTAGAATGTTGTCTCTTTGAGGGCATGGATAATTTCTATTTTGTCTAGTCCTCAGACCTAGAGAAGAGCCTGGTACCTAATAGATACTCAATAAATATTTGATGAATGGATTAAATTCTAATTTTAATCTGTGGTTCTGTCTAGTCTATTGCCTATGAACAAAGAATCAAGAGGTTAACTGTTCTTTTTTCTTTGATTTGACAAGCTATATTTTCAATGAATCACATGAAAACCTAAGATCAGTGAGACACAAAATTAGAAAATATCTCTTGGAAATGGATCTAGTATTGATTTTGGGGGTTAAGAAAGTCCCAAAGAAATGGTTCTGGTAGAGAAATGAGAAATTTCATAAAATGAGTAGCGTTCTCCTTACTATGAAGTCAAATCCATTTCATTATTGCTTTTATTCCAGAGAAATACAGAAACCAAAAAAACTAAAATAATAAATTCTACAAAAAGACCCACAAAAGGTGTTTTATTAGATTACATATGTGTGTAAATGTATATTCATTTACCTATGTACACAAATACACACACACATATATTATATATTATGTGTATATTCTGAACACAGTTGAAGACATGGTATTATAGTTCTTAGTTCTGACAGTGAGTCAGATACATCTGGTACAAAATTATTTAACTTCAGTGAGACTGAATTGGTTTTTCTTTAAAATAGGGATCAAGCCTAATTCACAGGAATGGTGTAAAGGCTAAATGCAACAGTAAACGTTCAGTGCCTGGCAGAGTGCCTTGGACAGTGGAGGCCTTTTTGATAAGTAATAATTCTTCATTTTCCCTGCAGAACCTTCTGGGCTTAGGTTCCTATCTATGTAAATCCTCCTCAGCTTTATAAAACACACAGTCATTGAATCTGAATATTCCAGAGTCATGTTTTTTTCATATATTTCTCATATGTACTACAAATTTACCTGAGATGTGATAGATACATAAATTTGGTAAGTTAGCCCCTCCGAACAATAAATAAATAGATAAGTAGATAAATAAATAAATAAATAAAAGGAAATGGAATAAAATACAGAAATTCTTACACATCTTTTTTCAATGGAAATGTTTTATTAGATTTTATAACAAAATTTAAAAACAATATCAGGAGTTTGTGTGTTTCTCAGGTAACCAGATAAACATATGTTACAATATGTTAAGTTTTATCCATATGGAAATGCCTTTAAGATGCTGTAGTAATGTAAAACCTGAAGGTAGACAGAGAAGGGCAGAAAGGCTCTGACAGATAGAGCATGAATTGTGGCCTGCTAACTAGAATCCAGATGCTAGCCAGGAGAGAACTTTAGTCCATAGTCTACAGAGAAAAAAAAATCAGGAAATTCCTTAAATTTAATATTTATTCTATCATACTGTTTCATTCTGATTCACTTACTAAAAGTCTCAAATGTGTTTAGCCTAATACTCTCAATAGTATAGACCAAATTAAAATGATCTGTTATTTCCACCTTCTTGAGACAGGTAGGATAGAAGAATTTTCAAGCTTTTCCTGGGTAGAAAGCACCTCCACAAAGGAAAGACAAGACAGTATTTCAGCCAGGGCTTCAACATGCTGGTACAACTAGAATACAAATCCTAAGGGTCTCCTGCAAGGCCATTAAAACAATGTCATGAACTGAAACATTGCCCAAGCTTGATCTTCAACAACAACCTTCTTCAAAAGACCTACTGGGCTGAGGAAATGACTTTCTATGAAGAGGCTGACACTTCACAGTTCCATAAAATATATTTCTTGTAATTCCAAGCAGATTTTGTAAATCACGTGTTTCTCTGATTCATCTATGAATCTTTACATCTTTGTGTCTCTTCTCTATTTTTTCTGTCACTGCCTCAGCCAAAAAAAAAAAAAAAAAAAAAACCTGTGGAGGAAGCGTTTAGCAAGTTGCTAAAATGCACTTTAGAAGATTACTAACAGAACAAATAATCCACCCTTGTTCTTTGACTGATTTTCTTTTTTTTTTTAACAGCTTTATTGGAGTATAATTGCTTTACAATGGTGTGTCAGTTTCTGCCCCACAACAAAGTGAATCAGCCATACATATACATATGTTCCCATATCTCTTCCCTCTTGCATGCCCCTCCCTCCCACCCTCCCTATCCCACCCCTCTAGGTGGTCACAAACCACCTAGCTGATTTCCCTGTGCTATGCGGCTGCTTCCCATGAGCTATCTATTTTACGTTTGGCAGTGTATATATGTCCATAGCACTCTCTCACTTTGTCACAGCTTACCCTTCCCCCTCCCCATATCCTCAAGTCCATGTTCTAGTAGGTCTGTGTCTTTATTCCTGTCTTATCCTTAGGTTCTTCATGACCATTTTTTTTTTCTTAGATTGCATATATATGTGTTAGCATACAGTATTTGTTTTTCTCTTTCTGACTTACTTCATTCTGTATGACAGACTCTAGGTCCATCCACCTCATTACAAATAACTCAATTTTGTTTCTTTTTATGGCTGAGTAATATTCCATTGTATTTTCAAGTAACTGTCTCCCTAACCCTAAAGGTGAATCTTCTCCAGGAAGGGAACTGGTCAATTCCTAGAGGAATTCTTGCCTTAGAGATCGAAGTGCTGAATTCACTGAAGTGTCTGTGAAGTGTGCCTGTTCCCCTTTCCTTAGGATACTACCGAGTACCCTGAGTGTGATTTTATTATAGCCTAAAGAGCAGTATTTCCCTCCATATCAGCCGCTGACATGTGTCCCTATTCTTTGTCCCTCTTTATGTGTCTATGTTCAGATATGTTTATTTATTTTGATAATTCTCTGTGGTTTCAGGTTCCCTCTCTGGGAATAAAATTTTTATATATTTAATATGTATCTTTTAGGCTCTTCATAAATAACCCAAGACATTAGAAAACAATGTACTTAAAAGTTGTGTTCCACACGTTTTACAATCTATATGAAGCCAAACACCCAGAAATAACATCAACGTTATTATTTCAGTATTGAAATATGATAAGAACTACTTTAAATTCCTGCTTACCTGAAAATATGTCAATAAATACACATTTAAAAATGAGTTAGCATTTTGTAAATACAGTGTTAATACTAGCCCACATTCTCTGAAACCGCTTTTCTTGTCACTCATGTAGGATGTTTGTACCAAATACACTTTCATTTATTTACTGAACTACTGAAATTTTCTAGTTTACAATAAATTATATATAATCAATGCTATGTGTTAAAATAAAACAATTCTACTATATTGTATTAGAAAGTTATCTTAAAAACTCTACAATGTATATCTTGCATAGGTTATTTCTAAATTGGACAATATGTTTAAGTTATTCATTTGGTGGGAGAGAGAGAGGAGAAACAAATAAAAATATTTCCTTTGCTTTTGCTCTTCCTTAAAATTGAGAAGCAAAACTGTTGAGAAGAAAAATAGTTTCTTTTAAAAGTTTTAGTATAGAGATCTATAAACAATGTGTTTATCTTTTCAAGTTGACAGTACCATTGATGGTAGGTTCTGGACTCAATAAAGAAGTCACAACAGCTTACACATTAATGTTTTTGAAAAATCAGTGTAAAGAAGAAATCAAGGGAGTAACTACAATATGAAATCTACAAAAATAATCATGCCCAAATCTCTCCAAATGTATTGATATTCTTCAGAATGATAATAATAAAAAAAAGCATTACATGTTTAGTTCCAGAAATTCTCCATTTCCATTATTGCTGGAAAAGCCATCTAAAAAGCACTTGAAGTTGATGATGTATGTTGTTTACTCTCTTGGAAAAACATCCTCTCCAAATAGGGGGAAAGGTTAGAAATGATTTGTACTGCACTGATCAATTTATCTGAGTTGTCTTTCAGCAGATTGTATTAATGGAACTTCATTTTCTTTTATTCAGTTGATGGCCACATTTTTGTTGTCTCCTAAAAAGATCAATGAACATGTCTTGCCATCTTTTCACAAAACAAGATGATTTTCCCCTTAAACTTTAAAAAAGACTTTATTATTTTGTTGTAATAGATTTTTGTCCCCCTCTTTCTTACTTTCAACCCCCTGCAGTGAGCTTCTTAATGCCTGCCTATTCTTTTATATCTCTTTGTAATTTCAACTTCAATACCTTGAATTTCACTTTTTTTTCATCATTCTGGGTGCCACAGATATCTTCAGGGGCAGCAGTTTCTCCCTTCTTTGAGCTGCAATGGGAAGACAGGCCGATGGTATTCACAATTGCAGTTTAAAAAGCACAACCAAAACAAGCATCCACAAGAACAAGAATGCATTTTGATTGGGACATTATGCACCACATTCTTCATATTCCTTAAAACTAAAAGCTTGCTACTTTTCCCAAGGCCAGGTGGGAATAGCTGATTCTCTGTGTAAGGAGGGTAGGGGTACTAGCAGCCCTCATTTGCCACTTCTTCACATTTAGAGTATGTTTTTATGAATGTGGATGCATCTCTCTGGCTGACGGAAGCATTCTATTTTTCTGTTTTGTTTTGTCTTGATTGCAATGGAAAATATGAAAATATTTCCATGAAATATGGAAAATATGACCATAAAACTCAATTTATCTACCTGTGTCTTCCTAGTAGATGCTGACCCCTGGCTCCTTCTTCCTCTCCTCTTCTCTCTTATAATTAGCCCCACAATCCCATCTTGGTTTATCACACACCCAGACTACTGGCATTTGTAAGGAGTAGCCATGCCTGGAGAGAATAGGTACATTCAGCAAGGGATTTTTCCAGATATCGAATAAGCGGTGGAAGCAATGTGATATATACTAACTTCTCCCACCCCCCTTCCACACACAAAAAAAGTAACAAACACATGCTAAGAGACTACAGCACTTTGTCAACACATATATTAAGCACAGGTGGTATGGGTGTCTACATCTTAAACACAATATTTCATTCCTTCATTCTTATAGACTCAAAAAAAATCTTTGAAACATAATCCAGGGGGAGAAAAAAAGAAACAGTATTGGTTCATCCATGCATGCATTTCTTTGCACTGTCATAGCAAAACAAAGTAAAATCTTGATTTCCTGAATTAAGGGGCCATTCCTAAATCATTGCTTGCTGGAGAGTGAGTCAATCATGATTGGCTTAGGAGCGATCATAAATCACCCCTCACCTCCAGGACCCCGTAGCATGCAAAGGAAGACAAGTGGATATCTGGACCTGTGGGGTTCTGATAGGGAGGTGGAAGGGCAGAGACTCATCTCCTTTTATTGGTGATTTTCATCATTATCACTCAAGTGATATCTGTGTTATGATTCTACATTTCTCCCTCTTATTTAACCCACAAATATAATCAGTCCCTACATCTAACAAGTTCTCTTTCCTAAGCATCTCATATCCATCACCTTTTCTATTATTTTTGCCATTATCTTGGTCCAGGCTTGCATCATTTCTCATCAGGATGACTGGGTTAGCCTCGCAACTTGTCTCATTTCCTCCAGCATGGCCTTTGATCCCCCACATTTGGCTAAAAAATCTTTCTCAACTGCAAATCTGATCATCTCACTGTATTCCTCAAACTCCTGGAAAGCCTGCCTTAGTTTTGGGTCATTTGTTCACAGCACTGCCATTTCTCCTCTGAGCCCCTCTAGCATTTCTCCAGCCCCCGTCCCACATACACATGTTCCTGTGAAAATAGTAACTCTTTGCATTTCCTTTATTCATTCTGATATTTTACTCTTCTAAACTTTCACATGTACTCTTCCTCTTCCTCTTTTTCACTGAGCAATTTCCTATTATTCTCTATAGTAAAGCAATAACAAAAACAAAAATGATAAATCTATCAAGCACAAAACACAATCTCTAATAAAATATTGCTTTCTTAGAAGTCCTACCTAGACTCTTTAGTGCAATTAAATGCTCCTTTTCTATGCTTTCCTAGCAGCCTTTGCTAGGTTTTCATAGAAATGACCACAGTTCTCTGATTATTGATTTAGTTGATACTGGAAGCTCCCAGTGTTCTGTTAGTTTTGAATTCCTAGTGCAAAGTGTTTGCCACATAGTAGACACTCAAGAAATATTTTTGAAGGTTACCTGAGGGATTTGGGCTAAACATGTATTTCTGATAGACTTTTCTGCTTTCCAACCAGAAATCATGGAATAATAAAAGAGTATTTACTTATGAGAAAACTTAGGCATCATAGAAGCCAAGAGAATGGATTGGCTGGTCCAACGAAGGCTAATGCCAGTGAGAACTGGGGGAATCGAGCCTCTTCCCTCCATCTCTTTAAGGTTACATGCATTCACATCTCTGCTTCTCTGCCTATCTGTTTCACTCTTTTCTACCTCTACAGACCAGTTTTCCAACCTGCTCTGGTTTATATCTGCTTAAGCCCAGCCTAGACCTAGCTTTGTATGACATTCTAATTTGGGTATTTACTAAATACAACTGAGTTAAGCATTTAATCTTCACTCTAAAATCCCAGTTAAGAGGAACTGATTACTCCAACTTGGAATTGTCCAGCTTGGCTCAGAAAGGGCTTTATCTGTCAGTAAAAATGGATTCAGTGTCTATTCCTATGGGCAGGGGCAGGAGAAACAGGTCAGTTCTTACAGGAGGATTGTTGTAGGTCTATAAGTGTCAAAACAATGGATGACCAATTCTCATGCCTGTTTCCTACCTTATATAAGCAACTTCATAGTGTCCTAGACTAGAAAGTTATCTGATCTTTCTGCTTAAAAATGTGCTTTCCTCAAGGCCACTTAATACATTATGAAGTGATGATCCATGAATTCCTTTGCCAGTTTTGACATTTGGTGATGCTGTGATTCTCCAGAACCATAGAACACAAGTTTCTGGAGGCAAAACTGATTGTCAGAAGGAAGAGAAACATAGTACATCAGATTCACTGTTAATAATTCAATAAAAATGGTGACAAGAATGCAGACCTGGGCTTCCCTGGTGGCGCAGTGGTTGAGAGTCTGCCTGCCGATTCAGGGGACACGGGTTCGTGCCCCATCTGGGAGGATCCCACATGCCGTGGAGCGGCTGGGTCCGTGAGCCATGCCCGCTGAGCCTGCGCGTCTGGAGCCTGTGCTCTGCAATGGGAGAGGCCACAGCAGTGAGAGGCCCACGTACCACAAAAAAAAAAAAGAATGCAGACCTAAATAAATCTGTGTTATTTATGTTGTTAATTAGTAAGACTGCTAAGGACCTAGTTTAGGATGTTTCTCGTTTAAGCATTGTGCTTTCACTTAAAACAAACAAACAAGAACACTTTTTTTCTAAAGCATAATATTATGAGCTGAATTCTGCCCCCCTAAATTTGTATGCTTAAATCCTGATCCCCATTATCCCCGACTGTGACCTTACTTTGAAATAGAATCATTGCAGATGTAATCAATTAAGATGAGGTCATATTGGAATAGGATGGGCTAATCCAATATGACTGATACCCTAAAAAAAGGGGGGAAAATTTGAACACAGACATGCACACAGGGAGAAAGCCATGTGAAGAAGTAGACAGAAATCAGGGTGATACTCGTACATGCTATGGAATGCCAAAGCTTGCCAGAAAACCACCAGAAGCTAGACAAGAGTCCTGGAACAAGCTATTCTTCACAGTCCTTAGAGAAAACTAGTCCTGCCAACACCCTGATTTTGTATTTCTGACCTCCAGAGCTGTGAGAAAATAAATTTCTGTTAAGTCACTCAGTTTGTGGTACCTTGGTAAGGCAGCCCTATCAAACTAATACACACAATAATGATAAAATTAGAGTTTGTAAGCTTGAAAATCATACAAATATTAGATACAATAAGAAATTCCAAGATGACCACTAACTCTTCCAGATAAAGAGGTATATTTTTAAGATTAGCATAAATAAAGAGTTCAGTTTACAAACAGAAGTCCAATGATTAGAAATTTGTTGCTTCTGTAAATCTTTCTTGAACTGTTTTGCTTCCTCCTTCCCTCCTATTAAATTTAACCCAAATTAGTTTTCACAAAATTAACACTTATGAAAGTCATCTAAATTTATGCCAACGCATACTTTCGAACCTCAGTTTCCTTATCTAATCGAAGATGTAAAAGGAAATATCTCTTAGAGTTTATGAGAGGACTAGATAGAAAAAGCATGTGAAATGCTTGTAGCCCAGTGCCTGGCACAGAGTGAGTGCACAGTAAAATTTATCTATTTTTCTCAAAGTCAGAAAATATTTTAATGGTCCAATTTGCATTTTGATACCCATAGCCTGGCATGGTTACCTACGTTTCTTTGTTGGTTAAGCTCCATCTCTCCAAATAAATTGTATTTCAAGTACCTTTGTTCTTCAAATTGATCGCTTTTGGCAGAAGAGGATCATGGGCTTACATTCTATGTTTCTTCTGCATTCCCCTCAAAGTCTAGGATAATTCTGAGCACAAAGCATATTTTAAAATGCTGTATAAATGTATGATGGATAAAGAGACTGATGGATAGGGTAGACTTGAGTAAAAAAAAAGAAAAAAAAAACTAACCATCTGGATGGTTTCAGTATCACTTTGGAAACTGGCTTTATAGCAATATTTTTAATTTTGAAGTTTCCAGGTGCATAGAAAAAATTAAAAAATCTTTGTAGTAAGTGAGATTTATATCATATTCTGCCACTGATTTGCTCTGAGGACTGGAAAGTGATTTAGTTTTCCTGAACTTCATCAAGCTTGTCTGTAAAATACTAGATCTTTTGTGAAAATGGGAAATATAAGGCAGGAAATGTAAGAACTGTTGTAGAATATCTGATATTTAGTATGTGCTCAGTAAGGTAATTGCCAGTTACCCAGTTTATGCTTGAACTCCAAGGAAATTAGATGAATAGGGAGAGAGAGACAGAGGGAGAAAGATGGAAAGAAAGAAAAAGAAACAAGGAAAGAAAGAAAGAAAGAAAGAAAGAGAAAAAGAAAGAAAGAGAAAGAAAGAAAAGAAAGAAAGGAGGGACGGAGAAAGGAAGGAGAGAAGATAGATTTCATGAAATTAGCTCTTGTGATTGTGGGGGCTGGTTAAGCAGGTCTGAAATGCATAAGACAGGAAGTCAGTAAAATAAGGTAATGAACAGGCCAAAAACATGGACATGGGACAAATCTGATACCTTCCCTTCCATCCTTGTAGCTTCATTTAATCAAGTTGACATATTAAAAACAGTCCTGTGTAGAAAAAGAAAGTTTTGAAGAGAAGAAACTGCTTCTCCTCCTTACCTTCTTTCATGGTAGTGATCAGCTAAGAGTGAAGGAAGTAGTTGCTTGATGCCAGTTCTATACTTGCTTCCAAAGGTCTCATCCTATATGCATATCCTCTGTTTGCTCTGTCTATATATCTGAACTTTTCTTTTTAATCAAGATAGTGCATACATAGTTAAAAAATAACATTGTATGAAAAAAATTACCATGCAAAGCAGCCAAAGAAGGAGTGAGGGAAAGAGAAAAAAAGACATAGCAGAGGTACAGAGAGTATCTCTGTATAAAGGTACACAGAATGCTACCTCTCACTTATCCACCAGGGGTTACTCAGTGGTACCAATTAGAGACTTTTTTTTCTACTTTAAAAAGATCAGTTAGGCTCAGTCTAAATATTTGCTGCTATTTCTCCTTATGGGTCAATGCAAAATTGTGACTTGGTTATAAATTTCCAGGAAAAATATAAATTTTGATATTAAATCTAGAAATATGTAGGTTTTTCAAGGAATAAAAGACACTATAAGTGCAGATAGCAAAGTTTAAGGCTTAAAATAGCAAAGAAAAAGAAAGAGGGTTAGTGAAAGAAGGCAAAGGTAAATGTGAATTCCATTTCAATATGGTGATCTCCTCCATCCTGGGTTGTACAAATGGAAGTCGACCAACAATGAAAAGAATGAGCAGAGGAAGGATTTACTGCAGGTGAGATATTTCAACAGATTTCTGGAAGATGGAAAGCAGATGACATAGGCAGACGGATAAAGTCTGCAGAGAAATCTGAGACTTAGAAATTGTGCAGAAAGCCTGTGGCTGAGCAAGGAACCTATCTTTTTCACCTGAACCCAGAGGATCTCTAGGATGGACCTAGAGATTGTCATACTGAGTAAAGTAATTCAGAGAGAAGAACAAATACCATATGGTATCACTTATATGTGGAGTCTAAAAAAATGGTACAAATGAACTTATTTACAAAACAGAAATAGAGTTACAAATGTAGAAGCAATCTTATAGTTACTGTGGGGAAAGGGGGGAAGGTATAAATTGGGACATTGGGATTGACACATGCACACACTACTATATATAAAATAGGTAATTAATAAGGACCTACTGTATAGCACAGGGAACTCTACTCAACACTCTGTAATGACCTGTACGGGAAAAGAATCTAAAAAAGAGTGGATATATGTATACATATAACTGATTCACTTTGCTGTAACACAACATTGTAAATCAACTACACTCTAATTAAAAAAAAAGGAAACAAGAATTTAAATGTACCACCTCAGGAGAACTTGGACTTCCAGTGAGAGCCTTGTTGGCCCAGAGTTAACCCAAATGCTTTCTCCCCCGGCATTGGGAGATCCCCAGGGTAAAGTTTGGTTCTCTATTCATCAACCTGGAGAAAGGTAGGTTTTGGGCTATCCCTGTTCATCCAACTGCCAACCTGCCTTCCATCCAGGGAACAAGAGGATAGAATAGGGAACTCACAGCTGTTTTCTTAAATCATCAACCCAGTCCTTGATTTACAGACATGCCTCGCCCATCAGTTGCTGTGTCAAATGAACATCTCCAGGTTTGGGGCCACCTCCCTCCCATCTGTTTATCCCCAGTAACATACACAGGGCTAGATGAAGACAGAAATAGGAATCTTCACCTATTCCTGTGAAGGCTGAATACCTCTCAGGGAGTGTCCATTCCACCATCAAATCTTTCTATTGTCTTTAAAAAATACATTCATTCATTTATTCATTTAAAAAGTATTTATTGATCACTGCCAAGCATCTTTCTACAGGCAGAGATCAAAAGTTATATTTTAATGTAATTCTATGACTAAAATGTTTTTGTATGACAAAAGAAAGTCTAGGGTTTGAAGTAAAATATGTTCTTAATTTCACTTGAAGTCATTTGTTTCTAATGAGGAAGAAGAAGATGATGAAAATTCTCAGTATTTTATGTGAGCCAAGCATCTATTTCTTTATTCTGGCTTTTAACTTCTTGTAATTAATATGAAGATGATTCTTTGAGTATAAGAGAGAATAAATGAAAAAATAAAGCATAATATTTTTTTATCTGTTTTCTTTTTTTATTTAACATCTTTATTGGAGCATAATTGCTTTACATTGTTGTGTTAGTTTCTGCTGTATAACAAAGTGAATCGGCTATACTATATGTATACTATACATATGTCCCCATATACCCTCCCTCTTGCATCTCCCTCCCACCCACCCTATCCCATCCCACTTGGTGCTCACCAAGCACCGAGCTGGTCTCCCTGTGCTATGCAGTTGCTTCCCACTAGTTATCTATTTTACATTTGGTAGTGTATATATGTCCATGCCACTCTCTCACTTTGTCACAGGTAGTGTATATATGTCCATGCCACTCTCTCACTTTGTCACAGCTTATACTTCCCCCTCTCCATGTCCTCAAATCCATTCTCTACATCTGTGTCTTTATTCCTCTCCTGCCCCTAAGTTCTTCAGAACCATTTTTTTTTCTCTTTCTGACTTACTTCACTCTGTATGACAGGCTCTAGGTCCATCCACCTCACTACAAATAACTCAATTTCATTTCTTTTTATTGCTGAGTAATATTCCATTATATTTATGTGCCACATCTTCTTTATCCATTCATCTGTCAATGGACACTTAGGTTGCTTCCATGTCCTGGCTATTGTAAATGGTGCTGCAATGAACATTGTGGTACATGACTCTTTTTGAATATGGTTTTCTCAGGGTACATGCCCAATAGTGGGATTTAAAGTATAATTTTGACTTAAAACATATTAACAGGTAGGAATAATTAGGAAGTAATGAGTGTTCTGACATTAAAGATGCAATAATATTTACAAAGAACATTTTAAAAGATAGACAAAAAATTCCTATATGAACCATGGATACCTACCTTCCTAACTCCCTACTTAGTGTTTTTACAAAGTTGTGCCACTTTTTCTTCCTACATTTGTACTCTAGGCCTCAAAGTCAATTGTTAGTCAAAAGGTGGGAACATATGGTCAGATCTTTCTGATATCTCAGCTTCCAATTTACCAAAGAAATGTAGAAGAAACCAACCAAAGAAACAACAAAACATGCTTTGTTGAATAGAAAGTTTCCACAGTCACTGAGATTCACTTCCAATTGTAATCTTCCCAATACATATAAGGCTTGGCTTGCAAAGCCAGTGACTCAGAAACAGGGGCCAGGGAGGGGGACAGGGGAAGAGGGGAAGGTTGTTTTAAACCTGGGACCTCAAAGTTGTGGCACTTGCCTGCATGTACACAGTGCCGGGGTGGAACAGCAATGTGAAAAATGTTTCCTCTGTTTGTAAACACAAATTTGCAAGCACATGCCTTTAAGACAGAATTCAGTTTATATCTGTCATTCTATTCATCATCCCAAACTGGAGATTTGTTTTAAAGTAAATTATATACAGACTGATAGTGTTCCCAAGTGCCTGAAGGAAACATGTAAATCCTCTCTATACTAATTTTTTGCCCCTTTTTTAAAAAATTAAGGTTTAATTGACATATGTTGCATATACTTAATACATACAAATTAGGCAAGTTTTGCCATATGTATACACTTATGAAGTCATCCTTGCAAAGAACATATGCATCACCACCCAAAGTTTCCCCAAGTCCTTTGTAATTCTTCTGACTTGTTCCTTCCTGGACACTCATTCTGGTCCCAGGCAACCCATAACCTGATTTCTATCACTGTATGTATGTTTTCATTTTCTTATTTTCTAGTATTTTATATAAATGGAATCATACAATGCATTCTCTTTTTTGGCCTGTCTTCTTTTACCTCTATATAATTATTTGAGATTCATCCATATTGTTGTATGTAATTGTAGTCCATTTCTTCCCAGACTGGAAAGGGAAGAATAAAGCTGTCTTTATTCACAAGGACATTATCATTGAGGTGTAAGATTCGGTGGAATCTAGTAGCATAAAAAATGAATTTAGCAAGATTGTAGAATGTGCAGAACCAATTGTATTTCTATATACTAGCAAGGAAAATTGGAATTTGAAATAAAAAACACCACCTTTTAGAAGAGCATAAATTATAAAAAACTTAGGTATAAATCTAACAAAAATGTGTAAAACCTATAAATAAAAACTAAAAAAAAACATGGCTAAGATAAATTAATGAAGACATACATAAGTGGGAAGATATACTGTAATTATCTTGAAAACCTCAATATTTTTAAGGTGCCAATATTCCCCAAATTTATCCATAGATTCAACACAATGCCATTCCACATTACAAAGGATTTTTGTAAACCTTGACAAGATGTTCTAAAATTCACATAAAAATTCTAAGGACTTAGAAGAACCCAAACAATTTGAAGAAAATCAAAGTTGAATAACTAATACCACTTGATTTCAAATGTATAAAGTGACAGTAATCAAAGCCCTGTGTTATTGTTATAAAGATAGCTAAATAAATCAATGGAACATAATAGAGTCCATAACTAATCTGCCCAACATATGGACAACTGATTTTCGACAGAGGTGGAAAGGCAATTCAGTGTAGAAAGGATAGTCTTTTTAATAAATGGTACTAGTACATTCTATATCCATAAGCAAAATATGAAATCTTACTGATACCTCACACTGTATAAAAAGATGTATCATAGACCTAAATGTATCACCTAAAACTATGACATTTCCAGAATATAGGAGCAATCTTTGTGGCCTTGAGTTAGGCAAAGATTTCTTAGCAATGACATCAAAAGCATGATGTATAAAAAATAAATTGATAATTAGGATTTCAGCAAAATTCAAAGCTTCTGCTCTTTAAAAGACACTGTTAAGAGATTGAAAAGACATGCCACAGACTGGAAGAAAATGATCACCGATTATATATTTCAAAGAGGACTTGTATCCAGAATACATAGAAAACTTTCAAAATTCAACAACAGGAAAAAATGCAATAATATATGGGCATACAATTTGAGCAGACACCTCGCCAAATTAGATATGACCAGTAGGAAAAACTTCAGCCTATCATTAGTCATTTAGGAAATGAAAATTAAACTCATAATGAGGTACTAGTGCACATCAATTAGAATGACTGAATTAAAAGATTTGTCATAACTTAGTCTTGGAGAGGATATGGAGAGAGGGAATTCTCATAAGCTACTGATAGGAATGTAAACTGGTATAAATTGAAAAACACATTAGAAATTTTTTAAAAAGTAAAACAGCATATGTTTTACCATGTAATCCAACCATTCTTCTCTTAGGGATTACCCAAGAGTAATGAAAACATCTGTCCATTCAAACTCTTCTACACAGATGTTCATAGCAGCATTTTTTTGTAATAGTCAATAACTAGAAACAAGTCATATGTCCATTAACAGCTGAATGGATAAACAAATCATGGTATATCCTTGTAATGGAATACTACATGGCAATAAAATGGAATGGACTATGGATACTTGAAATGACAAGGATGAATCTCAAAATAATTCTCCTGAGTGAAAGTAATCAGACAGAAGAATACCTATTGTATTATTTAATTTCTATAAAACTCTAGAAAATGCAAACCAATTTACAGTGACAGAATGCAGATCAGAGGTTTCCCAGTGGGAGCAGGGGACAGGAGGGAGGGATGAGCAAGGGGCAGGAGGGAACTCTTGGCTGATGGATATGTTCATTGTCTTGGCTGTGGTGATCCTTTCACAGGTGTATACGTATGTCAAAACTTAAAGTGATACACTTTCAATACATGCAGTTTACTGTATGTCAGTTATGCTTCTCAATAAAGCTGTTAAAATAGCAAAAATAGTAATGATAATAAGCAATAAAATAAACAAAATCTGAAAATGGAGCTAAGGTAGCCAGTTCCCTGACCAGGGATTGAACCCAAGCCCTCGGCAGTGAAAACGCAGAATCCTAACCAGTGGACTACCAGGAAATCCCCTAAATGGAGTTCGTGAGTTGGCAAAACTAATCCAAGGCGATGGCAGTCAAAATAGTGCCTCCTTTGGGACGGTTGGGGATTGCGCGGGAGGAATGACTGGGAATGAGCAGGTGGGAAACTTCTCAAGGTAGAATGTTCTACATCTTGATCTATATAATAGTTATAAATATTGGCACAATGTTTTTAAGTGATAACTGAAAAATAAAGAACTTTTAGAAACATTAAGATGTGGTACAATGGAATGGAGAATAAAGAACTGGACTTTCTGTATTATTTTCTATGAAAAAAAGCAATGCTTTCTGTCTGCTTTTCCCTCCCTTAGAGATTTTGATGCAATTAGCATTTTAGAGGCTCTAAGGATTTTGCAGTATAGCAACTGGCTTAACTTTGTTTTAAACCAGAGTTTCCAAGACTTACTGGACCACTGAAACTTTTTTTTTTATTTAACACTTTTAAACATCTGATGGAACAAGTGTTCCAAAGGGATATAATTTAGGAAACGCTAAACAAGCCAATTAACAATATACTGTTTAAAAACTCCGGAGGTTTAGAGAGGTTAATTGTTTTTGTCAGAGCTCAAGCAGCCAGAAAAGGGCAGAGGCAGGATTGAAAACACAGGGAATTCTGATTCAAAGGTCAATCCTCATCCCTCTAGTCCTCACTTATCTGCCCCAGGCCTCGGTTTTCTCATCTATAGAATGAGAAGGTGAGAGCATGTAGAATGGGAGATAGCAATCAGCACCCCACTTTCTCCACATGTGATTAGGGTGGCTTAATTAAACATTCTAAGCTTTAGATTCCTATGCTGCAAAATGAGAATAATAATACCCTAAATGGGGCTTCCCTGGTGGCGCAGTGGTTGAGAGTCCGCCTGCCGATTCAGGGGACACGAGTTCGTGCCCCGGTCCGGGAGGATCCCACATGCCGCGGAGCGGCTGGGCCCATGAGCCACGGCCGCTGAGCCTGCGCATCCGGAGCCTGTGCTCCGCAGGGGGAGAGGCCACAGCAGTGAGAGGCCCGCGTACCACAAAAAAAAAAAAAAAAAAAAAAAAAAAACATAAAATGCCATGAAAAAAAAAAAAATACCCTAAATGAAATGAGAATAAAAATAACTTCTGTAAAATACCCAGTGTTTTACAGAACACTTTATTTCTATTTTATTTCTATTTATTTTAACACTCTTATTTCTATTTTATTTTCATCTAAAAAATAGCTCGATTGGGCTTCCCTGGTGGCGCAGTGGTTGGGAGTCCGCCTGCCGAGGCAGGGGAACGGGTTCGTGCCCAGGTCCGGGAGGATCCCACATGCCGTGGAGTGGCTGGGCCCGTGAGCCATGGCCGCTGAGCCTGCGCGTCCGGAGCCTGTGCTCTGCAACCGGAGAGGCCACGACAGTGAGAGGCCCGCGTACCACAAAAAAAAAAAAAAAAAAAAAAAAAAAAAGGCTCGATAAAATAAGAGATACTTTAAAATGTTGTAAGGCTCAGGCCCATCCATGCTGGACTATTCTGTTTGTGAAAGGTCAGCAATTATTCTTCTGCTTTGGGTCTTCATCAATAAATACCTGGCCTGGCATACAGAGATACTTATTAAATATCCTACCTCACCCATCTGGCTTTTAAAAAAGCATAATTTAAATTTTAATATTTGATGTATTAGGAGAACAGACATCATAAGGAGAACAGGCATCATTTATGATATGTGCTTAATGATTATGCTACTAATATGTTTCTATAAAAATATTATTTCATTTAATCATCATAAAACGCTAAGAGGAAAGTATTATGACAATGTACACACTGCAAAATTAAATTCCAGAATATTCAATCAAAGACCAGGACTTTGGAGGTACCAAGAAGTGGAACCCCAGTTTCAATCAGATCCCTCTGCCTTTCATGTCTCTGTTTCCCTCTAGGGCACCACTGTTTTACTTCATTGTGGTTTAAAAGGTGCTCATGGATCAGTGCTCTGTTTGGGGCTTATTGCTCTATTTTATTCTGTATCTCACATAGAAGAACAAAACTTATCTCTGGCGCCTCTGAAGCTCTGTAATTTGAGATTTGGAAAATATAGTGTTTTTCATTACTCTTGCCATTAATCAAGTTCTCAGGCTGTCTCCAAATTTCTCTTTCAGAAAAATAACAGTCACGTTTGATATGGAAATTGATTAATAAAAGAGTATAGAAACATGCCCTCCCACCACAAAAAAAAACCCAAACCATATGGCCTTTTCTTTTAACATAATGGAAAATAATGTTATTATAGCATGTTCTTCCAAATTATCAAGAAATAAAGGTGTACTTATAACATTCTAATTCATAATGCAAAACACATTAATAATGAGAAAGCAATATGTGACATGTATATCATCTTAACAAGAAAATAACTAGCTGTTATCAATTGGAAGATTTTCTAAACATTGCTCTGCCAACACCAACTTTTTATATAAGTTAGATAATAATATTAGCTATCCATTTTTTCATAAACAAACTCATTTTTTTGAGTGTCTACTATATATCTTGTCCTGTGGTAGATGGACCTAGAAAGATAAAGTCATTCATGATTCTTTTCATATGAAATATTAATATTTTAAAGAAAATTAAAAGAAAATGGGAAAAACAAGATTCTTAAATAAAGAAAATAAATCTAAAAAGAAAAAAATAAACTTACTGCCATGATGTAAATCTCAGCACTATCTGGTCCCTGTGGACCCTTCTAATCTCTCCCAATGGTACTGTTCCCTGCTGTAGCTTTTTCTTTTCTTTTATTATGATTAGTGTAGTATATTGTTTTTAAATAAGTAAGCATAAATTATAGGCCCTGACCTAAGCATTTGTTGATCTAAGCATTTATTCTCTAAATATTTACTGAGAACCTACTAGGTGAAAACACCAAATTAGGTGTTAGATTAAGGAGATGTCCCTCTAGCTGAGTATGTCTGAGGCTTCTTGTCAAAGATCAGCTATGCTCACCAGTTCCCTTCAAGAATACACCAGGTGGACTGATGAAATGCCCTTATTTTTAAATATCACCAAGCATCCAACCTCCTGAGTCATGCCTAGTACTCTGGGAAACCATTGCATCTGGCATAGAATGAGTAATATTAATAGCTAGCATGTTGGGAGAGTGATTGGTACATTTAAGTTTATAAGTATCTCATTAGATTTATTCTAACTTTCCACAGCATACTGCCTCAAGAGTGTTTCTTTCTCAATTCCTTTTTCCTTTCTCCTTCTTATCTCCCTTCCTCCTTTCCTTCCTTCCTTCCTTCTTTCTTTCCCTTTATCATTGTCTAAGATATACATTATAAGCAAGTAGCTTATAATGTAGAGTGGCAAACAGACAATTACAACACTCATGTAATGAATGCTATTATTCCAGAATTATAAGAATTTATGAAAATATGAGATAAGGGTAAGGGGTAGGAGAATGTCACTCTAAACAAAGTTGTGTTCTTAAGATTTGATAGGCTTGTTTTTACAAGAATACTGTAGGCAATACTTGGATGGCTACCATATTTTTATATTCAGTAAGCCATGGGTTCTGATAAGGAGCACAGTTTCCAAGAACAGAGGTCGACATTAGATTTCTAGCTTTCCAAGCAGAACTGACTGGTTGCTGGGCTGGGTTATGCTAAGCAACTTATCGATCTAAAGTTCTGATTTCTCAAGCCCCTTACAAAGAACGTAACCAAGACACAATAAAGTGCTAAAGCTGAAGGAAGACTTGCTGATGAGAAACAAATGATTCTGCCATTAGCATCAATTGTTAATTGATTAAAAAGGGAGAAAGTGCAAGTCTACACAATCAATTCAGGCAAGAGACACATTGACTAGCAGCCGCAACATGTCTGCTTTAATCTTGTTCTACAAGGTGTTTCCCAGGAAGGGGTATTCTGACCAGGAGATAGGGACCTTTTAGTGTAAAGGGAGATTCTAAGGAATCTAGACATGAGAAGTACAGAACAGTGTTTCTTATAGACAGAGGGAGAAGTGAGCATTCTTCATTGTGGAACTATATTAATTAGGCCCTTACCAAGCCATTTACCTAATTAGTCATTTCTGAAAACTTCACTATGGCCATTAATAAAATCCCTAATATATTTTTGAAACTGGAAATCTGCTTTGGCAATGCCATATAGAGCTGAAGAATGACCTATTTGACTTCTTCAGGTGTAGTGGGCTCAGCAATGGATGAAGACTAGGAAGGCAGGACCTGACATGCTATATTAGCTTGCTCTGAGTGGAGCGAAAGAAACAAATAAACCAAACATTTGTGGTATGAGAGAAGAGTCTGAATTAATGTTCTCTTTGGTATTCAAAAGAGTAAAAGGACATAGTTTCTTCCTCATTAAGCCCTAAAATCCAGTCAGCTTAGTTGTGAATGACCAACTAATAAAGAGATGCCATGAGCTTTTATGAGAGAATGTTATTTTTTAAAAGAGGGGTAGGGAAGTAACCTTAATTTCCATCAATAAAAGAATGATTAAATAGATTAAAGAGACAAAGTGAAATGCATATAAAGAATGAGATATTTCTGACACAAATGAACCTTTCTATGAAACAGAAACAGATTCACAGACATGGAGTACAAACTTGTGGTTGCCAACGGGGAGGAGGATGGGGAAAGGATGGATTGGGAGTTTGGGGTGAGCAGATGAAAACCATTATGTATAGAATGGGTAAACAAAAAGGTCCTACTGTATAACACGGGTAATTATATTCAGTATCCTGTGATCAACCATAATGGAAAAGAATCTAAAGAAAGTATATATATATATATATATATATATATATGTATAACTGAATCATTTTGTTGTACAGCAGAAATTAACACAACATTGCAAATCAACTATACTTCAACTTAAAAAAAAAGAATAAGATATTTCTATTCTTACTGATATGGAAAATATTCAGTAAAATTGCAAATGAATGGGTACAACATAATTCTCTTTTATAAAAGAAAAATATAGATACATATTTATCTATAAGTATAGAACAGTTGACAAATCAGGAGCACCAAACCTATTTTGGTTGACAGTGGAGGGTAGGAACAATTCTAGTGGACAGGGTATTGTACTTTATAGTTTCTCAGTGTGTGTTTGTGTATGTCTGTGTGTGTGTATGTGTGTGTGTGTGTCTGCTTCCAAAAAGCTACTAGACTCTGTCATTTGTTGGTTAATGGTATAATTAAATGATTTTACATTTGGGTGTTCTGTTATAACATCATAAGTGAACTGTTAGGAATTCACAACTTATATTTAGTTAAAGGAAACTATTTTCTGGTAATAAGTTACAACATCAGACCCAGAAATGTTTTGAATCAACTCTGATGACTGCATAGGATTTCTTCCGGCTATTACTCTCTTGTCAAATCATATTTAAGATCTCCTCTATATCAAGACATTTTCAAAATTTGAAACTTTAAACCAACTTGTACATACTGATGTGAAATCAGCTTCAAAATGGAGTCTAAATTCATTTTGTTTTAGATTGAAGGCAAAAGGAGTCTTAGATAATATGTGTTAGCCATATATAATTGAAATCACAGTATTTCATCCTTCTCATGTTTTGTACCTGTGCAGTATCTGGACAGGATTCCCCAGCGTGGAATTTCTAACAGTACTTGAATAAAATCAATATATGTTATTGATTTGTTTCCAATCCCTGAACAATGGTACATTTTCCAACCATCTTCACTCCAGCCCCTCCTATAATTTAATCATCCAAGTCCATCTCTGACTCTAGCTCTTCTTGTCCACTTCCTCCATCCTCCAGCTCATGTGTCTGGTATTAGACCTGATGCAGAGAACTAGAATAAATTACATCACAACAGATTCTGAAGGCAGGGTGGAATTGGGTATCCATTTGTGGTGTTTTTTTTTATGGATCAACTCAGCAGATCTGGAAAGATGATTTGCAGAATTGCTTTCCTGTATGGTTTGAGTTAGGGTTGGCCATACAGAAATTTGTCATGATGCAGAAGGTGAAGTGAAACAGCAGTCATGCTCAGAATTTGGAGCTAGGCTCCTGGCACCACTGTAGCTCGTTATGTTGTCGCTGTCCTGCTGTCTCACCTGACTGCTGTGAGGGAGCATCAGGGCCCCCTCTCCTCTGCTCCCACTACGTCTTTTCCTTCAGTCTCTTCAAGTCTTAGGACAACTTCATGGAATGATTTGTGGCCGAGGGTGTCAGCTCCTTCTGTAGACCACCTGTGCCATCAACATTGCAGGCAGTGAGAGAGAGGAACAGAATCAATTTGTCATGGGTTCCCAATTGTCCTCATAGGCTCCAGTTTGTCCTCATGGATTTCAGTGTGTCCATGCATTCTCTCAGTCTAAGTTCAGCTTTTCTTCCCAACCACCAATTCTGCAGACCTACAGCGACCCTGGGCCCACTATCAGACCCCACAATTCAGTCAGGTCCAATCCCTGTAATAATTCCCTTACTCTACGTGGCTCATCGTGGTTCTGTTTCCCTTATTGAAACCTAAAGAATACAATAGCAGAAACATACCTCCAATATTTGGTATATCAGGAAGTTCTGAGCAATAAAACAGGAGACTCTGGCGCTGATGTTGCTTTATTATTTTTTTAACCTATTTCCACTGTGTGTGTGAGCGTTTGACCCAACCAGTGAAGCAATTCAGAGAATCCCTTGTTGGAAATAATTCAGAACACTTACAACCAGGCTTTGGACTCTGAGCAAAATTTTCTTATGCACATTCTGATGCGAAAGAACAGTTTTTTGTCATCCCCTCCCCCACCTTCACAGATGGGAAAATATTTGAAGCACTGAAGTGTATATACTATTCTCCTTGTGCTATGGACGTTCTAACAGTATTTAGGTGAAATGTTTCTATCATTCCCAAACTTTGGGGTTTCTGTTGGTGATTGGAGAGGAACAGATTGCACTGTGTTGAACTGAAATCTAATGAATGGCACAAAGTTAAAATAAACTGGAGACACTTGAAAAAAGGAAAAAAAAAACTCAAAGAAATCTAAGCTTTTTTTTTCTTTTCCTCTCACTTGCAGCCAACTAATCTCCCCACATATTCTGATCGTCTTCTCACTGCACAGTGTCTGTGGTGGCGACAACTGATTCATGTGTTCATTTGCATATCCCCCGTGCCAGCAGCGGAATGCAGAATGGGGCCTCCTGCTCTGGCAGCCAACACAGCACTGGCAAATCGGGGGGGCTGTCAGAAACAGCTGTCCATTAAGGGAGTTTGTGGAAACAACCAGGAGCTGTTTGAAAATGCTAGGTGGTAGAATTTAATTGGAGTAGCAACTGTTCAAAATTAAGATTAAAAGGACCAGTCAATCAATGTGGATTTCGTGACACCTTAAAAATCACGTTTCAGGTGTGATTAATGCCGCATCAAGTTTGCACATTTCTCTCCTTTGCCAATAAGGCCTGTTTGCTGGTGGTGCTTCAGTGAGTATATGTAGCCATGAGAGCTCCGGGGTTCCCAAGCTCGGTATCCTATTCCCCATGCTGATACCATTGCTTCTTTAAGAAAACAGGACTTTAATAAAAAGGAATCACAAGCAGATTAAATAAGATGGAGTCTAGTGGCCCTGGAAGAAGCAAGGTGGCAAGTTTTGGAGACAAACACTTATCTTTATCCATTCTGTGAGGGCGGCTCAACCATGAACAGCCCCACCCTACCCTCTAGGCCCTCTTCACCAGAGAGGAGTTTACAAAGCACATTTCCTTCCTTCTGGTTCCTGAGTTGTGGAGAAAGGGAATTGGTTTCCATGGCGCACTTAATCTTTGACTCTTCTCCTGAGTTTGCCGAAAAGGGTATCAGAAGTTGCCAACGTTGAAGGGGGGATGAAGGGCTGGGGGTGGGGTTGGAGATGAGGACTAGTAATGGTGTCCTGAAAGCATTTTTTTTTTTGTCTCTTGAAAAAACATCTCAACTTTAGTATTTCATTAAGATTAGAAAATAATTCTAATGTGCCAGAAATAGGTCCTCATCATTTGGAACAGAATTCATAACTTTGAACCCAGATTTTTAACTATTTTAAATTCATGATTGAATTTTTAAATACTCCAGTCAACATACTCTGTTCCACTCTCACGATTCCTGTTGTCGTTGGCTAAACTGCAAATCTGAAACTGGTTATTTAGTTTAATTCTTTGACTTTTACTATTAAATAGATTGAACATTACATCACTCCCTTACAAATGTCCATTATAAGTCATTTTGAAAGGGAGCTTATTGAATTTAGTTGATAATGAAAGCAAATATATAGTATGGTTAGATATGAAATGTTTTTTTTTTTTTGTAGACTTAAAAAAAAACACAAGAAACTAAAACAGAAAACATCTGAGCAGCTATACCGTAGAGTAAGGATGATTGTGAAGTGACAGCTCTGGATAGGTAGTGCACGGTAGCCAGGAGAGGAAGTGACAGCTGGTAGCTTAGTAAACAGATTTCAGTTTAGGATTTTCTGAACATTTTAATATGCTTCTCCACTGTATCTTTTGTTTCCAATTCAATAACAAAGCCATTTTCTATTTGTTGCCTTGAAATATCATATCAGTTAGAAAACAGATTTAGAAAAGGATAAAATCAGGCGACATTAAAACAAAATATTTCTTAGATATCGGATGCAATGTTATAGCAATATTGGGAAGGTGAGGGAAGGGAAAGTTATCCAAAAGGAGACAGCATGAGAGCATTTGCAAATGGTAAGGCATCTACAAAATTTCATTCCTCCAAGTATTTTTTCCTTAAATTATATTCTCTCTCTCCAAATATCGTGTATCTCCCAACTTCTACCAAACTGATCAAGAGGCCAGCTGACTGGTGCTGGTTTGAAGGAAAGAAAAAACAAAAACAAAAAACAAAAAAACACTGTGAATAGTGGAACTGAAAATGGCATTGAAGGCATTGCTCCTATTAATAGCCTCACTTATTTCAAAGATGTTAGACATTGAACGGAACAGTTATATTTGAGTCCCATGGTATCTGTGGCACACATTGCCTTATCTTGATGAAAAGTACCAATTTATGTTTGTTGTAAAGATCTGTAAATACTGTCTTATGGCAGCTAGTTTGTAATTGCCACCAGCCTCAGGGGAAAATGTGATTGCGTTCTCTGTGCTGCTCACATTGCCTGCGTGAGATGTAGTAAGGTGAGTGGAGCTGTTCTTTGAGTCGAAATGTTCCCCTCCAGCTTGAGAAAGGGAGAGAAGTGCTTTAGACTTCAGCTTTTCCCTTTCTATTTTTAGTTTAATTAGGGTTATGTCAATGAGATAGGGCTGCTGCATTGGCCCAGAATATGACCAAAGTAAACTGCTAATATTTCTGTAACTTAGAAAGATTCCAAGTGAAGTCACTGTTGGGAAATCCTAGTTTTAAGTAAAAAAGATAACTGAAATCAAGTATTAAACATAACTTGCAAGTTAGCTTTTCATGTCACTGCTTTCTACTGAGACAATCATGGAAAGAATTCATTTTTGATAGTGTCTTGGTCTCAGTTTTCTCAATTCTAGTTGAATATACAGAAAACAAGTACAGATTGTGTTAATAGATTCATACAAAATAAGTCTATAAAATATCATCTGATTATATTAATACTCTTTTAATGTAACCTCTCTCCTCTTCTAAATCTACACTGCTGTGCACTGTGCCTTTCTTTGGTTGCAAGGAAATGAGAACTTCTCATGCCAACTCTGCTAAAGGGTGTCATATCATAAGAATATACTAAGAATATTGTGAGGATTTCTGAAAAAGAACAATGGAAAAAAATGGGATCAAGGTAGTTTAACAGTGTCTCTTTCTCTCAGGACTTTTGCTTCTGTTTTCTTCTTCCCTGAGTAACTCAGCCAACTCTTTATGACTCATTGTAACTCTGGCTTGCTTATGGCTCTTGGCTTGAGTCTGTAGCAGGTCACCAACAATCTATTTCCTTGTCTCTCTTTACATACAGTGCTACGAATTTCTCAGCATCCCCTGCAATTAAGGGTGGTTACATGACTGGTCTTCACTAATGGAATCTGAAGGGAAACAACAGCTTCAAGCCCAAGCTTTTAAGAAGCCTATGTCCGAGATTGGTTCAAGATGGTGGAGTAGAAGGACATGCTCTCACTCCCTCTTTTGAGAACACCTGAAGCACAACTAACTGCTGAACAATCATCGACCGGAAGACACTGGAACTCACAAAAAATGATACCCCATATGCAAAGACAAAGGAGACCCTGCACTGAGACAGTAGGAGGGAATCTATCACAATAAATCAAATCCCATAACAGCTGGGTGGGTGACGCACAAAGTGGAGAACACTTATACCACAGAAGTCCACCCACTGGAGTAAAGGTTCTGAGCCAAACGTCAGGCTTCCCAACCTAGGGGTCTGGCAACGGGAGGAGGAATTTCTAGAAAATCAGACTTTGAAAGCTAGCAGGATTTGATTGCAGGACTTCGGCAGGACTGGGGGAAACAGACTCCACTCTTGGAGGGCACACACAAAGTAGTGTGTGCATCAGGACACAGGGAAAGGAGCAGTGACCCCATAGAGAACTGAGCTAGACTTACCTGCTAGAGTTGGAGGGTCTCCTGCAGAGGCAGGGGGCAGCAGTGGCTCATGAAGGGACAAGGAAACTGGCAGCAGAAGTTCTGGGTAGGACACCTTGGCATGAGCCCTCCCAGAGTCTGCCATTAGCCTCACCAAAGAGCCCTGGTAGGCTCCAGTGTTGGGTTGCCTCAGGCCAAACAACCAACAGGGAGGGAAGCCAGCCCCACCCATCACCAGACAAGTGGATTAAAGTTTTACTGAGCTCTGCCCACCAGAGCAACAGCAAGCTCTACCCATCACCAGTCCTTCCCATTGGGAAACTTCCACATGCCTCTTAGATAGCCTCATCCACCAGAGGGCAGACAGCAGAAGAACTACAATCCTGCAACCTATGGAACAAAAAACACATTCACAGAAAGATAGACAAGATGAAAATGAAGAGGACTATATACCAGATGCAGGAACAATAAAACCCAAGAAAAACAACTAAATGAAATGGAGATAGGCAACCTTCCAGAAAAAGATTTCAGAATAATGATAGTGAAGATGATCCAGGACCTCAGAAAAAGAATGGAGGCAAAGATCGAGATGATGTAAGAAATGTTTAACAAAGATCTAGAAGAATTAAAGAACAAACAAACAACAATGAACAATACAATAAATGAAATGAAAAATAAACTAGAAGGAATCAATACCAGAATAAATGAGGCAGAAGAACAGCTAACTGACCTGGAAGACAGAATGGTGGAATTCACTGCTATGGAATACAATAAAGAAAAAAGAATGAACAGAAATGAAGACAGCCTAAGAAACCTCTGGGACAACATTAAACACAACAGCATTCACATTATAAGGGTCCCAGAAGGAGGAGAGAGAGAGAAGGGACCCGAGAAAATATTTGAAGCGATTATAGTCAAAAAATTCCCTAACATGGGAAAGGAAATATTCACCCAACTCCAGGAAGCTCAGAGAGTCCCATACAGGATAAACCCAAGGAGAAACATGCTGAGACACACAGTAATCATATGGGCAAAAATTAAAGACAGAGAAAAATTATTGAAGGCAACAACTGAAAAATGACAAATAACATACAAGGGAACTCCCATAAAGTTAACAGCTGATTTCTCAGCAGAAACTCTACAAGCCAGAAGGGAGTGGCATGATATACTTAACGTGATGAAAGGGAAGAACCTACAAACAAGATTACTCTAACTGGCAAGGATCTCATTCAGATTTGATGGAGAAATCAAAAGGTTTACAGACAAGCAAAAGCTAAGAGAATTCAGCACCACCAAACCAGCTCTACAACAAATGCTAAAGGAACTTCTCTAAGTGGGAAACACAGAGAAGAAAAAGACTTACAAAAATAAACCCAAAACAATTAAGAAAATGGTCATAGGAGCATACATATCAATAATTACCTTAAATGTGAATGGATTAAATTCTCCAACCAAAAGACACAGGCTTGCAGAATGGATACAAAAACAAGACCCATATAAATGCTGTCTACAAGAGACCCATTTCAGACTTAGGGACACATACAGATTGAAAGTGAGGGGATGGAAAAAGATATTCCATGAAAATGGAAATCAAAAGAAAGCTGGAGTAGCAATACTCATATCAGATAAAATAGACTTTAAAATACAGAATGTTACAAGAGATAAGGAAGGGCACAACATAATGATCAAGGGATCAATCCAAGAAGAAGATATAACAATTATAAATATATATGCACCCAACATAGGACCACCTCAATACATAACGCAACTGCTAACAGCTCTAAAAGAGGAAATTGACAGTAACACACTAATAGTGGGAGAGTTTAACACCTCACTTACACCAATGGACAGATCATCCAAACAGAAAATTAATAAGGAAACACAAGCTTTAAGTGACACAATAGACCAAATAGATTTAGTTGATATTTATAGGACATTCCATCCAAAAACAGCAGATTACACTTTCTTCTCAAGTGCTCATGGAACATTCTCCAGGATAGATCACATCTTGTGTCACAGACTAAACCTCCATAAATTTAAGAAAATTGTAACCATATCAAACATCCTTTCTGACCACAATGCTATGAAATTAGAAATCAATTACAGAGATAAAAAATGTAAAAAACACAAACATATGGAGGCTAAAAAATATGTTACTAAATAACCAAGAGATCACTGAAGAAATCAAAGAAGAAACCAAAAAATACCTAGAGATAAATGCCAATGAAACACGATGATCCAAAACCTATGGGATGCAGCAAAAACAGTTCTAAGAGGGAAGTTTATAGCTATACAAGCCTACCTCAAGAAACAAGAGAAATCTCAAATAAACAATTCAACGTTACACCTAAAGGAACTAGAGAATGAAGAACAAACAAAACCCAAGGTTAGCAGAGGAAAGAAATCATAGAGATCAGAGCAGAAATAAATGAAATAGAAACAAAGAAAACAATAGCAAAGGTCAATAAAAGTAAAAGCTGGTTCTTTGAGAATATAAACAAAATAGATAAACCATTAGCCAGACTCATGAAGAAAAAGTGGGAGAGTTCTCAAACTAATAAAATTAGAAATGAAAAAAGAGTA
The DNA here is from genome assembly GCF_949752795.1 of Hyperoodon ampullatus. Taxonomy (NCBI): domain Eukaryota; kingdom Metazoa; phylum Chordata; class Mammalia; order Artiodactyla; family Ziphiidae; genus Hyperoodon; species Hyperoodon ampullatus. Next base: position 76,193,941 of record NC_136916.1, read on the forward strand.
GTTACAACAGACACCGCAGAAATACAAAGCATCTTAAGAGACAAGCAACTCTATGCCAATAAAATGGACAACCTGGAAGAAATGGGCAAATTCTTAGAAAGTTGTAAACTTCTGAGACTGAACCAGGAAAAATAGAAAATATGAACAGACTAATCACAAGTAATGAAATTGAAGCTGTGATTAAAAATCTTCCAACAAACAAAAGTCCAGGAGCAGATGGCTTCACAGGTGAATTCTATCAAACATTTAGAGAAGAGCTAACACCCATCTTTCTCAAACTCATCCAAAAAATTGCAGAGGAAGGAACATTCCCAAACTCATTCTATAAGGCCACCTTCTCCCTGATACAAAAACCAGACAAAGATACTATAAAAAAAGAAAATTACACACCAATATCACTGATAAATATAGATGCATAAATCCTCAATGAAATACTGGCAAAGAGAATCCAACAACACATTAAAAGGATCATACACTATGATCAAGTGGGATTTATCCCAGAGATGCAAGGATTCTTCAGTATATGCAAATCAATCTATGTGATATACCATATTAAAAAATTGAAGAATAAAAACTATATGATCATCTCAATAGATGAAGAAAAAGCTTTTGACAAAATTCAACACTGATTTATGATAAAAACTGTCCAGAAAGTGGGCATAGAGGGAACCTACTTCAACATAATAAAGGCCATATATGACAAACCCCCAGCAAACATCATTCTCAATGGTGAAAACCTGAAAGCATTTCCTCTAAGATCAGGAACAAGACAAGGATGTCCACTCTCACCACTATTATTCAGCATAGTTTTGGAAGTCCTAGCCATGGCAATCAGAGAAGAAAAAGAAATAAAAGGAATACAAATAGGAAAAGAAGGAGTAAAACTGTCACTGTTTGCAGCTAACGTGATACTATACATAGAGAATCCTAAAGATGCCACCACAAAACTACCAGAGCTAGTCAATGAATCTGGTAAAATTTCAGGATACAAAGTTAATGCACAGAAATCTCTTGCATTCCTATACACTAATGATGAAAAATCTGAAAGAGAAAATAAGGGAACACTCCCATTTACCACTGCAACAAAAAGAATAAAATACCTAGAAATAAACCTACCAAAGGAGAAAAAAGACCTGTACTCAGAAAACTATAAGACACTGATGAAAGAAATTAAAGATGATACAAACAGATGGAGAGATATACCTTGTACTTGGATTGGAAGAATCAATATTGTGAACATGACTATACTACCCAAAGCAATCTACAGATTCAATGCAATCCCTATCAAACTACCACTGGCATTTTTCACAGAACTAGATCAAAAAATTTCCCAATTTGTATGGAAACACAAGAGACCCTAAATAGCCAAAGCAGTCTTGAGGGAAAGAAACAGAGCTGTAGCAATCAGACTCCCTGACTTCAGACTATACTACAAAGCTATCATAATGAAGACAATATGGTACTGGCACAAAAACAAACATATAGATCAATGGAACAGGATAGAAAGCCCAGGGATAAACCCATGCACCTATGGTCAACTAATCTATGACAAAGGAGGCAAGGATATACAATGGAGAAAAGACAGTCTCTTCAATAAGTGGTGCTGGGAAAACTGGACAGCTACATGTAAAAGAATGAAATTAGAACACTCCCTAACAAAAATAAACTCAAAATGGGTTTGAGACCTAATGTAAGACCAGGCACTATAAAACTCTTAGAGGAAAATATAGAAAGAACATACTTTGACATAAATCACAACAAGATATTTTTTGATCTACCTCCTAGACTAATGGAAGTAAAAACAAAATAAAACAAAAATAAACAAATGGGACCTAATAAAACTTAAAAGCTTTTGCACAGCAAAGGAAACCATAAACAAGATGAAAAGACAACCCTCAGAATGGGAGAAAATATTTGCAAATGAATCATCAGACAAAGGATTAATCTCCAAATTTTACAATCAGCTCATGCAGCTCAATATTAAAAAACCAAACAACCCAATCCAAAAATGAGCAGAAGACTTAAATAGACCTTTCTCCAAAGAAGACATGCAGATGGCCAAGAAACACATTAAAAGCTGCTGAACATCACTAATTATTAGAGAAATGCAAATCAAAACTACAATGAGGTATCACTTCACACCAGTTAGAATGGGCATCATCAGAAAATCTACAAAGAACAAATGCTGGAGAGGGTGTGGAGAAAAGGGAACCTTCTTGCGCTGTTGGTGGGAAGGTAAATTGGTACAGCCACTATGGAGAACAGTATGGATGTTCCTTAAAGAACTAAAAATAGAATTACCATATGACCCAGCAATCCCACTACTGGGCATATACCCAAAGAAAACCATAATTCCAAAAGACACATGCACCCCAGTGTTCATTGCAGCACTATTTACAATAGCCAGGTCATGGAAGCACCCTAAATGCCCATCAACAGATGAATGGATAAAGAAGACATGGTACATATATACAATGGAATACTACTCAGCCATAAAAAAGAAGGAAACTGGGTCATTTGTAGAAACGTGGATGGATCTAGAGACTGTCATACAGAGTGAAGTAACTCAGAAAGAGAAAAACAAATATCATATATTAACACATATATGTGGACGCTAGAAAATGGTACAGATGAACCAGTTTGCAGAGCAGAAATTGAGACAGATGTAGAGAAAACACGTATGGACACCAAGAAGGAAGTGTGGGGGGTCGGGGTTGTGGTGTGATGAATTGGGAGATTAAAAGAAAATTAAAAAGAAATAAATAAAAAATACCTAAATTAAAAAAAAAAAAAAAAACAAACCTATGTCCTTCGTGTACATTCCCTTTCTCTCTAGGGGATGGCAAGGCCACAACGTCTCTTGGGGATGATAAAGCTACAAAGTGGAAGAATCCTGAGTCCCTGTGCCATTGCTTGAGGAAAGCCACCTACTAACTATATGCATCTAACATGGATTCTTATAAGAGTGAAAATAAGCTTTCCTTGTGTTTGAGGCATTAACAGTTTTCTCAGTTGTGGTTGCATCCTGTCCAAAGTGAACTAATACCCATGATCCTGATCCTCATAACACAGTTTCTTTGTCACCTGCCACTAGTTCCTCTAACCCATCTATTTCCCACTTGAACCAATCTAATTAGCCATCTCATGGTTTTGATTCAGACCTCATGGATGATAGGTTTCTGACCAGCTGATACATCAACTACAGTTGCTGGTTCACACTTGGTCCAATCAGCCCTAGTTATTGTTGGCAGGTCACAAGCTGCTGGGCTTCACTTGTGGAAGGATAATATAAGGGCCACATGGTAGGAGAATGGTTCCTGGGTGGAGATACAGCAGGAATAGTGGAAAGCCCGGCAGTAGTCCATCCTTGTTATGAACTTCCAGCAAAAGTCAGTCTTTCTGAAATCAGCCTTTCATAGCTCTGAGTGTAAAAATTGGACTCAACACTATCACTGCATGCATTCAACTTTTTCAGCCTGGATTCTGAGCTAAATTTGCATGCACCCAAATTGTAAATGGAGCCTTACTTCTGTCATCCTAAATTACTTCCCTTCCTAATAACAGACTCTTCTAAATGAAGATAGTCTTTTCTGATTACTCATTTATTTACATAAGGAATATGATCTTTGTCCTGTCCTGCAGGTATTCATAGTGAGGAAGAGGGCATTTGGAGCTGGGTGCTAGAGATACAAAGACGGGTGACACAAGCTAGGTCTTCCATTCATAAATCTTTGCATAAGACAGGAACCTACAGGGACGTACACTCTATAATCTGTACAAAATACTATGGAATCATATGGCGAGGGGACACCCATCTATAGCTATAACTGATCAGAACCAGCCATGAAGACAAATTATTTCAGTTCACTTGACTTTACAACTGAGAAGATGCCAGGATACAGGGATACAGTGTGATGAATATGTCCTAAAAACATTTAAACAGAGGGAAAAATCAGACATATTAGGTCTTCAGTGATAACAGGAATATCAAGTTTTTATTTTTCTTCAAAAAATGGTGCTGAAGTATTTATTTACTCTTAAAATAAATATAGTTTTAAGACATCTTCAATTGAATCACCTTTACTGAAATACAAGGAATGTGATAGGCCTTTGTCTAATATGAATATGTTGGAACTCACAGATCAAGGAACTGTAAACACTTATCCCTGAGATTCTTTTTTTTTTTAAACCATTTTTTTATTAGTTTCTGCTTTATAACAAAGTGAATCAGTTATACATATACATCTGTTCCCACATCCCTTCCCTCATGCATCTCCCTCCCTCCCACCCTCCCCATCCCACCTGAGATTCTTTAAATAACCCTATAGGGTGCTTGCCCTGGCACTGATGGAAGGGCTTTGACTTGTTACTTCCAACAGCCATTATTAGGGCTCTCTGTGCCACTTCCTTATATCACATGTCAACAATTGATTGAGACATAGATTCCAGTACACTGCAGGTAAAATCACCTATCTTGAGATTCAAGCTATCTCGAGATAGAATAATAAGCTGACATAACTTTTTACATAGAGGGTAAGAATACATATATGTATATATATGGATGTTCACACAATGACATCTAACAATTTTTTTTTCAGCTTGCCTACAGTACATAATACACTTCCTGGAGAAAGGAATGTCGGGACAGCTTGGGTAGCCCTAATCAACTGTATTTTGAATTCCTAAATAGACTGTCTCTGTACTTATTAAGACTGTTCTGACCACAACTAGCCCAGAAACTGAGCTGAGAAATTTATCTACATAGCAATAGAGACAAATGAAACTGACAACTCTCCATTTGTGCTGACTGTGACTGTGCAGCCTGACAGCTCAACAGAATATCATGAAAGGGATTATTTTGTGACACGACAAAGAGGAATTTTTAAGTATGTCACTTTTCAATGGAATTAAAACACTTTAAGATTATCTGTATACAAGTATGACATGATTCTTCCAAAATATATTTAGCTAAGTATGCTTTTCTGTTTCTAATGGGCAGGTGTTTTTCTCAGATACATATCAGTTAAAATTTTTGCTTGTTTATCCCTGGCACCTCCCCATTGATTTGGTACTTTAGCACTTGAACTATTTCTCCAACATTATCATATTTAAACACACAATGGAGTTTTTAAAAATGTGAAGGCCACAGGAAAAATATGATACTCGTAGTATAAGGAACTACACAATAGAATAGCAGTGAGATGTGATGTGACCTATTGTAAATTCATGTTATGCTGGGTGCTTTTTTAATTGTCTGTGTTTTGTTTAATCCCTATAGTAATAATGTCAACCATAGAAAAATAGGAACATAAAGAAGAGAAGAAAGTTAGAAGTGGCAAAATAGTGTAGTGTTTGAGAGCTCTGGCTCAGAAATCAGAGAGGTAAAAGGCCAATGACTGCTAAAACCATAATCATGAATTTGGACATTTTGAACCTCCCCTCTGAGTGTCAGATTACTCCTTGGTAAAATATGAAAAATATATTTTGTTAGAAGAGTAAATAAGTTACTTCATGGTAAGTGCTACAGATGGCACCTGGCACATGAGGGTGGTAGACACATCTTAGCTTCTTTCTTATTGTAAATAAGCATTGCTACTGTCATTTTCATCACAATCTCTCACCACCCAGCTCTTCAAGACATCTAAGTTTCTTTCTTTCCCATCCTTTATTCTATTCTTATTTGCCTTACATATTTTTATTATATCATATATCTGTACCCCTTTTGGTGAAGCATTTTAAAAGCTAATAATGCTGCATTAAAAAAATTAAAGTTTCCAATTCTTATTAAAATTGTGGTGATTTGATTACAGGATATATTGAGGAAAATGTAATACCATACACCTTTGTTGTAGCACAAACAAATTTAACATATTTTATTATGCTATAGGGCTTTGTCCTCTAGCTTTGGCAAATTATGTTCTGATACAAAATCATTATGTAATAGTAAATGCCATGTAACAGGATTGCCCCATACAAAAGGTATCGTTCTTGTTCTCCAATATCAGCATTATGAAAATATACACTGCATTTTCTGAGTCCATATTTATATTCTTCTAGCAAATCATTTCCAAAGTTGTATACTCTGGTCTCAATATTTTTATGACTTTTGTCATCACATACATTAATACACATATGTGTGCATTACTCTGGTACAATTACATTAATGCACAAATATGCAATTTAAAAAAATGATCCATTCAAACCCATGCTTACCAAACTTTAGGGGAGCTCCTATAGCTATGCAAAGGCTCCAAATTAAAATAAATTAAAAAATAATTAAAGATGCCATCTATAGCTGTAACTGCATGGGTTGCATTGCCTATCCTAGCAACAAAGACCTTAGCTAGAGCTAAGATGACAATAAATAGAAATGCAAATTTTAAAAAGAAGAAGGGCAGAAAAGAAAGCATTAGGAGGAGAGGCAGGTTGAGATTGAAAGGGGCTGTCGCTTAAATGGGAAGCTGCAGCAGGTCACATCACCCACTCATCTGTGTGTGTGCTTCGTGATCCCCATTCAGTTTGGCAAGATTCTCAAACAAAGTCCAGTGTCCTAAAAATATTTGGAACTATTACAAAGCATAAATTATAAATGTTTCAGGAAAATGGAAAAAGGTGTCTTGGGCCTACTTAAAGCACAAAATGATCTCAACCATTATTCAACAATGATATGAACGTCTTTTATTTCATCTCTTCTTAACAGTTCCTTCTGTTTGCTATCATTTCCTGTTCAGCACCATGTCAATAATTACTAAATTAGCAGGACGCCTGTACAATTTCAGCTCAAGTGTTATTACTGACAAGTCAAACAATGGGGCTGATAGAAAAGATGGGACTCTATCTCCTTATTTAGATAGACCGTGTTCAGAAGGAAAGGTTGAAGCCTCCTTTTTCTTCAAAAGAGGGAAGGAGGGAATGGTTTACATTTTTGTGCAGCTCAAGGACACAGAGTCGGAGGAAATGTCTTTTTAATGTAAGCCTCTTTTCATTTCCAGAAAACAAAAATGAAGGTCACTGGAAAGAATCATGCTTGGTAGAAAAAGTAATTACAATTTTTTTTTTCAAATCTCAGAGGAATAATGCTTTTATATTTCCTGAGATAACCCAACCTGCACTGCGATATGCTCCCTTAAATGTAAGTGTGCGGACATCTTCACCCCGCATTGCTTTTCACCAGTAAAACATGCCCATATCTCACCTCTGATTAATTTCAGTCCTGAACTCCCAAAGTGCAAAAGTGACTGCACCAGGGTTGCCCCTCCTTACAATGATGAGTTAAAAATGAAAGACTCTTTGGCCAGTTGTCCCCTCCCCCACTCCCCAAAAGTCAGAGTCAAGTAGCTTCAGCTATAAACCATCTTTTCAAACTGTACAAGTCAGCTCTCCCCACACGCTTCGAGCAGGGAAGGGAGTAACCTGACTTATTATTGTTCAGAGGAACCTAGGGTTTTCGGTCCAGCAGCCAGTGGGTGGCTGTGTGTACTGAAAGGAACGTTTCCTTAGTCCCTGTTCATTTTTCTCCAGCCCCACATACATATGTGTATACACCAAGGATTCTGCTCTCTATACATGGACAGGTAAGACCCAGCATTTCAGGAATATCTTTTCTCTACAATAAGGTGTAGTGCTTCTTAAACTGGATTGAATATTTGTTAAAATGTGTGTGCCTGACAATATCACTGCTAGCAAAACATTTACACACCTTTAAACATTCTTTGATTATTTCAATTAAAATGCTTCAAGCACTTTCTGGGCATTGATTTGCATTTGGTATAGATATGAGCTCACTAAGCATAACACAAAGCTTATTTTTGAAATGTCAAACTTTCTGGGACCTCTGTCTTGTAGTGAGGTAAACATTTATTTAGGAAACATATATTGCCTGTTCTAGTTAATTCACTGACAAACTCTTGATTTCTGAAGAAGTCATCATTCATGGGGTCATTTTACAGGTTGAAAGGCCCTGATCTTAACTCTTTCAGCCTCCAGAAAAAAACAGATGGTCACCTCACTAATGTTAATCAGATTTCTATCTTTCTTAAAGAAAGTTTTAGCCCTGTATTTCTCTTCAATCATTTTATCCCACCAGCTGGAAAGAAAGGGATGTGGATAATCTGGGGTGGTTTGTTTTGAGAGCTGACAGGGAATTGGGGTTTCTATCACCTGCAATAACTCAAAAGTGTTAATACAAGCACTAAGGTCGTCAGAAATTCAACAAACATGTGCAGTGAGAGGCTCAGAGAAGAGAAACAGCTTCTGTCTCACTAGTATGAACTGCTAACACTTGACCTAAACTATCATAAAATTGTTGTTTAGTGGTTAATGAACATGTTTACCTCCTTAAGAAGACCTGCAACATTTGATTACTTATGCTCAAGAGCCCAATTGTGGATTTTGGTAATTTTAATAATGAGTCTCAAGGTATGAAAAAATGTTCACTATTGCTATTTTTCCAATGTTGGGAATTTATTGGTGATCTCAGAACTCTGGCTACTGATTGAAAGGATACACATAAGGAAAGGGAAGAAGAGGGAAAAAAAAGAAAAGCTAAAGTATCATTGTAATATTTGTAACATTTGAATTTAATGATTTTACCTTGATTTGTGTACTGGTTGCCCATTCAGTTGAATTCTTTTTAAAAAAATTTTTTATTAGAGTATAGTTGGTTTACAATGTTGTGTTAGTTTCTGCTGTACAACAAAGTGTATCGGTTATACATATACATATATCCACTCTTTTTAGATTCTTTTCCCATGTAGGTCATTACAGACTATTGAGAAGAGTTCCCTGTGCTATAGAGTAAGCCCTTATTAGTTATCATACTAAGTGAAATAAGTCAGACAGAGAAAGATAAATATCATATGATATTGCTTATATATGGAATCTAAAATAAAAAATGGTACAAATGAACTTATTTACAAAACAAATAGAGTCACAGATGTAGAAAACAAACTTATGGTTACCGGGGGGAAAGTGGGGAGGGAGGAGGGATTAAATTGGGAGACTAAGATTGACAGATACACAGTTGAGTGCTTTTTTATTCCCACAGAATTGACTGAGTTCTCTGTTTTCACCAGTATTGACCCTCTGGAATCGTTCAGTGTATTTTCCCTTGTGTAGTATATGTGAAAACAGTTTTTTGAACTATCAGCTATTTGAGTTAGTTGTTTTTCCTACTAGGATTTGATTCTTTATTTGTTCAAATATTAATGTATTTGGAAAGAAGCTTCTGAATTGTGAGGTGCTGTCTAGAACTTTGGGTAGATTTGTAGATGGTATCTCCATAGGCATATCAGAGGTAGATAAGTAAATAGGTATTTCATTTGCACTAACAAGGATTTGTGGTATTATGAAAATGTGAGACAGCAGACTCTTCAAAACAACGATTTGCAGGGAATGTAAATGAAGATGCTGCTTTAGGGACACTTAGGGAGACCAGTGTCCTTTCTTAGGATGACTCACCCCTTTGAGTGGGATTCCTCATTGTCCAGAGTTTCACACACACACATCCCCACTTTCTTTTGGTCATAGCTTTCCAAAGGACCTTTTCAAAGAGTAGCTATTAAAGAATAGTCTAATTGGGTATTATTAATTTGAAATTTCCTATCAGGCTGCATGTCTAAAATGAAGTGTGAGCCTGCCTAGTAAAGTGATAACTGTCCCAGGATGATCTCATGCAAAACCCTTTATTTCACACAGCATGGTCAGATTTCCCAGGTTTGATATCTGGCTCCACCATATCCTCTGTGATGACTTTGATCAAGTTACTTCACAATTTTTCCTTCTGTAAAATAAGGATGAAAACTCAGCAATAATGTCCACCTCATGGGGTGATTGTAAGAGTTGAATGATTTCATAAACATAAAGAGCTCAGGACCATGCCGAGCACAGAGTATATACTTACTAAAAGTTAGCTGTTATCATTATTATTATCATCATGCAGAGTGATTTGAAGGATTGTCTTGGTTATACCATGTTCTCAGATTTATGAGCATGCTCTTTCTAAATCAAGATGGAATTGGCCTTTATCATTTGCAGTCTCCATTAAGCAAATGATTTATCTCTATTAGAGAAGCTACAGAAAATGATCTGTTGACATGTACTAACACAACCAATTTATTTACCATTCCCTCATGCAGCACATATTTACTCAGTGCTCATTACGTGCAAGACAATATATAGAAATGAGGATGCTCAAATATTGAGTCTGTAGTATAGAGAAATGATCTTTTAAAAGATATGATTATACACATTACACATATATATGTATGTGTGTGTATAAATATATACACACATATATGTAATTTTGTTAGAGGAATCAAAGTTTTTGAGAATCTTGAAGCTTTTCATTGAAAAGGAAAAAATGAGACATTGCTTTCTTTTAAATTTATTGAACATGTTTGTCAAGCACCTAGGCAATTCCAGTAATGGTGCAAGTCCCATAGGATGATAACATGTTCTGGATGACAATTAACAATCCATTATCTAGGGGGGCTACAGAATAGACTAATGGTTGCTGTATGCACCCGTGAATGCACAATGCCCATAATCAAAGCACTGTTTTATAGTCTTTTTTAACTTAATCTTAAAAAAATGTCTATTGAAGTAGCACAGACATGCAGCTAAATCATGTTATTTGGAAAGACTTAGAAGTCAAGGAGTTTCACATTTCCTTTGGTCATAGCAGTGTCAGAGGACCCTTCCTTATAGCAGCTAGTATTAAAGAGTAGTTTAAATGGATATTAATACTTTGAGGGCTCCTAGCAGTCCACATGTCTAAAACAAAGCATCCCTAGACTGTTCCTGACCCTGCTCCTCACAGGCAGCCCTTTTTCACCATTTACCATGTTGTTCTTTAGGGACCATTGACACATCTCTAAATTATATTTTTAGTGGTTATTTCTTGACATGTTATATTTAGCCCTTATGTATTGATTCCCTATTATCTTCTCCCATCAATTTTAGAGTAACTCCTGGCTCCCTAATTTGTAACTCCCACCTTTTCCTTGTCATCTCCCCTTAGTGCCTATACTCTATTTTCACTTTAACATTGCCAGCGTCGTTGAGCTTTTTAGTCCCTTGTGTATTTCCACAATAAAATCTGCTATGGTTTCTAAAGGTTGGTTTTAAAAGTTAAAAAAAATAAATAGTAATTAAGATTTTTTGACAATATGAACTTATTCTTAGTTTGTGGTGATTAAAATTTTTTTGTATTTCTATTTGTATTTCTTAGAGATTCCATTTGTCTTTTTCTGACTTTATAGCAACATGTCTTCTTTCAATATGTCAAGCATAATATAACCCTTTTTCCCCTCTACCTCCACCCAGAAATCAACCTCTCTCCTGGAGCCATCCATCCTCCTGCATTGACCTGGGTTGGAAGCTCTGAGGATCACATTGGTATCTTCCATCCTTCTCCTGAAGATCTTTTGTATCTTGATACACAGTTCTGGTTCTAACATCATTTACTGTGGCATATATTTCATTAAGTTCCAAAGAATGGTTCAATAGAAGCAAAGTATAAGTATTTTTACCTCTAGAAAACTTCTTCATACTTTTCTCATATTTGATTAATAGTCTGCGTGAGACAATGATTTTCTCCTCAGGACACTGGAGGCATTCATTCATGTTTTTAGCAACCATGTCAGCTTGACACTATTTCCTTTGTAGGTGACATACTGTCCTGCCATTCTTTGTGACATGTGCTTTCTCCCCATAAATTATGTTTTTCTCTCTATCCTTTGTGTTGTGAAATTGTATAATTTCCTAAATGTGGCCTTATTTAATTAATTTTTCTGAGCATTTAGTGGGCCCTCTCTTTTAAGTCTCATGTAGAAGATTTACTTCTTCATTAATTATTCAATAATTTATCCATTCAACTAATATTTTTCCTATTATGCAAAGGGCACTATTCTAGGCACTTGAAATGTGTAAGTGAGTGAAAACAAAAACAATCCCTACTTTGAGGAGCTTAAATTCTATTTGGGAGAAAGACAAACAATAAATAATAAATATAATAAATAAATACTTTTTAACTGTGAGTGGGATGCCTGGTCAGGAAAGGGAAGTTGCTGTATTTAATAAGTTGGTTGAAATTGGATTTATTAAGAAGATAATATCAATATTTGAGGTAAGACTTGAAGAAAGTGAGGGAATTAACCAAGAAAGTATCTGAAGGAGGAACATTCCATGTAGAGGAAAGAATGTGTGGCTGGTATGCTCAAAAAGGGTAAAGGGTCCATGGGGACTGCGAGGGTTTGAGACATCAGGAGAGTAGAAGGAAAACAAAAGGTCAGAGAAGTAACAAGGAGAGCAAAGATCATTTAGGATCTTGTAGGCTATTTATTGTAAGAACTGGGAATTTTTCTTTGAGTGAAACAGGGAGATAATCCAGGGTTTTGGACAGAGCAGTGATATGAACTGACCTGTATTTTTAAAGGTTCATTCTGGTTGCTCATTGATAATAGACTGAAGAGGAGGGTAAAGATACAAACATGGAGACTTGTTAGGATGTTATTGCAATAATCCAGGTGAGCAATCATAGTGGTTTAGTTCAAGCTGGTAGTTCCAGAAGTGAGAAGTAGTTAAATTCATATTCTTTGGATATGGGTCCAAAAGAATTTGTTCAGGGACTGGATGTGACATCTGAGGGAAAGACCTCAAGGAAGACTTTTGCCTCAGCCACTTAGTGAATGTAGTTGCTATCCACTGATATTAGTTCTGCACGTTAGACATCAGGGTGGAGGTTGCCAGTGGGGTGGGAATGTGAAAACCTGGGATCCCAAAGGAGATCTGAGCTAAACATGCAACAACACAAGTCATTGTCATATAGGGAGTATTTAAAATCTTGAAATTGAATGAGACAATCAAGGCAATGAGAATGAATAGAGGAATGTCAAAAAATAATGCAAGCTGCGCCTCAAATAAGATGAAGTCTGAGAATGAACCACCACGTCTAGCAATGTGGAAGTTGTTGGTGACTTAGGGGAGGGTAGTTCTGCTGGAGAAATGGAGGTGAAAGCCTGATTAAAGAGGGCTTAAAAGAGAAGGAAAAGATTAATTGAAGACAATGCATATACAGAAAGCTTTCAAGGGCTTTCATTTACCAAGAGAAGCAAAGAAATGAAGCCAATAGCTGGAAAAGGAAGTGAGGATGTGTGTGTGCGCACGTGCATGCGCGTGCATAATCTTTCAAATTAAAAAATAACAGACTGTATATAATGGGGAAAATCCAATTCAAAACAGGAGTATGACAGAGTGGAGAATTATTGGAGTGATGTCTTTGAGTAGACAAGGAAGGATGGGATCTAATACGCAAGTACAGGGATTGGTTGAGACCAAGGTGGTGTAAAAGCAAAATGTGTGGGGCCAGTGCTGGCAGGTGGTAGACATATAGTGGAAGACTGAAATTCTCTTCTGATTGCTTCAGTCTTCTCAGTGAAACACAAAGCAAGTAATCAATTGAGAGGAGGGAGGGAGAACAGTTACCAGGGAGAAAAAGGAGAGAAGATGTGAAATCAGCATTTAGAACAGTGCTACTGCAAGTGTGTATGCAGGCCGGACATGTGGTCAGCAGTCTGTGATGAAATAAGTCCAGCCATTGAGAATAACTATTCATGAAGTTTTATAGTACATCCACGTTGCCTTAACATCCAAGCCCATGATACATATCAGCAAATGTGGTTTTGTGCTTATTTTGTGTAGGAGTGTATTCATTTGATGGCACTGTTGCTATGCAAAGAAAACAATGAGGTATTGCCTAGATTAAGTTTACACCAGAAAATAAATCAATGTACTGCTTCCTTCAATGACAATGTTTTGAAAAATGTTGAGCTGAATCAAACTGTGACTTAGTGACGTAGTGAAAAATGTGAATTACACAATTATTAAATTTGAAGTATTTTCATTATTATGTAATAAGATGGAAATTGGTCATGAACAACTTATTGTGTGCTGAGGAATGATGGCTTATGGAGAGAAAAATGTTGTGTTGCAAAAGTTTGAACTCTAGAGTGCATTCTTAGGGTTTCTGCAAGAGAAGTAACAAGTTTAGCCCCAACTTTTTTTTAAAGATGTGCAATGAACAACCAGGCTTGTTTATTTCTTATATATCTTTAGTATTTTAATTTAACCATAACATTCCTCTGCAAATGGAAGGTAAGATCAAAGGGCAGATACAAAGTTAGAAGATGGGAAGAACAGAGTTCTATAGATTGTTTTATCAGGTTTCATATGTAGCAATGATTTTAATGAAGCCGTGATAGCCTTCCTATTGCACATTCAAACAAGTTGTAGGTTATAACAGAACAACCGACAAGTTGATAAAAAGTTCTCAGTTTTTTATTTTTCATCAAAAATAGACTAATACATAGGAAATTCATGGATCTAAAATTTACCTTTTACATCAAAATATAATTTAAATTTGACATTCCAGGATATGACATTCCAGGATATGACATTCCAGGATAAATTATTGAAACTTTCTACTGACCAAGAGTTAAAAATCACTTTTGAAAATACAGCATGATTTGTTCATTTTGAATAAAAGGAAAAATAAATAAATATTTTGAGCTTGTTGAAATTGTTTTAAAATCTCTTCTTCCATTCCCATCAACATACTATATGAGTACTGAGTATTGCTTATACTCCTGTGAATACTGTTAAAACAAAAAACTTAAAAAACATTTATATATTCATTATCCTCTGCAGGTAGGGTTACTATCAATGTAACATAGATTAGAAGAGTTAAGCAAGAAGCAAGTTCATTTTTCACATTAACAATTTTAGGTATTGACATACTTGAGTAATTGTTCAAAGTATACTTACAGGCATTACACATAGGTGTTTTCAATTTTCTTTATTATTTTGTTTATTTCAGACTGCAGAACAACTGAAAGTTATAAGTGTAATAAATATTTTCTATATATTTTGTCCATAATTATACTTTAAATGACCAAAGTGTACGGTGTTTTTCCAAAGTGTGCAGTTTTGAAATTTCTTTTTCCCCTATTATTTCATTCAAATTATATTAGTTAAATTTTAATTTTATATCTGCTAAATTTAACAACAAACATTGAGCTTATATTTTGTGGGTTTCTTGTTTTTCATTTATTTTAAATTATGTTTTACAAAAACATTAATCTGGAATAGATTGAGGAATAAAGCTAGTATTTTTAAAATGTATTTATTGGAGTATAATTGCTTTACAATGGTGTGTTACTTTCTGCTTTCTTATAAAACTAGTATTTTACTATAAATGGTTTGAGAAGCACTGTCTGGCCATGAGAACCATGTAAGTTTTTCAAGCCAAAAATCACATGATTATACAGTGGCAGTATAGAAGAGGACAGATTGATAGAAGGGCTGAGTATCTGAAAAATCATGTAACAGAAACTGAATGAGCCAGTATTCAAGGCCAGGGCCAGCTAGTCTACAACTGTAAATAACAAATATTGCCAAGGGAAAATTTTGAATGATATTATGGTGAAGGGAAAGGAATCTAAGATTTTAGAGACTGAAGAGTTTTCAATGCAATGGAAAGAGGAGTCACAGTTCATCATAAGTTTTTGAAATTTGCAAACTAGATGATGTGTAGTTGCAATAAGAGATTAGAGGAGGATTAGAGTGATGAAGAGAGAAAAAGACTCAGTCATCCAATATTCATGCAACAAATATTTAAGTACCATTGGAGTACTAGACACTGTTCTAGGCACCAGCGAGGTAGCAGTGAATAAAAAAGTCAAAGCCCTTGCCCTCGTTGAACTTATATTCTAGTTGGGAAAAGATAGACAATAAAAAGTAATTAAATAAATTGCTAAATATATATCAGATGGTAAATGCAAAGTAAAAAATCAAGCGTAGTAAGAGAGATGATGGTGTTGAGGTAGGAAATGATGTGGCTATTAGCATTTTTATAGGGTAATTAGGAAAGTCCTTACTGATATTTCTCTTCACATGTGGGCAAAGATGTGAAAAAAGTGAAGGAAAGAGCCATGAAATGATTTGAGGGAAGAATGCAAAATACCGGAGGCAGAAGGGAGCTTGACATGTTTGAGGAGTAGCAGGGAACCTAGTTTCAAGGCAGTGAGGAAGGGTGGCGAGTGCGGTGGCACTGGTAGGAGATAAGGTCAGAGGCAGAACCCAGGCCTGGCTTCCATCTATGGACATTCTGAATCAATAGATGTTGGTAGGGCCCATGGATTTGCATTCTTAATAAGCTCACAGGTGATATCTATGCTGTCAGTAAGAAGACCACACTTTGAGAACCACTGTGTTAGTCTGTACAGTCTAGGCTGTATAAATAAGAAAGAGAGGGATGAGGTCGAATGGACAGTAGAAGGTTTCAGGTTTGATGTATTGTAGGAAACTTTTGGTTATTAGAAGTAATAAGGAAGGATCAGAAGTTTTAGATAGAGATGATGAAGGTGGTATAAATTGTTGCTAATGACAAGGTCTATGGTATAACTTTATAAGTGGAAGACTCAGATATACGATGTAAAACATGATTCTTGGAGGTGAGCTGCTTAAGGAACTGAGAGGCCAAGGTATACTGATATCAACATTGTATATAGATATTGATATTACCATGAATTTTGATAGAAGTTGAGTTTAAGAAAGTGACAGTGAACCACGGAAGCACTAATTCTATACATATACCCCCTACAATCAAATGGTCAAAGGAACACAAAAGTGAAAATAGTCAACATTTGAAAGGGTCAGTGGGATGAGAAAAATATTCTCAAGGGGCAATCAGATTTTTGGTCAGAGTAGGAATATGTGAAGGAAACATTCATATATGAGTAGATCAAGGTTGTTTTACAAATGATAGGTCATATATTCCAAAAGACTCAGAGGAAGGGTCTGGAATGGTAGAGGTGAATGCTTGAATCAAATTGGATAATGTCCATTTCTGCAGGATTTAGAGTATGGGATTGATGAGTGATCTGGGAGTTTTGGTTTCTTAATGAATAACATAGCAGAGGTAGAAAGTATGACAGGATTCCTTCTAATGGGTGTACAAGGTTAATTGTCCCACTTGGGGAGGGAGACATAGGACCGTTCCAATGCCATCAAGGTTCTGAAGTGCCTCTAATCCTTCCTTCTCACTTCTAATAACCCACAGCCTCCCATAATATATCAATCTTACCACCTGTCACTGTCCACTACTCCTCATTCTAGTATCAGGCACTATTCTAGAGGCAGGGAGTACAGACGTAAACCAGATGGATGTGTTCTCTTCTCATAGAACTTACCCCTAGTGATAGAGAATTAAACATTAATAAGTAAACAAGTACATATGTTCATAAATAAAATCATTTCAAAGAGTAACATCCTACTGTGAAAATTATACAGGGTAAATTGAAATAGAATTGGAGGACATTTTTTGTAGAGTGGTTAGAAAATATTTCTCTGAGGGGTTAATATTTAATGTGAGACTGAGATACAAGAAGAAAGAGAGGGGTGGGGAGAAGGTGGCGGATCACTCCTGATGGAAATATTCAACACACAGGCTATGGATGGGAACAAGCTTGATATGTTGCAGATCGGAGAGTAGGCCAGTGAGCTAGAGGGGAATATGTGAAATGAAGTCAGAGAAGGCAGGGACAAATCAGTATTGAGTTTTTTAGAGACTGGAGTGTGTTCTGAGTATGATGGGAAGATAGTGGAGGATTGTAAGCAGAAGAGTAACATAAACTTATTTTTATTTTTAAATGAACTTTCTGGGTGCTATGAAGAACTAAGTGTGGGGACAGAAGACAAAATCAGGGTGCGTTTTGTTTTCACATGTATTGAAATTCAAGCAGATTGAGACTTCCAGTGATGCACAGATGTTTCAAATGTGGGGATCAGTCATGCTAAAACCAATTTGAAGCGTGATGTACCAACAGCTATGAGTCACTTTGTCATTTCACATCTAGATCATAAGACTGACTCACAAGCATAGCAATTTCTTCTCTCTAGAATATATTCCTTCTGTAAATTGGATTTCATATCTATCTGGCCTGTTTCTGATAAGAGCATCTTTCATTGCTGCATTAGGGATAATGTTTGTGTTGGTAGAAAATAGAGTCATTACTAGTTAAGGTTTTTTCTTTTTGTTGTTGACTTTTACATCCATTACATGGAGTTTCAGCAACACATGATATTCCTAATAGAAAGAAAAATCATGGCCACATTTTTGGTAAGTCAATAACTTAACCTGTTTGTTGCCTCTAGGTCAAATAATTTAGTTTAATAAGTAAGAGGGGACACACTTTTTCTGTTGGAAATACAAACTTTTAAATTAGTTTCCAGCACTCTATTCAGAACAATGGATGCTAACAGAGAACTGGGTACCAGGCAGTAGGCAATAGAATGAACAAGGGTCAACCTTTAATTCATATGACAGTTTGATGTTTTAGTTTGGTTCTGATTTAAATGTCAAAGAAGACAAAAGAATTACGTTGTAAGCAATGACTTCACTTGTTTTAAAGAATGGAAAACTAGGAAGGGCCGCAAGTATTTTTAGGATCAGAAAATTTAGATGGTCATTCACCTCTTTCACTAATTGAATTTTTTTGAGAAATTTATTTATCCTCTCTGTGTCCTGGCATTATCTTATAGAAAATAGAGAAATAAAATTGTCCTTAAAATGTTACCAAAAATTAAATATATTAATGAGAGTAAATGTGAAAGTGATTTATTAACAGGACACTCTATAGAAATATAATATAATTGTTATTCAAATATTAGTATTTATGTCCTTAAAAAGCATTCTAATGTTCTTATTTTGGGCTTTGTCTCTAAGAAAACATAAACCCTTTATTCAAGAAAGAATAGCTATCACTAGTACTGAGACCATGAAATATGCCCTCTAAAGAGGATAGTATAGTATAATAAGTAGTACCTTTAACAAATCATCAAAGCAAATAAAGAGTAACCTTTATAAACCTGATCCTTAGCAAGTTCTTTAATGTTCGAAATGTCTTAAAAAGAACAGCTTTTAGTAGAAATCAATCAATACCATGGCATAGCCTACAAGTAAAAATTTTCACAGCTCTTTGGACTCTTCATTAGCAGCATCTTGGTATCTTGGGCAAATGCATTGATAGACTAATGGTACTTTGGGGGAATATACCATGCATTTAAAAATTGTCTCTTATAAGCTTTAAAAGAACAAGTGAGAAAGAGCAATTTTCATGTCTTTCACTGTTTGTGGTATGTATCAATTTCCAGGAACTTGTTCTGATTAAAAAAAAAATCTGTTCAATAACTCTGATCCCAAATTATGTCTTTTTGACTCATCACAACACACAGTTTGTATTATTCATGGGCAAGCTGAGTCAGCTATTCATGACATAATGGCTGTTTTACTTTATATTAGTTAGTTTTAAGACAAACTTCAAGCTTCTAAACTTCTAACTTAAAATATTAATATTTTAGGAGGAGGATGCCTCTTTCAGAATTAAGATATATAAAACATATATACCTTGAGTATTGATCATCAATATAACATACTGATGAACCAATACTCATTTTTTTTCATTGTGAGAACTAAGTTACCTGGCACTGATTTTTTTGTACCATTCTTCGTATACTTCTTTTTTTTTTTTTTTGCGGTACGAGGGCCTCTCACTGTTGTGACCTCTCCCGTTGCGGAGCACAGGCTCCGGATGCACAGGCTCAGTGGTCATGGCTCACAGGCCCAGCCGCTCCGTGGCATGTGGGATCTTCCCGGACCGGGGCACGAACCCGTGTCCCCTGCATCGGCAGGCGGACTCTCAACCACTGTGCCACCAGGGAAGCCCCGTATACTTCTAAGTTTTTTAAATTTTTGTCTCAGGCCTCACATAAGAACTCTAAAGAGGGAAATGCAGATATTTCAAGCATTCAATTGGAGGAGATCTCTGATGGGTTTATTTTGGAGTAGGCAAAATGTCAGCTCATTCATATTTGAAAAGTCTTCAGTGTCCTGTTTTATAGATTATTATTGAGGACCTATTATTATTCAGGTCCTGTACTAGGCACTAGAGATTAAAAAAATAAATCTAGGTGAATATGTCATGAATCATCTGATGGTGGTGGACACATGTATATTTACTTTCTAAGAGCTCAGGTAAATGTCTCGGGATGAGTTTCATTCTTGCACTTGGTAATCTGCAGGCTGAATTATAATAATAACAATAAAAATAATAAACATTTATTAAGTGTTATCTGTGGGTAATTATCCAATATATTATTTCTAATACCTAGAATAAATCTAAACAGGAAGGAAGGTGGTATTATCCAGTTTTATAGGTTTAGTAACTTAGAGAGATTTAGTAACTTGCTCAAGGTTATATGAATAGTAAGTTTGATAGTCAGCATTTACACCCAGATCCAGCTTCAAAGGCTATTTATTTTCTTTGCTTGTTCTTTAAATATCATATGATCTACCACTATGAAATCTTTTAGGAGTTAGGTAGTTTGGGTGGATCTTGCATGCTGCAGAAATTAATACAAGGCAATTAATGAAAAAGAAAAATATTCTCCTTCATGTGTTTAACTTAGTTTGTATTTTGTTGCGCCCCCAAAATCATCTCATTTTATTTTCCACATTGTAAGACAGAACTGTCATACTGCTCCTCGTGTACTGAAGAATAAACCAAAGACCAAGAAGATGATACACCTTGCCTAAGAGCATACAACTAGAAATTATCAGACCTAGGGATGATATTTGCCTTTTTTACTCTTTCTATTGCACCTCCAATGATGGATTATGCTATCCTCTACTTGGTTAATGTGGAAAATACATATTGCAGTATCACTTTCTCTGTATGGTTCTGAGCTAGAGTTGGCCAAAAGAAGAACACGCTGAGCTTAGAAGACAGAAGTGAAGTAAAAGGTTATTATAATCAGATACAGTGATAAAGAAAAAAGGGCACTTGTCGGTATGGATACCAGCTTTCCTTGCTCCCCTCTACTTCACACCCAGCTCATCTTGACTATTGTCTTTGCTCCCCAACAGCAACCCTAGACCCACCATCAGATGTTTGACTGTAGAGCCACAGAAACAGTAGCTACACAGCAGCAACAACTTCCCAATAACCCTTTTGTTAGCTAACCTGCCTGATTCTAACTGAGTATTCAATTTTCACCCATGCCAACTCTCCAGACAAATTGGTTAGGTTCCCTTTGGTCTCTGACTATCCCTTCCAGACATTTTTTCCCCCCATTCTGCCCTTATTTGTATAAGGAAGGTCTAGTTTCTATAATCAATCCCTTACTCCTCTAACATTTTCCGTGGCTCTACTTCCCTGAGTAAACTCTGAATAGTAGAGTTATTGTTCCTAGAAATGATCCCACAGGAACAGGAACAGAACCTTAAAGATGAGATTTGTTATCTGAGATGACTAGACATAAAAAAAAAATTATAGGTGATTTTGATGTTACCTATAAGTGGGACAGGGTGGCTTATGGCATGCAGTGGCTACACATTACATAGGTTATCATCTATGATCATCTGGAGTCAAGTGCCCATAGAAGACAAGTAGCTAATAACAAGTAACTTTTTTTTTGATTAAAATAAAGAGTATAATGGCATTTGAACTTGTTGTTT
The DNA here is from genome assembly GCF_949752795.1 of Hyperoodon ampullatus. Lineage (NCBI taxonomy): Eukaryota > Metazoa > Chordata > Mammalia > Artiodactyla > Ziphiidae > Hyperoodon > Hyperoodon ampullatus. The sequence goes on from NC_136916.1 coordinate 76,215,515, forward strand.
ACAAAGGCTAGTTTGGATAAAAAATTTCTAACTTCAAGGCTTTAAATTCCCAACTTGAGATGTGGATAAGGAAACAAAAAACTTTTATGACTAACTTACAATAAACCCTTGTCTCCTGTAGCCACAGATTAAGACTCCTGAAAAACAAACCCCAAATCCTGAAGGGGACTGAATAACACTGCAAGCTGAATTCACAACTTTTCAGTGTCTCTTATTGGGAAGAAGTGGACCCTTAAAATTAGAAAGTCAACTAGAAAACATTGGACTTGAACCTTAATTTAGATCAAATGTCTAACAGATGTAAAAAAAAAAACATTCCATCCAGCAGCAACAGAATGCACACTCTTTTCAGGTGCACAGGGAATATGTGATAAGTCACTAAACAAGTCTTAAAAAATTTAGAAGATTTAAATCATACCAAGTATCTCTTCTGACCACAATGTTATAAACTAGAACAATGTACAAGGAGGAAAGCTGGAAAACTCACAAATATATACAAATTAAACAACACTCTGCTGAACAATCAATGGGTCAAAGATGATCAAAAGAGAAATAAAAAATAATCCTGAAACAAACAAAAATGGAGATAACTGTATCAAAATTCGTAGGATGCTAGAATAAGAGGGAAGTTTAGAGAGATGAATGTCAGCATTAAGAAAAAAAGAATATCAAATAAACAACTAAACTTTATACCTCAAGGAACTAAAACACAAAGAACAAACTAAGCCCAACGTGAGGAGAAGGAAGGAATTAACTAATATAATTGCAGAAATAAATAAAATAGAGATGAGGAAAACAAAAGAAAAGTTTAACAAAGCTAAAAGCTCATATTCTGATATATAAAAAATTGGCAAAACTTTAGCTAGACTAAGAGAGAATACTCAAATAAATAAAATCAGAAATGAAAGTGAAGACATTACAACTGATACCACAGAAATGCAAAGTATCATAAGAGGTTACTATGAAGAATTATACACTAATAAATTGGGTAACTTAGATGAAATGTATAAATTCCAAGAAATACACAACCTACAAAGACTGAATTGGGAAGAAATAGATAATCTGAACAGACCAGTAATGAGTGAGGAGATGGAATCAGTAATCAAAAAACCTCCCAACACAGAAAATCCCAGGAACAGATGATTTTACTGGTGAATTCTACCAAACTTTCATGAAGGACTAATGCCAATCCTTCCCAAACTTTTCCAAAAAATGGAAGAGGAGGGAACATACCTAGAGTTATTTTAGAAGACCAGCATGACCCTGATACTAAAGCCAGTTAAGGACACTACAAGAAAAAAAAAAACTATAGACCAACACCCCTGATGAATATATGTGCAAAAATTCTCAACAAAGTATTAGCAAATTGAATTTGACAGCACATTAAAAAGATGATACATGATCCTTTTAAATGAGGATCATCCATGATACTTTTACATGAGGATCATCATACATGATCAAGTGGGATTCAGCCCTGCCATACAAGGATGACTCAACATCCACAAATCAATAAATATGATACATTAAGTTAATAGAGTGAAAGATAAATTTTATATAACCATCTCAACAGATGCAGAAAAATATTTGACAAAATACATCTTTCCATGATAAAAATCATTGAATAATTTGTGTAAAAAAAAGGTATAAAAGGAACATACTTCAGCTTAATAAAGGCCATATATGACAAGCTAACATCAATGGTAAAAAGTTGTAAGCTTTTTCACTAAGATCAGGAATAAGACAAGGGTGCCCACTATACCACTCCTATTCAACATAGTACTTTAAGTCCTAACCAGAGCAACTAGGCAAGAAAAAGAAATAGAAGTTGTCCAAATTTAAAGTAAGAAGTAAAATTGTCATTATGTGCAGAAAATATTATCTTATATATAGAAAATCCTAAGGACTCCACCAAAATTTTATTAGAGGGCTTCCCTGGTGGTGCAGTGGTTGAGAGTCTGCCTGCCAATTCAGGGGTCACGGGTTCATGACCCGGCCAGGGAAGATCCCACATGCCATGGAGCGGCTGGGCCAGTGGGCCATGGCCACTGAGCCTGCACGTCCAGAGCCTGTGCTCCACAATGGGAGAGGCCACGGCAGTGAGAGGCCCACATATTGCAAAAAACCAACAACAACAACAAAAAAAACTTTATTAGAACTGATAAACTAATTCAACAAAGTTGTAGGATACAATATCAACAGAGAGACATCAGTCACATTTCTATACACTAGTAAAAAAAAATCTGAAAAAGAAACAACATAATCCTGTTCACAATAACATCAAAAACTAACAAACAAAAGTACTTAGGAGTGAATTTAACCAAGGAGGTTTTGTACACTGAAAATTATGGCCATGAGGAAAGAAATTTAAAAAGACACAAAATAATGGAAAGGTATCCTGGGTTCATGGATTGAAGGAGTTAATATTGGTAAAATGTCTATAAAATCAAAAGTCATTATTCAGTGCACTCTATATCAAAATTCCAATGGCATTTTTTCACAGATGCAGAAAAATAATTCTAAAATTTGTATGGAACTGGAAAAGACCCTGAATAGCCAAAGCAATCCTGAGAAAGAAGACCAAAGCAGGAAGCATCAAACTAACTAATTTCAAACTATACTACACAAATATAGTAATCAAAAGCTGTATGGGAGGAGAGACCTTCAAGATGGCAAAGGAGTAAGACATGGAGATCACCTATCTCCCCACAAATACATCAGAAATACGTCTACATGTGGAACAACTCCTACAGAACACCTACTGAATGCTTGCAGAAGACCACAGACTTCTGAAAAGGCAATAAACTCCCCATGTCTTGGGTAGGGCAAAAGAAAAAAGAAAAAACAGAGACAAAAGAATAGGGGTGGGACCTGCACATCTGGGAGGGAGCTGTGAAAGAGGAAAAGTTTCCACACACTAGGAAGCCCCTTCACTGTTGGAGACAGGGTGTGGGCGGGGGGGGGGGGGAGGGGTGAAGCTTCAGAGCCACAGAGGAGAGCACAAAAATAGGGGTGTAGAGGGCAAAGTGGAGAGATTCCCACACAGAGGATCAGTGCTGACTAGCACTCACCAGCCTGAGAGGCTTCTCTGCTCACGTGCTGGGGCAGGTAGGGGCTGGGAGCTGAGGATCGGGATTCAGAGGTCAGATCCAAGGGAGAGGACTGGGGTTGGCTGCTTGAACACAGCCTAAATGGGGGATTAATGCACCACAGCTAGCCGGGAGGGAGTCCAGAAGAAACTCTGGACCTGCCTAAGAGGCAAGAGACCATTGTTTCAGGGTGCACAAGTAGAGGGGATTCAGAGCACCACCTAAACGAGCTCCAGAGATGGTGCGAGCCACAGCTACCAGCACAGACAGCAGAGATGGGCAAGAAACGCTAAGGCTGCTGCTGCAGCCACCAAGAAGCCTGTGTGCAAGCACAGGTCACTATCCACACCTCCCCTCCCGGGAGACTGTGAAGCCCGCCAGTGCCAGGGTCCCATGATCCAAAGACAACTCCCCCAGGAGAACACATGATGTGCCTGAGGCTGGTGTAAAGTAATGCTGGCCTCTGCCGCCACAGGCTCACCCCACATTCTCTACACTTCCTTCCCCTGGCCTGAGGTAGCCAAAGCCCCCTAATCAGCTGCTAGTTTAACCCCATACTGTCTAAGTGAAGAACACACACCCTCAGGTGACCTATACGCACAGGCAGGGCCAAATCCGAAGCTGAATGCCAGGAGCTGTGAGAACAAAGAGGAGAAAGGGAAATATCTCCCAGCCACCTCAGGAGCAGTGGATTAAATCTCCACAATCAATTTGATGCACCCTGCAACTGTGGAATACCTGAATAGACAATGAATCATCCCAAAATTGAGGTGGTGGACTTTGGGGGCTACTGTAGACTGGGGGTAGGCTTTCTACAACTAATCTGTTTCTGGTTTTATATTTACCTTAGTTTAGTATTTAGAGTTTATTACCACTGGTAGATTTGTTTATTGATTTGGTTGCTCTCTTGCTATATATATATATATTTTTCCTTTTTCTCTTTTTGTGAGTATGTATGTGTATGCTTCTTTGTGTGATGTTGTCTGTATAGGTTTACTTTTACCATTTGTCCTAGGGTCCTCTCTGTCAGTTTGTTTTTGTTCAGTTTTTTTTTACTATAGCTTTTAGTACTTGTTTTCATTGGTGGATTTGTTTTTTGTTTTGGTTGCTCTCTTCTTTCTTTATTACTTTTTAATATTATTTTTAATATTTTTTTATTTGAATAACTTCCTTTTCTTTTCTTTTCTTCTCTTTCTTACTTTCTTTCATTTTTTCTCTCTTTTCTACTGAGATATGTGGCTGACAGGGTCTTGGTGCCCTGGCCAGTGTCAGGTCTGTGCCTCTGAGGTGGGAGAGCCGAGTTCAGGACATTTGTCCACGAGAGACCTCCCAGCTCCATGTAATATCAAACAGTGAAAGATCTCCCAGAGATGTCCATCTCAACGCTAAGACCCAGCGCCTCTCAATGACCAGAAAGGTACAGTACTAGACACCATATGCCAAAAAACTAGCAAGACAGGAGCACAGCCCCACACATTAGCAGAGAGGCTGCCTAAAATCATAACAAGGTCATAGGCACCCCAAAACACACCACTGGAGGTGGTGCTGCCCACCAGAAAGAAAAGATTCAGCCTCATGCACCAGAACAAAAGTCCCCGCCACCAGGAAGCCTACACAACCCACTGAACCAACCTTAGCCACTGGGGGCAGACACCAAAATCAATGAAAACTACGAACCCCCAGCCTGTGAAAAGGAGACACCAAACACAGTAAGTTAAGCAAAGTGAGAAGACAGAGAAACACACAACAGATGTAGGAGCAAGGTAAAAACCCACTAGACGAAACAAATGAAGAGCAAATAGGCAGTCTACCTGAAAAAGAGTTCAGAGTAATGATAGTAAAGAGGCAAAATCTTGGAAATAGAATGGAGAAAATACAAGAAACGTTTAATAAGGACCTAGAAGAACTAAAGAGCAAACAAACAATGAGGAACAGCACAATAAATGAAATTAAAAATTCTCTACAAGGAATCAATAGCAGAATAATTGAGACAGAAGAATAGATACATGACCTGGAAGATAAAATAGTGGAAATAACTATCACAGAGCAGAATAAAGAAAAAAGAATGAAAAGAATTGAAGACAGTATAGGAGATCTCTGGGACAACATTAAATGTACCAACATTCAAATTATAAGGGTCCCAGAAGAAGAATAGAGAAAGAAAGGGTCTGAGAAAATATTTGAAGAGATTATAGTTGAAAACTTCCCTAATATGGGAAAGGAAATAGTCAATCAAGTCCAGGAAGCACAGAGAGTCCCACACAGGATAAATCATGACAAGGAGAAACATGATAAGACATATATTAATCAAACTATCAAAAATTACATCCAAAGAAAAAATATTAAAGGCAGCAAGGGAAAAACAACAAATAACAGACATGGGAGTCCCCATAAGTTTATAGCTGATATTTCAACAGAAACACTGCAAGAGGGTAGCAGTACATATTTAAAATGATGAAAGGGAGAAAACTATAACCAAGATTATACTACCTAGCAAGGATCTCATTCAAATTCGATGGAGAATTTAAAACCTTTACAGACAAGCAAAAGCTAAGAGAATTCAGCACCACCAAACCAGCTTTACAACAAATGCTAAAGAAACTTCTCTAGGCAGAAACTACAAGAGAAGAAAAAGACTTAGAAAAACAATCTCCAAACAATTAAGAGAATGATAATATGAACATACATGTCAATAACTACCTTAAATGTAAATGGATTAAATGCTCCAACCAAAAGACATAAACTGGCTGAATGGATACATAAACAAGACCCGTATATATGCTGTCTACAAGAGACCTACTTCAGACCTAGGGACACATACAGACTGAAAGGAGAGGATGAAAAAAGATATTCCATCAAAATGCAAATCAAAAGAAATCTGGAGCAGCAATTCTTATATAAGACAAAATAGTCTTTAAATAAAGACTATTACAAGAGACATAGAAGCCACTACATAATGATCAAAGGATCAATCCAAGAAGATATAACAATTGTAAATATCTGTGCACCCAAAATAGAAGCACCTCAATACATAAGGCAAATGCTAACAGATATAAAAGGGGAAATCAACAGTAAGACAATCATAGTAGGGGACATTAACACTCCACTTTCACCAATTGACAGATCATTCAAAATGAAAATAAATAAGAAAACACAAGCTTTAAGTGACACATTAAACAAGATGGACTTAATTGATATTTATAGGGCATTCCATCCAAAAACAACAGAATACACATTCTTCTCAAGTGCTCATGGAACATTCTGCAGGATAGATTATATCTTGGGTCACAAATCAAGCCTTGGTAAACTTAAGAAAATTGAAATCATATCAAGTAACTTTTCTGACCACAATGTTATGAGACTAGATATCAATTACAGGAAAAACACTGCAAAAATACAAACATGGAGGTTAAACCATACACTACTATATAAAAAAGAGATCACTGAATAAATCAAAGATGAAAGCAAAAAATACCTGGAAACAAATGACAATGAAAACACAATGACACAAAACTTATGGGATGCAGCAAAAAAAGGTCTAAGAGGGAAGTTTATAGCAATAAAATCCTACCTCAAGAAACAAGAAACATCTCAAAGAAACAACCTAAATTTACAACTAAAGCAATTAGAGAAAGAAGAACAAACCCCCCCCCCCCCAAAGTTAGGAGAAGGAAAGAAATCATAAAGATCAGATCAGAAATAAATGAAAAAGAAATGAAGGAAATGATAGCAAAGATCAATAAAGCTAAAAGCCGCTTCTTTGAGAAGATAAACAAAATTGATAATCCATTAGCCAGACTTATCAAGAAAAAAAGGGAGAAGATTCAAATTAACAGAACTAGAAATGAAAAAGGAGAAGTAACAACTGACACTGCAGAAACACAAAGGATCATGAGAGAGTACAACAAGAAACTGTATGCCAATAAAATGGACAACCTGGAAGAAATGGACGCATTTTCGAAAAGCACAACCTTCCTAGATGGAACCAGGAAGAAATAGAAAATATAAAGACACCAATCAGGATCACTGAAATTGAGATTGATTAAAAATCTTCCAGCAAACAAAAGCCCAGGACCAGATGGCTTCACAGGCGAATTCTATCAAACATTTAGAGAAGAGCTAACACCTGTGCTTCTCAAACTCTTCCAAAATATAGCAGAGGAAGGAACACTCCCAAAATCATTCTATGAGGCCACCATCACCCTGACACCAAAAGCACAAACAGATGTCACAAAGAAACAAAACTACAGGCTAATAACACTGATGAACATAGATGCAAAAATCCTCAACAAAATACTGGCAAACAGAATCCAACAGCACATAAAAAGGATCATACACCATGAAAAATTGGGGTTTATCCCAGGAATGCAAGGATTCCTCAATAAACTCAAATCAATCAATGTGATAAACCATATTAACAAATGGAAGGAGAAGAACCATATGATCATCTCAATAGATGCAGGAAAATCTTTTGACAAAATTCAACACCCATTTATGATAAAAAGCCTCCAGAAGGTAGGCATCGAGGGAATCTAACTCAACATAATAAAGGCCATACATGGCAAACCCACAGCCAACATCATTCTCAATGGTGAAAAACTCATACCATGTCCTCTAAAATCAAGAACAAGGTAAAGTTGCCTTCTCTCACCACTAATATTCAACATAGTTTTGGAAGTTTTAGCCACAACATCAGAGAAGAAAAAGAAACAAAAGTAATCCAAATCAGAAAGAAGAAGCAAAACAGTTACTGTATGCAGATGACATAATACTATACATAGAGAATCCTAAAGATGCTACCAGAAAACTACTAGAGCTAATCATGAATTTGGTAAAATAGCAGGATACAAAATTCATGCACAGCAATCTCTTTCATTCCTATACACTATACACTAAAAATCTGAAAGAGAAATTAAGAAAACACTCCTACTTACCATTGTAACAAAAAAGAATAAGATACCTAGGAATAAACCTATCTAAGGAGACAAAAGACCTGTATGCTATAGGTAGAAAACTGTAAGATACTGATGAAGAAATTAAGGATGATCCAAACAGATGGAGAGATATACCATATTCATGGACTGGAAGAATCAACATTGTAAAAATGACTCTACTACCCATAGCAATATACAGTTTCAGTGCAATCCCTATCAAATTACCAATGGCAGTTTTCACAGAACTAGCACCAAAAATTTCACAATTTGTATGGAAACACAAAAAAACCCTGAACAGCCAAAGCAATGTTGAGAAAGAAAAATGGAGCTGGAGGAATCAGGCTCCCAGACTTCAGACTATACTACAAAGCTACAGTAATCAAGACAGTGTGGTATTGGCACAAAAACAGAAATATAGATCAATGGAACAGGATTGGAAGCCCAGAGATAAACCCACACACATATGGTCACCTTATTTTTGATGAAAGAGGCAAGAATATACAATGGTGAAAAGACAACCTCTTCAGTAAGTAATGCTGGGAAAACTCCCTAACACCATACACAAAAATAAACTCGAAATGGATTAAAGACTTAAATGTAAGGCTAGCACTATAAAACTCTTAGAGGAAAACATAGGCAGAACACTCCATGATATAAATCACAGCAAGATCCTTTTGGACCCACCTCCTCCAGATATGGAAATAAAAACAAAAATAAACAAATGAGACCTAATGAAACTTAAAATCTTTTGCACAGCCTAGGAAACCAGAAACAAGCCAAAAAGACAACCCTCAGAATGGGAGAAAATATTTGCAAATGAAGCAACTGACAAAGGATTAATCTCCAAAATTTACAAGCAGCTCATGCAGCTCAGTATCAAAAAAACAAAACAAAACAACAACAACAAACAAACAACCCAATCCAAAAATGGCAGAAGACCTAAATAGACATTTTTCCAAGGAAGATATACAGATTACCCACAAACACATGAAAGGATGCTCAACATCATTAATCATTAGCAAAATGCAAATCATAACTACAATGTGGCATCACCTCACATAAGTCAGAATAGCCATTATCAAAAAACCTACAAACAATAAATGCTGGAGAGGTTGTGGAGGAAAGAGTATCCTCTTGCACTGTTGGTGGGAATGTAAATTGATACAGCCACTATGGAGAACAGTATGGAGGGTCCTTAAAATACTAATAACAGAACTACCAGAAGGATGTGCTCTCATTCCCTCTTGCGAGAACACTGGAATTACAGCTAACTGCTGAACAATCATCGACAGGAAGACATTCGAACACACGAAAAAAGCTATCCCAAATCCAAAGACAAAGGAGAAACCACAATGAGATGGTAGGAGTGGCACAATCACAATAAAATCAAATTCCATAAGTGGTGGGTAGGTGACTCACAAACTGAAGAACACTTATACCACAGAAGTCCACCCATTGGAATGAAGGTTCTGAGCCACACGTCAGGCTTCCAACCCTGGGGGTCCAGCAACAGGAGGACAAATTCCTAGAGAATCAGACTTTGAAGGCTAGCGGAATTTGATTGCAGGGCTTTGACAGGACTGGGGGAAACAGAGGCTCCACTCTTGGAGGGCACACACAAAATAGTGTGTGCATTGGGACCTAGGGGAAGGAGTAGTGACCCCATAGAAGACTGAACAAGACCTACCTTCTAGTGTTGGAGGGTCTCCTGCAAAGGTGGGGGGTTTGCTCTGTCTCACTGTGAAGACAAGGATACTGGCAGCAGAATTTCTGGGAAGTACTCTATGGCGTGGGCCCTCCGAGAGTCTGCAATTAGCCCCACAAAAGAGCCTGGGTAAGCTCCAGTGTTGGGTCGCCTCAGGTCAAACAAACAACAGGGAGGGAAAAAAGCCCCACCCATCAGCAGTCAAGTGGATTAAAGTTTTACTGAGCTCTGCCCACCAGAAAAACAGCCAGCTCTACACACCATCAGTCCCTTCCATTAGGAAACTTGCACAAGCCTCTTAGATAGCCTCATCCACCAGAGGGCAGACAGCAGACGAAAGAAGAACTACAATCCTGCAGCCTGTGGAATGAAAACCACATTCACATTAAATGAAAAGGCAGAGTACTACATATTAGATGAAGGAACAGGATAAAACCCAAGAAAAAGAACTAAATGAAGTGGAGATAGGCAACCTTCCAGAAAAAGAATTCAGGATGATGATAGTGAAGATGATCCAGGACCTCGGAAAAAGAATGGAGGCAAAGATTGAGAAGATGCAAGAAATGTTTAAAAAAGGCCTAGAAGAATTAAAGAATAAACAAACAGAGATGCACAATGCAATTACTGAAATGAAAAACACACTAGAAGGAATCAGTAGCAGAATAACTGAGGCAGAAGAACGGATGAGTGACCTGGGAGACAGAATGGTGGAATTCACTGCTGTGGAACAGAATAAAGAAAAAAGAATGAAAGGAAATGAAGACAGCCTAAGAGACCTCTGGGAAAATATTAAATGCTACAACATTCGCATTATAGGGGTCCAAGAAAGAGAAGAGAGAGAAAGGACTCAAAAATATATTTAAAGCGATTATAGTTGAAATTTTCCCTAACATGGGAAAGGAAATAGCCACCCAAGTCCAGGAAGCTCAGAGAGTCCCATCCAGGATAAAACCAAGGAGAAACATACCAAGACACATAGTAATCAAATTGGCAAAAATTAAAGACAAAGAATAATTATTGAAGGCACCAATGGAAAAATGACAAATAACATACAAGGGAACTCCCATAAGGTTAACAGCTGATTTCTCAGCAGAAACTCTACAGGCCAGAAGGGAATGGCATGATATACTTAAAGTGATGAAAGGGAAGAACCTACAACCAAGAGTACACTACCTGGCAAGGATATCATTCAGATTCGATGGAGAATTCAAAAGCTTTAGAGACAAGCAAAAGCTAAGAGAATTCAGCACCACCAAACCAGCTCTACAACAAATGCTGAAGAAATGTCTCTAAGTGGGACACACAAGAGAAGAAAAGGACCTACAACACAATTAAGAAAATGGTAGGGCTTCCCTGGTGGCACAGTGGTTGAGAGTCCACCTGCCGATGCAGGGGACACGGGTTCATGCCCCGGTCTGGGAGGATCCCACATGCCGCGGAGTGGCTGGGACCGTGAGCCATGGCCGCTGAGCCTGTGTGTCTGGAGGATGTGCTCCGCGATGGCAGAGGCCACAGCAGTGAGAGGCCCACATACCGCCCCCCCAAAAAAAGAAAGTAAAGAAAAGAAAATGGTAATACGAACATACATATCTATAATTACCTTAAATGTGAATGGATTAAATGCTCCAACCAAAAGACACAGGCATGCTGAATGGATACAAAAACAAGACCCATATATATGCTGTCTGGGGACAGAAGGGGACGGAAGAGGATGGGAAAAGGTATTCCATGCAAATGGAAATCAAAAGAAAGCTGGAGTGGCAATACTCATATCAGATAAAATAGACATTAAAATAAAGAATGTTACAAGAGACAAGGAAGGATACTACATAATGATCAAGGGATCAATCCAAGAAGAAGATATAACAATTATAAATATATATACACCCAACATAGGAGCACCCCAATACATAAGGCAACTGTTAATAGCTTTAAAAGAGGAAATCAACAGTAACACAATAATAGTGCGGGACTTCAGCACCTCACTTACACCAATGGACAGATCACCCAAACAGAAAATTAATAAGGAAACACAAGCTATCACTGATACTTATAGGACATTCAATCGAAAAACAGCAGATTACACTTTTTTCTCAAGTGCACACAGAACATTCTCCAGGACAGATCATATCTTGGGTTATACATAAAGCCTCAGTAAATTTAAGAAAACTGAAATCATATCAAGCATCTTTTCTGACCACAATGCTATGAGATTAGAAATCAATTACAGGGAAGAAAATGTTAAAAACACAACAACACATGGAGGCTAAACAATATGCTACTAAATAACTAAGAGATCACTGAGGAAATCAAAGAGGAAATTAAAAAATACCTAGAGACAAATGACAATGAAAACACGAGGTTCCAAAACCTATGGGATGCAGCAAAAGCAGTTCTAAGAAGGAAGTGTATAGCTATACAAGCTTACCTCAAGAAACAAGAAAAATCTCAATCTAACTTTACACCTAAAGGAACTAGAGAAAGAAGAACAAACAAAACCCAAAGATAGCAGAAGGAAAGCCATCATAAAGATCAGAGCAGAAATAAATGAAATAGAATCAAAGAAAACAATAGCAAAGATCAATAAATCTAAAAGCTGTTTCTTTGAGAAGATAAAATTGATAAACCATTAGCCAGACTCATCAAGAAAAAGAGGCAGAGGATTCAAATCAATAAAATAAAATTGAAAAAGGAGAAGTTACAACTGGCGCCGCAGAAATACAAAGCATCCTATGAGACTACTACAAGCAACTCTATGCCAATAAAATGGACAACCTGGAAGTAATGGACAAATTCTTAGAAAGGTACAAACTTCCAACACTGAACCAGGAAGAAGTAGAAAATAAGAACAGACCAATCACAAGTAATGAAATTGAAACTGTGATTAAAAATCTTCCAACAAATAAACGTCCAGGACAAGATGGCTTCACATGTGAATTCTGTCAAACATTTAGAGAAGAGCTAACACCCATCCTTCTCAAATGCTTCCAAAAAATTGAAGATGCAGGAACACTCCCAAACTCATTCTATGAGGTCACCATCACCCTGATAACAAAACCAGACATAGATACTACAAAGCAAGAAAATTAGAGACCAATATCACTGATAAAAATAGATGCAAAAATCCTCAACAAAATACTAGCAAACAGGATCCAACAATATATTAAAAGGATCATACATCATGATCAAGTGGGACTTATCGCAGGAATGCAAGGATTCTTCAATATACACAAATCAATCCATGTGATACACCATATTAACAAGTCATAGAATAAAAACCATACAATCATCTCAAAGATGCAGGAAAAGCTTTTGAGAAAATTCAACACCCATTTATGATAAAAACTCTCCAGAAAGTAGGCATAGAAGGAAACTACCTCAATGTAATAAAGGTCATATACCACAAACCCACAGCAAACATCATTCTCAATGGTGAAAAATTGAAAGCATTTCCTCAAAGATCAGAAACAAGACAAGGATGTCCACTCTCACCAGTATTATTCAACATAGTTTTGGAAGTCCTAGCCATGGCAATCAGAGAAGAAAAAGAAATAAAAGGAATAGAAATTGGAAAAGAAGTAAAGCTCTTACTCTTTGCAGATTACATGAGAATATACGTGGAGAATCCTAAAGATGCCACCAGAAAATTACTAGAGCTAATCAATGAATTTGGTAAAGTTGCATTATACAAAATTAATGCACAGAAATCTCTTGCATTCCTATATACTAATGATGAAAAATCTGAAGGTGAAATTAAGGAAACACTCCCAGTTACCATTACAACAAAAAGAATAAAATACCTGGGAATAAACCTGCATAGGATGAGAAAAGACCTGTATGCAGAAAACTATAAGACACTGATGAAATAAATTAAAGATGATACCAACAGTTGGAGAGATATACCATGTTCTTGAATTGGAAGAATCAATATTGTAAAAATGACTATACTACACAAAGCAATCTAAAGATTCAATACAATCCCTATCAAATTACCAATGGCATTTTTTTACAGAACTAGAACAAAAAAAATCTTAAAATTTTTATGGAGACACAAAAGGCCCTGATTAGCCAAAGCAGTCTTGAGGGACAAAAGCAGAGACGGAGGAATCAGGCTCCCTGACTTCAGACTATACTACAAAGCTACAGTCATCAAGACAATATGGTACTGGCACAAAAACAGAAATATAGATCAATGGAACAAGATAGAAAGCCCAGAGATAAACCCACACACTTATGGTGAACTAGCCTATGACAAAGGAGGCAAGGATATACAATGGAGAAAAGACAGTCTCCTCAATAAATGGTGATGGGACAACTGGACAGCTACATGTGAAAGAATGAAAATAGAACACTCCCTAACACCATACAGAAAAACAAACTCAAAATGGATTAGAGACCTAAATGTAAGACCAGACACTTTGAAACTCCTAGGAGGAAAACACAGGAAGAACACTCTTTGACATAAATCACAGCAAGATGTTTTTTGTCCACCTCCTAGACTAATGGAAATAAAAACAAAAATAAAGAAATGGGACCTAATGAAACTTAAAATCTTTTGCACAGCAAAGGAAACCATAAACAAGATTAAAAGACAACACTCAGAGTCAGAGAAAATATTTGCAAATGAAGCAACAGACAAAGGATTAATCTCCAAAATATATAAACAGCTCATGCAGCTCAATATTAAAAAAACAAACTACCCAATCCAAAAATGGGCAGAAGATCTAAATAGACATTTCTCCAAAGAAGATATACAAATGGTCAAGAAGCACATGAAAAACTGCTCAACATCACTAATTGTTAGAGAAATGCAAATCAAAACTACAATGAGGTATCACTTCACACCAGTTAGAATGGGCATCATCAGAAAATCTACAAACAACAAATGCTGGAAAGGGTGTGGAGAAAAGGGAACCCTCTTGCACTGTTGGTGGGAATGTAAATTGATACAGCCACTATGGAGAACAGTATGGAGGTCCCTTAATAAACTAAAAATAGAGCTACCATATGACCCAGCAATCCCACTAATGGGCATATACTATGAGAAAACCATAATTCCAAAAGACACATGCACCCTAATGTTCATTTCAGCACTATTTACAATAGCCAGGTCATGGAAGCAACATAAATGCCCATCGGCAGATGACTGGATAAAGAAGATGTGGTACATGTATACATATATACAATGGAATATTATTCAGCCATAAAAAGGAAGAAAATTGTGTCATTTTTAGAGACATGGATGGATCTCGAGACTGTCATAAAGAGTGATGTAAGTCAGAAAGGGAAAAACAAATATCATATATTATCGCATATATGTGGAACCTAGAAAAATGGTACAGATGAACCGGTTTGCAGGGCAGAAATTGGGACACAGATGTAGAGAACAAACTTATGGACACCAATGGGGGAAAGAGGCGGGGAGAGGGGGTGGGGGTGTGATTAATTGGGAGATTGGTATTGACATGTGCACATTGATGTGTATAAATTGGATGACTAATGGATGACTAATAAGAACCCGCTGTATAAAAAAATAAAATAAAATCCAAAAAAAATTCTAAAAAGAAGAAAAAAAGAAAAAAAAAAAGAACTACCATACGACCCAGCAATCCGACTCCTGGGGGTATACCTTGAGGAAACCATAATTCAAAAAGAGTCAACTGCCACAATGTTCACTGAAGCTCTATTTACAATAGCCAGGACATGGAAGAAACTTAAGTGTCCATCGATAGATGAATGGATAATGAAGATGTGGTGCATATATACAATGGACTATTAGCCATAAAAGGAAACAAAACTGTTAGTGTAGTGAGGTGGATGGACCTAGAGTCTGTCATACAGAGTGAAGTAAATCAGAAAGAGGAAAACAAATACCGTATGCTAACACATATATATGGAATCTAAAAAAAAAAAAAAAAGATTCTTAAGAACCTAAGGGCAGGACAGGAATAAAAACACAGATTTAGAGAATGGATATGAGGACACAGGGAGGGGGAAGGGTAAGCTGGGACAAAGTGAGAGAGTGGCATGGACACATATACACTACCAAATGTAAATTAGATAGCTAGTGGGAAGCAGCTGCATAGCACAGTGAGATCATCTTGGAGCTTTATGACCACCTAGAGGGGTGGGATAGCGAGTTTGGAGGGAGTCGCAAGAGTGGCGAGATATGGGGATATATGTATACATATAGCTGATTCACTTTGCTATATAGCAGAAACTTACACAACATTGTAAAGCAATTATACTCCAATAAAGATGTTAAAAAAAAAAGCTGTAGGGTATTGGCATAAAAATAGACATATATACCAATGGAACAGAACTGAGAGCCTAGAAATAAACCTCTGCATGTACAGTTAACTAATATTTGTCAAGAAAGACAAGAATATTAAATGGGGAAAGGATAATGTCTTCAATAAATGGTTTAATGGAAACTGGATAATCACATGCAGAACAGTAAAAACTGGACCTGTGTTTTACACCACTGACAAATGGTAACTCGAAATGGATTAAAGACTTACACATAAAAAAATGGAAACTGTAAAACTCCTAGAAGAAAACTTAAGGAAAATGTTCCTTGATATGGGTCTTGGAGATGATTTTTTGGATATAACACCAAAAGCACAAGCCATAGAAACAAAAATAAATACACAGGACAACAGAAAACTAAAAAGCTTCTGCATAGTAAAAGAATCAATGAAATGAAACCTATGAAATGAGAGAAAATGCATGCAAATCATATATTTGATAAAGAGCTAATATCTAAAATAAATAACTCATACAACTCAACAGAAAAAAAAATCTTATTTAAAATGGGAAAAGGAACTGAATAGAAATTTTTCCAAAGAAGACATATCAATGGACAACAGGTACATGAAATGGTGCTTGGCATCATCAGAGAAGTGCACGTCAAAACTGCAATGAGGGCTTCCCTGGTGGTGCAGTGGTTGAGAGTCCACCTGCTGATGCAGGGGACACAGGTTCATGCCCCGATCCAGGAAGATCCCACATGCCACGGAGCGGCTACACCCATGAGCCATGGCTGCTAAGCCTGCGTGTCCAGAGCCTGTGCTCCACAACGGGAGAGGCCACAACAGTGAGAGGCCCGCGTACCGCAAAAAAAAAAAAAAAGAACTGCAATGAGATATCACCATACACCTTTAAAATGGGTATCATCAAAGAAAAACCACACACACACACACACACACACACACAAAATACGAGGTGACAAGTGTTGGTAAGGATACAGAGAAAAGAAAATCCTTGTGTACTGTTGGTAGGAATTTAAGTTACCAGAGCCACTATGGAAAACAATATGGAGGTTTCTAAAAAAATTAAAAATAGAATTATTTTATGATTTGCAATCTCATTTCTGTGTATATATCCAAAGGTAATGAAAATAGGATCCCAAAGAGTTATACGCACTCTCATGTCCATTTCAGCATTATTCACAATAGCCAAGATATGGAAGCAACTTAAGTATCCATTAACAGATGATGAAAGAAGATGTGATACACACACACACACACACACACAGAGGAATATTATTCAGTCATGAGAAAAAAAAGAAATACTGACATTTGCAACAACATGGATGAAACTTGAAGGCATTATGCTAAGTGAAATAAGTCAGACATAAGAGAGACAAATACTATAGGATATCATTTATATGTGGATTCTAGAAAGGCTGAACTCATAGAAACATAATGTAGAATGCTGGTTACTGGGACTGGTAGTTGGAGGAAGTGGAGAGATATTAGTCAAAGGGTACACACTCCAGCTTAAGATGAGTAAATTCTGGTGGTCTAATATACACCATGGTGTTGTATACATGAAAGTTGCTATGAAAGTAGATCTTAAATGTTTTTACCACAAAAAGAAATGGCAACTATGTGATGTGATGGAAGAGTTAGCTAACACTATGGTGGTAATCATGTTGCAATATATGTGTATCAAATCAACATATTATATATCTTAAACTTATACAATGTTATATGTCATTTATATCTCAATAAAGCTGGAGAAAAGAGAAAAAGACACAATAAAAAATTAAACATTTAATAAACAAACAAATAAATAAATTGATGGTCTATTTTAGGCATGTTATTCAGCTTTCTTCCCCTGTCTTTGCCCAGTGGTCTCATGTCTATTACAGAGGTATTTGTGATTTTGCATAGGTTCATCTACATGGGCTTCCACTCACCAAGAACAATATAATTGTAGTTACTGTAGAGTTTCTAACTTGCCCACAGAGAGTAACAATAAGCACTTGTTATTCTTCTGCTTTCTGACTGAAACTGTGGCTTTTTCTTTTGCACAGAATATTTTTCCACTGTTAATGATTGGAAAATATTAATTTGCATCTTTTAACCCTCCTAAGGCTTGGAAAATTAATTTATCTTAAACAATCATAAGTATTTTGAACTTATTAAAATTAAGTAATTTTTAGTAGAAAGAGTGATAGGAACTAATCTTTATCCAAGACTTTATATAACTACAGTAAACAGTTTTCCTGCCTAGTAATACAAATAATAGTATCAAATATTTAGAAGTGTTCCTTCAAAACACAATGTTTTGGCCAATATTCTATAGAGAACAGAAAGTAAGCAAGACTAGCTGATTTAAAGCTCTTTAGTGTCTAGAGACTGTCTTGCAAACCCTCAGGTATAATATTTATTCGCCTTGCCTATCATGATTTACTCTATAATTTATAACCATACATAAACTGCCAGTTTTAAGTCAAAGAGCATTTTTGAGATGGTAACACAATCCTATAGAGGGGTGCTAAATCTCTCCCTTAAGCAAACTTGAACTTTCCAACACTCCTTGGGGAAGACTCATAAGATGCTGCACCATGGTATGTCAGCTACTTATGAGAAAATATTGTGATTTTTGCTAATTGGACCATTAAAAAATAGGTTTCGATAAAATTTGAACTATTCCTTGAATAGGCTTAAGTGTGAGAACAAGAAGTGAACACTTTTTTATATACCATTTCTGCAGAGCTAAACATAGCAACTCATTCAGCCAGACAATAAACATGTATTGAGTGGTCAGATATGACTGACTTGTCTGGTCAAGCCAAACTGATATGAACTATCTAAACACAAAGTAACTAGAAAAATAACAAATTAAATATATATATTTGAAATTTCTGGACAAATTCAGTGGCATTGAAGAGTAGAAAGGGAATTAGAATTGTGTTTCTGAGATGAAGCCAATTGAATTTGATGGTCGATAGGTGTGGAATATCAAGGAGAAGAAAGAATTGAGGATGACATCATTGCCTGTGTCATTCTCCTTGAACCAATACGACCTTTGGGATGCTTTCATGGCACACTTTCTTTCTAGTTAGATCAACCTGCCTGGTCAGAATTTAAGCTACTATAATTTGTGGAAGAAGAAGAAAAAGAGTCAGACATCTACAAGCCTCCCCTTATTCTTTTCAACATCAGTTTCCTTTTGAAACTTAGGAAACCCATGCTCAGGGTTGAAAAGCAAAGGTGCTGACAAGTATATCTAAATTGAAAATAATTGGATGCTTGTAGGTCAAAGCAGTGAGGCACAGAAAGTCAAGTATCTGAACATCAATGGAAAGGCAAGTGGGTCAGAAGATAACCCGTATCTTCTATATCTCTCTCTGTCTGTCTTCTAAAGGCTCACTTTGGAATTCATAGTGTTCTCTGGTAACCCAATGAAGTTAAAGCCTCTTATTATAGTATGTTAATCATGCTGGACAATTCAGCTAAGACCCTTGGAATGGGAAGGAGCCATCTGTAAAGGCTCAGAGAATGAAAATAAACCTGAAACAAACCTTGACAAATCCCCACACTATAAAGTGTTTGAAAATATTCCTAAACCACAAGGAGCATAAGGAACTTTTCTAGGCTAATAAGGTGAACAGAATGATTGGACAAGTACAAACCAGTCACTTTGATGTGGTAATTAGATAACAAAATTTTGTGTGTAGCTCTCACAGAAGAGGAAAAAAAACTGTTAAATTTCACTCAAAGTTTATTCTCCAAAAGTTATTGAAATAAGAGACTCATTCACTTCTTGACACACTTCAATTATTTTAAAATTAACATTGTATATATTTTGCCTGTAGTGCAATAGCCTGACTTAAGAAGTCCCTCAAGGGATGAATATATTTGATAATACAGTCTTCACTTTCATTTCAGCCTTTTGATGACACTAAAGTCTGGTATGAAACATTACAGACCCTGGGAACTGAAAAATGATTCTATCACTTCACCTTAGTAATAAAATGAACTTCTAAAAGAGTTCTGGGAGGCACTGCTGTACCATCTGGAGGAAACAAAGCATGGTTTGGAGTCAGTGAACTTGGTAGAAAAACCAAGCTCCATCACATCCTAGTTATATAAATTCAGAAAGGATATTTAACCTTTCTGAGTATCAATCTCTTCCTTCCTGAAATGGTGATCACAATAGCTATTATGTCATTTGCTGTAGTTATTAATTCCAATAACCTATTTAAAGCAATAGTAAATACACAGTATACATTCATGTATTTTTCTCTCCTGCCACCCTTCTTTCTCTTTTTCCATCATAAATAATTTAATATTAGACTCAACTGCAAGTGACAGAAAACCCAAAATAACAGTATCTTAAAGTAGACAGTTTATCTTCCCCTTCTGAAAATGTAGGCAAATCCAGGGTTACCACCGTTGTTCTGTGATCACCAAAGCATGACTCAACAGAGCTCTCCACCTCTATCTATCATGATAATATCACAGGGAAAAGGGTGGAGGTGGCTGCATGACTTAAATTCAAGAATACCTGTTAGTGTCTTTACTTTAATCTCACTGGACAGGACTTTTATTAACAAGCCTCTGTGAGGGTTAATTTTATGTCAACTTGATCTGATCATGGGGTGTCTAGATAATTTGTTAAACATTATTTCTGGGTATGTTTTGAAGGTGCTTCCCTTTTTTTTAACATCTTTATTGGAGTATAATTGATTTACAATGGTCTGTTAGTTTCTTCTTTATAACAAAGTGAATCAGTTATACATATACATATGTTCCCAAATCTCTTCCCTCTTGCATCTCCCTCCCTCCCAACCTCCCTATCCCACCCCTCTAGGTGGTCACAAACCAACAAGCTGATCTCCCTGTGCTATGTGGCTACTTCCCACTAGCTATCTATTTTACCTTTGGTAGTGTATATATGTCCATGCCACTCTCTCACTTTGCCACAGCTTACCCTTCCCCCTCCCCATATCCTCAAGTCCATGTTCTAGTAGGTCTGTGTTTTTATTCCCATCTTACCCCTAGGTTCTTCATGACTTTTTTTTTTCTCTTAGATTCCACATATGTGTGTTAGCATATGGTATTTGTTTTTCTCATTCTGACTTACTTCACTCTGTATGACAGACACTAGTTCCATTTACCTCACTACAAATATCTCAATTTTGTTTCTTTTTATGGCTGAGTAATATTCCATTGTATATATGTGCCACATCTTCTTTATCCATTCATCCAATGATGGACACTTAGGTCGCTTCCATGTCCTGGCTATTGTAAATAGAGCTGCAATGAACATAGTGGTACATGACTCTTTTTGAATTATGGTTTTCTCAGGGTATATGCCCACTAGTGAGATTGCTGGGTCATATGGTAGTTCTATTTTTAATTTTATAAGGAACCTCCATACTGTTCTCCATAGTGGCTGTATCAATTTACATCCAACAGTGCTTCTGAATGAGATTAGCATTTGACCCAGTAGACCAAATAGGCAGATTGTGTTCCCAGTGTGGGTGAGCCTCATCCCATCCATTAAGGGCCTGAATAGAACAAAAAGGCAGAGGAAGGGAGGATTCACTCTCTCTGTCTTCTTCTGCCCTTGGACTGGGACTAATGCCATTGGCTTATCAGTTCTCGGAACTTAGGACTCAGACTATAACCCTTCCCCTGGCTTTCACGGGTCTCCAGCTTGCAAGCATCAGAGCAAGAGACTTCTTAGCTTCCTTAATTGTGTGAGCCAAAACCTTATAAAAATCTATCTATATCTATATTTCCAATCCATATCTATATCTTTCTATCTATCTATCTATCTATCTAACCTGGGGAATGTAGTTTTTATGTATTTGGTCATATGCTCAACTAGAAATAGAGCCTTTTTTAACAGATTTTAAAAATTATTATTAAAAAATGGAGAACAGATAAGATGGAAAACTCTAAGCATATATATTTCTCTCCCACCTTCCGTATTCACCACCTGAATGGAGTCAAACATTTCAATGGAATTATAACAAATGGTCATTTCAAAGAAAAGCATAGTTTATCTCTATAAAACCAAATTATTCCTTCATGCAATGTAGTAAATGGAGTGAAAGATTGAATGAATCAGTTGATTTGGCATTATACAGAGTAAGTTCAAATGGAATTGTATACTTTATTAATAATCTAAGGAGTTGATGACTTTCTTTGTGTCTACATTGGTCCTGTCAGCTGAGAAAATAGTGGAGACATCATTATAAGTTCATATCTAGAGATAACTTTATAATAATAATAAAAGGCTTTATTTTTAGGAGAATGAGTTGAGATTTTAATAAACAAAACATCACCTTTTCACATATTTCCTCCAAATGAAAAATAAAAGTGAAAGAAAAAGAAAAAGTAAGAGTGTCTTTGCAGTAAGAATCCAATTAACAGATGAAAACCACCAGCTAAATCAGTTTTCTGCTTTCATATGGAAGAGAATTGGCTGGATAACTAATTTAACTGTATATAAATGGGCCTGTAAGGAAGTAAAAATAAATTTGGCAGGCATATATTTTACTCAGGGTTTTGGGTAAGTTGAGTCAGAGGAACAATGTTGGTTTGAAATGAAATTACACTTACCTAAGTGTACGGATGTAACAGGTTTGTATTTAGCTGGAAACTTTGATATTTCATCTTCTTTGACATTACAATACCTGGCCTTTGACTTTCTGGCTTGGGCTTTACCAGGCTTGGAGTTAGCAGGAGTGGGTTCTAGGCTGGATCTTCCCCCAAGGAACTTGGCCATGGAGACTTTCCTGTGAAATGATGAAAGAGTAGGCGATTTCAAGACAGCTCTTTCTAGCTCTAGGATTTTTTGTCCCTGTGACTTCATGACTTAAATTTCCTCACAATTGACCCACTGTTTGGTGTGGGATAGAAGACTTTTGTCCAAGGTGACAGGGAGTGCTGTGGCACCTCTGCTTGGCACAATCCTTCTAACATTTGAAAATCTTTTCCTGTTGTATGTGCAGTGTTATTTTGAATTTGCACTATTTCCCACTGTTGCCATTTATATGATAACAGAAGGTTCAAGTTATTTGAAAACTGTAAGAAAAATGATCTCAGACACCCCCATCATTTCCAGTGGCTGTAGATATACCCTTAGGCTAAAGCCACAGCAGAGTTTTAAATACTGCAAGATAAATCCAAGCTGACCCACTTCCTCATTGCTGACACTTTCAACAATTAAGGTCCCATCAGCCTCACTCTAGTTGCTGTTCCGTTAGAAATGCCATATGATCTGCGGAGGAACACCTAAGAATTTCCACTCTCTAAGGAGAAAAATATATTAAAACATAGACTTTAAATTTTGATTATTAATCTTCATTCCTAAAAACCTTTTTTTTTTTTTTTTTTTTTTTTTTTGCGGTATGCGTGCCTCTCACTGTTGTGGCCTCTCCCGTTGCGGAGCACAGGCTCCGGATGCGCAGGCTCAGAGGCCATGGCTCATGGGCCCAGTCGCTCCGCGGCATGCGGGATCCTCCCGGACCAGGGCACAAACCCGTGTCCCCTGCATCGGCAGGCGGACTTTCAACCACTGTGCCACCAGGGAAGCCCCCATTCCTAAATATCTGAAGGGACTCTCCCTTCCAACCATCCCAGAATATAATTAGGATATTTTAAACATACTTACAACAATTATAAGTAGTTTGATTGTTTCTTTCTTTTTAAAATCTGACTTCCCTACCAGAATTTCATCTTTCTAAGGGCAGGGACCAAGTCTATCTCATTTGACCTACTTTTCCATGATGCCTAAAACATAAATCATCTGGCCCATATGGGTGCTCAATAAATATATGATGAATTAATCAATCAATCAATCCAAATTCAGAAGGAAGGCCTTATGTAAAGGTGAGAGAAATATCACAGTTGGAGTTAATAATCTATTTGATCAGTGTTACTGCATCATTCTGACATAGCCATGGCCTTCTACCAAGTTGTGCAAATTTCTGCTCATGATTAAGTTCTCTTGTTTAATTTGGTTTCAAAGCACATCATTTCCCTCTCTGTGGTATTATACTTTTTACCGTGCTATAGATTTTCTAAATGCATGCAAATGTAACCAAGATGGCTCATTTTGTTATCAATTTCCCAACTGCTAGCTCCCTAATCATTAACTAATTGTCTCTGTGCTCTATTGACAACTTGGCCACTTTCTTGCTAATTTTTCTGACACAGTGGAGGCCCCCAAGAACTGGGCTAACTTTTGGCTATTCACCTAAGAGCCACAGGTGGAAAAACAATCGATCAGCCTGGCCTTTGTGTTCAGGAAAACCTCATCAGCGTTCCAAATGATTTGTCTAATGAGGCATCATTAATTGACAATGGGCAGGAAGATGAAGAACTTCTTTACTTTGATTACAATTTTTCTAGAATGGACCGGAACTTAGAAAAAGCATGTGTGAGAGTGGAATGGACTAAAGACTACATTTTGGGCTAAGGTAAGAAACTGGGGCAGCTTCCTCAAATTTCTGGTCTTACCTGAAGTTTATACAGGATGGAAATGTGCATTTTAAGGAACACACTATAAGTCAACCACCACAAGTATTTCACCTTTATAATTTGTGAGGTGGCAGCACAGGATTAGGGATGTGGATGATTGTATATTTCCTTAAAAAATAGCTGGAGCATGATAGGGCTATAGCTTTGAAGTTACTATCAAGGCCTTGTATTGGACTTGGATATGATATAGGCATTTGGGCTAAGCAGCCATTTGTACTTTCACTTATATATCAGCCAGCAGTAATATTTATTCATGCAACCAATATGTATGGAGTACCTGTTACATGCCAGAGGCTGTTCTGGTACACATGGGTATTTGGGCTGCTGATGTATACATCAGTCAACAATAGAGATGAAAGAATGTCTACCCACCAGGAGCTTACCTTCTAATGATGGGAAACAAATAATAAACAGGAAATGAGTTAAATATATAATGTTACAAGGTTATAAGTACCCTTTATTGAAAACCAGAGTAAAAATCATAGATAGTATGGTTAGGGGAATGAGGAGTGCAGAGTGGAGGGAGGTGGGTGGCATATTTAAATACGATAGTTAAGGTAGTTAGGAAGCTTGAAGAAGTTAACCAAGCTGCAAAACAAGCACGGTGGGCAGAGGGAACAGGCAGATGGAAACTTTATCCACGAGTGGACTTGGCATGTTGGAGGATACTGGGGGAGTCAGTGCAGCTGGGATTGTGAGGGGCAATGGGGAACTTAGGGAAAGAGATGGGCTGGGGGTGGGTGGCCAGGGGTTGAAGGGGTGGGGCAGATCAGAGTCTTTTGGACCAACAGAAATTTGACATTTTGTGGCAGAGAAATTACAAATAATGATATAGAATTTTAACTGAGTTAATAAAATGATCTAAGATGTGCAAGAATAACTCTGATTGGGAATAGAGGATGCACAAATCAATGCACAGTGTTAATTATTTAAAAACCAGTGAATTAGATGTGTATTTGCATATTTACTAAGTTTTGCTAACTTGGAATTCTTGGTGTTCCTCTAATTGCTTATTTTCTGGGAGGTTGGTGTGGAAAGGCTTTGGGTGGTTTTAATAGGAGCTCATTGTCTTTCTCAAGTGAACATGTCAAGGGAACTGTAAGAAAGAGGAACCCAAGTGGAAACTACACTATTTAAAGGAGCTGAATTGTGGGGATTTGGTGTGAAAATGTCATGGATCAGGAAGCCATGGAAATAATGAGCGCCCATTTGGGCTGAGATGACCCTGTTACTGGTTGTCAAAAACAAATAAATAAGTTGGCAGCTAATATCCAAACAAAAAATAAACTTGGTGTGCAATCTATGTTAACAAGAGCTAAACTCACCATCCTTAACTGCCCAGACAACCAAGGAACTGAAGTGTGGCCATAGTGGAATCACAGTCCTTGGGACTCCACAAAGCTATTTCTCATTTTGCATACCCTTGGAAAATATAAAAGAGAGTAAGGAAGAATATTAAAACTACCATTATTTTTGCTACCTCTCCCCACCCCAAATTTTTACTAACAAATTTTCAGGTCTTTTTCAGAATTTTCATTTATTTTTTTTTAATAGTTGAGCTCTCTCTCATTTTGAACTCAGGATACAAGTGCCTTAAATGTAATACTTGTTCAATGATCATTGGTTCAGTGCATATCATGTAGTAGTTTACATCTTACTGTCCCACCATGCTCTCAACAGGTCACTAAAGGCTTTTTATAATGATAACTTTAACTATGCTTACAGTGTTCCACTATATGGCAGGTGATATAGAAGAACACAGGCTCTGGAATAAGATGAGTCTGGTTTGAATCCTTGACCAGCCATTATTTACTGGGTATTTTGGGAAAGTCACATAATTTCTCTGAGTTCCATTTCCTCATCTGTAAAATGGGGAAAATATTTTTATCTATTTCACAGGGTTTTTAGGCGGTTTGAGATCATGTAGGCCGAAAATCTGGCACATCTGCAAACACCTAAAAATCACTTAATAAATAAATGATAGTTATTGTTACTACATTAACCTACAGTAATATTTATTGCCTACTGTTTTTTTCCCATTTTTTCACTATTAAAATAATTCCAGGGCCTCCCTGGTGGCGCAGTGGTTGAGAGTCCGCCTGCCGATGCAGGGGATACGGGTTCGTGCCCCGGTCTGGGAGGATCCCATATGCCGCGGAGCGGCTGGGCCCGTGAGCCATGGCTGCTGAGCCTGCGCATCCGGAGCCTGTGCTCCGCAACGGGAGAGGCCACAACAGTGAGAGGCCCGCATACCACAAAAAAAAAAAAAAAAAAAAAAAAAAAAAAAAAAAAAAAAAAAAAATAATTCCACATGAACATCTTTGCTGTAAAGTTTGTTCTAATTTATAAAAATGTTTATGATGATTAATCCTTAGAAATGGAATTAGTGGATAAGAGAATATGTGCATTTCAGGAATTTTAATATATCAGCCAAATTTCTTTGTATTTGCCTAACTGTACTCCATCTATGTTGAATATTATTATTTTTTAAATTTTTTGGCTACGCCACACAGCACGTGAGATCTTAGTTCCCTGGCCAGGGATCAAACCCACACCCCTTGCATTGGAAGTGCAAAGTCTTAACCACTGGACCACCATGGAAGTCCCAATGTTGAATACTCTTGCATCTAAATGTTTGCTAATATGTTAGGTAAAACAAGCAAACAACAAACAAGCTGTTATCTTATAGTGGCTTTAGTATATATTTATTTCCTTCATTAATGGTAACAAGCAATTTTTGTTTTTATTAGCCACTTCTGTGAGTTACCTTTTCATGTTCTTGGCCCTTCATTTTATGGTATGGTGTAGAGGAGAGGGCTATAATTGTTTTTAATCCTATTAATTTGTACGAGCTTTCCACATGTAAATGGAATTTGGAATTATTTTTTAAAAGAATATTTTTTAAACATCTGATTATATTTGATTTAACATACAAAACAATCCTAGTTAATTTTTTTTTTTTGAGGTACCTCAGGGGCCCTGTAAAGCATACCAAAGTTAACTGGAAATCAAAAGAACTTTAAAATTTGATATTTGGAAAGTTTGTCAAAAAGTTTTAAAACAGGGCTTCCTTGATGGCGCAGTGGTTGAGAGTCTGCCTGCCTGCCGATGCAGGAGACACGGGTTCGTGCCCCGGTCCAGGAAGATTCCACATGCCGCAGAGCAGCTGGGCCCGTGAGCCATGGCTGCTGAGCCTGCGCGTCTGGAGCCTGTGCTCCGCAACGGGAGAGGCCACAACAGTGAGAGGCCCGCGTAGTGCAAAAAAAAAAAAAAAAAAAAAAAAAAGTTTTAAAACACTTGGTCAAATAAGATCATAGGTCATTTTAAGACATACTTATTCCTTAACTAAAGTTAAAAGAGATATCATAAGCAAATACAGATCACTTAAAGGCAGAGAAATTTATACAACCTGTTATCAAAAGCAGCATTTCAAGAAAACTTTGGAGGGAGAACAAAATCCAGTCTTGTCCTAGCCCATTCCCAGCAAAATCCATTTACCTAACTAGATTTAATACAATCTTAGAAAATCCTGATCATGTACAACTCCATTTTTAGCACTTTTTTTTAATCCTCACACCTTCTTTTACTGAAAACATACATTTTACTTTCCTTAAAAGTTTTTTTTTCACATCAAGTTACTTTTTGTGTTGACAAATTTGCAACAGATATAATAAGGTCTTATTTGGCCTCTAGTAAACCTAGGTACAACAGAAGTATTATATTTAACACTGATGACTCTAAAGAAACGTCTATATTAATCAAACCAACAAGGTTAAGCCACCGTCAATACAAGATATTAATTTAATGTTGAATATTTCCTAGGTCACGTGAACCCGAAAATCATTCTGGCCAGTTTTACATTCCTTAGTATTTATATAAGTGCTTAATTTTTTAAAGTCAATTAAGTAGACCTCTTTCACAAATTATTTTTGGTAATACCATACATCTACAACACACATTGATACATTTGAACACACAAAAAAACACAGGGACCTCACAGTTTTCATTTCAAAAATTCAGCCCTGAATCCGGTACAACAGTGTAAAACATCTCAGTTACAAGGGGCTGGATTCAAGTTGGGATTCTGGCAGAAGGAACAGATCAAGGTCTAGATGACTAAACCCTTTTTACTAATGTTTACAGAAAAGACACTTAGGATTTCTGTTTATCCTTGACGAGTCAAGTTTTAAATTACTTTACCCCCTTTTTTAAAATTTGCATTTTAAAAAGATGGTGGAGATAAGTTCCTCCTAGGATGATTTTGTTTCCTTGAGGCCAGAAAAACATTTCTTTTGCTTCTTCTTCTTTTTTTTTTTTTTTTTTTTTTTTTGCGGTCCGCGGGCCTCTCACTGTTGTGGTCTCTCCCGTTGCGGAGCACAGGCTCCGGACGCGCAGGCTCAGCAGCCATAGCCGCTCCACGGCATGTGGGATCTTCCCGGACCGGGGCACGAACCTGTGTCCCCTGCATCGGCAGGCGGACTCTCATCCACTGTGCCACCAGGAAAGCCCTTCTTCTTTATTTTTTTTCCTCAAAGAATTGGGTGGCCACCTCAATGATACCAAAGGACTGGTATACCCATTCTTCCATGTTGTAAGGTTTTACTTTCGCTCATTTTGCTTAGGTAAGAAGGTTTCCCTCCAAATTCCTACCCGGCTGTGAATATCAGCTATGGTTACTTTAGTTAGATCAGTGGCCTCCCATTTTGGTAATCTGTTTACAAATACTTTTGAGGATCTTCCCTAGGTTTAAGAAATTTGCACCTTAGATTTAGACACTCTATAATCCTTTTAAACTTAATAATCACCAGCTGGATATCTTTGGCCAAGGCCAGAACCTTGATATTTTATACTCCAGTGTCTAGTAAGGCTTTTATTTCAGCTCCAGATTCAATCTGTTCCTTTCCACTTTCTGTTGGAATCATTTGGTGATGAGCGTGGTTCTCTTGCCCCTCAAGAAAGAGAGTGGCCCTTAGCTTAGTTAATAAATCTCTTCCCATTAAAAGAATGGGACAATCAGGCACAAAGAGAAAGGAATTTAAAAAAAGCTGGTCATTGATGTTGCAAAAAAGGTGTTATGTTTCAAAACACGACATCTATATTTAAGGCATTTTATGGCAGATGATTTTACTTTCTACTATTGTTAAATGAAGGTGAATTACTCTTTCTTCTCTCTTTGGCAACTTGGCTTGCTAAGGAGTTTTAAAGTTTAGCTCTCAATATTGTCTTTAAATTATATTTATATGTTCCATTGATGCAATTAATATAGATATAAATGTATACAGCAGGTCTAAGTGTCACAAGAGTGGTACTAATACAGCAGATCAGATATTATAACATACCAACGTTGTGAAAAAAGACAATTACTGGGGAGAAGGACACACATGGTTTGGCTATGTGAGGCCCATGCTCGAGGGATCTCCCCTTAATAATCCTGCCATGACTTTGGAAACTATTATTATTTTTTCTGTCTTATTGCATATTCTGCACTATTCATCTGATTTAAAGAATTTTTGTGATATGAAACTGCAACCAAATTTACATGAAATAATTAAAAATTTTATGATGCTATGGGAGTTAGTATTACATTTGAGGAAATAAACCAAAAGTCAAGATTCACTGTATAGGTTTACTTCTATTCCTGCCCCAGTCCCTTCTTTTCCCAAGTGAATCTGCACTTGTGCTATCACCTTATGATTCTCAAGCTTTTGTTAACTCTCAGTTGTAGGGATGAATAAACAATTTGTGACTGACCCCCAGTAAGGTAAAATCCCCTGAGTTGTCAGAATTTCCAGCCCCCACTTTAAAGAGAGAAATGGTCCAATGGCCATTCCTTTACGTGTCATGGTGGCCTGGGCGGAGGCTCCCTGACCTACTTGACTCATCAGTGGCACCAGATATGTGAGAAGTGGGCTAATCCCAGATGCAGCTCTGCAGCAATTCACTTATATCCAGGTACTGTGAAAGAGATAATTTTATTCTGAATTTATTTTAATCATTATTTTTACCTTGGCTAAGTTATTCAGTATTCCTACTTAGAAAACACAGAGAATAGGAGTAACACTGAAGTGGTTTTGTGAAGAGTAAATGAGAAAATGTATGCAAAGTACCATGAAGAGTGACCAGTGTATGTAATAATTTGTTCAGCATCATTGTCATAATTTTATGATCATTAATGTTATTGTTATAGTAACTATAATTTTGTGTTAAATGTGACTTCTTTTCTCACCATCCTGCTTTCCTAGCTGTTCAAAGATTTGGATTCAGTTAATCCAAACAATCAATCAATAAGGGAAGACTAGTTAGTCCGTGAAATTGTTCTTTTCCTAACCTATGCTGTCTTTTTGGTAGCCCCAGCACAGACTTATTGAAATTTAGCATTATTAAGTGCCTGAACTTGAAAGTTAATTTAGTTTATACCTGAGAAAGAGTGTGTGTGAATAGCTACTTTAAGTGTTGTGGTTATAAACATTAAGTAACTGTAATTTGGATCCATTATCTGGATATTGTCCAGTCAAGAGTAGGTATACGTAATTCAATAGAGAGAAAATAAACAAGAATGGATCTACCAAATAATGCAATATTCTGATATTCAAGGTTAACAAAAACTACCAAAGAGAATGACAGAAAAAATTGTTGACATAATATTATTGCTGATTGTTTTACATGGAAATTGAATCTATGTCTTTGCAACCTCTTTCAGCACAGACTCCTCATTGGGGTTTGGCATGTTGACAAAGGGTTATGTTGGTTTTTATTATTAATTTACTGTTAAGAATGCAAATAAGTTTCTGATCCTTATATGCCAACCCTATGTAAATGATATTTTCTTTCCTTTTATTGTTTTTTTCTCATTTTGCCAAAAAAAATAATTTTTACCTCTCCTCAGACAATTTATTTTCTAATAGCCAGATAACCCTCAGTCACGGTCATGATGATTTAGTTTTAAAATATTTACAATGCAGTATCTTGACCAAAACATTGAAAAGGGACTTCCTCTGTAGTCCCTTTTGTCGCTATGCTGAGATGACATCTATTTGGTTCTATCCCTGGGTTACCATGGAAATAATTTATTATTGTTGTCAAAGATGGACGGTCCACATACATTTTAAATAAGGGTAATGTAGAAACTTTTCATATAAAAAGACTAGTTCTGTCATCGTCTCTGAGAACCTAGCTCTATGAAGCTGTTCATGACATTGCAGTTCAATTATGGGTACCATTAGCATGAAATCTTGTAAATATTTTCAAGAATATTTTAAAATATAATCCATCTTTTTGAAACCCCAGCTTTTCTATTGCTTTTCTAACTAACTTAATACGGCAAAAACTGGGAAAAGATTGCACGTATTTTTGTCTTACGCTCATTATACACCAGGGATCAGACCATAACTAAACACTCACATATGCATTTAAATTAGGTAATCAGTTGATTTCTCTTTTGGATAATATCTGCTTAGTAAAATATTACTAGGCAGAATACAATCAGTTATGGACCAACAAATGCTTATTTGTTGTCTGGTCCCCCCAGCAGTATATATATATATATATATATATATCCATCTGTGATCATAAATTTTTTAGGTGTGTTTGGTAACTTTAATTCCCTTTTTGTGTGACCTTATTGGGGTCTCTTAAACTGACTTATGCTTATACTTAAAGGAGTCATTGAAATTGCTTCTCAGATATGCAGAATGCCAATAAATTTGCATGTGTGGCAAAACTTAATGCACATAGCAAGGAAGAATTTTCTGGCTATGCAGCTTTCC
Organism: Hyperoodon ampullatus; assembly: GCF_949752795.1. Lineage (NCBI taxonomy): Eukaryota > Metazoa > Chordata > Mammalia > Artiodactyla > Ziphiidae > Hyperoodon > Hyperoodon ampullatus. Next base: position 76,247,795 of record NC_136916.1, read on the forward strand.
TGATTAAATGTTGGAGACCAAATATTACACAGACCCTTACCAAGAGGATTTTATGCTCACTCATAAAGTTGTTCTCTTTTGCAGTAAAAAGCAGGCAAAAGAATTTGCTACTGATGATCTTCTAAGCCCTCCCCATAATTAATATAAACTGAATTTTAAAACATCACTTCCTTGGAAAGCTGGTAACACAGTAGGGTGACCGATATGACCCTGTTTGCCAGGACTGTGCTGTTTCTAAAACTGAGAATTTCGTATCCTAGGAACCCCTCATTTCTGGTAAACTAAGGTGGTTGGCCACCCTGTAGCATAGTTAAAAATTTTATTATTTACCTTTATGTCAATCCATTATCTAATCTTTACTGTGTGTAGTATGATTGCCTTAATACTTGTGTTTATTATTATTTTTTTAATGATGGCACATGACACCACAGTTCACACTATGATTCAATCAGGACTGCTTGTTTGGAAAGAGACTTTGAATTTAGTTTTCCTCTTTTCAGAGTTCTGGGCAGGCAGTGGGGGTGACCAGCATAGAGGAACAGCACGCTGTGCAGGGTACATGTGACCTGAAGTTGGCCTGCCATTCTTCTGCCCCTGGAACCCTGTAGGTGGAGCCCTGTGCTAGTTCCTAGGGTTTCTCCACACAGACTGACTTCCTTTGGGTTGATGATGATTGATTATGGTGCTTTCTTCATTACCTTAAACCTAATCAGTGTTTGGAGTAATTTGAGTAATGATTACTCATTATTGGCAATTGTGAAGTTTAAGTCTTTCTATATTTTTCTCCACAAGGCAGCCAGTCAGGAAAGAATAGGAAGCACCCTGGTTCACACACATTTTTAAGGAGAGAGTGGAAATAAATGATTCACAAAGCTCAATGATAGACAGGAAGCCATAGAGGTTTTGCAGAAATTATATTACATATTTTCTTGGCAGGAAACAGTGACAGTTCCCACTAGATCAAATGTGACAATCAAAGAGACAGTTCTTACTGGATTTGAAAGCCATTCAGCCTTTTACTGAAACTCCCAAGTTCAATAAATCATACTATTTCATATAATATTGTTATATCACTCTGTCTTATAAATGAAGATCTATGATTCTCCTACCAACCTGCTATTGTTAAAAAAAGATAATTAATGATGCTAGCTTATAAACTAATGATGATTTACATTACAACTTATTAGAAGGTCCATTTTTAAGGTGCTTTCTCCACTCTCCTCAGGTAAATCAAGTTTAAAAGTAAGTTTGCTTGTACTGGTTGATTGATTTACAGCCTTAACATTGGTTATACAAGAGGGAGACATTTTAGACTGTTCAGAAAATAAATAATTAACAAAGTCATTACATACCTGAGGATATTATATGTAGTGGGTTTATTAAATTATGTTCCAATAATGCTTGAAGAGCCACAAATTCACAAAAGAAACAAAACTTTCAGAGACTACATTCATGATCTAAAATGGCAGATGACGTTGCCTGTTTGTTTTGAAAGTGTATGTGGATGATAAATCTAATCATGTGACATTGTAAAGTTATTTATAGTTTTAGACCACCATAAACAAAGTTATTATCCATTAGAGATGTTTTCAATTTGATTCTTACATTTAAAGAATTTCCGTTTTTACGTTCAGAATCTAAGAAAAGTTTCAAAAATCCTTTAAAGATATAAAGTACATATATATATATATTATTTAGCAAGAACAGTTAACATGAGATCTCCTCTCTTAACAATTTTTAAGTGTACAATACATTACTGCTGACTATAGTACAATGTTGTACAGCAGACCTCTAGAGCTTATTCATCTTGCTTAACTGAAGCTTTATGCCTGTTGGATAGGATATTCATAAAGATGTCAGTTCCTCATAAGTTAAGTTGGAAATTTAATGTTATTTTAATTAAAAATATCACATTTTTTTCCAATGACAGATTTGTTGTAAATTTTATTTAAAGACTAAACAAACAACAAAAAAATGGAAAGGAGGAAGCTTTCCCAGGCTTCAAAGCATATTATACACACTTTATATTAAAGTAATATGGAATTGTTATACTAATAGGCAACCAAAGTAAGATAATATACAATTCAGACAGAAAGCTAATTGTATATGGAAATTTATTGCACAAAAAAGTGTGACATCAAAATTAAATAAGAAAGAAATGAATTTTATCTAAAAGATGTCTTGGGATGTCTGGATAGCCTTTAGGATTAGATCTATTCCTCAGAACTTATGACAGGATAAATTCTACATGAATGATATACTTGAGGAAAACATGGTTGAATGACTTTATAACATGGATGATGGAGAATTTTTCATAGCTATGACTTTAAATCTAGAACCGATGAAGAAAAAGATTAGTATATACATTCATATTATATGTATAATATATAAAAATATATATTATATAATAATATGTAATACATTATTATATAATACCATTGTTATTATATATTATTGTATATTATTATATAATACTATTAAATAATATATTTTATTATGATTATATTATGTATAATATATAATAATATATAATATAAATTCAGTTCAGTCAAAATATAATAGTAAAATTTTTAGCGTTTGTCATTTTCTAAGTTATTGGCTTCTCTTACTAAACCCAAAAGTATGCAGTCCATGGATTACAGATCAAAGAACTACATTCTGTCAATGGTTGGAGACTATTATCTTGGATTTTAAAAAAATTTGTTAAAACTATGGATTTTAAAAATTATTCATAAGTCAAATGTTTAAAATAGAAAGAAAAATATGTAATGGGCTTTAAGGGTATTTTTATTACTTGTTTATATTTTTATGAAAATAATGTAGGCAAATATAGATCAAAATAATTCACAGAGCAGTTACATATTAAACTTTGAGAATAAACTTACAATTAAAGTTTCAGTGTATTTTATATTGAAACTATACTTGTTATCAAATGTCCAACAATAAATGAATGGCTCCACAAATTCTTTAATGAACTTATTTTCACCTTTTAAAAATAATTTTAAAAACGTATTGTCCATCAGGGGATGAATGGTTAAAGAAGTTATGAGATATATAAATATATATGTATATGTATATATATAACTAAGCCATATAAAAGAAAAAATCCTACCATTTGCAACAACATGGATGGACCCTGAAGGCATTATGCTGAGTGAAATGTCAACTAGAGAAAGACAAATACTGTACGATCTCATTTATATGTGGAATCTCCAAAAACAAAAACAAAACCACGAAACTTATAGAAAAAGAGATCAGATTTGTAGTTACCAGAGGCAGGGGGTGAAGGGAGTGGGGGTCAGATGAAGGCAGTCGAAAGGTACAAATTTCCATTCATAAGATAAATGAGTACTAGGGGTGTAATATACATGATGACCATAGGTAACACTGCTATATGATATATACAGAACTTGTTCAGAGAATAGATCCTAAGAGTTCTCATCACAGGGAGAATTTTTTTTCTTTTCTTTTTATTCTATCTGTGTGAGATGGAGGATGTTAACTAAACCTATTGTGACAATCACTTCACAATATATATAAATCAAACCATTATGCTGTGAATCTTAAACTTATACAGTTTAAATTTAAGGATGTATGCCAATTATTTCTCAATAAAGCTGGAAAAAATATAGCAACCATGTTGCCACAGTAAATGTTTACAGTGTGACACTAAGTGAAACAAAAGCAAAATATGATATAGGCAATGTAATTATAATTATATAAATTTACATGTATATTAATAAAGACTAAGTGAGTATATAAAAGGAAAACAAAATTTTCCACCGTTTGGTAAATTGTAGGTACTTTGTGTGTTTCCTTTCTCCAAACTTGATTTAGTATTTGATGTAGACTAAATGTTTATGTCCCCCCAAATTAATTTTGAAACATAATCTCCAGCATGTTGGCATTAGGAGATGGGGGCCTTTGAGAGATGATTAGGTCATGGGGATAGAGACCTCATGAATGGGATTAGTGCCCTTATAAAAGAGACCCCAGAGAGCTCTCTCCTCCATCTCTCTATGTGAGAACACAGTGCCAAGACACCGTCTACGAATCAGAGCGGACCCTCACAAGGCACTGAAATTGCCGGCACCTTGATTTTGGAGTTCTCAGCCATCAAACTGTGAGAAATAAATTACTGTTGTTTATAAGCTATCCAGTCTATGGTAATTGTGTTACAGCAGCCCAAACAGACTAAGACAGTGTGATATAATTTTAATCCAGTAAATGACATTGAATATAAAATTACTGGTATATAGCAGCACTCAAGGAACACTGGTTTCTTTCAACTTTTAAAAGCTTGGGAATATAAACTCAAGTCTGATGACGATAAGCACTGCATTTGACTCCGCCTGGAGCAGTTTAATGGCTCTATGATCTTGGGTATGTTTTCTAAACTCCCTAATCCTCAGTTTCCTAAACCATGGAATGAGGCTAGTAATAGTATCTAATTTGGAATGCTACTGTGAGGGTTAGATGAGATAAGGTAACTAGAAGGGTGCAAAGCACACAGTTAGTGCTCAATAAATGTTATCTAAGAACAATAATAATAAAGGTAGTGGCAATAATGAGAGTGGAAAAGATTTTAAAAATGCAGTAGTACCCTGTGCTTGGAATTAAATAGGGATTAGTGATATTGTAATCATAATTTCCCTCAAAGTTTAATACTTATATTTTGTTTAGGAAGAATCATCTGGTGATTCCAGTTCAAATATAACGTATCACATCATGGCAGCCTGGGAAAAGATCAAAATTCAAAATTCGAAGTTCAGTTTCTACTGAATGCATATTGCTTTTTTATCATAGTAAAGTCAAAAAATTGTTAAGTAGAACCATTGTAAATCAAGGATTGTCTATAGAGTAATAGAACCCTAAAAGAGAAAGTGATGTAAGTGACTCTGTAGTGTCACCCTCCTATTTTACAAATGAGGACAATGAGCTCCAGAGATGTTTCATAAAGTCCCAGCTCATACAAGTAGCTCTGGTTTATAACATCTGGTCTGACATTTTTCCCATAACACCAGATTGTGTTGTACTGTAGAAAGGGGACATAAACTTATTGTGATTGAGATCTTGACCATGAACCCAGAAAGATAAGCAGCAGCCCAAGTTTCCCAGTGAAATTACGTTTCATGATTTGTAATGAATTTTAATGAAATTTTGTGCAAGTTATAGACCAAAATACTTCAATATTAAAAAGTGACTACCTGCTATGTTCAGGAAAAAAAGTCTTTATACCTAAGATTAGTAGATGTGCTCTGTGTCATCTAAAATGATTTCATAAATTTTTATGGCACTTGAACAATGCAAAAAGCATTTGCATCTTCACTATGTTAGCGTTATTTCAATCTCCAACACAGCCCTGGCGCGGTGGTTTTATCATTCACACTTGTGCTTCAAGAAACTAACACACATAAGGTCTAACATCGAGTTCCTGAGCCCTCAATTTTTGGAAGCTCAGAGCTCTCTTGTCTTTACAGGCTGAGAAAAACTATTTAAAACCATAGAAATGATTAACTGCTTTTGTCATCATCAGTTTACTATGATTATTCCTCAAAGAAAGAGGGAAGAGTAAATGCCACTAAGTAAAGGATCCCTCCTGCAAATGAGCATCCTGATGTGACAACTGAAATTTAAAAAGCAAGTAATTCCAATAATTGTGACTTTAGGTTTCACTGAGCACTGTCACCTGTAAGAGTGTTTCAGGTGAGAGAAGATACTTCTTACTCAGAGAGCAGAATTCATATCCATTTCTCCCTCCAATTTAAAAAAAGAAAAAGGAGGCTTTTCTAAGCATTATTCAATATAAACATTTCACCACTATAAAGTCATCCTAAAGGTGGAAAGCTCTTTGAACTCAGCAGCCATGTTGGTTCATTAAGGGAGGGACCTGTGTGAGAATGTGGGCATTTCTGGGCAAGCAGAGGACAGTGGAGAGAAGACTGGGTCCTAGTCATCTGAGTCCTGAATCAAGCCTTATCACTCTCATTCCTCATTTTGCTTTGTTTTGTTTTTCCTTAGGCAAGGACATGGGGCACCTAAGTCAATGTCAGTTAGTGATGGCTTTTCTGATATTAGTAAGAAAATAATTCTAATAGAAATGTGCATAGGAAACACACTGTAAGGTAATATACCGGCCTGAGCCCCAAAGTTACTTAGGATGATATTTTTCTATTTTTCCTTAGCTATTCAATTTCTTACTATAAGCATGAATATCTTATTATAATTTTTAATGTAGTTAATGATATTATTTATCACTATAATTAATGACAGTATAATTATTAAACTTAATTTATCAGAGACATCAAAGTCCTGTAAAGTTACAACCTTGGGGCCTTTGTTTCTGAAGCCTGGACCAGGGTTCCAGGATTACCTGATGAGCCCTTCTCCAGTTTTCAGGTCTGATCTACACCAGCAGAGATTATAATATCATTCCATTGGGGAGAGGGAAAACCTTTGATTCAACATAAGGTTAGTTTAAATTAAACTTCTTTTTCCTTAAAACTAGTATTTCCACTTTCTCCCCATAACTACTCCTCTTTTTTCTTTACTTCCATAAGATATAGAAAATGTTACACAAACAACTAACAAATAATAACTCATGTGTCATGACTGAAAATTAATTGATTAATGGTAAATAAATACATGTGCTGAATACAACATGACATAGTTACAATATTTCCATTGCCAGGATGCATATCCCAGGGAATTTGAATATCCTCTCCTCCCCTTCCCTTCTCATCCCCACCCAACATGTAAACAAACAAGCAAATAAATAACCTGCACAGAAGTCAAGTTTTGACTCCTGCTTTAAACAAATTAAAGCTTCAAACTATTTGACATTTGTCTATCTCCCATCTTGATGAGGATAAACTGTGGAAAGTGAGCTTTTTACTGCAGGATTTGACTATCGTGATTCAAGCCATTTCTACCACTATCTTTATCAGCTTTAGCCAAAATTAGCTATTAGCTTCTGCTTGCTGTCAAGGCAATCAGCCTTTGAGAATGACACAATATTATGCAGTATGTTATAAAATTCTACACTAGAATTAGTTTGGGGTGATATCAAAATGGCAACAAAACTCTACAATGTTCCAAAATTGTTCAGATTAGTAAAACTGCTATCCAGGCTACTTTCCCTTGTTGATTGACTTACAGATCAAGTTTAAGCCTGGAAACACTCAAGAAACTACAAGGCACACAGGCTGACTCCCCACCCTGAGAGAACTGAAGCATTTTTGCAAACTATTTCCAAATGGTGTACTTCAGTTAACCCTGCTTAAAATACAACCTACTTTAGCAGGTGGAAGTGGTTTAGCACCACATACCTTCTCTGTCAAGCATCAGAAACATGATTTTGAATCACAAGTGTCACAAAACACAGTAAACGTCACCAATTAGGGATTAAAATAACACATTCAGCAGATGTCTAAGTGTTTGTCCAACAAGGACCCAGAACTTTACCTGAGATGAAACTTCAATGTAATCTCATCACTCTGGCCAAATGAAATGTGTCCCAGACCCAAAAGAATGAGTATTCAGGTTCTGTAGATTTCTGCCCCTGTTCTAAGAGTATTGCTTATCCCAAATTTGCCAGGTTGTAAGATTATTTATGTGGGACTCCTATGAATAAAAATAATCTCTCTGGACTACCCATATGAGAACTTCTAAATGATGGGCTCAGGAATCAGTATCTTTTCCAATGGTCTCAGAAGACACATTTGGGAAAACTGCCCCCCCCACCCAAAACTCAACACATAATTTTCCAAGGATTCCTAACTAGAAGATACAGAATGACTGTAATTCTTATTTAATCTTAGTAAGAAGAAATGATTTTTAAATTGTAGGGAAAAAAAAGAAGGCTAATATGAGAAGGAATGCCTTTAACCTTATATTAAAAACCAAAACATGGCATCTTTTTAAATGGGTAAGCTAATCATTCCAATGTGAACATTTTACATAATAAGTGTCAGATCTTGAAACTCTAAGCTCATCAAACACAATGATAGATTTATCATAAAAAGAAAATAATTAATTTGAAGTGCAAAAGTGCAGCAGGTCCTATGTCTTACCACTTGCCTTCAAAGTCTGGCAAAAACCAAAATAAGGACAAAACAAAAACATCAAACATTGCTAAATTAAAAAAAAAATCACAGGTATAGAAAAAATGCAACAAGTGGAAAACTTACACTTGACCATCTCAGAAAGCAGAGGAAATAAGACTTTAGAGTACAAATGCATCAAGAAATGTAAAATGTATTCCTATTATATCACAACAATACATCTCAGAAATGAAAAAGTGAGCACTGAAATAAACACAACAATCTCAGATTATTTTATAGTTTAAAGATAGAAGTTAACTAATTCTTCTCAAAAGCAGCAAACAAAGTTTTGAAAGATGGAAAATACAAAACAAATTAGGATTTAATGAGGATAGTTCTAGTATTTCTGACTTCCATATAATAGGAATTGCAGAAAGAGAACCTACAGAGAATTAAAGTTAGGGAATGGTAAGATAATGATAGAAAAATTGACCCAGAGCAGAAGCAATACATGAATCTCCAGTTTGAAAAAAAGCATTGAGTGCCAAGCCAAATGAATAAGCAATTCCTTTCCAAACAAACAAAAACATTCATGCACTTAAATACATTTGGTGAAATTTTAGAGTACCAACTAAAAGACAAAAGCTAAAAGTTTCAAAAAGGCAAAAGCACATAAAACATCTTAGAATGCAAAAGAATTTGCTTGACATCAAACTTTAATCAGATCATTAAATACAAGAAGGGAATGGATAAATATCTTCAAAGTCCACAAGGAATATAATTTGGAGCTTATTATTTTAAATCCTGATAAATTATTTCTCAAATATGAAGGCAAAGTAAAATGAAACAATACCAGGAAAACATGTATCCATAAGTAATATTCATAGATCCTCTTTGAAGAAACAGTAGAAGATATACTCAAGAAGAACATAAATGGAGCTCAAAAGAAGATGTATATATAGGAAGCAATGGATATTAAAGAAATCTAAGTGTAAATAAATAGTAATTGTTGAAGAAATAATAATGTCCTAGAACTAAAAAGAGAACATCAAGAGGATAGGTGGGTAGAAATAAAAATCTAGCATATAAATTTGGGCCAAGAGTCTTGATTGATTCAGGGAGAAGATTTGGCTAGATTAACTCTAAAATTTATGTAAAAATATATTTGTTTCTTAATTTTCTCTGTAGTTACTAAAATAGAATTAAAATATTTCAAAATCAGTACTCATAAAATGAGTGAATAGGCTAAATTCACCTACTTGGAGGGAGAGATTAAAACTGGGTAATAAAATAAAATCCAACTATACACCAACTATACACAGCCTAGGAATAGCAATATTTACCTCATAAAAATTAGAATTTAAGATTTTGAAAGTATGAAAGAGTAATATTTTGAAATTGATAAAAAGAAATATGCACCAAGAAAAATTAGATCCTGATCAACAAAAAGGAGAAAGAAGGGAGTCTAAAGCCCATTCATGAAAAAAATATTCAATTCTAAATAATTATTGGATTAAAGACAATATCTAAAACATAATTTAGAATTGCTTTAGGAACAAATGAAATCACTACCTGACACAAGTCTTTGGAAAGAGGCAAAAGTGGTACTCAGAGGAAAAGTTATAATCTTTTATGTGTTTTTCACAGAAAGATCAACATTAGATGGATACCATATAGCAACGAAAATGAATGAAAACTACACATATGGATGAATCTCACAAACACAATATTGAGAAGAAAAAGCCAGACACATAAGACTACATATGCTATGGTTCCATTTATGTCAAGAAGTAAACCCAAAAAAGAAAACATCAAAAGTAATCTAAGCTGTTAGAAGTCAGAATACTGATTGCACTCTGGTGTGTTTGTGTATTGGAGAAAGGGTTATTAGTGACTGGAAGAGGGAAGGGTAACATCCTATTTCTCCATCTGTGGGTTGGTTGTATAGACATGTTCAGTTTTAAAGCAAGATCAGGTTGTGTACTTAAAATATGCATGCTCTTCATGATATATATTTTAATTACATATATTTAAATTACTTTTTTAGTGATATATATATATGTTGACATATCTTTGTAGACATACATATCACCAGAAAGCAATTAAACTGTAAATCTAACTACTTTTCAATTCTTGAGGTTAGGAAAAATACAACAAAGTATCAATTGGTGTTATGATTTAGGAAGACAGAAGGCCAAACTTATAAAATTGAAGAAACCAAGTGTCATTTACCTAACCGTTCCATTTTTTGATATCTAGTCCAAAATGCACTCATTCACCTGCATAAGGAGTAGTGTCACAGATAAATTACAGGGTGCCCATTAAACATGAATTTTGGATACAACAATATTGTTTTAGTATAAGTACGTTACTTTCTATATTTTTATTTGCTAAAGCTGGCAACTCTAAGAATAGTATCCATGAATATTCATTGCAGAGTTATTGGTAATAATGGAAATAATTGATACTAATTTAAGCATTTGTCAGTAGCAGGATGATTATCTGGCATAGATGGCATATCCATACCTTGAAATATTATGAAGCAATTAAGAAGATGAAATTGTACCACAGGCGCTACCATGGACAAAATCACTAAGATATTCTTAAACTAAAAACAAATTTAGAAAAAAAGTCAGAAGACAATATTATATATTTCCCATGAGTCTGGGTTTATTGTATGCATATATCAGGTTGGCTAAAAAGTTCGTTCAGGTTTTTCCATAAACTTTTTGGTCAACCCAGTACCTAGAAAAAGGCTTGAAGGATATACACACTAGCATCAGTGTTTCTCTTGAAGGAACAGTGCCTGGGGGGAGGTGGTTGTGGGAGTTATATAAAGAGTACTTGGGCATTATTTGTAGTTTGTTTATATATTTTTTTACAAATAGGCCATATTCACATATTATTTGTGGAAAAATGAAGTATATATTTTTATTAACAGAAATACAAATAAACCCAAGTGATGGGATTAATAAACAATGTATATTTTAAAAGGAAACCAGACAATATTATGTGAGCTTGTAATAAAAAAACAGTGCTTCAAATAATGTACTGCTTTAAATAAAGCAGGACTGGCTCCTCAAAACTAAAACTGTGACAGCCAGTACAATATTCCCACTCAGGATGCCCTTATTTGCACTTCATATTTTGGGGTGAGAAAACTCAAAGCTAATAAAAGAAATGTGCTACTTTGAATGTGACCTAAGCAACTCATCAGGGAGAGTTAAGTCCACTAAAGCACCTTGTATCTTTTAAAAAAATCTTTATAATTTAAAAAAAAAATTTATTGGGGTATGGTTGATTTACAATGTTGTATTTGTTTCACATGCACAGCAAAGTGAATCTGTTATACATATACATATATCTACTCTTTTTAAGATTCTTTTCCCATATAGACTATTACAGAGTATTGAATAGAGTTCCCTGTGCTATACAGTAGGTCCTTATTAGTTATTTATTTTGTATATAGTAGTATATATATGTCAGTCTCAATCTCTCAATTTATCCCTCACCACTCCTTACCACCTGGTAACCATAAGCTTATTTTCTACACCTGTAACTCTATTTCTGTTTTGTATATAAGTTCATTTGTAGCCTTTTTTGAGATTACACATATAAGCAATAGCACATAGTATTTGTCTTTCTTTGTCTGACTTACTTCACTTACTGTGATAATCTCTAGGTCCATCCATGTTGTTGCAAATGGCATGATTTCGTTCTTTTTTATGGATGAGTAATAATCCATTTTATATATGTACAACATCTTCTTTATCCATTCCTCTATTCCTCTGTTGATGGACTTTTATGTTGCTTCCATGTCCTGACTATTGTAAATAGTGCTGCAATGAACACTGGGGTGCGTGTATTTTTTCAAATTATGGTTTTCTCTGGGTATATGCCCAGGAGTGGGATTGCTGGATCATACAGCAGATCTATTTTTAATGTTTAAGTAAGCTCCATACTGTTTTCCATATTGGCTGTACCAGTTTTCATTCCCACCAACAGTGTAGGAGGGTTCTCTTTTCTCCACACCCTCTCCAGCATTTACTGTTTGTAGATTTTTTAATGATGACCATTCTGACCTCATTGTAGTTCTGATTTGCATTTCTCTAACAATTAGTGATGTTGAGCATCTTTTCATGTGCTTTTAAACCATCTGTATGTCTTCTTTGGAAAAATGTCTATTTAGATCTTTTGCCCATTTTTTTGATTGGGTTGTTTGGTTTTTTTGATATTGAGCTGCATGAGCTGTTTTTATATTTTGGAGATTAATGCCTTGTCAGTTGTAAAGCACCTTGTATCTTTTCCACATATTTGGGTAGCTATAAATGTTAGAAGAATCAGAATCCTACTGAGAATGAATTATCACCACTCAAAAGTAAAACATCAAATGGGGAGAAGATTTACGCAGTAGGTCAACTAAAGAAAACAAGATAAATGCAAATTATTTATTGATAAACTATCTTGATTCAGTGCCAATGTTGTAAATAAGCAGAAAAGAAAAGCCCAGATTTGAAGGAACAAACTTGATGGCTGAGAGAACCATCGTATCCAAGTTGAATTACGAGCATGTTCAGATTCAGTCTCTTATCCTTTCTTCTAGGAACACAGCTAAGTGCTAAGAATTCTCTCTGTGTTGTGGATTCAGCAGTGGACCAGTCAGGTAAAAGCATGTTCTCTACCTTGCTGAAACTACTGGTGATGATGTTTTTTAAGTAAATATTAATACAAATAATTTTTAAAATTCCTCACAACTTATTAGGTTGATTTCCCACAAAGAGAAAAACCACACCCTAGGTTGAAAATACTATTCATGCTTCAGTTGTCAGAATGAGTGAGGAGAATTAGGACATCAGAGGGGTTAAGCAGAAAGATCTTTTAAATCCAAACCACTGTCCATGTGGGCTTGGCTTAGTGCTATGACAGGCTAAGAAAGCAGTGGTGTTAAAGCCAGAAGATTATATCCCATCTTTACTTCTCTTGGCTTATTATCTGAGAACAGTAATATCTAACTTGAAAGGTTATTGTGAAGCCTGAAGTGTGATAATATGTATCAAATTACCTTGAAAATATAAAGTAATACACAAAGGGGTTTCATTGTTTTGAATCTGTGAGCCTTCTTCCTCCCTCTTTTTCCTATTGCAGTCTGATACTTTAATTTCTCTATGGCCTCTGCACATAACTGTACTCATTAGAGAAAAGATTTATAAAAGGAAGCAGTTAATTTTTTTAACTTATGAGTTATATCAAGAACTCTCTTAAGATGTGGTGTCTTTTTAACTCCAGCTGTGTGTTTATATTTAAAAGGAATCTGCCATGAGGATTGTGGTTACATAAGACAACCCATGTTTAATGTTTATTATGGGGTCTTGACAAATTCTCATAGAGCCATTTTAATGCCAACTCAAAATTGTTGAACCAAACATCCATGAGACCTCTTGACTTAGACAAATTGCATAACTCACTGGCATGAACAAGAAAATGTCTTTTCCAATTAAGTTTTCTTAGGATGAGGTATATATTTTTAAACCTCTAAAGCACTGGGCTGAATTTGTAAAGAACACTAAAACTTCCTTGCACAAAAACACTACCAAAGACAGAGCCCACCGATTACAGTCCTAAAATCCCATTTATAAGGATAAGTACTTAGACAAGAGCAATTACTAGGTGGCAGAGGTATCCAATGGGAATCCAATATTTTTCACTTTTAGCCCAGTTTTCCCTTTCCTCCCCTTCCCAGGAATGCCTGTGTATTGTGAATTAAAGGAGGTATAGGTGTTCTTTCTCAGTGACAGAGCAGGTGTTTCCCTGCCGGGCCAGGGTGCCATGGCTTTGTAATAGCAAGTTCAGAATTGTAGCTTTTCCTTTTCTGCAATACACTGGCTACTCTTCAAAATTACTTTTCGACAAGAAGCTCAAGCTTCACAAAGGGGGGACTGGAATGAAAGACTGAAGGTACTTTTGAAACTTGTTATTCACACAATTAATAAAATAATTAAGTGTAAAATGGGTTCTTCCTGAATTCACCCAGTGCCTGCTACATAAAGGGTGCTGAATATTTACTATGCAGCAAATGAACTTAGTGACTTGATGGTTGATTTAATACATACTGAGTGCCTACTAAGTGCTATGGAGTAGGTCTTAAGGGATTTAAAGATGAATAGAAATGTGTAAGTATGAAATAGTGTCTCTAACCAAGAGTATCAATGAAAATGTGGCTCTGGAATGTAACACAACTGAATTCAGTTTAATTATGACATAAAGTGACCTTCAAAGTGTCTTTTTTGCTTCTAACGTCATACATTCCTACCCTAAGAAAGTGCTTTGAGGATTGGAGGAGGTTTTCAAGTCTGTGCGCAGGTGCAGACTCTGAAAAGGGGTACAATATTTATGCTTTGGAAAGGCATGGCAGACCTCCCACAAATCAATTGCAGAAGACAAACTTGTTGCCTTTCTAGTATTACACAGGCAAAGCCTAATTTGCTTGAAACTTCAATTAATATTTGTCTTGATAAGTATTTGACATACTATTACTTAAACTAATTCCCCTGCCAGGTCTTTGGGAGAATTCTACTCAGTGCCAAACAGTCTGTTAAAATCTTGCTTCATAAGCCTGCACATTCCAAACTGGGGAATGTAAACAGCTGCTCCTCATGGCTGAGGAGAAAGAGCTGCCTTCTGTATCCTGGCTGGAATTTTACGTTGTCTGCATGGACCTTAAAGCCCTCCTACCAGACCTGCTTACTTGTAACTTTCATAAATCCTAACATATGCATAGAATCTTAACAGTGGCCTAATCCCTTTCACATAACTTATCTCATTGGACTGTCAAGCAAAGGTCAGTAAAACAGGTATTTTTATATCCATTTAACAGCTGAAAAAACTGAGGTTACTGGACATTAACAGTTTGCCCATTAAAACTGAGCCAAAGGGCTTCCCTGGTGGCGCAGTGGTTGAGAATCTGCCTGCTAATGCTGGGGACACGGGTTTGAGCCCTGTTCTGGGAAGATCCCACATTCCGCAGAGCAACTGGGCCCATGAGCCACAACTACTGAGCCTGCGCGTTCGGAGCTTGGGCTCCGCAACGAGAGGTCGCGACAGTAAGAGGCCCGCGCACCTCGATGAACAGTGGCCCCCGCTTGCCACAACTAGAGAAAGCCCTCTCACAGAAACGAAGACCCAGCACAGCCAAAAATAAATAAATTAATTAATTAAAAGAAAAAAAAAACTGAGCTAAAACTCAAGTCCTCTTTTTGGGATCCAAATCCAGGACCGTTCCATCATACCACACAGCCTCTGCCTTTAAATTCAAGTTAGCTTTTATATTATACCTTGAGACCTGAGATGGAGTGCAAAGACTATAAAAAGACTTCAGAGTGTGATTTGAATCACTGTTATATCACAAAAATTTCCAGATCTCATTTCATGTTAGAACAGCCTCTACAGTATATATATATATATATATATATATATATATATATGTAATTTTATATATATAATCATATAATAGGGCTTCCCTGGTGGCGCAGTGGTTGAGAGTCCGCCTGCCGATGCAGGGGACACGGGTTCATGCCCCGGTCTGGGAAGATCCCACATGCCGTGGAGCAGCTGTGCCCGTGAGTCATGGCAGCTGAGCCTGCGCATCCGAAGCCTGTGCTCCACAATGGGAGAGGCCACAACAGTGAGAGGCCGGCGTACCACAAAAATAAATAAATAAATAAATAAATCAAAAATCATGTAAAAGATAATTATGGTACTAGTGATTATAATTATTATATTTCTTTTGATCAACTTCTTTTTTGCCTCTTGTATCTGTTGGTGACTCTGACAAAACAAAAAGCCTTTCAGTAGCCCTGGAATGGAGAGAAATATCCTTGAAATGGTCACTCCTCCTAAAGTAGCCACCTTGCTATGAGTTAGGCAGATTAAAGTCAGTTGAAATTTTGAAATCTACTGTGATCTGTTTGCTAATCGGTTGCTTTGTGAATCACATCTTATCTGACCTTTACTATCCCACATGTATATAAATTTCAACAATAACTAAAACTTTAGACTCTCTTTGTCCCAGTTCTGTTATCATGATGCAACTCTGCCTTGAGTTTCTTATCTGCAAAAGGAAAACACTGCACGATGATCTCTATGGTCTCTCCAATCTTTACATGCCTATGACTTTTGTCTGACACCACTGCTCTACACAGACTATCCATGGAGTACTGTGTTATAGATGAAAAAACTTAGTATACAACGTCCAGTAATGCCAAGCATTAGTCATTCTGGAAATCTTGTTTAAGAGACAACATCTAACGCCTATGTGATTTGAAAGAATATAGTCAGCTCTATTTAGGTTATCGTAAATAACTTTCCAATAAATTCTAACCTGCATCTATGCCATATAGACACATAGATATTTACACAAAAATTATGATCTTCTACAATTTAGCTTGTGACAAACTAAATATCTGTTTGTTAACTAAGTAACTTCTGACTATTAAAAAAAATATTGATTCAGGGTTAAAAATTGCCTTTCTGTTAAAACATTTATGATATATAGATTTAATGGATATGAATCTGTTCTATTATTCATATACTTTATACTGTTTATAAATGTAAAAAAAAATTTTATTTTGCTCATAATCTCTGAAGACATATTCAGTTGACTCCCAGGCTTTCAAATCTCCCAAAGAATTGGCCATATTTACTATGGTTATTTTTCTATAGTATGCTAGATTTGAGTCCTGTCCAATAGGGGGAACATACTCATTATGATACTACACAAGAAATAAAACTTAACTTGGAAAAAAATACCATAACCAATATAGCAAGCAGTAGTATAATCTCAGCTCCCTACAAACAAAAATATCCCAAGATAATACTTTGATTTTGAGCACAACAAAGTCTATAGATAGATAAATAGGTAGGTAGGTAGGTAGACAGACAGACAGATAGATACCAGTGTATAGAGTCATGTGAGTTTTCTTTTTCCTTTTGTTTGTTTGCTTTTAAATAAAAGGAGGTAACCTATAGTAAAAGTTAAGAACATGTTATCTGTAAAAATAATTTTGAATGTAGTGTCTAGAAAGAGTTGTGGAGAATGCTAAGTAAAGATACATTTTATTGTATAATTATTGTAAGTCCCAAATAATGAAGTTACATGTGAAAGGAACTATGCTAAGTTGATTGCAGGTAAAAAGACACATCAAGAAAATGCACTGTTTTATTAGGGAAAATAACTATGCAAATACAGCAAAGTATGTATCAACATTAGATTTTAATTTAAGGCCTATTATTCATATTTCCAGGTAAGTATGATTTGCAGTAATTGGTCAAGGCTTCCAACCAGGACTTGAATTGTGAAAGATGGCTTCACTATAAATTAGTAAAGAATGATTTCAAGAGTGCACATATCTCTTTTGGGAAGTAGAATTGGAAATATCTGATGTGTTGTATTTATACCACCAGGCTTCTCTCTAATATTGTTAACAATTCAGAATAGCATTTTTTTCTACTTCACCACATTTATAAACCATAGCGTATTTTGGTGCCAGGTGTGAGGGAATTCCAACTCTAAGATCCAAGTTGAATTTTTGTTTTTGTTTTTTTTCTGGCCAGGCCAAGAAACTAACTAAACCTAACCATTCAGGAAGCTGATCTTTTGGATCCATTTTCTTTAAGAGTGTAGTATATATAGTACATAGGATAATGACTTCATTGTCATCAAATAGAATACAATTAATTTTATTTTTTAGTATGTTATCAGCAAGCAAACCACCAGTATTAGCTCGATACCATCTGGGAGTGACAGTTTCCTTATTACAAAATATGTAAAAATATGGATTCCCTTAAGGAATCTGTTGCATTGCATCTGCTCAGATTTTTGTTATATGCTAATGGTTTTAACCCAGCATATGAAGCATGCAAAAAAAAAAAAAAAACCTGAAAATTTTCAGCTAAATTACTTGTTTCACATTTAAAGTATCTCAAAGATGGAGAAAGCTGCATATGTGGCTTTGGCTACACGGGATTGAGCAGAAACAAAGAAGGAAGGAGCGAACATCACCTTCTTACCTGATGTTTAGTCATCCTCATATTTGTCTCCAGAGAGTGTCTGACTGCCCACATAATTAAGGCCACTTGATATGTGAGGGAAGTGTACAGACTGGAGCTATACAATGTTAAATCCCAAATGAGCACTGGTTATAACAAAGGGATTGTGACTGATAAGACAATTATTATAATATATTAAACAATCACAGTGATTAAAATGAGCTATTATAATTATGAATCCATTCTCTGGGATAGGGTTTCTTTTATTTCAATCCCTGGCCTTTCTGTATTTTCTCACCTTTATTTTCTTGGATGTGGAAAATTCATTTGAATGAATTCTGCCTATTAACTAAAGAGAGTGCTTGGGTTTGAGCCAAAAACATGTAGCAGATTTCAAATGCTGGCCTCTGAGTATCAACCATTTAAGGAAAAGACCCATGTGTGAAGAAGACAATAGTAGCAAACTGAATTAGGTTTATAGAATAATTCCAGGGCAGAAGTTTTATGTTCGGGTGTTGCTTCTCCTGTGTGATTGTGAAGCACTATTGCTTTAGGCTAGCAGAATTTTCACACTTGTAAAACAATTTGGTATGAATTGCTTTTCCATGCATATATTCCTCAGGCTCCAGAATGTGAAATATACTAGGCATTACTTTTTTGTTAGCTTCATCTTAGGATATATCTAACTATTAATTTCTAAAATTATTATCAATGATTTGTAATTTACATATATTCATTACAATCAGTACTTTTTTCTTTTCTGATAAGAACGGCCCAATACCTTTTGGTAAGGAACATAACGTACTTAAACTTCTTTAGTCCATAACTCTCCAATTTCTTGATAATATTAGCAGTGTTGGTTTCCCATATATAAAATACTCTTCAAATGAAAAAGAGGTGATATCACTAAATAAGATGATGGTTTAGGGAAGAAGCTACCATATATTTTGAAATGCATCCTTTGCAATTTTTCCAGGCTCCATGGAATGTCTTTTGGTAATTGCACTGATGAAAATGTCTGAAGCACATTGATCAAGTAAATATCTCCAACCTGAAAAGACTCCCATAAATTCTATTGCTCAGTCTTATACATTAAAAAAAAAAAAAAAAACACTAGCGTCAAACAAAAAATAAATGCATTTCTTCCTTAGCTGCCCATCACGGAACTAGTTTTTTTAATCCCTGATTCGTCAGAGTTCCTTGTCCTGCTGCTTGCTCTTTTCAGTCTTGTTTTATGTGGGTTACATAGACTGACCTAGGTTAATCAGTGCATTTACACACACAAGTGTCATAACAGAAAATAATACTTTATGGTATAATTTGTAGATTAGTCACTACCAATATGCTCGTCCCAGTAAGAGGGTGGCTGTGGTTTGTGCAGAGAAAAAATAGGTACTAAAATGATAAAGGATGGTGTTTAGCTGTGATTGAAATGAAAAATGTACAGACCTTCAGATAAAATAGCACTTAATCAACCAGAAGTAGTTCAGGGCAAGTAAAACAAGAAAAGTGTAGCTCAGAAAAAAAGAAAGGAGAAAATGGACAAAGTCACCCAAAAGAGATTACTCTGGCTTTTTTGAGTCACCATACATGAAAAGGTGAGATTTCCTTTCTCCCAAATAGACATACAGTCAGCTACACATCTCCCAAGGAAGAATGGACCTGCGAACATTTCATGTATAACAACCTTGTAACCTATGTTTACTCTTAAATCACCTCTTTTTCTTTAGTATCTCTTTGATTTACTGAGAACTTGAACAACATCAGGCTCCATGATGAAGGCATTAATTACATTTTCCCATTCAGTTCTTGCAGTAATCCTTTAGGATAGTATCATTTTCATCCCATTCAGCTGACCAGAAACTGAGAGTTGGAGAGTTGAAAAAAAAAACAGTTCCCTGGTTCAGCTGGAATTTAAGACCAGGCATTTACATGAGAGTTTTTACTCTGGGAGTAAAAACCACATACTTAAATCTTTGCTTTAAACCAACTTCATACCAAATGTCAGTCCTCCAATGTGAATATACTCTCTCAGGAACATTCTGTTAGAAGTCCCCTTGGATTTTTTTGAGCTGTGTCTTCTATATTTATGCCAAGGAGCTAAGCAGTGTCAGCTTTATACTGTGGCCCTACTGTGTTAATATTCTGTTGAGTTTAGGTTTGAATGCTAATTGACAGGAATCAGAAAGAACAGTTGTTCATTATATTAAAAGTTAAGGATTTTTCATGAGACAGCTGGAGTCACCTGTGTGAAAATAGGACCAAAGGGGAGTTTGTAGTAATGGATTACAATGAAGTCAAAGTTAGATTATTCTTCCAGTATATTCCTGATGAGGTATTCAGTAACAGATTTAAGTGGTACTTACTGTTTCCTCACTGCCTGCTGTCAGTAGACTTTAAATAAAATCGACCTGGATTGTAGCTTTGAACTTGGTGAGCCAGGGGAGCTTAGTAGAACTTTACTGATGAGCTTGCAAAAGGTAGTTCAAGTTCATGAATGTACAATTAAAAACATGGCAGCATGATCCTTGATAAGTCCACCTTTTAAATAATTCAAAAGATGAAACATTACTTTTTTCTCTACCCCTGGATGGTATATTCCTAGAGATGCTAAAGCCATTTGTATATATTACTGTCCTTAGAAAGAAAATGTATTCATACGCTATTATAATTTTATTTTTTTGAAAAACTATACTAGGAAGAATGGGCAGAATGAGTTTCCAAGAAAGTTAAAAAGTCCAGAAAGTAACTTGTTTTGAAATGATGTGTAATGGACATTTGAAAGTTCAGAAAAATAATTTATTTGATGCTCAGTGTCTGGCAAGAGCACTTCATATTTTGTTCAAAGAACTACCACACCTCCTCAGTCCAGTGGTTCTGGGGAGGTAAGGGTGCTGGTCTTATTACTCATCTGACCTGACTCTTAGGTGTTGACCCTGGCCTCACCACATGGTGATTAGTGATTGGGACACCATCCATCACTGGTCCAGTGAAAGTCAATCCTCAGACTTCTGAGTAAAGAACTGTAAGGAGAAAAACACAGACTCCCTTTACATGGGGTTACAGATTTGGTAGGATATCAGTCTGATGCTCTTGGTCTTGCCCCAGTGGGAGGATTCCTTGACCAAGAATGAAGCTAGCATAAAAGAAAGAACAATTTAGTGTTAGAGATGGAATCCTAACTGTCTTGATTTCCTAGAACAGCCATATCTGAAACATGTTCCTTAGGGCTTTTCAGTTCCATGACTCAAAAAAATCCTTTTGGGGCTTCCCTGGTGGCGCAGTGGTTGAGAGTCCGCCTGCCGATTCAGGGGACACAGGTCCGTGCCCCGGTCCGGGAAGATCCCACATGCCGCGGAGCGGCTAGGCCTGTGAGCCATGGGCGGTGAGCCTGCGCGCCCGGAGCCTGTGCTCTGCAATGGGAGAGGCCACAACAGTGAGAGGCCCACGTACCGGAAAAAAAAAAAATCCATTTGTTGCTTAAGCCAGGGTTTGTAACCAAATGAATCCTGTCTACCAAAGCAAACCATTCCTTTGTTATCCTTCTAGCTCTAATTGTAGAATGAAATCCAATCCACTCTATTTGTATGACTCTGTCAACTTCTTGCTCTATCCCACCCAGCCCATTCTTATTCAACAAGGGCTCTTGCAGATTACGCAGCTCATTTGACTTGCTCATGGGTATTTCCCTGGTTGATAATCCCCCATCACAGATTCATCATTCAGGGGATCCGTGGAAAATCCCACCTCCTTTTGAGCATCTTCTCTGTGATTCTAATCAAAATTTATTCCTTCACTTCTCTAAGCGTTTCACACAGAACATATCACATTATTAGCACCTAATTATCTACTGTCATTCTCTTAGTCAGTGATGAAGATGATGATGATGATGATGATGATGATTTCATTGATAATCTTCTTCCATTGAAGAGGCTTTTGTTATACCTGGGTTGTGGCATCCCACATTCACCAAGATGGCTCTGCTTACATCAATTTTACACATGAAGGACATACATATAAATGCCACTTAAATAAAAAGTTTAGAGGTTCTACAAGTAAAGGAAAAGTAGGAAATCCTTAGCACTAATTGTGTGATTCTGTATTCTCAGGTCTTTATGAGCTGAAGCCTCTAGCATACCATTACATATGTAGCAAGCGGGTACTTATCCGCTTGCTAAAAATTTATCCATTATTAATATAATTTCAGAATAAAAGTCCAAGTCCTCATAAGAGCCACAGTCCTTAATCTTCCCCTCCCGCTACCTTTCTGCTCTCATCTTCTACCAAATATTCTCTCTGTATTCAGCCCACTGAGCTGCCCTGGCCTCCTTGCTGCAGTGGGAACATGCCACATTTGCTCCTGCCTTGGGACCTTTGCATGTGCTATTTCCTCAGCCTGATGTGCTTTCTAGATGCCTGTGTCCTTCCCCTTTTCAAATTGTGCACTCCAGTATCACTTTCCACCCTACTTAACATAGCATATTGCCTCCCTCCCTACCAACTCACCTAATCCCACTTATCCTGCTGTTTTTCCCCATAGCACTTGTCACTTTTAGCAGATCATGCAATTTAGTTTATATATGGTATTCACTACCCCACTAACATGTAGCAGTAGGGGTTCTGTTCTCTCTCTGTCTTTTTTGTTTTTTTCAATCGCTGAAGCCCCATTCTTACAAAAGTTCCTGGCACATTGGGGGCACCTAATAAATTTCTACTGAATGAATGAAAGAAATACCAATATCCTCAATCTAATTTTTAAAGCTTATGTCTTTACCCCATTTACCTTTCAAACCAAATTCATTCTCCCCTGGTCTTTTACATCTTTTATATTCTGAGTGTTCTCTTTCCATTCTACCACTCATACAGTTCCTCTTGCTTGGGAGGTCCTCCTACCCTCCTTTACTGAACTGTTTTAAAACTTCATAATCCACCACCATCTGAAAGTATGAAGGCATTCTCCCTCCTCTAAGATGTACCAATGTTTATGTTTTGTTCTTGAGCAAAGTAAAGGACAATTTGTCCTTTAGGTATTGTGGTCCTTAATAATTATATTCTGGTCATTTAGTCATTCATTAATTTATTCAGCAGATGATTGGCAAGTACCTATTATAAAGCAAATATTGTGTTAATACTAAGGGAATACAGATCTTTGTTCTTAAGAGTTTATAGACTGGCAGTGAGGAGAGACAGAAAAAAACAGAGAAGTATAAAGTATTGACGCAAGAACAGAGAGAATGAACAGAGCAAGAAGAGAAGGACTGTGCCAAGATTTGAGAGAATTCTTAGGAAAGGATGAGTCAGTTATGTCTTGTGGGATAAGAAATAACTTAAATATTAAGAGTAAAGACAATGAGAAAGATGTAATAGAGAGAAGGACCAATATGTGCAAAAACAGAGACAGCATAGTTTATGTTTGTGGGACAATGAGAGAAGGGAAAAAATGAGTTAGGAAAGTAAAGTAAGCAGGGAATATTCTCTCTCTCTCTCTCTCTCTCTCTCTCTATATATATATATATATATATATATATATATATACATATATGTTTAATAGATGGGTATTATACATATGTTATATATATATGACTTATAAGCTAAGACTGAATTGCATTGCAAGTAGTAGAATACTCATGTAAGCAATAAAGACACTTAATTAATTAGTTAACATAATTAGGATAATCACATGCCCCACTTTGCCAACTTTTCTCCTATATTTTTCCTCCTAGTGCCCCTTCCCACTCTCAAAAGTACCCTGGTTTGGGTGATAAATCAATAGATCCCTACACATAGCAAGAAATCTGGCTTAGTCAATGTTAGGGCCTAGGCTCCTCCTGACTTTCTACTCTGCCATCCTCTGTGTTTTCACTCTCAGGCTTTTCTCCTTATGCCTGCAGGATGACTGTTGCAGCTCCAAGCATCACATTCCCACACATTCAAGGGAGCTAGAATGAAATGCTTCACTAGCACCTGCTTCTATGAGGAAGCAAAATCATTCCCCAAAGCACCTCTTCCCAGCTTTTGAAATCCTATTGGTCAGTACTGTGTCACATGTCCATGCCTAACCCAATCACAGGTAAAGAGAAATGGGATTACCATGTTTAGACCAATATAATTTTAGAGTTTGATAGAAATATAAGAAATAGCTGTTAGATAGCAACTGAAGTGACTGCCACAACTATATTCTAGATTTTCTGAGGAATAACAATTAGCCTTCTACACAGCCCTGAGAACAGGTTAGTCTGCAAGAAAAGAAAGTTCAAAATATATGCTTTTAGTTTTTTCCTAGCCACATCTCTTCAGAGAAGCTAGTTTGTGTCATCATCAACTCCATACCAAGAAGGGGATGTGGAATATAGGAATAGTGATCATGAGATGCCTTAGTCTTAGATTTAAAGCACAGCTCACTAAATAAATAATTCTAGCCGAGTTACTCATTCTCCTTGAAAATTATTTTTTTCACCTCTAAAAGCAAGATGATGATAACTTTATTTCAGATTAATTTCTTTTTATTTTATTTTATTGTTGTTATTGAGTTACATTGATTTATAATATGTTTCATGTGTACAAACATTATATTTCTACCTCTGTATAACTAATAACATGCTCACCACCAAAAATTTATTTTTTATCCATTAGCAGTTGATCCCCTTTACTCATTTTACCTCCCCCCATCCCTTTCCCTCCAGTAACCACTACTCGGTTCTCTGTATCTATATGTTTGTTTTGTTCAGTTTGATTTATTCATTTATTTTGTTTTTGATTGTTTCTTTATATTAAACATTAGTGAAATCATATGGTATTTGTCTTTCTCCACCTAATTTGTTTCACTTAGCATAATACCCTCAAGGTCTATCCATGTTGCTGCAATTGGCAAGATTTCATCTTTTTATGGCTGAGTATTATTCCGTTGTATATACATACCACTCTTCTTTATCCATTTATCCATTGATGGGGACTTAGGTTGTTTCCATGTTTTTGCTACTGTAAATAATGCCATGATGAGCATGGGGGTGGAGATGTCTTTTGGGGTTACTGCTTTCATATTCTTTGGATACCCAGAAGTGGGGTAGCTGGATTATATGGTAATTCTATTCTTAACTTTCTGAGGAGTGTCCATACCATCTTCCATAGTGGCTGCACTAATTTTCATTCCCATTAATAGTGAATGAGCATTCCCTTTTCTCTACATCCTTGCCAATGCTCTTTATATCTTATCTTTTTTATAATAGCTCTTCTGACAGATGTGTGGTGATATCTCATTGTAGTTTTGATCTGCATTTCCCTAATAATTAGTGATGTTGCACATCTTTTTATATGCCTGTTGACCATCTGTATGTCTTCTTTGGAAAATGTTTATTCAGCACCTCTGCCCATTTTTAAAGCAGGTTGCTTGTTTTTTCATTGTTGAGTTGTATGTGTTCTTTATATATTTTGTATCTTAACCCCTCATTGGATATATCATTTGCCAATGTCTTTTCTCATTTAATAGGTTATCTGTTCATTTGATTGGTAGTTTCCTTTGCTGTGCAGAAAGTTTTGAGTTTGATGTAATCCAATTTGTTTAGTTTTGCTTTTGTTTCCTTTGCCTGAAGAGACATATCTAGAAAGATAATGCTAAGACTGATGTCAAAGAAGAAGAGAGTACTGTTCGTTTTCTTCTAGAAGTCTTATTGTTTCAGGTCTTACATTCAAGTCTTTAATATATTTTGAGTTAATTTTTGTGTATAGAGTGAGACAGTCATATAGTTTCATTTCTTTTCTCTTTTCTCTTCTTTTCCCTTTCCTTTCCTTTCCTCTCCTTTCCTCTTCTTTCCTTCCCTTCCCTTCCCTCTCCTTTCCTCTTCTTTCTTTCCCTTCCCTTCCCTTTCCTTTTGCATTTTTTTCCCAACACCATTTTTTGAAGAGACTCTCCTTTGTCTGTCGTATGTTCCTTGTTCCTTTGTTGGTATCAGGGTGATATTGGCCTTGTAAAATGAGTTAGGAAGGGTTCCCTTCTCTTCAATTTTTGGGAATAGTTTGAAAAGGATAGGTATTAATTCATTTTTGAATGTTTTATATAATTCACCTGTGATGCTATCTGGTCCTGGATTTTTGTCTTTTGGTAACTTTTTAATTACCCTTTCAATCTCTGTACTAGCAATAGGTCTATTCAGAGTTTCTATTTCCTCATGACTCAGTCTTGGAAGGTTGCATGATTCTAAGGATTTGTCCATTCTTCTAGGTTGTCCAACTTTTTGGTGTATAGCTTTTCATAATATTCTCTTATAATCCTTTGTGGTTTTTTATGGTATCTGTTCTCCTGTTTCATTTCTGATTTTATTTATCAGGGCTTTCTCTCTTTTTTTCTTAGTGAATCTAGTTAACAGTTTATTAATTTTACTAATCTTTTAAAAGAATCAGCTCTTAATTTCATTGATCTTTCTATTGTCTTTTTAGTCTCTATTTCATTTATTTCTGGTCTGATCTTTATTTCCTTTCTTTCACTAACTTTGGGTTTTGTTCTTCTTTTTCTAGTTCCTTTAGGTGTAGGGTTAGATTATTTGATATTTTTCTTGTCTCTTGAGGTAGACTTGTATTGCTACATACTTCCCTCTTAGCCCTGCTTTTGCTGTATTCCATAGATTTTGATATGTCATGTTTTCATTTTCATTTGTCTTCTGATAATTTTTCATTTCTCCTTTGATTTCTTCATCTATCCATTAGTTGTTCAGTAGCATATTGTTCAGTCTACACATATTTGTGATTTTTCTAGTTTTCTTCTTGTAATTGACTTCTAGTTTCATTCCATTGTGGTTGGAAAAGATTCTTGATATGATTTTGATCTCCCTAAATTTACTAAAACTTGTTTTGTATACCAATATTTGGAATATTCTTGAGAAAGTCCCGTGTGTACTTGAGAAGAATGTGTATTCTGCTTCATTTAGATGGAATATTCTGTACAAATCTATCAAATCCTTCTGGCCTAGTGTTTCATTGAAGGCTGCTGTTTCCTCGTTGACCTGTCTGGATGATCTATTCATTGATATAAGTGGGATTTAAGGTCCTCTACTATTATTGTGTTGCTGTCAATTTCTCCCTTTAGGCTGTTAATAATTGTTTTATGTATTTTGGTGCTCCTTTGTTAGAGCATATATATTAATCACCCTTATGTCTTGATAAATTATTCACTTCGTTGTTATATACTGTCCATTTTTGTCTCTTGCTGCCTTTTGTATCTTGGAGTCTATTTTGTCTGATATGAGTATGATTCCACTTGCTTTCTTTTGGCTGCTATTTTCTTGGAGTATCATCTTCCATCCTTCACTTTTAGCCTACGTTTGTCTTTAAAGCTGTTGTGTATATGCTGGAGGCAGCATATAGTTGGGTCTTTTTTAAAAACACCTCCAGCCACTCTGTGTCTTCATTGGTGAATTCAATCCATTTACATTTAGAGTGGTTAATGATACATGAGGACTTAGTACTCCCATTTTATCTTTTGCTTTCTGGTTGCTCTGTATCTCCATTGCTCCTTATTCCTGTGTTTCTGTCTGTTCTTTTTTTTTTTTTAAAGAAGATGTTGGGGGTAAGAGTTTATTAATTAATTAATTAATTTTTGCTGTGTTGGGTCTTCTTTTCTGTGCGAGGGCTTTCTCTAGTTGTGGCAAGTGGGGGCCACTCTTCATCGCGGTTCACGGGCCTCTCACTATCACGGCCTCTCTTGTTGCGGAGCACAGGCTCCAGACGCACAGGCTCAGTAGTTGTGGCTCACGGGCCTAGTTGCTCCATGGCATGTGGGATCCTCCCAGACCAGGGCTCGAACCCGTGTCCCCTGCATTAGCAGGAAGACTCTCAACCACTGCGCCACCAGGGAAGCCCCTGTATGTTCTTTTTGTTTGGTGGTTTTCTTTGATATTTTTCTCAGTTTCCTGTTTATTATGTTTCATGTCTCTGCTCTATATTTATGTTATGTGGTAACCCTGAGGTTTGTATATAATGTCTCATAGATAAAACAGCCCTTTTCTGCTGATAGCGTCTTATTTACATTTACCTATATGAGTTCCGTTATTGTCCTCTTCCCCTTGTATGTTTTTGTTGTCTCAAATTTTCCCCTTTTATGTTGTCAGTTTATTACCAAACTGAGATAGCTATAGTTATTTTTCTGATCTCTTATTCTCTCCCTTTAAACTTTATACTATAATAAAGTGTTTAAAAACGTATTCTGATATAGAGTTGCAATTTTCTGGTTCTACTTATCACCTTACTCAAAGTTTTGTGTATTTTTGTCATTTTGTTTCAGGTAGAAGAGGTTTTCTCAGAGTCTTTTGTAAGGCAAGTCTAATGTTGATTAACTCTCTCAGCTTATGTTTGTCTGAGAAAATATTTATTTATCTTTCACATCTTAATGCTAACTTTGCAGGATAGAGTGTTCTTGTGTGACAGTTTTTATCTTTCAGTATTGTGAGAATGTCATTCCACTCCCTCCTGGCCTGTAGGGTTTTTGTTGATAGCCTATGGGGATTCCTTTGTAGGTTTTCATCCTTTTTTTTATTTTTCCTGCCTGCCTTTAAAATTCTTTGTCATTGACTTTTTCTTTTTTGCTGTACACAGACCTCTCACTGTTGTGGCCTCTCCCATTGCGGAGCACAGGCTCCAGACGCGCAGGCTCAGTGGCCAGGGCTCACGGGCCTATCCACTCCATGGCATGTGGGATCTTCCTGGACTGGGGCACGAACCCGTGTCCCCTGCATTGGCAGGTGGGCTCTCAACCACTGCACCACCAGGGAAGCCCTGTCATTGACTTTTGACAATTTTAATATAATATGTCTTGGATAAGATCATTTTGCATTGAGGTAATTAGGTGTTCTCATAGCTTCATGGACTTGTATGTTCAGTTCCTTCTGTAGGTTTGGGAAGTTCTCAGCTATGATTTCTTTAAATAATCTCTCTGCTCCCTTCTCCCTCTTTTCTCCTTCTGGGGTACCCACTAAGCTAATGCTACTCTTCCTAAAAGAGTCAAATAGCTCTCATAAAATTTCTAATTTTTTAAATATCTTCTTTCTTCTTCTTTCTTTACTATCTTTCCTCTTCTACTTGTATCATTTCTAGATTTCTACCTTCAAGCTCACTAATT
Organism: Hyperoodon ampullatus; assembly: GCF_949752795.1. Taxonomy (NCBI): domain Eukaryota; kingdom Metazoa; phylum Chordata; class Mammalia; order Artiodactyla; family Ziphiidae; genus Hyperoodon; species Hyperoodon ampullatus. Next base: position 76,276,988 of record NC_136916.1, read on the forward strand.
CTCTCTTCTATATGGTCTTCTCTATTTCCAGTGTTTTCAACTGCTTTCTTCATCTCATTTATTGAGTTCTTCATCTCCAGAATTTCTGTTTGGTTCTTTTTTAGAGTTTCATTCTCTTTGGTAAAGTATTCCTTTTGTTCATTAATTTTATTCCTGAGCTCATTAACCTGTCTTTCTGAGTTTGTTTGTATCACGTTGACCTTCTTCATGACAGCTATTTTCAATTCTTTATCAGTAGGTCACAATAATCTGTGACTTTAAGTTTGGTTTTGGGTCAATCGTCATTTTCTTTTTGTGATATAGTGTTACTGTGGTTCTTCATGTTACTTGATGACTTGTTCCTCTGCTGGTGCATTTGAAGTTAAATGATAGGTTAGAAGTTAGAGTCCTTTCTTTTGTTTTTCAGTGGGTGTGATAGATCACACAAGATTTTGGTTTCTCTTATCTGAGCAACCTCTGCCTATATTTGAGAATTGGCACTTCCAGCCTCCACTGTCTCTCTAAGAGATGTATCTCAGTGCTTTCATTGTTGCTTCTTGTGCTTTTGGGGTCTTTTCTGCCTTGCTTCTGCCAGAGCTGCTGTCATCACTGGAATGGTAGATTCTTTCCTTGCATCTGGGATCCCCTAAGACACACGGTCCTCTATGGGTGGAGGGAGGCAGTGGGGGTGGGGGGTGGATCCAAGGTCCCACAGCACCTCTACCCTGTCCAGTGTTGTAAATTTCAAAGGCTCCAGAGTGGGGCTGGGGTTTTGTTGCATTGATGGTTAGAGGGACAGGGTCCTGGGCCCCACTGATGCCGCTGCCTAATTATCTGTGGCCATGGGTTCCACTCAGGTTAGGAAGCCAGAGATATGTGGGCTGCTTCCCTGACTGCTAATGGGTTCTGAAGCTGTGTGTTCAGCTGCCACTGCCAGAGGTCCACAATTGCAGACACTGACTCTGCTTTTTCCTCAGTTCTAACTCCTATGTTTGTTCCAATCCACCCACCTTTAGCTGTACAGATGCATGGAATTATCTTGCATCCTACTGTGTTGTGGATGTTTTCCCAGTGACTCCCAATGACTGCGCCACCAGGGAATCCCTGACATTAAATTTTTAACTGGTGAAACTGCCTATAGCATTAGATAGAAGCTGAGAAATTACAGTCTCACTGCAATGTTTCTCAAACTTTCTTCTGTGAGGCCAAATATTTTTCACTTCCTTCGAGTTTGTTATATTTTGTTGTATTATTATTTTTTGAACATCTTTATTGGAGTATAATTGCTTTACAATGGTGTGGTAGTTTCTGCTTTATAACAAAGTGAATCTGCTAAACATATACATATATACCCATATATCAACCCCCTTGCATCTTCCTCCCACCCTCCCTCTCCCACCCCTCTAGGTGGTCACAGAGCACCGAGCTGATCTCCCTTTGCTATGCGGCTGCTTCCCACTAGCTAGTTATTTTACATTTGGTAGGGTCTATATGTCCATGCCAATCTCTCACTTCATCACAATTTACCCTTCCCACTCCCTGTGTCCTCAAGTCCATTCTCTAAGTCTGGTCTTTATTCCTGTCCTGTCCCTAGGTCCTTGAGAACAATTTTGTTTGTTTGTTTGTTTTTTTAGATTCCATATTTATATGCTAGCATATGGTATCTGTTTTTCTCTTTCTGACTTACTTCATTCTGTATGACAGACTCTAGGTCCATCCACCTCACTACAAATAACTCAATTTCATTTATTTTTATGGCTGAGTAATATTCCATTGTATATATGTGCCACATCTTCTTTATCCATTCATTTGTCGATGGACACTTAGGTTGTTTCCATGTCCTGGCTACTGTAAATAGAGCTGCAGTGAACATTGTGCTACATGACTCCTTTTGAATTATGGTTTTCTCAGGGTATATGTGCAGCAGTGGGATTGCTGGGTCATATGGTAGTTCTTTTTTTTTTTTTTTTTTACATCTTTATTGGAGTATAATTGATTTACAATGGTGTCTTAGTTTCTGCTTTATAAAAAAGTGAATCAGTTATACGTATACATATGTCCCCAAATCTCTTCCTTCTTGCATCTCCCTCCCTCCCACCCTCCCTATACCACCCCTCTAGGTGGTCAAAAAGCACCGAGCTGATCTCCCTGTGCTATGCTGCTGCTTCCCACTAGCTATCTATTTTACATTTTGTAGTGTATATATGTCCATGCCACTCTCTCACTTTGTCCCAGCTTACCCTTCCACCTCTGTGTATTCTCAAGTCCATTCTCTAGTAGGTATGTGTCTTTTTTCCCATCTTGCCCCTAGGTTCTTCAGAACCATTTTTTTCTTTTTTAAGATTCCCTATATACGTGTTAGCATATGGCATTTGTTTTTCTTTTTCTGACTTACTTCACTTTGTATGACAGATTATAGGTCCATCCACCTCACTACAAATAATTCATTTTCATTTCCTTTTTATGGCTGAGTAATGTTCCATTTTATATATGTGCCACATCTTCTTTATCCATTCATCTATTGATGGACACTTAGGTTGCTTCCATGTCCTGGCTATTGTTAATAGAGCTGCAATGAATATTTTGGCACATGACTTTCAGAATTATGGTTTTCTCAGGGTATATGCCCAGTAGTGGGATTGCTGGGTCATATGGTAGTTAAATGTTTAGTTTTTTAAGGAACCTCCATACCGTTCTCCAGAGAGGCTGTATCAATTTACATTCAGGCCAACAGTGCAAGAGGGTTCCCTTTTCTCCACACCCTCTCCAGCATTTATTGTTTGTAGATTTTTTGATGATGGCCATTCTGACTGGTGTGAGGTGATACCTCACTGTAGTTTTGATTTGCACTTCTCTAATGATTAATGATGTTGAGCCTTCTTCAATGTGTTTGTTGGCAATCTGTATATCTTCTTTGGAGAAATGTCTATTTAGGTCTTCTCCCCATTTTTGGATTGGGTTGTTTGTTTTTTTGATATTGAGCTGCATGAGCTGCTTGTAAATTTTGGAGATTAATCCTTTGTAAGTTGCTTCATTTGCAAATATTTTCTCCCATTCTGAGGGTTGTCTTTTCCTCTTGCTTATTGTTTCCTTTGTTGTGCAAAAGCTTTTAAGTTTCAATAGGTCCCATTTGATTATTTTTGTTTTTATTTCCATTTCTTTAGGAGGTGGGTCAAAAAGGATCTTGCTGTGATTTATGTCATAGAGTGTTCTGCCTGTGTTTTCCTCTAAGAGTTTGATAGTTTCTGGCCTTACATTTAGGTCTTTAATCCATTTTGAGCTTATTTTTGTGTATGGTGTTAGGGAGTGTTCTAATCTCATACTTTTACATGTACCTGTCCAGTTTTCCCAGCACCACTTATTAAAGAGGCTGTCCTTTCTCCACTGTACATTCCTGCCTCCTTTATCAAATATAAGGTGACCATATGTGCATGGGTTTACCTCTGGGCCTTCTATCTTGTTCTATTGATCTATATTTCTGTTTTTGTTCCAGTACCATACTGTCTTGATTACTATAGCTTTGTAGTATAGTCTGAAGTAAAGGAGCCTGACTCCTCCAGCTCTGTTTTTGTTTTTGTTTTTGTTCATTGTGATATGCAGGCCTCTCATTTTTGTGGCCTCTCCCATTACGGAGCACAGGATCTGGACACACAGGCTCAGCGGCCATGGCTCACAGGCCTAGCTGTTCCACGACATGTGTGATCTTCCAGGACTGGGGCAGGAACCACGTCCCCTGCATCGGCAGGCGGACTTTCAACCACTGCACCACCAGGGAAGACCCTAGCTCCGTTTTTCTTTCTCAAATTGCTTTGCCTATTCAAGGTCTTTTTTGGTTCCACACATATTTTGAAATTTTTTTGTGTTAGTTTGGTGAAAAATGCCAGTTGTAGTTTGATAGGGATTGCCTTGAATCTGTAGATTGCTTTGGGTAGTAGAGTCATTTTCACAATATTGATTCTTCCAATCCAAGAACATATTGTATCTCTTCATTTATTGTATCATCTTTAATTTCTTTCATCAGTGTCTTATAATTTTCTGCATACAGGTCTTTTTTCTCCTTAGGTAGGTTTATTCCTAGATATTCTATTCTTTTTGTTGCAGTGGTACATGGGAGTGTTTTCTTAATTTCACTTTCAGATTTTCCATCATTAGTGTATAGGAATGAAAGAGATTTCTGTGCATTAATTTTGTATCCTGCTACTTTACCATATTCGTTGATTAGCTCTAGTGGTTTTCTGGTAGCATTTTTAGGATTCTCTATGTATAGTATCATATCATCTGCAAACAGTAACAGCTTTAACTCTTCTTTTCCGATTTGGCTTCCTTTTATTTCTTTTTCTTCTCTGATTGCTGTGGCTAAAACTTCCAAAACTATGTTGAATAATAGTGGTGAGAGTGGGCAACCTTGTCTTGTTCCTGACCTTAGTGGAGAAAGTTTCAGTTTTCACCTTTGAGGACGATGTTGGCTGTGGCTTTTTCATATATGGCCTTTATTATTTTGAGGAAACTTCCCTCTATGCCTACCTTATGGAGGGTCCTTTTCATTAATGGGTGTTGAAATTTGTCGAAAGCTTTCTCTGCATCTATTGAGGTGATCATATGGTTTTTCTCTTTCAATTTGCTAATATGGTGTATCACATTGATTTGACTTGCGTATATTGAAGAATCCTTGCATTACTGAGATAAACCCCACTTGATCATGGTGCACGATCCTTTTAATGTGCCATTAGATTCTGTTTACTAGTCTTTTGTTGAGGATTTTTGCATCTATGTTCATCAGTGATATTGGCCTGTAGTTTTCTTTCTTTGTGACATTTCTGTCTGGCCTTGGTATCAGGGTGATGGTGGCCATGTAGAATAAGTTTGGGAGTGTTCCTCCCTCTGCTATATTTTGGAAGGGTTTGAGAAGGATAGGTGTTATCTCTTCTCTAAATGTTTGATAGAATTAGCCTGTGAAGTCATCTGGTCCTGGGCTTTTGTTTTTTGGAACATTTTTAATCACAGTTTCAATTTCAGTGCTTCTGAATGGTCTGTTCATATTTTCTATTTCTTCCTGCTTCAGTCTTGGAAGGTTGTGCACTTCTAAGAATGTCTATTTTGGCCAGGTTGTCCATGTTATTGGCATAGAGTTGCTTGTAGTAATCTCTCATGATCTTTTGTATTTCTTCAGTGTCAGTTGTTACTTCTCCTTTTTCATTTCTAGTTCTATTGACTTCTGTCTTCTACCTTTTTTTCTTGATGAGTCTGGGTAATGGTGTATCAATTTTGTTTTTCTTCTCAAAGAACAATCTTTTAGTTTTATTGATCTTTGTTATCATTTCCTTCATTTCTTTTTCATTTATTTCTTATCTGATCTTTATGATTTCTTTCCTTCTGCTAACTTTGGGTTTTTCTGTTCTTCTTTCTCTAATTGCTTTAGGTGTAAGATTAGGTTGTTTATTTGAGATGTTTCTTTTTTCTTAAGGTAAGCTTGTATATCTATAAACTTCCCTCTTAGAACTGCTTTTGCTGAATCCCATAAGTTTTGGGTCATAATGTTTTCACTGTCATTTGTTCCTAGGTATTTTTTTTTATTTTCTCATTGATTTATTCAGTGATCTCTTGGTTATTAAGTACTGTATTGCTTAGCCTCCACGTGTTTGTATGTTTTACAGGTTTTTTCCTGTAATGGATATCTGGTCTCAAATCATGGTCAGCAAAGATACTTGATATGATTTCAATTTTCTTACATTTACCAAGGCTTGATTTGTGACCCAAGATATGATCTATCCTGGAGAATGTTCCATGAGCACTTGAGAAGAATGTGTATTCTGTTGTTTTTGGATGGAATGTCCAGTAAATATCAGTTAAGTCCATATTGTTTAATGTATCATTTAAAGCTTGTGTTTCCTTATTTATTTTCATTTTGGATGATCTGTCCATTGGTGAAAGTGGGGTGTTAAAGTCCCCTGCTATGATGGTTTTACTGTTGATTTCCTCTTTTATGGCTGTTCATATTTGTCTTATGTATTGAGGTGTTCCTATGTTGGGTGCATAAATATTTACAATTGTTATGTCTTCTTCTTGGATTAATCCATTGATCATTATGTAGTGTCCTTCTTTGTCTCTTGTAATAGTCTTTGTTTTAAAGTCTATTTTGTCTGATATGAGAATTGTTGCTCCATCTTTCTTTTGATTTCCATTTGCATGGAATATCTTTTTTCATCCAATCACTTTTAGTCTGTATGTGTCCCTAGGTCTGAAGTGAATCTCTTGTAGCCACCAGGTATACTGCTCTTGTTTTTGTATCCATTCAACTAGTCTATGTCTTCTGGTTGGAGCATTTAATCCATTTACATTTAAGGTAATTCTTGATATGCATGTTCATATTACCATTTTCTTAATTGTTTTGGGTTTGTTATTGTAGGTCTTTTCCTTCTCTTGTGTTTCCTGCTTAGAGAAGTTCCTTTAGCATTTGTTGTAAAGCTGGTTTGGTGGTGCTGAATTCTCTTAGCTTTTGCTTGTCTGTAAAGGTTTTAATTTCTCCTTCAAATTTACATGAGATCCTTGCTGGGTAGAGTAATCTTAGTTGTAGTTTTTTCTCCTTCATCACTTACAATATGTCCTGCCACTCCCTTCTGGCTTGCCGAGTTTCTGCTGAAAGATCAGTTGTTAACCTTATGGGGATTACCTTGTGTGTCATTTGTTGTTTTCCCCTTGATGTTGTTAATATTTTTTCTTTGTATTTAATTTTTGATAGTTTGATTAATATGTGACTTGGCATGTTTCTCCTTGGATTTATCATGTATGGGACTCTGTGCTTCCTGGAGTTGATTAACTATTTCCTTTCCCGTATTAGGGAAGTTTTCAACTAAAATCTCTTCAAATATTTTCTCAATCCCTTTCTTTATCTTTTCTTCTTCTGGGACGTCTATAATTCGAATGTTGGTGCCTTTAATGACCCAGAGGTCTCTGAGACTGTCCTCAATTCTTTTCATTCTTTTTTCTTTATTCTGCTCTGTAGTAGTAATTTCCACTATTTTATCTTCCAGGTCACTTATTCATTCTTCCGCCTCAGTTATTCTGTTACTGATCCCTTCAAGAGAATTTTTAGTTTCATTTTTTGTGTGGTTCTTCATTGTTTGTTTGCTCTTTAGTTCTTCTAGGTTCTTGTTAAAGGTTTCTTGTATTTTCTCCATTCTATTTCCAAGATTTTAGATCATGTTTACTATCATTATTCTGAATTATATATTTTTCAGGTAGACTGCCCATTTGCTCTTCATTTGTTTTGCCTGGTGGGTTTTTACCTTGCTCCTTCATCTGCTGTGTGCTTCTCTGTCTTCTCATTTTGCTTAGCTTACTGTGTTTGGGATCTCCTTTTTGCAGGCTGCAGGTTCGTAGTTCCTGTTGTTTCTGTTGTCTGCCCCCAGTGGCTAAAGTTGGTTCAGTGTGTTGTGTAGGCTTCCTGGTGGAGGGGATTAGTGCCTGTGTTCTTGTGGATGAGGCTGGATTTTGTCTTTCTTTTGGGCATGTCCACGTCTGGTGGTGTGTTTTGGAGTGTCTGTGGCCTTATTATGATTTTAAGCAGCCATTCTGCTAACAGATGGTGTTGTGTTCCTGTCTTACTAGTTGTTTGGCATAGGGTGTCCAGCATTGTAACTTGCTGGTCGTTGAGTGGAGCTGGGTCTTGGCATTGAGATGGAGATCTCTGGGAGATTTTTGCTGTTTAATATTACAGGGAGCTTGGAGGTCTGTTGTGGACCAATGTCCTGAACTTTGCTCTCCCACCTCAGAGGCACAGCCTTGATGCCTGGCTGGAGCACCAAGGGGCTGTCATCCACACAGCTCAGAATAAAATGGAGAAAATAAAAGACAGAAATTAGGAAGAAGATAAAATAAAACAAAATATAATAAAAGTTATTAAAATGAAAAAAAATAATTTAAAAAATTTAAGTAATTAAGAAAAAAAGAACGAATGAAAGAGAGAAGAGAGCAACCAAACCAAAACAGAAATCCACCAATGATAACAAGCACTAAAAACTATAGTAAAAAAAATAAAGCAAAAAAAACACAAAACAAAACAAAAATGGACAGACAGAACCCTAGAACAAATGGTAACAGCAAACCTATACAGACAATATCATACACAGAAGCAACACATACACACTCACAAAAGGTGTAAAAGGGAAATATATATATATATATATATATATATATATATATATATATATATATATATATATATATATATATATCATTGCTTCCAATGTCCAGCTCCTCAATATGGAATGATTCATTGTCTATTCAGGTATTCCACAGATGCATGCTACATCAGGTTGATTGTGGAGATTTAATCCACTGCTCCTGAGGCTGCTGGGAGAGATTTCCCTTTCTCCTATTTGTTCGCATAGCTCCTGGGGTTTAGCTTTGGATTTGGACCCGCCTCTGCATGTAGGTCGCCTGAGGGCATCTGTTCTTCCCTCAGACAGGACAAGGTTAAAGGAGCAGCTGATTAGGGAGCTCTGGATCACTCAGGCCTTGGAGGGGAGGAAGGTGTATGGAGTACGGGCCAAGCCTGTGGAGGCAGAGGCTGGCGTGATGCTTCCCCAGCCTGAGGCATGCTGTGTGTTCTCCCAGGGAAGTTGCCCCTGGATCACGGGACCCCTGCAGTGACAGGCCTCACAGGCTCCTGGTAGGGGAGGTGTGTATAGTGACCTGTGCTTGCACACAGGCTTCTTGGTGGCTGCAGTAGAAGTCTTAGCTTTTCATTCCTGTCTCTGGTGTCCACGCTGATAGCTGCAGATCGCACCCATTTCTGGAGCTCGTTTAGGCAGTGCTCTGAATTCCCTCACCTCATGCACCCTGAAAGAAAGTCCTCTTGCCTGTTAGGTAGTTTCAGACATTTCCCGGACTCCCTACCGGCTACCCATGGCACACTAGCCCCCTGAAGGCTGTGTTCACGCAGCCAACCCCAGTCCTCTCCCTAGGATCTAACCTCCGAAGCCTGAGCCTCAGCTTCCAGCCCCCACCCGCCTTGGTGTGTGAGCAGACAAACCTCTCAGGCTGGTGAATGCCAGTTGGCACAAATCCTCTCTGTAGGAATCTCTCCGCTTTGCCCTGTGCACCCCTGTTGCTGTGCTCTCCTCCATGGCTCTGAAGCTCCCCCACCATGGTGCCCACCCCCTGTCTTTGCCAGTGAAGGGGCTTCCTAGTGTATGGAAACTTTTCCTCCTTCACAGCTCCCTCCCAGAGCTACAGGCCCCATCCCTATTCTTTTGTCTCTGTTTTTTCTTTTTTCTTTTGCCCTACCCAGGTACATGAGGAGTTTCTTGCCTTTTGGGAAGTCTGAGGTCTTCTGCCAGAGTTCAGTAAGTGTTCTGTAGGAGTTGTTCCATATGTGGATGTATTTCTGATGTATTTGTGGGGAGGAAGGTGGGCTCCATGTCTTACTCCTCTGCCATCTTGAAAGTCTTCCTGTTGTATTATTTTTGAAATGTTTGATTATTTTGTATCTACTTTGTTCAAAGCCACTAGGACCTGTAGCATGCGCCAACCTTCACAACTTTTGCAATGCAAAACGTCTTCAATATTGAACATATTTTTACTTCTTCTGCAAGTAGTCAAAAATAGTTAGTGAAATCCATATTTTTCTTTACATCTATCTGAAAAGCAAACTTGTTTGCTCTTTTGACAGTGCATGGTCTTATTCTAGCTACAATCTCCCTCAGGTACCTGGAACTTCCACTGAGCATTAAGTATGGAAGGAGATCCTTGCAGGGGAGACAGGAGAAGGCAACATAGAGAAAGAAGATGACTCCCTTATGTGTTGCTGTAAAAAATTGCTCCAAGGAACAGAAAAGTCATTTTCACTTCTGGGAAGTTAACTTTGGCAAGGGGAAAAAGGAGGTGAATAACTATCATCAGATGTCACCTAGTAGATCAAAGACACTCTCCAGACAGTGTGAGGGGGTTCTGTGATTCAAGACTCCATCCCTGCAAGCTTTAGTTGGCTTGAATTTTCTGAAAATCCTACGTCATTCCAGAAACAGCCCTTTTCCTCAACCTCATAATAGATTTCTGGCTCTGATTTGCAGAAATCATTTTTGATTTTCTTAATCCTCAACTAACACCAGAATGTAAGAGATTTACTTTTCTCAAGAGCAAAGTTACTTCAGGGTGATATTTCTACATTTAACTCTGGTAAAAAGGACTTTAGGTCATACCTTTGTTTATTTAATTTACAGTTTTGGACGTTCAATAGCAAAGAATTCTTACTATTGATTCAAAGCTTTTCCAGGTAGTCCTCATGATGGGAGGAGATCATCAATGTCTGTTTTAGAAAGGTGAACAGTTTTTAGTTGTTTCTTAAAGGAAAAGGGGGATCAGCACAAGTCTCAAATAGTTGTTAAAAACTTGTAGGAACATTAATATACTATAGAATTCAGATTGCTAACATAACTCTTATGGTCTATAAAATAAGGTATCAACCAAGTAAAAGGATGTTAAAATTTAAACAGAGTTGATGTAACAAGAATTTTTCTGTCTATGTGTAGAATCTTTATTAATTATTATGATTTTAAAAAGTTGAAATCTGATCTCAAAGTTCCAAAGGATATTATCTCCCTATTTCCCTATGGACCAAAATTAACCAATTTAAAAATAGTTTTGCCCACAGCATATCAACGTATATTAACAAAGAATCTTATGTTTTTGTATTCCTAACACAAATGCATTATATGAGCTCAATAAATTGATCTGTTGAAGAAATCAATTAAAAGCACCTTGACAGGGCTTCCCTGATGGCACAGTGGTTGAGGGTCCGCCTGCCGATGCAGGGGACACGGGTTTGTGCCCCGGTCTGGGAAGATCCCACGTGCCGCAGAGTGGCTGGGTCCATGACCCATGGCCGCTGAGCCTGCGCTTCTGGAGCCTGTGCTCTGCAATGGGAGAGGTCACAACAGTGAGAGGCCTGCATACTGCCAAAAAAAAAAGAAATGTACCTTGACAAAGAAGCCATACATGATGATCTGGGGCACACATGTCCTGGAAGACGTGGAGGGGTACAAAGGATGATAGAAAGAAATTCAGAAGATCAGATTCCAACTCAACCTGTCTATATGATCATGGTCACATCCATTAAAATCTCCGTGGCTCAGGTAAGCCCACCTGTTCACTATTTCTATGCTATCTCTGATTAGATTGGCTTCACTTTAAATCTATGTTGAAAACTCTCTCAATACTGCGTGGAATGTCTACTATGATCTCCTAGTAAGCTCATTTTTACACTTTGATATGATTATTTCATAACTTATTCTGTCTTCTTAAGTCTCCATAGCCCTCCTCACATTGCACCATATACAAAGTCAAAAGACGCCATCACTCAGTCCTATAATCAATACTACATGATATGTTTCCATCTTCTTTCCTGCAATAGTACATGATGTGCCCCACTCTCTTGTCCTCACTTATTTCCATGATCTTCTCAAATACTGAGGAGCTCTGCCTTTCCCCTCTCACTTTTTTTTTATTTTTATTTTTTTCATTACACAGGCCTCTCACTGTTGTGGTCTCTCCCGTTGCGGAGCACAGGCTCCAGATGCGCAGGCTCAGTGGCCATGGCTCATGGGCCTAGCTGCTCTGCGGCATGTGGGATCTTCCCGGACCAGGGTACAAACCCATGTCCCCTGCATTGGCAGGCGGACCCTCAACCACTGCACCACCAGGGAAGCCCTCCCCTCTCACTTTTTTGTTTTGTTTTGTTTTGTTTTGCGGTACGCGGGCCTCTCACTGTTGTGGCCTCTCCCATTGCAGAGCACAGGCTCCGGACTCACAGGCTCAGCGGCCATGGCTCACGGGCCCAGCCGCTCCATGGCATGTGGGATCTTCCCAGACCGGGGCACGAACCCATGTCCCCTTCATCGGCAAGTGGACTCTCAACCACTGCTCCACTAGGGAAGCCCCCCTCTCACTTTTTGATGGTTGGTCAATCTCTCCTCTACTTAATGTCCCATTGAAACCAAACATGCCCTAGCAGTTCCTATCTTGACAGTAGCTTTTCTTGACCACATATACAGTTACTATTTCTCCTCTGGGCTGCAAACTTGTATGTGTATGTGCACATGTGCCATTCCCACTTGAACATTTCAGAAATGTCGTCATTAATATGCATACAAACAGACATTTCCCCATCCATCCCACCTCTCAATTATGCACCTTCTCTCAGCTTCACCACATCCTCCATAAGTACCATCATCCAAGCATTTATTTAAGTCAGAAGTCAGGGAATAATTATTAATTCTTCCCTTTCCTACATCTTCCTGTCTTTGTATCCAAGAAATACCTTCAGTTTTCACTGCCAAAATGTATTTCTTATCCTTTCTCTTTCTCTCCATCTCTATTAGCACTACCATAATTCAAATTACTCTTTTATATGAGTGGCTAAAATAATCTTTTAGTGGGTCTCTCCACTTTTTTGATTGCCCTCAACCATTTATGCATTCAACAGAAATTATTGAGAGCCGACAATATAAAGCACTTCTAGAGGCTTTGGATAATCAGTGAAGAAAAAAGGAAATAAATAAATAAATCCTATCCTCACAGACCTTACATTTTAGTGGGAGTATATGTAGGGTGTTATGCTAGGTGAAATAAGTCAGACAGAGAAAGGTAAATACTGTATGATATTACTTATATGCAGAAAATAAAAATTAAAACAAACTAGTGAATATAACCAAAGGCAAACAGACTCACAGATATAGAGAACAAACTAGTGGTTACCAGGAGTGAGAGATAATATAAGCATAGGAAATTAAGAGGTACAAACTATTATGTATAAAATAAGTTACAAGGATATATTCTAAAATACAAGGAATATATCCAATATTTTATTATAACTATGTATGGAGTATAAGCTTTAAAAATTGTGAATGACTATATTGTACACCTATAACTTATATAATATTGTACATCAACTATACTTTAACAAAAAATTAAATATAATAAAGAATCACACTAGAAGGACATGAATCCTATGGCTAAAAACAAACACACACACACAAGTAAAAAGCTAGAGAGGAGTGATGAAGAAGAAACCAGGATTTCTAAATGAAGATATTACAATTTTAAATATGGTAGTCAGGGTAGACCTGGTCAGAAAAGTGGAATTTGACCAAAAACTTGAGGAGACAAAGAAGTGAAGAACAGCAAGGAGGCCACTGGGGCTGGAACAGAGGGACTGAAGGGAGATGTGGTGGAAAGCAAAAGCAGAGAGAGGTAGCGGGAGGTAGAGAACAGTGATACCAGGTCTGAAATGCCACTATAATCGTTGGCTTTTCTTCTGATTAAGATGGAGAGTGATAAAAGATTTTCAATAGAGGAGTGTCCTTATCTTTTATGATTTTAAATGTTCACTTTGGCTGCTGTTTTGGGAGTAGATTATAAGAAGGAAACTTCTAGGAAAAGACTGGAGGAGTAATGAAGCCAAAAATGATGTTAGCTAAGATCAAAATGAGAGCAATAGAAATGGAGAGAAATTACTGGACTTTGATGATACTGGGAAGGTAGAACCAACAAGATTTCCTGACAATTGGAATATGGGTTAGGGGAAGAAAAAACAGTGAATTATGATTCCAAATATTTTCTCCTGAGCAATGAGAGAAGCATAGTTGTCACTAATATAAATAGAAAAGACTGAGGGTGGAACAGTTTTATGGGGAGTTCAAGAGTTTAGTTCCATTTTTGACATAGTAAGGACCGTGTCACTTCTCACTTAAAGTTCATTATATTGAAATAAATTCTTAAGCCCTTCTCATGGCCTAAATTACCCTTGTGATCTGTTCTCTACCTTCTAATCTTTTGTCACACGGTTTAGCAAAAGGACAAATTGGTAGTCATATAGTAGCATAAATAAATACATATTGCAGAAACTGTTGAAAGATTTCTGTTTTTTACAATAAGAAATATAAAGAATGGTCTGCATATATAATAGGGGAATTTTATCCAATCTCGGTGAGTCAGGCAGGATTTCTAGAGGAAGTTATATTACTTTTAAGGAGTAAATGATAAATGGCAGTAATTTTGATACATGGTAGGGAAAGATCATCCCAAATAAAATAAACAGGCTGTGCAAGCATCCTGAGGTAAGAAGGGTGGTGTGTAGTGTCAGAACTAAAGGTAGACCTACTTAACTATAGTGTGGTCAGCAGGGGAACAATGATGGAGGATAAACTCAGTTCATACATAGCCTTGAGGACTACTCAGGTTTTAAGGTTTTATCCAGAGTTAAGGGAAGCCATTGAAGGGATGTTTAGCAGGGGAATGATCTGATCAGATTATGTTGGAAATAATTTTCATACAATAGCTCATTTAATCTTCACAACAGTGTGTGGGGGAGGCGGTGCTAATATTCTTCATTTTCAGAGCTAAAGAACCTGAGGCAAAGGAATGTGAGAGAATGAGCAATGGCCCACAGCTAGCAAATTGGGGATCCAAGATTGGAATTCAGGTGATCTGCTTCTAGGTTCCGTCATTTTGAACATGTTTAATATGAAGGACATGGGTCTCTGTGGAGACCTCTATTTCAGGAGGACCTAATGTCTCTTAGACAATTGGGACTGAAGCTTAGGATGAGGTCACAGGCTTAGATTTAGGAGTCATCAATACATACACAGTGTTTAAGCAATTTTAGCATGTGACAGAATCGAGATGGAGGGTATAAAGGCATATGAGAAAGTTTGAGAACAGAGCCATGAGGGATACCATAATTCAGTGATGAGGAGGGTTAAATATGCCAGCAAAGATGGGGGAGAAGATTGGTCAGAGTTAGCAAGGAAAACTGGACAGGATGAGTCACAGAGCCTAAAGGAAGAGAACATTACACATTTTCCCAATCTTGAGTGCTTCTGAGAGGTAAAGTAAAATGAGATCAAAAATTCCCATTGGGTTTGACAACATGGAGGTTAGTACTGACCTTAGTAAGGGTCTTCTGATGGAATGGAAGGAGTTGAAGCTCAATTAAAATGTTTCTTTATAGTTCTGAAAAATTATGTGATTTTTGAGTTTTAAGTCTGGCCGACACCTGAAGAAACAAGGTATGATATCCAGTATGCTATGGGGTCAAAGCCATGGGGCCAAAGCTGACCTAAGTTTGGTTAAATTTTGAAGTAGAAAATCCTATATTTCCAGATAAGCAAAAATAATATTATGGTCACTCTTCTGTCAACACTACCCATCTGTATGCTGCCTGCCTTACTTAGAAAATGCCAATGGAGAGTGTCCTTGGAGGGTAAAATGAGAAAGACTGGGGGTGTGGGTGTCTAGACCCCCGAAGGAGGAAGATTTCTGAAAGCTCTGTTTTTTACCCTTATAAAATATATTCTTCAGAAGGTCATATCTGATAATCTGTCAATGAACACACATTTATCAAACAAGGCACCATGATCTAATAGGGCAGGGCTTCTTTCAAAACAGGTGTATTCTTAAAAATATATATTTAACTTAAGCAGTTTTATTGTTTTTTCTTGAAGCACTTTCCACCTTTAGGTTACTTTAGGTCAAGTCTGAAGTATTTCTCAAATACTCCTTGTCAAACTAGTCAAAAACATGAAACAAAATGTTTTAAAAAGTTATATTTTAATTGGTTATGATTTTCTGCCTATTTTTGGAAAATAACACTCAAATTTAATAGCATTATTAAAAATTATTTTGTACTTAATTGACTTTTCTTGGACAGATATCTGATCAAATGAAATCAGTTTATGTCTATAGACTCCATTTCATAGACATTATTGGCTGTAACAGAAGATAAGAATAAGTATCATATTTACAAAAATGGCTTTCATCCAAGAACTTATTTACAAATGACATGTGTAATGATTTTCAAAATATATTGTACTATCACAGGGGTGTGTCATTGTTGTGGCTTGTGTTTTTACTTTTATTAGTTATTATTAGTTTAACTTTTCTTGTTATTTGTTTTCTTGTTTTCTGTTTGTGTTGTTCATTAAACACATTTCTAAACTAATCAAGTGAAATATGAGGTGGTAAAATGATTTCAGGAAAGACAGGGTATGCATTCCTAGGTGTTAAACTTTAAGAATTTCACAAACCTTAGTATCACTGTATTAATTTCCTAGTATCAAAAAACTGTTTAGATGACAGCAGACTTAGCTTCTCTTCTTTTGATGCTTTCTTCTTCTTTTTTAAAATTTGTAATGTAATTTCCCATCAGTATCTGGTCCATTATCTTGAGGAAGCCTCCAAGTTTGGTTGGTCACACACAGGAATCCTCCCCCATCCTCCCCAATGAAGCTTTTCAGCATCAGTGACTACAATGACACTCTTACTCTTTGGGGACTTTAAAAAACAGGACAATCAGTACACATTCCTTTTCATCTTTGCCTCCCATAATTTTCTTTGGCACAGGTCTTGTCAAAAATGCTTGATATTTTTCTTCTCCAATTAGAACTCTTCAAAGGAGAGAAAATGAGAGTTGGAGCCCAGATTTCTTATCAAATGCTTCTAGGACCATGGCTGCTCCAGCTTTTGAAGTTCCCTCTGCCTGACTCTTGATGCTGCAACCCTCTTAATAACACCATTAGCTATTTCAGCTCCATTTTCTGACAGGGTTGGTGGAGAGTGAGGGAGAACCTTTCATGTAGGACTTTGCTACTCTGCTACTATGCCCTAAAGATAAAAATAACTGATTCATCTGGTCCTATATATACAGATGTAGCTTAACCTCTTTGCTTAGTAAGCAGTAATGGCTATCACTGAATTTTTCTTTATTCCACATTAATTAATAGAGATTAGAACTCTATACAACTAATTTAAAAGAATTACTTAAAGATGTGTCTGTTCAAAGCAGTGCAGACATAAGATACAGATTAAGCTCCAAATATTCCAGACAAAAAATTCTACTTCTAGTCAACTAATGAAAGACATAAAATGTCTTAAAATAAATTCATCCCATAGCTAGAGAGGAAAAAAGTAAAATATGTGGTATATTTATCTTGAAAATTAAAAAAGGAAAAAATGTCCTATAGAATCAACACTTTCCTTTAGAGGAAGGCAATTTTAAAGCTTGTAAAATTAGGTGCATAGATGCAGTCAAATTATACACAGAGTCATTTTTCTCCAACACTGAAAACCCCATACCTTCTTCTTTAGGACAGAGTCATAGACAAGTTCTGCTTTTTGGTGAAGCAGAAGTGAGTGAACTGGCTGAATGATATTTTTATTTGCATCCATGTACTTGAATGTGAGAATTTGAGAAAGAACTACGTTTAAGCACATGATTTGGCATATACCAAACACTGACTTATTCCATGAAGCTATTAAGCCCTTTTACCCTTCACAAGCATCTGACTTTCACACTTGAATATATCTTTGATTTTTTTTCTAGAAGAAATTAAAATGTTTGTGCTTGGGATAAAAGTAAAGTGCTTTGTATAGTCAAGTTAACTGGGTGCATCTTTTAGCAGGCCTACCTTTCTGCAGATTGTTTCTGGTGAAAATATGATTTGTAAGTATGCTTTTCCATAACAGTTTGAACTTGCTCTTTGAGAGTTAAGCAATATTTGTATCTTGGGACGTGTGTTATTATTTGAATGGTTGTGACTGGAGCTTCTGAGCAAGGTGCTACAGCAGTAGAAACTGAAAAAAAGAAATGAGTTGGGACTGGTGTAGAATAACCTCGTCTTCTATTGATGTCCCACTCTTGGTGTTATTTGACAATGTATACCCTAGACAACTTACTATGGACTACCTTAGGCAATATTTTTCCTTGTGGTTGATAGGGTTTGCTCTGAAGTTTGTGAGATAACTTAGTGTAAATCTATTGGTGCATAGATGTTAGTTAGGTTTAAGGGGAAAAAAAATCCTCCTGTTCCTGAAAATCAGGAATTTGGTGCTGTATTCTGAGGTGCTGACGTTCTCCAAGCTCTCCCAGTCGTGGTGGATAAGCTGGTCCTTGCCTCATATGACATCTGGAATTGTTCTGATACTGCCAGTAGAATATTTGCAGGCTCTCTTTATCTTTTGATGATCTTGTCCTACCATACGAAAGAGTTTGTAGAACAGAATTCTCCTACACCATCATCACTGCCTACCCTCCACCTGCACACCAGATTGGTGGTGACAAGGGAAAGGTGTAGAGAGCTCCGTTCAGTGGAGCAACACCTTGGGAGTCTCAGTGTTGGCTGCAGGATGGCATGGTAAAGAACCATCCTGCAAAACCTCCACTTGGATGCATCCTGGGGAACGTAGAACTGACAGTCCTCTCGGAAACTCTCAGAAGTGGCTGGGAAACATTTAAGGAGAAGAGAGTGATGAAATACACATCATTACTGCCATGTAAAATTGCAGAGCAAAACCAATTCCCCGAGTCTCTCAGTTGGAATATCACAAAAAATAATAAGACAAATATGGAAAATGTTTGCCAGCAAGAACTAATTAAAGCCCTTAATTATATCCCCCTTCCCAAGAAGTGTCAATAGAGAGATAAATGAGACAATGAAATTCTTAAGGTTATTATTAATATCACACAACTTGGAGACAGTCAAATTAAGGATGAGCACTTAATCGTAGGTAAAAGCAAGGAATGATTCATTCTAGTTATGGGAAGATGTTGGTGGAGACTGAAGGGATTTACTGTGTTTCCATATCTGTGGTCAATTAGGGAATTGGTCTTAATTATGCCATCATTCCTCCATTAAATAGGTAACAGCCACACAAGGTAGAATGAACCTGACAGAAGGCATTAAACAATCTCTTAGATACAGAGGTCAGCTAAATTTTGTGGGCCTGCCACCTGATATTGTGAGTAAAGTTTTGTTGGAACAAAGCTATAGCCATATGTTTATGTATTGTCTATGGCTGCTTTCCTGCTATAATTGCAGAGTTGAATAATTGCAACAGAGACCATAGGCTCATGAAACTTAAAATGTTTTCTATTTGGTTCTTTGCAGATAAAGTTTGCCCACCCTTGTTTTAGACAAAAGTGGGGGATTCAGGCTTGTCAAAAAGAAAATCATTCTCAGATAAGAAATAGAGTGACAAGGAAATTTTACCAATTGCATTATAAAATATGCAGACACCCTAAATAAGGACATCTACACTAAGTACAAATAAGATGAGAGAAAATGTCATGTCTATGTACATAAGACACATACACACACAACACACACACATAAACACACACAAAGAAGGAAAGAACTATAAAAAAGTATGAAATAAAACATAACTGAAGGCAAAATAGAAATGGAGCCTCATACTCAAAACTTACTAATGAGAGTTTGAATTAAATTAACATTTCAGAGACAAGATGATAAACCAACTTAAAGTGATGAACATGAACATTTCACGACTAAGGAAATGATTGAAGATTATAAAACAAAACACAAAAAATCAGCACTCATCTTTATAGTATTACTAAATAAATTCAAAAGAGCAAGGGACAAGGGACAAGATGGATATGGTTAAAAATCAAATTGCTTACATGGCTTAAAAGGCATGAGATAATCATAAATACAGAAAAAATGGAAAGACATTTTAAAAAATAAAGAAGAGTGAACAAATATGGAAAGCATACACAGATGTTCTGATGACATGTATATGTACTATTCTTAAAGTAGAGAACAAAATGGAGGGTACAAAAAATTTTTTTTTCTGAGATATACATTTTAAAGTAATAACTAGAATTATGACATATAACATTATAGCACAACATATAAAGTTCTTAGAAATTTCATGTAATGTCTGAAATATTTATATTAACATATTTCTATACAAATAACCCAAAGAAAGTTTAGTATTAGCTGTTTTTGTTTGTTTGTTTATACTGCAGGTTCTTACTGGTCATCAATTTTATACACATCAGTGTATACATGTCAACCCCAATCACCCAATTCAGCACACCACCATCCCCACCCCACCATGGTTTTACCCCCTTGGTGTCCATATGTTTGTTCTCTCCATCTGTGCCTCAACTTCTGCCCTGCAAACCAGTTTATCTGTACCATTTTCTAGGTTCCACATATATGCGTTAATATACGATATTAGTTTTTCTCTTTCAGACTTACTTCACTCTGTATGACAGTCTCTAGGTCCATCCACGTCTCAACAAATGACTCAATTTCATTCCTTTTTATGGCTGAGTAATATTCCATTGTATATGTGTACCACAACTTCTTTATCTATTCGTCTGTCGATGGGCATTTAAGTTGCTTCCATGACCTGGCTATTGTAAATAGTGCTGCAATGAACACTAAGGTGCATGTGTCTTTTTGAATTATGGTTTTCTCTGGGTATATGACCAGTAGTGGGATTGCTGGATCATATGGTAATTCTCTTTTTAGTTTTTTAAGGAACCTCCATACTGTTCTCCACAGTGGCTGTATCAATTTATATTCCCACCAACAGTGCAAAAGGGTTCCCTTTTCTCCACACCCTCTCCCACATTTGTAGTTTGTAGATTTTCTGATGATGCCCATTCTAACTGGTGTGAGGTGATACCTCATTGTAGTTTTGATTTGCATTTCTCTAATAATTAGTGATGTTGAGCAGCTTTTCATGAGCTTCTTGACCATCTGCATGTCATCTTTGGAGAAATGTCTATTTAGGTCTTCTACCCATTTTTGGATTTGGTTGTTTGTTTATTTAATAGTGAGCTGCATGAGCTGTTTATATATTTTGGAGATTAATCCTTTGTCTGTTGATTCATTTGCAAATATCTTCTCCCATTCTGAGGGTTATCTTTTCGTCATTTATGGTTTCCTTAGCTGTGCAAAAGCTTTTAAGTTTCATTAGGTCCAATTTGTTTACTTTGGTTTTTATTTCCAGTAATCTAGGAGGTGGATCAAAAAAGATCTTGCTGTGATTTATGTAATGGAGTGTTCTGCCTATTTTGTCCTCTAAGAATTTTATAGTTTCCAGTCTTACATTTAGGTCTCGAATCCATTTTGATTTTATTTTTGTGTATGGTGTTAGGGAGTGTTCTAATTTCATTCTTTTACATGTAGCTGTCCAGTTTTCCCAGCACCACTTATTGAAGAGACTGTCTTTTCTCCATTGTATATCTTTGCCTCCTTTTTCATTAGATTAGTTGACCATAGGTTCATGGGTTTATCTCTGGGATTTCTATCTTGTTCCATTGATCTATGTTTCTGTTTTTGTGCCAGTACCATATTGTCTTGATGACTGTAGCTTTGTAGTAGAGTCTGAAGTCAGGGAGTCTGATTCCTCCAGCTTCATTTTTTTCCTTCAAGGCTGCTTTGGCTATTCCGGGTCTTTTGTATCTCCATACAAATTTTAAGATGATTTGTTCTAGTTCCATAAAAAATACCATTGGTAATTTGATAGGGATTGATTGAATCTGTAGATTGCTTTGGGTAGTATAGTCATTTTCACAATATTGATTCTTCCAATCCAAGAACATGGTGTATCTCTCCATATGTTGGTATCATATTTAATTTCTTTCATCATTGTCTCATAGTTTTCTGCATACAGGTCTTTTGTCTCCCTAGGTAGGTTTATTCCTGGGTATTTATTCTTTTTGTTGCAAGGGTAAATGGGAGTGTTTCCCTAATTTCTCTTTCAGATTTTTCATCATTAGTGTATAGGAATGCAAGAGATTTCTGTGCATTAATTTTGTATCCTGCAACTTTACCAATTTCATTGATTAGCTCTAGTAGTTTTCTGGTGGCATCTTTAGGATTCTCTATATAGTATATTCTCTCTATATAGTATCATGTCATCTGCAAACAGTGACAGTTTTACTTCTTCTTTTCCAATTTGTATTCCTTTTATTTCTTTTTCTTCTCTGATTGCTGTGGCTAGGACTTCCAAAACTATGTTGAATAATAGTGGTGAGTGAGAGTGGACATCCTTGTCTCTTTCCTGATCTTAGAGGAAATGCTTTCAGTTTTTCACCATTGAGAATGATGTTTGCTGTGGGTTTGTCATATATGGCCTTTATTATGTTGAGGTATGTTCCCTCTATAGCCACTGTCTGGAGAGTTTTTATCATAAATGGGTGTTGAATTTTGTCAAAAGCTTTTTCTGCATCTATTGAGATGATCATATTGTTTTTATTCTTCAATTTGTTAATATGGTGTTTCACATTGATTGATTTGTGTACATTGAAGAATCCTTGCATCCCTGGGATAAATCCCACTTGATCATGGTGTATGATCCTTTTAATGTGCTGGTGGATTCTGTTTGCTAGTATTTTGTTGAGGAGTTTTTCATCTATGTTCATCAGTGATATTGGTCTGTAATTTTTTTTTTTTTTTTTTTTTTGTAGAATCTTTGTCTGCTTTTGGTATCAGGGTGATGGTGGCCTCATAGAATGAGTTTGGGAGTGTTTCTTCCTCTGCAATTTTTTTGGAAGAGTTTGAGAAGTACGGGTGTTAGCTCTTCCCTAAATATTTGATAGAATTCACCTGTGAAGCCATCTGGTCCTGGACTTTTGTTTGTTGGAAGATTTTTAATCGCAGTTTCCATTTCATTACTTGTGATTGGTCTGTTGATATTTTCTGTTTCTTCCTGGTTCAGCCTTGGAAGGTAATACCTTTCTAAGAATTTGTCCATTTCTTCCAGGTTGTCCATTTTATTGGCCTAGAGTTGCTTGTAGTAGTCTCCTAGGATGCTTTGTTTTTCTGTGGTGTCTGTTGT
This sequence comes from Hyperoodon ampullatus, assembly GCF_949752795.1. NCBI lineage: Eukaryota > Metazoa > Chordata > Mammalia > Artiodactyla > Ziphiidae > Hyperoodon > Hyperoodon ampullatus. The sequence continues at coordinate 76,299,617 of NC_136916.1, forward strand.
AACTACTCCTTTTTCATTTCTAATTTTATTGATTTGAGTCCTCTCCCTCTATTTCTTGATGAGTCTAGCTAATGATTTATCTATTTTGTTTATCTTTTCAAGGAACCAGCTTTTAGTTTTATTGATCTTTGCTATTGTTTTCCTTGTTTCTATTTCATTTATTTATGCTCTGATTTTTATGGTTTCTTTCCTTCTGCTAACTTTGGGTCTTGTTTGTTCTTCTTTCTCTAGTTCCTTTAGGTGTAAGGTTAGATTATTTATTTGAGATTTTTCTTGTTTCTTGAGGTAGGTTTGTATAGCTATAAACTTCTCTTTTAGAACTGCTTTTCCTGCATCCCATAGGTTTTGGATCATCGTGTTTTCATTGTCATTTGTCTCTAGGTATTTTTTGATTTCCTCTTTGATTTCTTCAGTGATCTCTTGGTTTTTTAATAACGTATTGTTTAGCCTCCATGTGTTTGTGTTTTGTACATTTTTTTCCCTGTAATTCATTTCTAATCTCATAACATTGTGGTCAGAAAAGATGCTTGATATGATTTTAATTTTCTTAAATTTACTGAGGCTTGATTTGTGACCCATGATGTGATCTATCCTGGAGAATGCTCCATGTGCACTTGAGAAGTAAGTGTAATTTGCTGGTTTTGAGTGGAATGTCCTATAAATATCTTAAATATATCTGGTCTATTGTTTCATTTAAAGCTACTGTTTCCTTATTTATTTTCAGTTTGGATGATCTGTCCATTGGTGTAAGTGAGGTGTTAAATTCCCCCACTATTATTGTGTTACTGTCCATTTCCTCTTTTACAGCTGTTAGCAGTTGCCTTATCTATTGAGGTGCTCCTATGTTGGGTGCATATATATTTATAATTGTTATATCTTCTTCTTGGATTGATCCCTTGATCATTATGTAGTGTTCTTTCTTGTCTCTTGTAACATTCTTTATTTTAAAGTCTATTTTATCTGATATGAGTATAGCTACTCCAGCTTTCTTTTGATTTCCATTTGCATGGAATATCTTTTTCCATCCCCTCAGTTTCAGTCTGTACATGTCCCTAGGTCTGAAGTGGGTCTCTCGTAACAAGACAGCATATATATGGATCTTGTTTTTGTATCCATTCTGCAAGCCTTTGTCTTTTGGTTGGAGCATTTAATCCATTCACGTTTAAGGTAATTATAAATATGTATGTTCCTATGACCATTTTCTTAATTGTTTTGGGTTCATTTTTTCTGGTTTTTTTTTTTTTTTTTTTTTTTTTTGCGGTATACGGGCCTCTCACTCTTGTGGCCTCTCGCTTTGCAGAGCACAGGCTCTGGACATGCAGGCTTAGTGGCCATGGCTCACTGGCCCAGTCGCCTCGTGGCATTTGGGATCTTCCTGGAGCAGGGTATGAACCTGTGTCTCCTGCATCGGCAGGCGGACTCTCAACCACTGCACCACCAGGGAAGCCCTTGGTTTGTTTTTGTAGATCCTTTTCTTCTCTTGTGTTTCCCACTTAGAGAAGTTCCTTTAGCATTTGTGTAGAGCTGGTTTGGTGGTGCTGAATTCTCTTAGCTTTTGCTTGTCTGTAAAGCTTTTGATTTCTCCATCAAATCTGAATGAGTTCCTTGATGGTTAGAATAATCTTGGTTGTAAGTTCTTCCCTTTCATCACTTTAAGTATATCATGCCACTCCCTTCTGGCTTTTAGAATTTCTGCTGAGAAATCAGCTGTTAACCTTATGGGAGTTCCCTTGTATGTTATTTGTCATTTTTCCCTTGCTGCTTTCAATAATTTTTGTTTGTCTTTAATTTTTGCCAATTTGATTATTATGTGTCTCAGTGTGTTTCTCCTTGGGTTTATCCTGTATGGAATTCACTGTGTTTCTTGGACTTGGGTGACTATTTCCTTTCCCATGTTAGGGAAGTTTTCGACTATAATCTCTTCAAATATTTTCTCAGGTCCTTTCTCTCTCTCTTCTCCTTCTGGGACCCCTATAATGTGAATGTTGTTGCATTTAATGTTTTCCCAGAGGTCTCTTAGGCTGTCTTCATTTATTTTCATTGTTTTTTCTTTATTCTGTTCCGCAGCTGTGAATTACTCCATTCTGTCTTCCTGGTCAGTTATCCATTCTTCTGCCTCAGTTATTCTGCTATTGATTCTTTCTAGTGTCGTTTTCATTTCAGTTATTGTATTGTTCATCTCTGTTTGTTCTTTAATTCTTCCAGGTCTTTGTTAAACATTTCTTGCATCTTCTCAATCTTTGCCTCCATTCTTTTTCTGAGGTCCTGGATCATCTTCACTATCATTATTCTGATTTCTTTTTCTGGACGGTTACCTATCTCCACTTCATTTAGTTGTTTTTCTGGGGTTTTATCTTTTTCCTTCATCTGGTACATAGCCCTCTGCCTTTTCATCTTGTCTATCTTTCTATGAATGTGGTTTTTGTTCCACAGGCTGCAGGATTATAGTTCTAGTTTCTGCTGTCTGCCCTCTGGTGGATGAGGCTATCTAAGCGGCTTGTTTAAGTTTCCTGATGGGAAGGACTGGTGGTGGGTAGAGCTGACTGTTGCTCTGGTGAGCAGAGCTTAGTAAAACTTTAATCGGCTTGACTGTTGGTGGGTGGGGCTGGGTTCCCTCCATCTTGGTGGTTTTGCCTGAGGCAACGGAACACTGGAGCCTACCTGGGCTCTTTGGTGGGGCTAATGACAGACTGGGAGGGCTCATGCCAAGGAGTCCTTCCCAGAATTCTTCTGCCTGTGTCCTTGTCCCAAAAGTGACTCACAACCCCCCTCCCCCACCTCTGCAGGAGACCCTCCAACACTAGCAGGTAGTTCTGGTTCAGTCTCCCCTGGGGTCACTGCTCCTTCCCCTGGGTCCTGATGTGCATACTACTTTGTGTGCCCTCCAAGAGTGGAGTCTCTGTTTCCTGAAGTCCTGTTGAAGTCCTGCAGTCAATTCCCACAAGGCTTCAAAGTCTGATTCTCTAGGAATTCCTTCTCCCATTGCTGGACCCCCAGTTCGGGAAGCCTGACGTGGGGCTCAGAACCTTTACTCCAGTGGGTGGACTTCTGTGGTATAAGTGTTCTCCAGTCTGTGAGTCACCCACCCAGTTGTTATGGGATTTGATTTTACTGTGATTGCGCCCCTCTTACTGTCTCATTGTGGCTTCTCCTTTGTCTTTGGATGTGGGGTATCTTTTTTGGTGACTTCCAGTGTCTTCCTGTTGACGATTGTCCAGCAGCTAGTTGTGATTCTTGTGTTCTCACAGGAGGGAGTGAGAGCATGTCCTTCTATTCCTCCATCTTGATTCCTCCCCTTAAAAAATTTTCTTTTTGATATTAAGGAAGAAATAATATTTCCAGCTGAATGAGTCTGTCACATTCAAGGAAAACTTGAAACAGACAACAGAAGTCCTATTAAGTTATCAAACTTCCAGAATAAATAAATAAAAGCAAATCATTTGAAGTAATTTATAATGAGGAAAAATTTGAGTTAGTCTCAAAATTTTCCACAACAACTTCCAATGCCAGAAGACAATGGAACAATAATTGATAGATACTTAAGGAGATGAAGGGTACCTCAAACAGTGTGATTCCTAACCAAGCTGTCCTTTGCCAATGAGGATGACATAAACAGTCTGAATGTATCATGAAAGAATGTACAAAGACACACATATAAATCTTAATGAAATTCAGAAGAAGAAAGACATCCTAGCAAAAAGATGAGCGAAGCATTACATGGCAGAGGAGAGCAGAGCGGTGTCTATAGTGCACTGAGGTAAGGAAATGTGGGTGATGCACATTTTATACACTAGCTATCCTGGAGCAGATAGGCATCACACATTTTCAAACACACAAGAATTTTGGAACTACCCTACCCAGGAATAAAAATAAATAAATAAATACTTTAAAAATTAAAGGAAGAAGAAAATAACAACATTTAGCCAGTCAAGAACCAACAGAGAAATAAATAAAAATATTAGCCATAATAAAAATAACTAGTGATAGCATTTGTGGCAATCAGTAAAAAAGTGACATAGAGTTGTAGAAAACATCATCAACTTGGAAAGGGTAAAAATAGATGTTAAAACAAGAGAATTAGTTGTGGAATAAGGCACGCTAATTTAAAATATTTTCCTGGTTTGGGGTCAATAGACATTGACTAAAATTGAAATATTTTGTTTCAGAAAAACAGAATGACTTCAGTGTATTTAATTTTTATGGTTATCTACTTGTGTAGTCTTTAATATATTTTAGGAACTAATAGTTCTCGTGGTGATAAAAACATTTATCTAAAATTGACTGAATTAATCATTTTTATCACAATTCTATATACTTTATAAACTTCAAATAAAATGAAACACTCTCACACTTAAAAATTGCACAAATGCAATTTATGACATTTTTAATATTCATCTATCTATACACACCCATCCATTTTCTACCCATTTAGTCTCTCTCTCCTTTCTCTTTGTTGGTTTATATTTATATTTTCTATTGCTATTTCTAGTTAGATGTTCACACAATAATTAAAATGAGTGGAGTAACATTTCCCTAATGTCAACAATGGCTATTTCTATGTAGACAAATTTAAAAAAACTTTGTTTCCTTTATCTTTTTTCCTGTTAATGTGTTTCTTTATTGCTTTGTTAAAATAACGAACAGGTAAAATTATTAAGCAAAAATGTGAATTAACTCATTATTCACAGCCCTAAAAGTATTTATGAGAAAATCTAAAAATCTTGAATCAGGATCTTTTTTACAGACAGAATTCTGAACCAGAGGAAGCAAAATAATTTTAAAACAAAATGTAGTAAACTTATTTGGCTTAGGTAAAATTGTAAAGCTGGCAAAGCCCACCTCTCCCATATGCATTCCTTCTTATGTTATGACACTGAACCCAGGAACAGTAGACAGTTTTTTCAAAATCTATTAGTGTAAGAATCCCACTTGGGTACTACCCACTGTGGTTTACCACATGTTTCCCAGGACAAAAGTGTTTCTTTCTTGATCTGTCTTATGCTCATACACTAAGATATTTCCACCAAGACATTACTATCTACCTTATTCTCCTATTATTTTACTATTTCTCAAAAACACTTGTGTTACAACCCTATCCAAAGGAGTGAATAAAGGTACACAGAAAATGAAGAAAATAGTTATGGACATGAATACTCTGTGGTGCTCCTCAAATTCCACATCCTTTTTGTCAACATGAAGGGAAGAGTTTGGGCTACTAGTTTAATAACCAGTATTACAATCTTCCCATTTTTCCATGAGACCTAAAGAATCCTTGAATCACAGGTTATTTACTTAGAAATTCAATGAGTAAAGGTCAAACTGCAAGCAGCTTAGAAAATATCCAATGACTTAGAATCTCTAAAGAAACTAAGGATTATTAATAAAGTCCATTGTTTGTCTTTGAAAAATATGATTGACTTTTCTGATTAACCATAGCCCTAGAAATTAGATTCATATCTATCCTCTCTTGAATATTGCCACATTTCTTAATGATAATCCAAAGAGATAATCATAAATACCACAAAGATAATGTGATCCTGAAGAGGCCAAAGGCTAGGACAATGAGTAGAACATGGTTTGGATCCAAGCTGTGTTTACTTTCAAAAGACCATGTGTTTCTTGTTAGACCATCTTCTCTCTCCTTTGCTTTCTTCCCTCCTCTCCACAGTTCAAAACAGAAGCCAATTACAGGGCCCAGAGTGAGTCCTTTCGCTTCCTTTGCCTTTACCCTAATCTTTCTTGCATGCTCTCAACAAAGTCAGACAACTGTGACAACAAGCTCAAGGCTTTTTTTGTTTTTAATTGAACCACTAGCAGGGCTTAAAACCACCCTAGAGCAGTTATATGTATGTAGAGGTTAAGTTTAATAATATAATCCAGGGAAAGAGACCCAAACTTATTTCATCAGAGATTTGGAAGTCATTGCCAAGTAGGTTTTAAACCCTTTCAAAATAAAAGTTGCACATCTAGAAGTAAGCACTGGTTGCAGCCCCCTTCTGCACTGTGGCTGTGAATCTCCAGGTGGGGGTGGTGTGGGCTATGCAGACGCCTGTGACCTGAAACAAGCCTTCCTCATTGCTGGAGAGAAGGCTAATCTTTCACTCCTCCCCTGTTTCCCTTCCCCTTAGCCTCACCACCCCCAATGTTCCAAAAGCCACAAGTGTGTGAAATGTATTCATTTTCCAGAAGCTGATTATTCTGTTTAATAGACAACTATTGCCCTCTCATCCTTTCTTTTTAGATTGTCTGGACAGTCACAAAGCAAATTAGTGCAAAACGCTTTCAGTCAAGTGTCAGGTGGAATCATGGTGATGAATGCTCCACTATTGTGCTTTCGGATTCTCCCAGTACTTGTACTGATGGCATTGTCTCTCTCAATGACAGCCTTGCTGATGGGTTACGTGGAGCACCAAAGACAATCCTGTAACCTTGGAAGGTTCTGTTCCAATAAAGACATTTTCCCATTGTGAAAGAAGAAACTGAAAGGATTTGACATGGAAGTTTTGTAAAGTTTTAAACATATTTCCCTTAACAGAGCATTTCCAGCCTTTGTTGCTTCTAGTAAAGATTAGGAGGTTCTAATATAGTGACACATAAAGATGCTCAGATGTATTCCTTGGCATGAGACTCATTAATGACCTTGGCTTAAGACAAGTTGCAGGAATGATGCACTTAATTTCCTTACATCAAATGTACATATTCAAGTCCTTCTTGATATTTAAGGAGAATCCTTAGCATGCAACAGAAAGACAACTACTGTTACATATCCCTAATTTTTTGCCATTCCAGCCTAGCCTACAAATAAGTTTAATTGGAATGAATGCAATAATCTTCCAGGTCAGTCTTTGAATTCTCAATATTTAAAATCATCCCCCAATATTTTTTATAAAAACTTTATTTTTTGTTCTTTCTTTCTTTTTTTCCTATTTCTATTTCTGTTTGTTTGAGGCAGGTTAATTTTTCTCTGTTATCATTTGGAACATTAACTATCAGTTATTACCATTGCAAATATCATAATCAGCCACCAATTTACTAAAACCTGGGGAAAATAATCCTCTTAGTACCTCAAAATATGGAAAATACAGTAGTAAGTTCTTGGCTACGAAAATATTTAGGATATATGAAAAATGTCCTATTACCTCTACTCCAAATAATACCAATTTAGAAGACACCTAGTGGGTTGGCTTTCCAACATAATTTCTCTGATATCTCTAGCTCCACCAGCAAAGTGGGCTTTTAGAAGCAATCTGCTGTTGCAAGACCTTAACTCCAGGCAAATCGGCCCCAGGTGAGACACCAAGATATATAGCTTTATCTCAGCCAATCAGAACCTAGCAGAGTCAGGGATCTGAGAATCAGCCGGATGTCTCTGGCAGACAGAAGAAACACCCATGAAGACCTACCACTGAGGCTCTTGGATTTACTCTGGATCTTCAATGTACTGGAGTTGGGTTGTTCAATTTTTCCTATAATTCTGTACAATACTTTTCTTACAAATCTCTTGAAAACAAACCACCAGAGTAACTTGCAATGAACATAATTTAAACTTATATAACAAGATTTGGATGGCAAACCTCCAAAATGAGGAATTGAGTGCAAATCTGCAATCATCCTTTACTCTCAGCAGAATCTCTAAGGCTCTGTAGTCTGCTTGGCACCCCAGGTTATCCCTTGATTTTAAGAATGGCTGATGGTATTAAGAGTGTGATTTCCCTTCTTTGTCATTGATTTTTATTTCTTTTTATTCTTTTAACAAAATTTAAAATACAGATGAAATAAACTGAATCATTGGGAATATAGACAATTGATTCCTAATGATGGTTTATTTAAATGAGGAAATAAAATATTCATTCAGACATCTGCCAAAAACTCAAAATGGAATTCTGGAACAGCTAAAATGTGCTTCAGTGTATTGCTTTGCAGTTCGGGTCAGTTTTTAATTGGCTGTTCCATTTTACAACATACCTGCTTTCCATGTTTAAAGTGAGGTTACTTCACAGCTTTTTCAAAAATTTCAGAATCTGCAAATATATAATTAGTTTAATTTCTATTTACTATCTTGTTGCCTATTCTAATCCACAAACTGTAATGAATTCTATATTATGTGAATTCCTAAAGTTTAGGTGATTCATATCTTTGTATATACTTGCCACCTGAATGATAGTTATATATTTAGTGACATAAATCAAATATACAAAAGATGCAGTGTTATGAGCAAGGGTTATATTCCTGGAAACCCATCTTGTATTATAAAAATAAGGAAAATAAAATGCTAACACATACTTTAAACTTTTAATACGTATGTAATAGTTCAGTTTATATAATAACTGTGCCCTGAAAATTCTTTTGGAAGAACATGTTCAGCAAGATTTGTACTTGCTGAAGATGTACAAGGGAGAAGTGCAGGGAAACTGAGTTGAAGTTGCAATTCTTCTTTCCCAGGAAGATTTCCTATAGCAAGTAGCTTTTCTTGCTTTGGAAAGTTCTCGTGGCATTCAAAAGTAGGGCCATCTGTTGCAGATGTACATAGAGTACAAAACTCTATGCAGAATGTCCATCCTTTATTAATGATCTATTGCTCTGTTTGCCCAATAAGCTCTTCATTGCTGAACGCCTATGAATGAGAATCTATAAATTCCATCACTTATTCAGAATATAATCTGAAATTAATCACTCTACCTCAGAAGTACCTGGGGACAAATAGGATATAGATGGGCATATATTAACATTCAAATGATGTATTTTACCTTCCTGCAAACAAATGCAATGCCACATTTATTTTTCCAAATGCAGGAAAAGCAGATCTTAGTAAAGGGGGAAACCAGTTGTCCATCTTTTTTCAGTCAATAGAATAAAATATTTTCAAATCTTTTAGCCATTAACATAAAGGAATATCTATATAGGTAGATGGAATATATAATTTTAAAAGCAAAGATAGTAGGGAAAAGAAAGCTAACAGTTTTGCAGACATATTACATGTCAAGTCATTTTTATACATTATTTTACCTAATTTTTCCAATTTTACCTAGTTTTTACAATATCCCAGTGTATTACAAAAGCTCAGAAACATTAAACAATTTTTTAAAATGCAAATATCTGATAGGTAGAAAAGCCGGAATTAGAACTCTGACTGGTGTCATTCTAAAGCTCTTAGCTCCTTCCATTACGACCTGCTTTTACTATTAAAGTCACATAGTAAGGAGAGAAAATGAGATAATTAAAATGTATCTTTTCTTGTACATAGCAAATCCTAGCCATCTAATTTCTTCAATGTGTATTGAGCATACTGCAGTTATTAATATACAAAATAGCCTGATTTTATTATTCTCATCAGCTAATAAGTATGTTTTTGTTAAAGCACTAACCTTAGTCTGAAATAAGAAAAATGAGAGCAGGAAGTGCCTAAGGAAAATAAATACTATTCTCCTGTAGTTCATCACAAAACGTATAGTATATTTTGATTATATTGAAAACCATAACAGAATTCAACGGATGTTTACAAAGTGAGCACACTGGCATTTATGACACCTTAAATTCAATTTGTCACAAAATCTAATATTTTCGTGGAATATAGGTGATGCAAGCAGAAGAGTGGCCCCCAGAGATGTCCAGATTCTAATTCATGCCACCTATGAATATGTTACCATCCAGGGCAGAAGGGACTTTGCAAATATGATTAAGCACATTGAGATGGGACAATTGTCCTGGATTGTCTGGGTGGACCCAATGTAATCACAGGGGTCCTTGGAAGAGTCAGAGAAGGTGTGACAATGGACGCAGAGTCAGAGAGAGATGTGAAGAAGCTGTTGCCTTTGGCGATGGAGGGAGTGGTCACAAGCCAAGGAACAGCAGGAAGCTAGAAGAGGCAAGGGAATGAATTCTCCCCTTGAGCCTCCAGAAGGAACACAACCTACCCATCACCTTAATTTTTACCTAGTAAAACCAATTTCGGGCTTCTGACCTCCAGAAGTTTAAGATAAGATCCATGTGTTGCTTTAAGCCCTATGTTTATGATACTTTGTCACAACAGCAATAGGAAACTAATACAATAAGTGAATTGAAAAGGCACATTTTTTTCTTCATAATTCTTCCAGTTAAAAATGTAAGGCTCTCAGTGTAAGTAAAGGCACAATACAGTATACTATTAAATTATTTTGCAGGGTATTTAGGCAGATGTATCCTGAGAATATGTATTTCGGTAACATATTCAGGGATAAAAGTTCATTTTGCAAATACTTGAAATTCAAAGTTTAAAAAAAATAACATGAACAAGCCTTTTTGTTAATGATTTTGTTTGTTTGGTATCTTAAGTTTCTGCTGAATGCATGCAAAACTCCTTACACTTAAGATAATAATATCTACCCCATTATTTAAAATCCATGTTTTCTGTTTTTGAGAAACTCTCATTCCTGGTCTCTGCTTCCTAATTTCACATGTTGATGTTCTTTATGATATGAGCATCTTTGTCAACATTTTTAATGTTGGGGATGCCACAAATACTTTTTGAAAGCATGCAAATTAAAAGAGGAAGCTTCATTTTTTTCCTATTGAATGAAACATAGTAATGGCCTAAAAGGCAAGAGGCAATGAGAATCAGAACAATGCCATAAATCTGGCATTTCCTTTCACTTCAGTTAAACTTTAAAAGTAGCAGAAACAGTTTGAAAAGCAGTTTGACACTGTCTACAAGATCTTTAAAAATTATATATCTTTTTTTCTGGCAATCTCATTTCAGAGAATCTACTCAAAGAATAATAATTAGTTATACACTTAAATAATTGTGAGTGTGAATTTTATGTAGAATGATAACAGTTCTTTGCTCTCTTCTTTAAGCCTTTATCAAAATTCTAAAGTTTACACAATTTCTTAAACTTGGTATAAAATTTACTTATCTTGTATATTCCCAAAATAAGAAAAAATAAAAATAATTCCTTCACTGAGAGCTGAAACAAACAAAATGTTTGTTTTGATATTAGAAGTGTACTGATTGTTGACCAACATGAATCAAATCTGGTAATTTCTATTTACTAACTGCACCTGTGTAATAACAGCCAGAGGCATGTTGTGGCACCAGAGGCAGCTTTACCACTCTGAACATCTACATGTAAATGGTATGTCTGGGCCACTAGTTTGAACATTTTTAAATGAACTGACTCCTGTTTAAGCCAAGCAACAGATTTACTACATTTCTCTACAAAATATATTGTGAACTATTTGACTAAGTGGCTAAATCAACAGTTATCACCACAAGTAACTGTTTTTCTTTGGTAATCAAATTTCAAAAAGTGATATGGCTTAGAATTGTGCCCAGAGCCTAGCCTGGAAGCTAGTTCATTCTAGGTCCACACAGATATCTATTGAATAAATAAATTTCAAGGATTTATTAATGTATATCAAATACTTATCACATTTTTCTTTTTTACTATTTTAACTTTTAAACAAGTGCATCCAGTGTATTAAGATTCCTTAGTCTCTTTTGCTATTATATCATACTGTGTCGTAAATTCCCAGCTTTGTTCAGACCAATTTGTTATTATCATGGAATAGAAACTAATGGAACCCAACGTTGAAATCCTGCATATTGTTTGAACCACATTTATTCACAGGTTTCCATTTCCCTTCAAAGACCCTGTCTATATAAACTTCAATGTGAAACTCAAGGAAGAATCTTTCCTCCTAATTCTCTTCAATACCATACAGCACCACTTATTTCTCAGTAAGTGCTGGGAACATTGTGCTGTGGAGGCCACATCACATAGGGTCCTTCAGAGTAGACAAATATAGTAAAGGCAGTTAGAATGCAGTACTCCAAGTCATGTGAACATCATAGCCTCTAGGACTTATGGGAATCTTTGATAGGGGAACCACTCTAGGCAGTAAATACTACTGACTGTGGTAGATGCTATGTTTTTGCCTGTACACAAACCATTCCCCTTCTTCTGGAAATAGCACCTTGATTCTCTTTGGGAGAACTATGTAATGCATGGGCTTTGGAGTCACAGTGGTTTGTTTGAATCTTGAATCTGCTGCTTATTACCTGTGTGACCCTAGACAAGTTACTTAACATCTCTGTGCTTACAGCTAATCATCTGTAAATCGGGTATAATAATAGTTCCAACATTATAAGTATGTTATGTGGATTAATTGTTCAGTTATTCCAATTGCAAAAGCAATTAGAACAGCGTATGACACATAATAAACACTATAGATTATTTGTTAAATAAATAGATGTCTTTCCCTTGCATTCTAGTTTTGTGGGACTCTTACTTATTCCCTTGGCCAAGGAGTAGCGCTGTACCTAAGCCAAATGCAAACTGGCTCACTGTTAATAAACATTGATGTCATAGTTATCTTGCTAAATAAAGCTGACTATTATTCTTTAGGATGGATTCCCTGAAATGACTTTGTGCGGTAATATCAAACTGCTTTTCAGAGAGTTTGTTACTTTTGTTTTCTTTTTCTTTTTTTTTTACATCAGAGACAAATTTACCCCATGCTTTAGTGAAGTCATAAATCACCTTTATCATTTCCTTGATGCTCTTCATTCTCTCCTTCCTTTTTTATTACTTTTAAAGCTTAATTGAAGTGCATTGAAAGGGATTCATTCTGGCAGTGTAGCCCTAGAGAAATTCTCCACTAGCTTCTGCTACTTGGAGCTACAGAGTTGCCCAGGCTCCTAGTAGCAATCAGTATTTCCCTCATAATGACAAGGTTGACCCAGTTGTGTATCTTTCTTTACATTTATTTATTTTTTTAATCTTTTGACCATTTTCTATTGGATTGTGGATCTTTTATCAGTATCTATAAACTATTTATATATTAGAGGGAGTAGTCTTTTGGTCTACTATATAAAATAAAACCACTCATATATGGAAGATTTAAAGTTTCTACATAGTCAAATTTATTGATATTTTATTTTCTGGCTTTTGAATTTTGAATCATTTTTAAGAAAGTCATTCCACACTCTAGAGATGTAATGCAAATTTTTCATGTTTACTTAGGGTACTTTATGGTTTCATTTTTTTACATTTAAATGTTGAGCCATTTATAATTTATTCTGGATTAGATGCCTACCCAGTTGGAAATATTTGGGAAAGAATTTTTCCATATTTCTTCCAGTGCTTTTATGTTTTCACATTTTCACTCCAGTGATCCATTTTTGATCCATTTTGCTGCACATGCCTATGCAGTAGACCTACTCCATTAACTGAATAGTACAGGAGGCATAACTCAAGTATCCACAACTCTGAACGGCAAACCTTTTTAATACTTAACTGAGGTATAACATACCATAAACTTAACCCACTGTAAGTGTACAATTCATTGATTTTAGAGTTGTTCAACCATCTTTACATCTTTTTAAAACTCTTTCATTTGTTAAGTGACGTTACTTTCTTTTTAATTATCATACAGTAAAACTGATTAATTTTGATGTGCGTTTTCATCTATTTCAATATGTGTATAGAGTTGTGTAACCATCACTGCAATCAGGAATTAGAATAGTTCTATCATCCCAAAACATAAAAAGAGAGGGCAAAAGAACTTCAATTATGGTAAATTTTCTATATTCTAAGCAGACTGTGAAAAGTAAACAAATTGCAATCAATAGGCCAACCAATAAAATCTATGCAAAGTAATAATCAAAATAGATAAAATAGAGTTAAATACTAAAAATTGTTCAAACAAACCCCCCATTCAAAAAAGGGAAGCACTATGGTTTGAATGTTTGTGTCCCCCTCAAATACATATGTTGAAAACATAATGCCTAAAGTGATGGCATAAGGAGATGGAGATTTTGAAGGTGATTAGCTTATGAGAGTAGAAACCTCAGGAGTAGAACTAGTGCTTTTATAAAAGGGACCACAGAGAGCTCTCTCATCCCTTAAAGTGCCATCATCAGATCCTGATCCTGCCAGCCCTCTGATCTTGGTCTTCCAGCCTCCAAAATTGCAAGAAATAAATGTACCACCCAATTTGTGGTAGTTTGTTACTGCAGCTCCACTAAGACAGGCAGGAAAATGGATGCGGTAACCAAAAGCGGAGACAATAAAATAGATGAGAAAAATGGGCCTAAATCCAAACACACCGATAAATACTTTTAATGCAAATGGTTTAAACACACCACTTAAAACACATATATTGTTAAAATGGGGAAAATAATGTGAACCTACTGTGCTTTCTACAAGAAACAATTCCAATATAATTAAACAGGTAGATTAAAAGTAAAAAGATATTCTTGGGCATATACCCAGAGAAACCATAATTCAAAAAGATACATGTACCCCAGCATTCATTGCAACACTATTTACAATAGCCAGTACATAGAAGCAACCTAAATGTCCATCAACAAAAGAATGGATAAAGAAGATGTGGTACATATATACAATGGCATATTACTCAGCCATAAAAAGGAACTAAATTGTGTCATTTTTAAAGACATGGATGGACCTAGAGACTGTCATACAGAGTGAAATAAGTCAGAAAGAGAAAAACAAATATTGTATATTAATGCATATATGTGGAATCTAGAAAAATGGTATAGATTATCTTATTTACAAAGCAGAAATAGAGGCACAGATGTAGAGAACAAATGTATAGATACCAAGGGGGGAAGGAGGGATGGGATGAATTGGGAGATTGAGATTGACATATACACACTATGATGTATAAAATAGGTAACTAATGAGTACCTACTGTATAACACAGGGAACTCTACTCGGTGTTCTGTGGTGACCTAAATGGGAAGAAAATCCAAAAAAGAGGGAATACATGCATACATATGGCTGATTCACTTTGCTGTACAGGAGAAACTGACACAGCAGTGTAAAGCAACTATACGCCAATAAAAACAAAGTATTAATAAAAGAATAGAAATATATGTACCTTGTCAACATAATCAAAAAAAGTTGGAACAGCTTTATTGGTATCAGGTAAAATAGACTTTGTAGTAAAAATAATTACCAGGATATTACCTATTAATAAGAGGGTTAATTAAAGAAGATATAGCATCTTTAATGTCTATGTATCTATCTCCACAGCTTTAAAATACATAAAGCAAAATCCGATAGAACTAAAGGAGAAATAGACTACTATACAAGTATAGTTGGCACCCTCAACATTAGTCTCTCAGTAGCGGATAGAGCTAGTAGACAGAAAATAAGCAGAAATATTGAAGGACTAAACACCATCATCAATGAACTGGATCTGACATTAATAGACTTTCCACTGAAGAACAGTGGAACACATAGTCTTTTCAAGTAAACATGGAACATGCCCTGAGCCATCAAATGATCCTTTACAAATTAAAATAATTAAATCATATCAGAGTATCTTCTCTAGCAATCCATCTTTAGAACATTTTCATAATCCTATAAATTCTGAGAGTCCCATGTGAAGTCATTTCCTCCTTCAAAACTCAAGCCTAGTAAATCAATTATTTTTCTACATCTCCATAAACTTGTCTTTTCTGAATATTTAATATAAATGGGATCATACCACGTGTAGACATTTTTGTCTAGTTTCTTTCATTCAGTGTAATGTTTTTGAGGTTCACTCATGTTGCAGCATGTTTCAGGATTGTTTTTCTATAGAGTAATTTCATTGCATACATATATTTTTTTTCATCCATTCATTATTTGAAGTACTTTAGAACTATTTTCATTTTTTTGTTATGAATAATACTGCTATAAGCATACATATACAAGTCTTTAATGAACATATGTTTTAATTTTCTTTGTGTAAATTCATAGAAATGGAAGTGTTGAGTCATATAAAAAGCTTATGTTTCATTTTTAAAGAAACTTCCAAATTGTTTCCCAAAGTGGCTTCACAATACAGCATTCCAACCAGCAATTTATGAGGGTTGTAGTTTCTCTGCATCCTTGCCACCCTTGTATTTTCACTCTTTTGGATTATAGCATTTCAGTGAATGAATAGGGATAGGAAGCTGTGGTTTTAACTTGCATTTCACTAATAATTATGGGATTGAGTATCTTTCTACGTGTTCTGTAGATATGGTAAAATATTTAAATATTTGTCCATTTTAAAAATTGGGATGCTTTCATATTATTATTTTAAGAATTGTATACATAGAGACACAAGTCTTTTGTCAAATACATGATTTGCAAACATTTTCTCCTAGTCTGTGACTTGCCTTTTCATTCTCCTAATGGTGTTTTCAAAGCACAAAATGTTTAATTTTAATGATATCTAGTTTCTTATTTTTATGGTTTGTGCTTTTGATGTTGTTTGGCTAAGAACGCAAGATCACACTGATGTTCTTTTATGTTTGCTTTTAGATATTGTATAGGTTTAACTTTATGTCTATGGTTCATTGTTAATTAACACTTGTGTATGGTATGAGGTAAAGATTTACGCTGATTTTTTTTTGTGTGTGAATATGGATATTCATGTTCCTGCAATATTTAATGAAAAGAGTATCCTTTCATCATTTAATTTTCAGGACACCTTTTCCAAAATTTATTGACTGTAAACATAAATGATAATTTGCAATCTCTCAATTGTTTTCCATTTGTTTATATCACCATTTTTATGCCAAAACTTCACTCTGCTTACTGTAACTTCATGGTAGGTTTTCAAATCATGTAACATAGCCCTTCCATATTTTCTTCTCTTTCAAAAATTTGTAGATTCTAGAGTTTATTCCACTTCCACATAAATGCTAGGATCAGCTTATCAATTTCTGCCAAAATTTTTTTTAGTATTGTTTTGGGGACTGTACTGAATTTGTAGAACAATTTGGAAAGAATTGCCATCCAACCAATACTTACTCTTCCCATCTATGAACATAGGATGGCTCTCCATTTTATTTTGATCCTCTTTAATTTCTCTAAGCAACATTGCATAAATATTATTATTATTATTATTATTATTATTTTTTTTTTTGTGGTACGCAGGCCTCTCACTGCTGTGGCCTCTCCCATTGCGGAGCACAGGCTCCAGACGTGCAGGCTCAGTGGCCATGACTCATGGGCCCAGCTTCTCTGCGGCATGTGGGATCTTCCCGGACCGGGGCACAAACCCGTGTCCCCTGCATCGGCAGGCGGACTCTCAACCACTGTGCCACCAGGGAAGCGCAACATTGCATTATTTTGTTAAATTTATCCTAAGTCTTTTAATTTTTTGGTGCTTTTATAATGGAATTATTCATTAATTCCAACTTCAAATTGTTTATTGCTAATATATAAAAGTACAATTGTGTTTTGTATATCAATATTTCTTTTAGTCTTTTGACCTTGTTAAATTTGTTTACTACCTCTACTAATTTAATCATGCATTCCTTAGGATTTTCTAAATATAAAATAATGTTATTTGTAAATAAAGACCATTTTACTCTTTCCTTACCTATCTGGATTCCTTTCAATAATTTTATTTGAGGTAGAACTTCCATTACAATGTTGAATAAAAGTGTGAGAGTAGACATCCTTGCTTTGTTCCCAATTTTAGGGGGAAAGCATTCAATCTTTCACTCTTAAATTTGATATAAATTGTAGGTTTTTCATAGACTTTTTATCAAGTTGAGAAAATTTCTATTTTTAATTTCCTGAGACTTATTATCACGAATATGTGTTGCATTTTGTCAAATGCTTTTTTCTACATCTACAAAAAGAATATGTTGTTCATCCTTTATTTTATTAATATGATATAAATATATATAACAATGGCATACAATAGTTTTAGGTGTTGCTGAGTTTGCTAAATTTTTAAACCAAATTCTTATTGCATAATTGACAGTGAGATTGAAACCTTGTGGTGTATTTCCACATTATTGAATTCTATTGTATAATTTTAGAGTCTTTCCTTCCTTGCCTGATAGAATAATTGTGTACATTGAAGAAAATTATCTCTTTTATTATTAATTATACACGAACATCCGGTCCTTTTTATGCTACCATGAAGAAAGTATACAATTCACACCTGTGAAAATGTGTCCATCGACATAAATCATCCTTTTTCACTGCCCTAAATATATCAGAATAAGCTCAAATCATTATTTTGTTCCACTATAAGGTAAAACTTAAATCCCTTTAACACTGAAACACTTAGTTCAATCTTATTTTTCCCTTGTGGAAAAAAAATGTAGATTTTACTACCTACTCCATCACTCACCCAGTTTATAGCTTGCATAATTTTTCTGCTTTTCTACAATATTTCACAATAGTCAATTTAAAGGTCTCATCACATTATGTAACCAATATTTGCAGCTTGATGTAAAAAAAAAAACAAAAAAACAAAACTACTCGATAAACCACAAGTGGACATAGAAGCCAGTGATATGCGCTTTTAAATATTAAACGACAACAAAATGTCTTGCTCACATGATCCCTTCCTGTTACCCTACTCTCCTTATTTTTCTTTCCATAAACCATATTTTGACATCTGCTAAAATTTGAATAATT
This sequence comes from Hyperoodon ampullatus, assembly GCF_949752795.1. Lineage (NCBI taxonomy): Eukaryota > Metazoa > Chordata > Mammalia > Artiodactyla > Ziphiidae > Hyperoodon > Hyperoodon ampullatus. The sequence goes on from NC_136916.1 coordinate 76,318,036, forward strand.
CCTAATTTTGGTTATCACTCTTAAGCTCAAACCAAATAGCTGCTTAGGGTGCAATTATCTGGACATTAAAAATTGGATTATACTAAGAATCTAGACTATGACTTTTAGAATTTTGATAAGCACTCCAGTGTTATCCTGGAAAAATGACATTGCATCTTGTAGGAGTCCATAAGGGGACGAAGGGAGTATTGGCAGAAAGCCAGAGTATTGTGTTAACTTCAAGAGGAGAGGTGATTTTTAATGCGTCAATATCATTCATGAAATATTATATATATAATCTGTACTCACAATAACAAGCATGCTCTCCAAGGAAACATTAAAATAAATAGCTTCTTTAACTCTTTTGTACCTTGTTCATATCTTATTTTGATGAACCCATAAAAAAGGGAAGGTGAGATTTATGTTGGACAGATCAGTAGGGCAATCATGTAGTTTATTACATATTTATGACTCTGAAAGATAAAAGGATGCTTTTATGCACATAACTTGGCAAATGTATTTTGCCACGTTCAGATATGTTCCAAGTGACTTCAGTGGGGAAGTGAAACGATCTGGCTCATTGCCTGTAATGCTATTTGGCAAGACATTGAATGATGGTGGGATTTGAGAACACAGTAACATACTGTATTACATGTATATGTATACACACTTTATATATGTATGCATACATTCACTGGTATATAGGAAATGTGTGACTGTATACACACTCTACTTAAATATGCTAAACTATATAATCAGAGTAATTAGTTGAAATATTAGTATCATTATGTACCAATAAACTATACATTTGGAAGGACTCCAAAATTTTTAAATAGCTTTCTATAATATAAACTATATGACATTAGAAATAATCAGGAGGCTGCCCTAGCTTTTCCCCTAAAGATCAGAGTCAATGATTCCTTTACACATTGTATCAGGAGCATTGTGCAGAACATACCCTGGTAAACTTATGATTACCTGACAGGTCTGCCATTGCAATAATAATTTATAGTTAACTTGCCATTAATTGTTGAGTGCTCACATCCCCTTAGTTACTTTACTTAGTGCTTATCTAAATACTCTTACATCATTCTATAGATGAGAAAAGTAAAACTTGAAGAGGTTGAACAATTTTCCTGGGAGCACATGGCTAATTGCAAAGTCAAGATTTGACCCAAGTCTGTCTAGGTCTGTCATATCTTACAAGTCCTCATCACAAGAAAAAAAAATTGTAACTATGTAAGGTGATACATGTTAACTAGTCTTGTGGTGATCCTACCACAATATATACAAATATCACATAATTATGCTCTGTAACTAAAACTAATATAATGTTATATGACATGTATTCCTCAATAGAACAAGAAAGAAAATAATAAAATAAAATCGTATCAAAGAAAGTTTATCATGTTGGAACATTTTTTATCAAAGTATGAGTCTTCACTAGATCAGATATGATGAGAAAGCACCATTTCATCTGCTGTAATGTTCTATACCAAGTCACACATTATTTGTTGTCAGTTGCCAAGTATTCCTGTTCCAGATGTATTGTTTTTATAGTTGATGCTCCAAATGGTAGCTTACATTTGCAAAACATTAATGCTAAAATAATCAAAGGACAAACATGAAATACTGACCAAGGGAAAGAAAACATACCATGTGTTCTGCAGAAAGAAACCAGAAAACTTTACCTTTGGACCCTGCAATTGCAGGCTATTAGTACCTCATTGGGGGACCCTGCAATTGCAGGCTATTAATACCTCATTGGGGGTCTAAATTTCACTAAAGCAAGGTGACTCATTCACTTATTTGCCTTTGTTTTTCCCACTAAGTAAGTTAGGATAATAGTTGAGAAGAAAATATGAGGTGGCAGGTGAACACTGGTATTTCTTGTCTCATTTTTGTACCCACACGTGAGAGAAGTTTGGAAATGGAAAACCAGTTTTCCCAAAAGCATTTATTGAAGATACTCTCCTTTCCCCATTGTATGTTCTTGGCACCTTGGTCAAAGGTCTAATTGATCATAAATGCATGGACTTGTTTTTTGTCTATCTATTCTGCTCCATTGGTCTACATGTCTGTTTTTATGCCAGTACCATGCTCTTTTTTTTTTTTTTTTGCAGTACACGGACCTCTCACTGTAGTGGCCTCCCCCATTGCGGAGCACAGGCTCAGGACGCGCAGGCTCAGCGGTCATGGCTCACAGGCTCAGCTGTTCCATGGCATGTGGGATCCTTCCAGACTGGGGCACGAACCTGTGTCCCCCTCATCGGCAGGCAGACTCTCAACCACTGCACCACCAGGGAAGCCCTTCATGCTCTTTTGATTACTGAAGATTTTTAGTATATTTTGAAATCTACTAAAATTAGTGGTGTGATGTGTACAAATTTTTTGGGGGGGGTCAAGATCTCTTGGACTACTCACAGTCTTTTGTGGTTCCACCTGAATTTTAGGATTTTTTATTTTCTATTTCTGTGAAAAATATCATTGGAGTTTTGATAGGGATTGCTTGGAATCTTTAAATTGTGTGGTGTAATGTGCACTTTTAAAAAAATATTAATTCTTCCAATCCATGTGCATGGGATATCTTTCTACTTACTAGTGTCCTCTTCAATTTCTTTCATCAATATTTTATAGTTTTCAGTGTACAGATCTTTCACGTCTTTGAATAAATTTATTTCTAATTATCTTATTCTTTTTGATGTTATTTTAAATTGGATTGTTTTCTTAATTGCTTTTTTGGAAAGTTCATTTTTAGTGTATAAATATACAACTGATTTTTGTATATTGTTTTGTATCTTGCAACTTTGCTAAACTAGCTTATTAGTTCTAACAGTTTTTTGGTGGAGTCTTTAGAGTGCCCTGTATATAAGATCATGTCATCTCTAAACAGAGACAATTTTACTTTTTCCTTTTGATCTGGATGCCTTTTATTTATTTTTTCTTGTCTAATTGCTCTGGCTAGGACTTCAGGTACTACTCTGAGTAAAAGTGGGGACAGTGAGCATCATTGTTTTGTTTCTGATTTTAGAGAAAAAGCTTTTAGCTTTTTACCATTGAGTATGATTTTAGCTGGGGGTTTGTCATACATGGCCTTTAATATGTTGAGGTGTATCCTTCTACACCTAATTTGTTGAGAGTTTTTATCATGAAAGGATATTGAATTTTGTAAATGCTTTTTCTCTAACTACTAAGACGATCACAATATTTTTATCCTTCATTTTTTAATGTAATGTATCACATATATTGATTTGTGTATATTGAAACATCCTTGCATCTCAGGGATAAATCCCACTTGGTCATGGTGTATGATGCTTTTAAAGTGTTTTGAATTTCGTTTGCTAGTATTTTGTTAAGGATTTTTGCATCTAGATTAATCAGGACTATTGTTCTCAAATTTTCTTTCCTTGTAGTGTCCTTATCTGGTTTTGGTATGAAGATAATGCTGGCCTCATAAAGTCAGTTTGGAAGTGTTTCCTCCTCTTCAAATTATTGGAAGAGTTTGAGAAGGATTTTTGTTAATTCTTCTTTGAATGTTTGATTTAAGTCACCAGTGAAACCATCAGGCTTTGACTTTGGGAGCCTCATTGGGAGGTTTTTGATTAATGATTGAATCTCCTTACTAGTTATTAGTCTGTTCAATTTTTTTATTTCTTTATGATTCAATCTTGATAGATTGTATGTTTCAAAAAATCATCCTTTTCTCTAGATTGTCCAAATTGTTGGCATATAATTGCTAATAGTAGTCTCTTATGATATTTGTATTTCCGTGGTATCAGTCATAATATCTCCTCCTTTTTATAATTTTATTTATTTAAGATTTTTTCTCTTTTTTTCTTAGTCTAGCTAAAAATTTGTCAATTTTGCTTTACTTTTACCTTTTCAAAAAAAAAACCTCTTAGTTTCATTAATCATTTCTTTTGGTTTTCTAACCTCTATTTTAAAGAAATAGTACCTTTATCTCACTCCATACAGAAAATCAACTCAAAATGGAATAAAAACCTAATGTAAGTTCTGAAATTAAAAACTATTTGAAGAAAACATAAAAAAAAGTTTGACATTGCTCTGGCAAAGAATTTTGGATATAATCCCAAAAGCACAACAATAAAAGAAAAAATAAACAAATAAGATTGCATAATACCAAAAGACTTCTGCACAGCAAGGCAAACTCCAGGAGGGTGAATAGACAACTTATGAAATAGGAGAAAATACTTTCCAACCTTATATATGATAAGGGGTTAATATCCAAGATATATATGGAACTCAAATAGTTAAATAACAATAAAACAACAATTTAAAAATGAGTAAAAGATCTGAATAGACATTTCTCCAAAGAAGACATGCAAGTGGCCAACAAGTACATGGTGCTCAACATCATTAATCATCAGAGAAATGCAAACAAAAACACAATGAAATATCACCCCATACCTGTTAGAATGGCTATCACCAAAAAGACAAAGTTAATTGGAGTTGACAAGGATGTGGAGTAAAGGGAACTCATATACACTGTTGGTAAGTACAGAAATTGGTACAGCCATTATGGAAAACAGTATAGAGGGTCCTCAAAATATTAAAAATAGAACTACCACATAATACAGCAATCTACTTCTGGGTATATATTACAAAAATGAAACCATTATTTCAAAGAGACATCTGTACTCCCATGTTCATTGCAGTAGTATTCCCAACAGCCAAGATATGGAAACAGTGCAGGTGTCTGTTGATGGATAAATGGAATAAAAGAAATAGAATGGTTAAAGAATAGCTATATTACATTATAATTCCATTGTACTAAATATTTTATTATATATTTTTGAAATGGAATATTTTCCAATCTTGAGAAAGAAGGAAGCCCTGCCTTTTGTGACAATGTATATGAAGCTTGAGGACATTGTACTCAGTGAAAGACAAATATTATATGATCTCACATATGTGTGGAATCTAAAAACAAATAAACAAAATAACTCAACTTATAGAAGCAGAGAGTAGAATGGTTGTTACCAGGACCTAGGGGGTAGGTAGGAGAAATGGGGAGGTGTTGGTCAAAGGGTACAAAGTTACAGTTACCTAGGATGAATGTCTAGAGATCTAGAGTACAGGCATGATGATTATACTTAATAATGTTATGTCCAGTGAACACTGGAAATATGCTAAGAGAGTAGATTTCAAGTGCACTCGTCACATACAAAAATTGTAACTGTGTAAGGAAGTGATATGTTAATTACTTGACTGTAGCAATCATTTAACCATCTATATTTATATTATATCATTATGTTGTACACCTTGAATAAATACAATTAAAATATATATATAAATAAGTGGAAAAGAAGGTAGAGGTTTGTATGAGATTTCATACTACACATAATACACATATTCATTTGTATAAATCTGAAGACTAAGACATTTTTTGATAGCGTTAAAATTTGTACTTGCAAGTTATCATGTGATTAAATGATAACTGCAAGTCCATGTTTGAAAACAAAATCCATTCTTCAAATAGGATACGTAAGTACCAATACTTATATTTGAGCTTCACAAGGTTGAAAAGGAAGAGTAATTTCTGATTAGGATTTTATACAATTTGATTGACTCATAAAGCTGAAGAAAGAGGATGCCAAACTGTGCTAATATATACAGAAGCTGTCAATACCATGGAGGGAAGCATCAGTATCACCTGGAGCCAAGGTAATTTGGGGCTTATCACTGCATGAATATTGCTACCATGTACACATATATACATGATATATTTAATGGATGTGTGTGTGTGTGCATGTGTTTGTGTGTGGTGTGGCATGTACTTAAAATGTGCTTCATACTCTAATTACTTGTAGAATTGTTGAATTATAAGAGAGAAGGCCTAGAAAAAACTCTTACTGTTTGATGTTTGTATATGTGTTGTGCTGAAAAATTATTATTTTAAATTTGTGGTCAAAGGTGTATCAAATATGTTATAGGAACAGCATATTTCAAAAAGTATGAAAAATTTATCGTGTCCTCACAAAATTAACATGACATTCCTATAGGTAAAGGTTTGAACTAAAAAAGTGCTGAATTTCTATAGATTTATATGACTTGAAATCATATTTCTTAAGTATTGTTCTTCCTTATGAATCTTTCCTAATTTTTTAAGTTGTACTTGATCCCAAGTATGTCAAATTCCAATCTGATTTATCCACTGAGGCAACAGTAATGCATCTTTTAAAAGAACATAGAAGCCTAGGCTTCAATCAGGAAACCTCCTTGATAAATCCTTCATGTAGACATATTTTATTTATATGATTTTCAGCAGTTGAGAGAGTATTAGCACTTACAAAAAAATCCAGATGTTAATTCTGTTTTCATGTCTTTTGTGCAGTAGAAAACACACTCCTGTAGAGGGGCTTCTCTTAATAATGATTTAAAATTTGGAGCCTTTCCAAAAGAGATCAATTCAGGCCAGGTATTCCTGTCTTCAACAAGAGCAGTGAGATGCTGCAGTGTTTAAGAGGTTGGACTCTGGGACCAGATTGCCTGGGTTTAAATCCTGAACACTTATTAGCTTTGTAATTTGGGTGACTTATGTAACCTCTCTGTGTCTTATTTTCCTCATCTGTAAAATAAAAACGATAATACTTCTCACCTACGCTGGTTGTTATGAGGATTAAATAAATATTAAATGTAAATACCTAGACCAGTTTCTGGCAAACTGTATTATAACTATGTCAAATGAATGTAAAAATTAATTTCAGAGTGCTCCACTCCCAGGCCACTTCTCCCTCATGGACCAATCAAGCATTTATTGAGTGCCTTCTATATGCTAGATTCCATGTTAGGCAAACCAGATTTACCTGCCTACAGATGAGCAGGAGTCTTATACTCAGGAATGCTGTTACAATCACATCCTAAAATGTGATACAAAAAGAGAAAAGTTAAAAAAATACAGTGGATTAAAAACTAAGGAAATCTGGATAAATTGTAGGCTTCATTTGGTTAAGTGATTTATTTAGTTAGTAATAATTTGTCAGTATTGATTCATTAGTTTTGACAATGTGGATATACTAATTTAAGATTTTAATAGAAGAGGAAACTTGGTGTGTGGTATGTGAGCACTCCCTTTACTCTTTTCACAATTTTTCTGTAAATCTGAAACTTTTATAATTTAAAAGTTTATTTTAAAAAACTGCCCCTTTCTGCTCCAAAGTCATGGTTATGAAAAGTATCTCAACTTCCGGGGACCTCGGAATGGCCAAAATCCCAAAGAAGCAAACAATCACTTCTTGTTCTAGGACTTTTCAAGTGGAACAGAATGGTCCAAACAAGACCATTTTAACATTCTCCTCTGAATTTTTAATGGAAATGTAAATAAAACTAGATATTCAGTATTGTTTTAAAATTTTAAGAGCTGACATTCACTGAGGTCTTATTATATGGTTGCCTGTGTTAAACTCTTTCCATGGATTAGCTCTTGGGAGCTGTTCAAAAACCTGTGTGGTAGATACTATTTTTGCCACTATATGAGAAAACCATTTGCAATTGTGCCGCTGATGTTCTTGCCTTTGGGATGGTCCAGATTTAATTCAATGCTGTACATGTAGAGCTCTTCCTGCTTTCCTTGAACTGAATGCCCCAGTTCAGATGACTAGATGACTATTCAACGATGTGCCTTCACTATGCTTCCTGGCATCAATTGTGTGATACTGTAACATTGCAGTGTCCCATGTGGGATGCTACACCTACAATGGAGAATAAGCACAGGCTTGTTCGTAAAAGAAAGAGTGCACAATGCCACATGCATTGCCCACATACAACTAAGACATCTATCTAATGCCTGGGAGTACACAAACAAACAGCAAGGTAGGATCTACTTATTTAGTGGATTCTGAAATTTTAAAAGTGAACTAGAGGCAAATCTCTCTGCCAGTTGTTTTTATGAATCAGTTTTATAGTCAATCTTAGTTGGGTCTTCAGAAAACACTAAAGAGAAACGGCTACATTTAATGAAATCATAGATGTGTTAGAAGCAGGGCAATAGCACAGGGCCTCATGTTCATAAAGAGCTTACACTCGACCTAATGTTCTACTGTCACCATCTTGAAATTCTTAATATTTTTTTGAATCAGGGTTTCTGCCTTGTCATTTTGCACTTGGCCCCACAAGTTATGTAGCCTGTCCTGTTCATAAGTTTTATGTATTCTTTTCTCAAATGAAATCTCAGGTGCTGTTTTTGAAATCAAGTCCCTGAGTGTAGCCTCACAACTTTACACTTGCTAAGTTTTCCTTAGGAAGACACAGTCATTCTTAGGAAGGTCGGTTTACCCCAATACCTTACATAAAATGTTCCAATTCAAGTGGGTTAAGTAAAAAATTTTGCTCTAATCTTTCTCTGTATTGCCTGCCTTCAAACCCTGAACTTAATGCCCTGGACAAGCAGAAGCTTTGGATCTGCAGTGAGATTTTAATCATAGATACAGACACTGTCAAACAAACCAAGAGAAAGTTATCAATGCTTTGCTATAGTACTACTAACCTAGTCTAGAGATTGAATACCCAAACAGTTGGCCTACAATCACAGTGCATAATTCTGGAACTGAAAGCCTTGCAAGAGAAAGGCTATTAGAAAATCATGTGGTAGAAACATTTTAAGGCCATTTATCTACAACTGGCTCACTGGAGCCAGGCAATCTCTGATCGCCAAATTTGAAAACAGATGAAAAGAAAATCCCCTTTATTTAAGAGATACTATACACTCCAAGGGAGCTTGATGTTAGTAGTTTTGAATTAAATCAGGCAAAATTTTCATCATGCCAATGAAAATTTTATTTTTTCCTCTTTTTGTTTCCTACTGAAAACCTAAAACCCTTAACTTAAAGAGTTATTTTCCCCAGTCTGTTTGTAGCTCCTAATCATTAAGCCCTGAAAAAGAGAAATCTACTGAGAAACACACTAGAGAGAAACATCTTCTTTAAATATGAGTATTTTTTGAATGCTGTTGGTAATTCATAGCACCTAAAGAACTCATACTTTTGGAACTACCTGCTAAATCAGGGAAATTAGGAGTAGGGTTGAAATCCCCATTTTAAACTGGACCACAGGATAAATATTTTTCAGCTCCTAACTTTATAGAAAGCTTTAATTACTCTCCGTTTCTTCAAATATCTCTACTGCCTTCTTGGGTCTTCTCTCCTCCTTGCTAATGTGTCCTTTTGAGGTCCCTGCCTCCACATTGGAAGTCCATGGCCCAGGCCTTGCTACGGTAGCTGAAGGTCTCTAATGAGGGTGGCACTGACCTTCCAGCTTCTTCGGAGATTGCCTCGGCCACATGGTTGCCCCAGAGCATCCTGGCAGGGGTATCTTCTCACCTCTGTCAACCTCTTTTGTTGAGTTCAAAACCTTATTATAATTAGAGTAGAAAAGCCTCACTGGGTTGTTTAGATGTTATCTCTGCCACAGAGAAATTTTCTACAACTTAGCCTGGACAATTTTTTTTCTAAACTAAAGTTAATTGATGGAGAATCTGCTGGTATTCTAGAGAAAATTATGGGACACTGTCAAAAGATTTTCTTTGGGATTACAATGGAGTAATTAAAAATTATCTCTCTTCTCTTTTTCCCTATCTCTATTTACAGTAATCCCACCTATATGAGATTTTTTTTAAAGTACCAACACAGAATGAACACCAATTTATTTCATTAGTAAAAAATATACCATTCCATTTGCTATATGTATCAATTTGTGTGTTGAACTCAGCTTTTACTTCTGGTTTAAACTGCCACATTCACTCCCGGACAGAGAATCTTCTGGGCCGGTCTTTACAAGTAGATGGCCATTGATTAGATCACAGGTCTGAAGAGGAGGCTCATTAATAAACTGGAAAAATGGCCCAGGATATGAGTTCTTCCCTAGAGGTGATGAGCAATGTCAATCAGATTTGTTTTCTTGAAAGGTTGAATTAAAAAAATGCAAAAGGAAACAGATTTGGGGGTAGCTGGGAGGTCCCTATGTAGAACTAGGGCTGGTGGCCAGGAGAGACAAAAGAATGGACAATTGAGGGAAGAATATCAGACACGCAAATGACCCTGAGAGACCAGAGGACAGCAGTAGCTCTCATCTTTCCAATTACGTTGCGTAGCAGGCCCATCAGCTCTTTATGTTCCTCCATTTACTAAAACCTCTACAGAAACAATGTAGAAGAACCTCTTGTAATACTCTACCCCTCTTATGTGAGCTTGCCCAAGTGAACTTCTATTTTTAAAATATTTGATTATTTAACTGGACACTAAGAAACATGATGGAAGTGGAAGCCCTGTCCACATTTCCTCCTGAGAAATACAGAAGGAAAATAGAGAGAAACCTATTGATTTCCTACTGGGAACATGCTATGCATACTACCATCACCAAATTTAATTTCCATACAACCTCAGAAAGTAGGTGTAATTAAACCCATGTTAGAGCTAAGAAAACTGAGACCAGGAATGTCAAATAATTTGTCCAAAGTAATTGGGAGTCTAAGATTTAAACAAAAATTTTTCCAGTTCCAAATCCCATAGTCTTTTCAATAGTAACAACAAGGGCAATGCAAAAGAAAGTAAGGGAGGGAGGAAGGAAGAAAAGAAGGAAGGAAGGGAGAGAAAGTAGCACTTTAACGAGTCTCTACTACCTGCTGGGCACTTTTATATGTCACTTCATTCAGTCTTCACAACAATGAAAAGCAGAACTGATATTTGTATATATGTATATATTTATACACAAGAAAACTGAAGCTTAGAAAAGTCACCAAAATCACACAGCAAGGAGTGGAACCAGGATTTATACTGAGTCAAATTGACTCCAATACATCACCTTCCACTAACCTTTAATTTTTTTTCCTGGAGAACCACATACACCAGAGCAATTCTAGCTGATAATTAGGTAGAAAATCAAGGAGAGCATAGATATGAAGATCCAGATTCAAAAGGGGGATTTTGATTCAAGAATTTGCATTAAGTCCTATCTGATTCTTTGTCCTAATATCTCAATAATGATTGATAATGATATACATAATGATATATATGTATGTGTGCCCAGCTATGTTATGATATAGATGTAATTACATATAAAATATAAGTTTGGATGGAGTCATTAGAAGACAAACAATTTCAACACATTTATGGAATCTGAAAACACTGAAAAGCTTTGATCAGGAAATGATGGAGGAAGCCATGAGTGACGCCCAGAGGGGACTGAAGCAGACAAGGAACCAGTCTACCTAGCAGAACCCCCAAGGTGCTTCAATACAGAGACAACAGGCACAGCAGAGACTAATGTAAAATTTGCTTAGTACTTCTACATGACATGGTATATTTTCCTAAGTTTTCTGTAAAATGGGCATGTTTGAAAGTATATGTTTAACCAAATATTTATTTGAGGGTAGCTAGGTCTATTTCCACTCACTAATAAAAGTTATAATGACCAAATTGACAAGGATTGGATGTTTTCTACATGCCTAACGCTTTAAGCACTTAATTTACTCTTGCTACAAGCCACTAACTTGTTGGTATTATCCCTATTTTTTAGAAGTGAAAACTGAGGTTTGTGGGGGTCAGGGAAACAAAAGCATGTACCTATTATGAGCAGTCAAGATTCCAGCATTATCAAATCAGACTCCCAATCCCTTTCCACTATTCCTTTACTATTTTCAGTGCTACTAAGCACTGACCATATGATGAAAGTTTCCACCTCCTAATGTTCAACCTAGAAACTACACAATGAAATGAGGAGTCAGTTTGGTAGTTTTTCATTTCAAGGTTTATATTAAGATTGAAAGCCATAGCACTGTTCTACAGTAACTAAGTAAATAAGTAAATAAAATTGTGTGTGTGTGTGTGTGTGTGTGTGTGTGTAAACCGCCTCCCCCCCAAAAAAATTCAGCTGTTGGAACAGTACTTGGCACACAATAGGGACATCATATTTGCTGAGTGAATGTATGAACAAGTCAGAGAACTCTTGATTGAATCTTTTCTTTCTTTTCTTTAACTTGCATATTCAGCATAATCAGGCAGACTTTGAGCCAATTATTAATGTTGGAAATGGAAATTCGTTCAAGAGAACAATGCTTTTGAAAACAAAGAACCAAGTCACTTTGGTGTGTAGTGGCACAGCCTTCTGTCCCTCTGCAGCCAGTTTATTACTGAGCTTACTGATTAGCTAATCAGTAATTAATTTAATTATTAATACTATTTACATATTTGGATTATTGCAGCTATTAAGCAGCTCTGCTATCCTCCTGCTTCCTTTGCACTTTAAAGTAAGAGGGTTAAGAAGTGAGAAGATAAGTGGCAAATTAATCTATGAGATGCATAAGGCAAACCAACCAGAAGGACATGTAATGAGAGATTGCACATAAAGGGTGAAAGGAATTACAAGGAAGTGAGTGAAAGATGGGCTACCTCTCTGTAAGCAACTTCTGAACTTTGAGGTAGAGGCTATGTATAAATGCACATCTATACACAATTTATAACAAAGCATGGGAGCTTGGAAACCTGATCATACATTAAGTGAGTGCAGCTGCTGAAGGGAACCCACATGTCCCCATAATTCCCATGGTAGCTGCTGGCAGTAGGGGAGGAGTGGCAAAAGAATTTTTAGCATCTTTCATCTCAATGAGTGTTGTTTAACTTGAAATTCGACTGAAAATTCTGCACTTACACTAAAAATTAACATGCACTCTCCAGAAAGAACAAAAAAGGTATAAATTATGTCTGACTGAACAAACACAACTCCACTGTTGAACAGATAGTCAATGGAGAGGGCAGGGAAAGGCAATGGAGCAGGGTAATGTGTAATCTCACCAGTCAATGGACTGTGGGCAGGCCCGGATGGCCTGGCACTGGAGGTGTCAGGGAGATAAATAGCAGAGTGTCCTCCTCAAAAATATGATTAATACCCTCCTCGGTCCACTGCTGAAGATGTAGTGGGTGCAGCTGGTCTGGACAGCAGTTGCATAGAGGGAACATCCAGGACGATCGCAACGGAGCAGAGAGGGCAAAGAGGAGGACAAATAGCCACCAGAGTGGGAGTGCTGAGGCCTGACAGCAGGGAGGGGTCTGAACTGGCTGGAGGTCTTCTTAACCTGCAGCTTAAGTAATACTTAAGGCCTTCTAGACACGTGGATCTAAGCCCCAATGGCTGTGATCTCGAGGAGAAAAGACAAGCCGAAGCTGAATCTTTGAGGACATTTTTTGTCTTTCCTCAAACAGTGAGAAATCTTGAAGAACTGTGGTACTTATGGTATAATGAGTGTGTGAGTAACACACTCCCTTCAGAAATTTTTAATTCTCACAGTTCAGTATGAAGTAATGGGGTTAATTTCTTCTTCTTCAGATGGGAAGGCTGAGGGCCAGAGAATTTAATTGACTTTCTCAAAGTTACATAGTTAACAGATGGCACAAGGGTCCAGGACTCACAAACTTCCTTTCTCCTCACCAAACTAAACTGACTCCCCAGAAATTAAAAAAGAAAACTTTTGATAGGTTATTCATCTTTGGCTATTTGCTCTAGTTTCCACTCAATATATCAACAAAAGATTCTCAAGCATTCACAGCTATAATATTGCTACTTACAGACCTGCACACACACACACACACACACACACACACACACACACACAGAATGATTACCCAGAGTGAAAAGCACATTGTTATGTTCTAATATCTCTTATTTCACTGGTGGAAGACAGGGGAACTTTCTGTCCTTGGGCAAATATAACTCTTACATTTTCTTTATTAGATGATTCCTTCCCTCATGGTCAAGATATTGCAATGTTCATAAGGCCACCAAAAAGTCTTTTTAGCATACTATAGCATTGTAATATTGTTAGAAAAAAAGAATAATTAAGGAAGGGCTATCTAAACCTAGAGTTGTTGGTTTACTGAATATTGATTTTAGACATTAGGAAAGGAAAGGAGGCTTTTATAAAACTTGTAGGATGGAAGGAAATAACCTGGCTATAGGTAGAATCATCCAGGTAGCACCCAGCCACCTAAATAGCAAGGAGGTTCCTATTGTCCACAGGCACAGACGTTTAGAGTGAAGGTGTTTATTGACACAATCAAGGGGATTGTGCCAAAGCCACCTAATTTGGCCATAGTAGAGCTCTCCGTACTTTCCCCAACTAAAGTTGGTTTTGGGGTACCTTCTCCCATTATCTTCTAAAGCTTGGCCAAATCATGAAAAGAAGTCAGTGTTGACATGAATCTAAAGCCACTACTCCACTCAGGGAGCTGAGAGATGCTTACTAAAGGTAAAAACAATGGCTAAAATTCCACATCCTTTTCTTATCTTGGACTCAGTCAGATATATCTGTATACAGTAAATAGCCAAATATATAGCTATATACAGTAGGGAGTCATTATGCCAGCCTTAAATTATTTTTAGGCTTTACATTTTGAATCTCAATCTTCTTGTTGGATTTTATATCAGTTATTTCTTCATGCTTACAAAACATATTTTTTGACTCTCTATCCTAAGTCACAATCTTTAAATATTATCAGTCTTTATCTATTGCTATGTATATGGAGAGAAACAGACATAAAGTAATATATATATATATATACATATATATTTATACATATTTGTGTAATACAATTATATCCACTTAATATTTTCTGACAAATAAATAGATAGATAAATAAGTTTCATTGTCAAATTAGTTTCAGAAGTATTGTGAACCCTACTGCCTTCTTGAAAATTCACAAGGATCTGAAAACTCCTGTCATAAACAAATTTATTTAACTTTGTTTAACTTGGCATTTATAGCAGGCATTTGAGTTTGTTTTTAATTTATGCTTCTAGAAGACCCACAGAATAGCATTTTATAGACCATTGCTTAGGAAACACGCCTTATATTATTGGGTCTAGTTTCAACTTATGGCAGGTATAATACAGTATAGGAGACACACTTGAATTTAATTTTCATAATTACTAACCTTTTAGATTATTGCATCAACAAAACATTTTATTTATAGAAGTGTGAGATAAATTGTGTCCTCTAACATCTTTTGCTTTTTTTTTTTTTTTTTTTTTGGAACTCCCCTGAAATAAATGTGTTTCTAGTCAGTTGGTTCCTTTCAAAAAAGTCCAAAATGTTTGAGGCACTTTAATTAAACGGTAAGTCAACTTAGTTTCTAGGCATTGAGGCTTTATGAGTTCCATATATGCACATGCACATCACACACATATAGACAATATTTGTTTAACATGATCACTTTTGGGCATGTAGGGAGAATTTATTTGTTACAATACAATATTTCATATGAGAAGATTATGGAAAAATTATCAATATTGTTCAGTGAGTCATTAACCAAGTGATCATTTAGCCTGGGCATTTATTTTATATGTGTCCTAACAGACTAGAAGTGACAAACTCACAGTTACACAGCTGATGAGCGAAACAACTTTGGCTTAAACCCTTACTTTGATGTCTAAAGATACCTCAGCTTCTCACCTTATCTTTAGGCACCAAGAACATAAGGTGTCCACACTGGTTCCTGAAGCTTCTCAAGACATATTTCTAAAGACAATTCTCCATTTGCTTTGATGTGTTCTTATGACCCAGAGGTACTGGTTGAAAAGTCAAATCTTAAATCAATCAGTAGTGTTTGGAATGGAACAAGGTGGAGATGGTTCCCAAAGACAAATACAAAGTTGACATTTTTCCATAATTTTTACCCTAATTAAATGAAGTGGAAAAGACTGACTATTATTTGAGTTATTAAATCAGAAACAGAAATAAATACTTTAAGGCCAGTTAATAAAAAAGGGACCCATTATTTGACTTTTAAAAATAATTTTCTCGATCCTCTGTCTAAATAACCCACATGTATTGAAGTGGCTTTCAGTATGGTTTTAATATTATATTTTTAGGACTCTGGGAGGGGTTCAGTATTTGGAGGCATCACCATTATGTTAAAGAGATATTTTATTCTATATTGGAGATGAAGAAAACAAAGAAAATCTGACATCATTCCTGCACTTTCTTCTCCTGAATACATAGTCTCTCTTTAAGTAAAACACTAAATAAATTCACAGACTCAGGACCCACGTAAAAACTAGATGCTTTCAAAGGCCCTGGTTAATGAAGAATCTTTTAAATGTCACATCTACAGTGCAAATTAACCAATATTGCATAGCAAAATCTGGTCAATGGTTTATGACAAAAAAATTAATGCTTTCTGTCAAGAATAAGGGTTAAGTTTGATATTAATCATAAAATGACCTTTAATTGCCAAACAAAAGCACTTTGTTATTTCACTACAATCCTGAACTCACCCTGAGCATTGAAAAAAAGTCATAATTTGCTTAGTATAAATATATTAAAGTATTAAGCCCACTCTGCTACTCAATTAGTAAACATGTCAAGGGGTGGGTGAGTTATTCATGGTTCAGAGGGCCAGCCCCTTTTCACAGGGAACTTTTTTCACTCTAATGAAATGATGGATAATCTGGAAGTAGGTGCTTTAAGAAGATATTAATCATTCTCTGTGGTGATGTTAATCATGCATCCCATCATCTCCAGATGCTGTGGATCACCTTCCTTGGAGACAAAGGGCGCCTAAGCCAGGAGAGTCCTTTTGATCACTTTTCTACAGAGACCCTCACATGCAACTGACTTTAAAGATAGCTTTAGATTTCAGGCCATCCTTAAGATAAAATGGCAACTGCAGCACAAAACTCCACCAACTGATTTCTGAGAAACATGGGCTGGGGTTTCTCTCCAGTCCTAATTATTTACATTTTCTCATTGCTCATATGAAAGTAGGAAAGTACTTACCTGTAGGAGAAGATAGAAGTCCATCAAGTAAAAGCTCTAAATGTATGTCCTGACAAACTGCTTTTACAGTCTAGGCTTCTAATCTTACAAAATGTTAGCATTCCTCACATCAGATTCATCTCTTAAAATTTCTCTGATGTCTCCTTGAGTAATGAAACACCGAGCCTCCAGAGAGACTTCTGGCCAATTAAACATAGCTATGGCCAGTGTTTTTCAAAGGGAAAAAAATGTTGAGGAAAATCTGAGGGCACATCTTATGCAGCTAAAATAGGTCCCATCACAGACTAATTTTGAATGCTTCATAGACCCCAGTGCCTGAAGAAGAAACCTGGAAGGGTTCCTAAAGCTAAGAGGCTGTTCCATGTAAATTGCTTCAGAAAGATATAACCAAGAGGAAAAACTGAAGCTCCTATCATCATGCAAAAGTATTAAGGACTCTAGGGATTGGATAATATCTTCATGTAAGGGAGGCACCATTCTCTAAAATATGCATGTGCAGTGCAATGTCTACAAATGGACATGAAGGTTACTAACAAGGTTATGTGATCTCCTTTTTTTGGGTACAAATCTACTTAGAGACAAGCACTCTCCAGATGTTGGCTAATAATACTCAGATCAAACTGCTAAATGTTTTATATTCACATGTGAGGACAAAAGAGCTAGAAACTCACTCCTGGTCTTCTAGAGAAAACTAGTTATTTTGCTCTTCACCCAAATTTAGCTCTCTATTCACCCTCCCAGCTGTAGTCTTTCAAATTGATTGATGTATCTCAATAGTCCACCAAATTAGAAAAACATGTCCATGTAGGTGCATTTGTCATTTGCCTGATGATTTGTTTATTTATTGGGCTTCCGAACTCCAAATACCTTCGCTGCCATTTTACCTCACTTCCCCTTCTTCTCTGCTCCTGTCTAGTCCACACTTAAATTCCGTTATCTCCCACAGCAGATTCATCTCAGACCTTTAAATTTAAATAGCTAATTGAATGATAAGAGATGTATGTCATTTCTCATAACCTCACTTCCACTGAATTTTCTCTTTGGCCTCAGTATTTTTACCCTTGTAAAATATCTCTGTTGGGTCCACATAGCTGGTCAGAATCCTGTACCTCTGTCCATCCCTCCCTTGATGTCCAATGCAGCTAGCCAAACTTCAAGCAGGGCGTGTTCTTAAAATATGCCTTTATGTACTTTTCCTGGCCTGTACTGGGTTATTAAGCAAATCATCCACTCTGCAGCTTGGAACCCTCTAAACATATGGTCTCGGATGTCAACTGGTCTCACTAATATTCACACTTCTTGGTCAACTCCAAGTTCTAGCACAAAGTTCTCCAATTCTCTGAAACATTGTCCTTGATTTCATTCCCCCTTTTCTCAGCCTCTTTATTGAAAAGAGAAAGGCTCTCAAAAAAATTCTCAATATTGTACTGCCATCGTGCACCAACAAATTTGTCCTTTGCCATGTCCTTCCCCTTTTTCTTCTCAAATGATGAAGTGTTTTTCCCTCCGTTAAAAATTCACTTATTTGAGCTCTTGATTTTATTCTCTGCTTTTTATTCTGCAACTGCCCTCCTGTACTCAAGCTCTTTTGCTCCAGAATCTTTAATTTATCTCAGACTATAAATAATTTCATGGCTCTCCTTCTCTAAAATAAAAATGCTTAATTTATGTCAAGTCCTCTCAATGTCTCTCTCTTTCAATTACCATATAAAATTCTTGAAAAAAGAGTCTATACTACTGGAGTCTTTATTGCTTCACCATTTGGCATTTGACCTCACTGCTATATTGAAATTTTCATTCCTAAGGCCATCAGCGACTTCCTAATAAATATTGAAAGCTTACTGTGTGCCTGGCATTGATCTAGGCGCTTGGGATACAGCAATGAACAAAACATTTAGGAAGTGACTAATATTGCAACTCTTTTGTATCTTATGTTATGGTATTGTCAACTGTAATGAATATTTTAATAAACTTTCTAGACCTCTTGAGTTTCTCCTTGTACTATTTGCATCACTTTTACAAAACATTTCTCCATTCCATCCTTGGTATTAACCTGAAACATTAGTACTCTCTAGAGTTCTTTATTACACTGTTTTTCATACCCATGCATTTATCCAGTTAACTTTATCCACTTTCAAATATTCAATTACCATCTATATGCTGATTTCTTCCAAGTCTATCACTGTAGTCTAAATTCTTCCCCTCACCGTCCTCAGACCTATGCATCTCCCTGCTTCTATTTCTTCATTAGATAGACTTCATCTTCAGCGTTTCCTAAACTTAACATGCCACTTTCTCAAAATCAGCTCTTCTTTCTTTCCCTAACTTAATTATGGGACATCAACAGCTACTATCATTCAAGCTAAAACCTGAGGGCTCATCTTTGATTTTTCTCTTTGCTTCTCTGTCTACCTAATAAAATAACTAGTCCTCAAATATTTATTTTCTGAATATTTTTCACCTGAATTGTAATTCCACAATCATCTACTCTACTTTACACCCTCATTTCTCTTATGAATGATTGTAACTACTTCCTGTTCTACACATCATGTTAGCCATTCACTTAGCATAAATGATTTTACTATGTCAAGTCACTGTTTAGAAGTTATTGAATAATGAATAAACCAAAGTCTTCAATATGACATAAAATATGCTTCATAATACTGTTTCTATCAACCTTGCCAGCATTATCTTTTACCACTGCATGACTCACTTCCTATATTTCATCACAGAAAGCAACTTATTTTATTCTGTGCATACACATGATACTTTTGTCTTTCACCTTTATAGTTTTGCTTACTCTTTCCTATCTCCCTCTGTGCTATGGAGATAAACAGGAGAAAGTGTTTCTTCTTTAGTAGGTGTGGGAAAGAATCATACAGTAGGTGTATTTGAGCAAAATCTTGAAGGATCAGTAAAAGTTGGCCAGACAAAAATTAGCAAAAATGTATTCTGGAAAATGCTACATGTAAAAATACAGAAAAGAGAAATACGAGAAAATCAGAAAACCAGAAGTTGTTCAGAAAGGCTTATATGGATATGCAGGGTGTCTTTTAAGGGAGTTATGGGAGATATAAGCTAGATCTTTCTCTTTCTCTGAAAAGTTAGTAACTTCAAAAAAGTTGGTGTCAGAGTGGAGGAATAAATTAGGAGTTTGGGTTTAAGAGATACACACTACTGTATATAAAATAGATAAATAACAAGGACCTAGTGTATAGCGTAGGGGACTATATTCAATATCTTATTATAACCTATAATGGAAAATAATTTGAAAAAGAATACACACACACATATAATACTGAATCACTTTGCTATACACCAGATACTCACACAACATTGTAAACCAATTATACTTCAATACAAAATAAAAAAAATTACAAAAATTTGTTTCAGATGGTGCTGGTGGGCACACTATTTCCCAAGGTTAATCCTCTCCTCGAAACTACTCAGGCATTATTAGTGTTGGGACACTCTGGTGAACTAACTGTAACTACCTAGGCATCCTCCCTTATTCTTCCTGCCTGAAACATCCATTCTTGAACAATGCATCTCCCCAGGGGGTATAATGATGACATTACTGAAGGCTTAATCGTAGCCTTGTCCTTGTGTGACAGGGCCATGTTCAGGACCAAAACTATCCCGGGTGGGGCCACTTGGACTCATGCAGTTATTTAAAAGCAAGGGCTGGGATCCACCCTTAGCTAACTGTTTCTTTAGATGACCCCTACATGTAGCACAAGCATTGGCTGTTCTCACTTTACATCCTGGGTAAACACTTTTGTTATATGTCCTTCCCCAGGTTAGGTCTTTCCCAAGAAATCACTGAACTAACACAACCAGTACATTTTCCTAAAGTTGAGAGTGTCCAGCGGCAGTGGACCTCCAATCACAACTCCTTCAAAGTCTTCTCACCAGAAAGAGCATACATCTCCTTATTCTTTCAAGTCACCATCAGTAACTGTTAGAAACACAAAAACACACCTGTCACAAGGGTAAATATTAATTTTTGGATCCACTTTAAATACATAAGGAGAAAAATAATTCCAAAGGGTCTCACAATTTGCAAAGCTACCTCACTCACAATGGAGTTAACACTTCTGTTCTTTACTTGAGCCACTGTATTTTCATGACATAAAGATGCTATTGACTATCAGCACACCATCAATTAAAAGCAGCAAATAAATACTACCACAATAAACACCGCTTTATCATTAAATGCTTGCATTTATTGAAATTAAAAAAATTTATTTAAAATATAAAATAACAAAAAAAAGTCTTAGCTTAGAATTGTATTTTTTTTATACACAGGCTGAAAATTAAGTAAAATACTCATTATCAGCTTAGCAAAAGTTCTAACTCTTATGTTTCCCTCTAATGGCTTGGTCTAAAAACACACCATATTTTTCAGACATTACTTTTCAGAGTGGAAGTTGGAATGTCTATCAAAATCATGTTAATTCTAGCATTTTTAAAAATTCATTTGACACTGAGCTTTGTATCATTGGCAGTAATTGACAGGAATATTAGAATCCCAGACACAATACAGGGTCATGCTCTCCAATAACTCAATTTTCTCCTGCTATAATCAATTATGTTAGTGTTTTTAGGTCAAGATAAGTCAGTGGAAATAATTATTTTTCCCACGAATATTCATCAAAATAACAGCTACCCCAACAAATATGTGTAATACTGAGGATATGGAAAATAGTGTTTTCTGAAATAGTAAATATAAGTTAAAAAAAAAAGACAAATTTACAGTTTGTGTTGGTCTTTATATGTCAAGTAGATAAGAAAAATGCTTACTGGTTGAGTAGAATTCATTGTAGCACAACTCATTACCCTAAAGATTTCGATAGGTCACAGGTCAAAGGAAGTTCTCCAAAATGCCTTAAACAAACATGTTCCTTAAAATATTCACATAATTTGCTTAAAACTGGTGATGCCTCTGCTCCCTCATACCAATGCTAAAACAATTTTCTATTTAAAATTTTTTTCTTAGTATATTAAGAAATAGGTTTACCTTGTATCACCATTGAATAATAGAAGTGTCATCTAATGATACCCTCTGAGGCCAAATTTTCAACAACAAATTGCAGGATGCTGAAGGATCCCCAGGTCTATTGTGAAGCACAATGGCCTTGCCAAAGGACACTAGCCACTAAATGGGACCACTTTTGCAGCACAAGGAAAATAGCCTGAAGCAACAATTGCCCTTTTTTTTTTTTTTTTTTACATATTTCTGGAAATAAAAATAAAAACACTTTAGTTGCTTAACTGGTGATAACATACTTCCTTTTGCCCCACTTCTTCTTATAAACTCCCAACTCAATCTGTTTAAGCCCAATGCTTTTCTTGACATTACCACGTCCTGAAAACCATTAGTGTAATTTTCACTTGCCATGACTACTTACATCCAAGGATTACTTACAAATTCAAACTGTAATTAGAAGATGAACTAGACTGAGAGGCTTTGATTATTCCTTTGCCTTTGTATTTGAATAATGTACTGTTAAAGGTGTCTGCATTCATTGCACAGAGACCTGCTGATAGAGCTTGGCAAGTAAATGAAAGGTAACATGGCATGGCATGGTGAAAAGAGGTAGACCTTGAAGTGAGGCTGGCTTAGACTTAAAGTTTACTCCATCACTTGCTATGTGGATGAGCTTAGGTCAGTTACATGGTCACTGTGACACTCACTTTCTTCACTGGTAAAACAGAGATAATTATGCTTGTAAACGACTCTTTTATTCCTGTCCTGAGGTGTCTGCTCAATAATTTATAGCTGTTGCATTCTTACAGAAATATACAGCTCTCTGAGGAGCAGGAGATGGGGATAAATATTGGTTATATTCTACTCTCTTCCATCAGGTCACACCTAGAGTTTTTTTGTTCATTTTTAGGGCCCACTCTTTTTTTTTTTTTTTTTTTTTGCGTTACGCGGGCCTCTCACTGTTGTGGCCTCTCCCGTTGCGGAGCACAGGCTCCGGACGCGCAGGCTCAGCGGCCATGGCTCACGAGCCCAGCCACTCCGCGGCATGTGGGATCTTCCCAGACCGGGGCACGAACCCGTGTCCCCTGCATCGGCAGGCAGACTCTCAACCACTGCGCCGTGTCCCCTGCATCGGCAGGCGGACTCTCAACCACTGCGCCACCAGGGAAGCCCAGGGCCCACTCTTTAAGGAAAATGACTTTGATGGATGAACAAATGCATGAGAAGCAAGTAGGAAATCTAAATTATGTCTTGTGAACAACAACATGGAGGAGAGAATATGTCCAAGAGATAAGCAGGTTTGAAAAATAACTACAGATCTATAATGCATGAGAAAATTTAGAACTATTCATGTGATCCCAGAGAGCAGGACTGAGACTGGGGTGGAGAAACTACACAGGCAGATTTAGCTCAATATAAGGGAGAACAGAGTCAAATTCCAACCACTGAACTAGGGTACATCTGTTCTAATAGAGGCTAGCTAACTATTTGTTCAGGACACTAGACAGATAGTGGCTTAAATAATAGTAAATTAAATTGGATTATTTGATAACTAAGGTGCTGCCTGATCCTAAGAATCTGTTTTAATACCACAAGCATTATTATGTAACTTAAAATGATGACTGTGTTTTCACATCAAGAAATAGAGTTCTACCAAGTGCAAAGAGATAGTAGCCACAAGACATTATCATCTCATTCTCGAGTTACCCCAAGGTCCATTTGTCACCTAACACTCGTTCTTCCATCACCAAATCAGTCTAGGCTCACATAATCTTGTTCCAATCTACTTTCCCAGTCTCATATTCTGCTTCCTACTCACAGGCATTCCTGGGTGTAACCACATCAGGCCACTTGTCCGTATAAAAAGGGACCATATCTTCTCTATTCTCCATACCTCTATCCATGCAACCTGGGCCTGCAAAACTTCCTCTCCTCCATTGGTCTTCAGAATCTCTCTTCTTCTCAAACCCTAGCAGTGCTTTTAGGAACATGGTTGTTTCTTTGGCAATATCAAGAGACCCTGAAGGCCAGCACCATGTCTCACGCCTGCTAATATCTCAAAGGACTGTATATAAGGTCTTTTGATAATTACACAGTGTTGATTTATCCCAAGCATTTTTATTCAAAATAAATAAAAAATTTAAAAATCATTGTTCTTTATAGGGATTTTCAACCATCATCAGTTGAGCTACTCTTCAACTAGATATTGTTACACCAAAGTTTAAAGACACAAAAGAGATAAAATATCTGCACCCATTTTTTAAATAAAATATAGACAATATAAAGACATTGCAGGCAGCAGATTTACTGTAGATGGTAATTTTCAACATTTCCCAGAAAATTGTGACCACAGGCCACTCTGATTGATGGGGTCAGGCTCTGACAGAGAATCTGATTGGAGCTCCTCCTGGCTTTGACAAGGATGTCTGCACCCTTCCAAATTAGATAAGGCCTCTGCTCTCAGTTGGACACAGCCTAAGCCTACACTGCCTGTTTAAAGAGACAGCAACTTTAGTTAAGATCCAGGGCACAGAATTGAATTTGAGGATATGAACAATCACTTTTCCCAACATCCGCCCTCATCTCTGCTTTAAGAAATAAAGGCTTTGGCAAAAATTGAATATACTCAGGGTAGCCCTTGCTTTCTGACAGTCTATTCATTGATGATGACAGAATACCCGGCTAGCTGTACCAGTTGTTTCCAGGTTATTCCATTTCTAAATTGTCTTTCCCAATGAGGTAAAGGCAAATTTTCTTTGAAGGTCATAGCTGCAATTTACAAATACTTCCTAAAGCAGTCAAGATAACTTTTACCTTCCCCAGCTGATCTGAACTTTATGGAGTGATTCAAACTGCAAGCTTAATCCTACCTTGACCTCCATTTCCTCCAGGGAGTGTGCAAGAGCCCGCTTGTCACCTACTGCTCACTGAGATATCCTCTTCACTTTCCCTACCAGAATCATTTCCATTGACTCCACTAAATTCCAGTCTTGCTTTCCTTTTCAGCATTTATCTGAAACCAATCGTATTTGGTTGCCGCCCTGATTTTGGTAACTCCTTCTTCTTGGGTTCCAGTCCCAGGTACTAGTGGAATTTCTCTTATGGCCTCAAGTAGAAATGCCCACCTGCCTTTGGGAGTTGACAGTAATCAGAGTTGTCTTTTGACAAAGCCTGGGCTCCTTCTTTCCCAGGGCTCTACTTCACCAAAGGACACCAATAATTCTAAGCCCTTTCCATCTTTCTCTTCACCTAATCATTAAAATGGAATTTTGGGTGACAATAGGGAACTGAGTGAAATCACCAATGATTTAATCATCAGTGTATTAATGAAAATACTGGCTGCAAATCTACTACATAACAGATACTACACTAAACACTGGGAATGCAGTGATAGGCACTCAGTTCTTTAGAGATCCCCTAGAATAAGATAAAGCTGTATTTTCCCTTATATTTATTTAAGTGTTAATATGCCCTTAAAAAAGCATGAAAGATCAAAATGCTTTGCATCCACAGACACTTGGGGAGCAAGACAGGTCTAGGCATAATCTTGAGTGCCTCAGGGTACATCAGAGAAACTGAATACATGGCTTCTGATATGCTGAAAGTTATATCTTCAGAAAGTCACATTATTTTTAACAAACTCAACCAAACTAAACTAAAATATGTTTTTGTGTGCACTTGAAAGGAAAACAGAGACCCTTTTTCTTCTTAACAGAACGTGTTTAAATAAGAAAAAGACTCATTTATTTATTTGAATGTTGAGCGCTATGCTAGGCAAAAGAGTGACCCCCCAAAAATGTCCACACATTAAAGCACGAATGTGTTACATGGCAAAGGGGATTTTGCAGCTATGATTAAATTAAATATTTTTTAGATTAGGAGATTATTATCCTGGATTATCTGGGTGGGCCAAATATAATCACAAGGGTCCTTATGGATGGAGGCAGGAGGGTCAAGGTCAGAGTCAGAGAGGATGGCAGCAGAAGTTTGCCTGGTGTGAAACCATGAGCGAAGGAATGAGGACAGCCTCTAGCAGCTAGAAAAGCCAAGGAACTGATTCTCTTCTCAGCCCATTTTAGACTTCAGATCTTCAGAAATGTAAGGTGGTAAACTTATTTTGTTTTGAGCCACTAATTTCTTATAGCACCAATAGGAAACCAATACAGGTATACAGAGAGTTTCATCATTTAATTTCCATGAGAATTCCAGGAAGAAATTGGAATTGGAAAACTTTGCTGATAAGTCAAACAAAGAAGAAGATCTACAGCTCATCTGAATTTGAAGTACTCAGGTTATCCACAAGTCATCTTAATAAAAAAGCTGGAAAAGAGCATAATGACTTGATCATCTCAGTCATTACTCTTGACTCCAAGTGAAAAAAAGTCAGGAAAAAGAGCAAAGGGATCTTAGGGAGCAGCACACATTAACTAATAAGTGGCTACATGAAACTTTGTGGTTAGCCTTTATAAAAATAGATAACACAACAGAATGCATATATCACCTGCATCCCTTTCTTTTTCAGCTCAGTTACATGGAACATTATTTCATTTGTAAACTAACAATTTTCTACTGAGTAACATTTTACAGACAGCACATCCAGGTTCATCTTTCAGCCTTGATATCCATGACTAAAGTATCAATTGGTCCATAAGTAATTTCCTGAAGCTGTTGGTTAGAAAAATTTAAATGAACCTAAATGTGTAAAGGCATCATTCAGTGGTCAATATAAATATCAAAACCAATATTTTTAGGGGCTAGGTGGGGGGAAAAAGAGATGATGACCTACAATTAACACTACAGACATTTCAAACTGCTCAAGGATGCACTTTCCCTTAATTCAAATCATTAACACACTGAAAAGCCATCAACTTGTCTTACTTCAAGTTCCTGAAATTGTGGTGAAAATGTTAGTACCACTACTTAAATTTCTTCTTTTCTTTAGGCAAAACAAGCTATAAGCGCTGCTCGTTGGTGTCATTATCTCCACCTGGATATGCCTTGTGTACCTGCTCCACTGCTCTGGTTCAAGACAATTAATCCTAATATCCAGCCCCTCCTGTGGTAATTTCTCATCTTGGCAGGTCTCTTTCTGTAATGACTAAAGGGGAGTGGCCGAGTTCCCAAAGCTCATGCTGAGCCAGATGCACGTCTCCTCCCAGACATGAACAGCCTTCTGGTCTCTCCCTGTCTTTCTTCTTTCTCCTTCTTGTTCTTCTTTCCTTCCTTCCTTCCTCCTTCCCTCACTGCCTCGCTTCCTCTTCTTTTCTTACTCAGTTCCCTAAAAACTATTCGACTTCAAAAAACAAAACTAAAACAAAGCAAATGATTCCCACAGAAGTCTCACCCAGGCTTTCAGCACAATGGAGAACTTTGGCCGTAGCCCCCTCTACAAAGTGTAATTAGGTGACTGACAAATGGCAGGTAGCAGTGGAGGTGGAAATAACCTCTATTATCATGCCTTCATTACTCAGAGAAAGAGTTTCAGTGTCCTAATTTTTCAACCCAATTCTAATTTCATATTTATGAAAAGCTAGCCTCTGCCACTCCCCAGCAATCTGCTTATTGAATATAATTTTCTGCAAACAGAATTATATCCCCCATCCCTTAATATTGCATCCTTTTATTTCATTTTCCTCTCCGTCTCCTGCTGTGCTGACTGCCATCACAACGTTTCATGCTCTGACCAAGAGAATAGGTCACTGATTTTTTTTTCCTAAAGCCAGTACCACTCTGTGAATGGGTCTTGATCCCCAGAGACAGTGAGTGTAAGAGAGAGAGAGAAATGGGGAGAGCATGATAACACAGCCATAGGACACTAGGTCAAAGGTCCCCATCCTCTCCAGCATGGTACACTGTGTTTCCTCCCTCCCCTGAAGCTATCTCCTCTAATGACAGATGCTACTGTGTGAGTGCTTATACTAGAAATTGGATGTCATTTATGTGTGGACATATGATTATCATATATACACATGAGATTTAGTCAAGATCTGCATTTGGAAAGCAGTGAGTGACAAGGAAAATACCCATTAGTCTATAATTTCAGATTATTTTTTTACTAGCTTAGAGAGACTGCACATCTTTTATTCACATTGAAGATAGCTTGGACAGGTTGAATATTTACCAATAACTTTGCAAACCAATACTCTGTGAAGCTATATAGCACTCCTAATTTGAAGGTAGCAGTGAGGACACGTTGCTGGGTATACAGCAGGAGGAGTACACACTGCGTCTCCCCTCTGTCTCCACGATTCTGAGAATTGTATTAGCGTAGAAACAACTAATTAATTAATTACTGAGTGAGAGCCTATTACATGCCAAGCTCTCATCTAGGCACAAGGAATATGGTGATGAGGAAAGCAGAGAGCACTCACTATTTTTCCAGTAAAGGGGGAGTGGATGCCAAAAGATGACTTCACTTCACAATTTTAATCTAATTGTATGTGAACTTGATTTGGCTGATATCTCCAAATAATCACTGTGATTTGACTTGAATGTGAAGAAAATACTGAGTTTACTTTGTATTTGGTTTAATATATCTATCTTTCTCACTATATTTGGGGTATATGTATCAATATGCTCTTATCTTACTTGTAAAAACATTTGGAACCAGTTATTTCTATGATAGAAAGTATAGAATCCAAAGGAAAACATATCTAGATATTTTGTGAGTAACCTGCTACCATTATGCAGAAATCATTAGATTTGTATCCTCCCTGTTGTGTCTGTGAAGATTTTTCTTTTATTTTGTTCTGTTTGTTTATTTGGTTTGGTTTTTGATCCTCATAAAAAGCAGCATCAATCATAAAGGCATTTTTTTCCAAAAACAAACTACATATACCCCCTATGCACCGGCTTATCTTTAATCAGGAAAATGACATCCTTGCCTCCACACCTAGAAAGGTACAGTTTGTGAGGTGTCTAAGTCTTTGATACATTAAAGATACTCTACACAAAGAAATATGACTGTCAGAATTATTCTGACATTATAAACACAAATTATTTCATGTTTTTATAACATCCTTTCCTTCCTCTTCAAATTTCCTCATCTTTTCCTAAATTTGTCAAGCTAAATTTACATTATTATCAAGTATCCCTTGAAAAATAGATGGCTTTTCCTCTGGTTTTTATTCTAAATATGAATTTTCATGACTAGAAAAATTTTCATTTATAGCATTTTTACTACTATATTAAACGCTTTTAGCATCAGTTTTCTTCATTATCAAATGATAATTGTCCATTCACCTTTAACTTAAATATTTTTGAAAATGTAAGAATTAGTTGATACTTTTATTTGGCCATCCAGTTTTTTGCACCTGTCAATTCAATTCTTTACATCTTAAGCTGAAAGTTTTAAATGCTGAAAATCAAACTATAGATTTGGAAATTGTGTATTTAATAGATTATTTAATAGAATAGTATAATAGTTATATATATGTGTATATATATATATATACACACACACACATAGGTACATGATTCAAGATGATATGATAAAAACTTGATAATGCAAATCAGAATTAAATAGATGAAAAACAGTACTTTTATAATTCATAAATTGTCCAAACACAGAAGCAACCAAGATATCCTTCAATTCGTGATGGATAGATAAACTATGATACATCCATACAATGGAATATTATCAAACACTGAGAAGAAATGAGTTATACAGCCTTGAAAAGACATGGAGAAACTTAAATGTATTTTACTAAGTGTAAGATAACAGACTGAAGAAACTACACACTGAGTGATTCTAACTATATGACATTCTGGAAAAGGCAAAACTATGGAGATAATACAATGATTAGAGGTTGCTGAGAGCTAAAGGAGAGGTCAGGAGGGATGAATATGTGGAGTACAGAGTGTTTTTAGGGCAGTGAAAGTATTCCGTATAAAACTGTAATGGTGGATACATTTGTGAAAACCTAGAGAACTATATACCAGACAAAGAGTGAACCCTAATATAAACTTTGGACTTCAGTTAATAATGATGTTTCACCATTGCTGCATCAGTTGTAACAAATGTACCACACTAAGTCATGATAATAATAACAGAGGAAACTATGTGTACAGGAGGAGGGAGTACATAAGTACTCTCTGTACTTTCTACTCAATTTTTCTGTAAACCTATAAATGTTTTAAACATAAAGCCTATCAATAAAATAAAAAAAGCAGTTCTTGATATCTGGTAGAAGACAGCTTCATAGTATTGTACTTACTAGTTGTATAAATTTGGAAAATCTGTAAAGTGAGGATAAGAACAAACTCATAGAGTTGCTATGATGATAGAATGACATTACCAATCCAATGACAAATCCTTAGCATGAGAAAAGTAATGAGCTAGAGTTGTCTCAATAAATATTAGTTATTCTTATCTTTGAAATTCAAAACTATTCAAACAGCATCAAAAACAGATTCCACCAACAATTATTCCTAGTAGGTTCACAATGCTTTTTGAGCTGTCCATCATTTGGCATTTGATTGCACTGTCAAACAACCATAGTACATGCATCCTCCTCAAAAAACGAGATGGGAGGCCAAAATTTTTCTTTGATTTTGTTTCAGGAAATTCATTCCTGTCAAAAGTTGGCTGGAAAAAGTCCTGCTATCCTTTAGCAGCACTGTTTGGGGGAAAAAAAGTCTGCTGTTCTTTTTTGTGTCATGGAATCTATAGACACCTTAATAAGATGTTAATTCCAGTCCCAGCATCTCCATTAATTCTAACTTCTGTTGAGATGTTCAGAAGCAATAAGAAGCGAGATGTAATCCACTAGGATTCATTGTCTTGTGCTTAATACAGGTAAAACTGAGCAATTCAAGAGAAATAAGGAATCTCTTCATTGAATGTAAGTTTGAAGACCAGTGTGAGCTAAATGATTTTGTTACACAGAAAGCATGCCCCATTTGATTTGGACCAAATTTTTTGTGTGTTTGTTTGTTTGCTTGATTTCCAAATGCATCAGAAACAACAGAGCCTGTCCTAAGCAGTTGCTCAAGACCACACCTTCCTTCCCACTTCACTCTTGACCCACCTTGGCTTACCTGTTTCATTCTTCTCTACCTTCTACCTCAACTCTGTGTTGCTGATATTTCCCTGTCTGCTCTCTATTTAAAAGACCTTTTTGAAATCTGCTGGGGTATAAAACCTGGTGTCCAACTCAATGGTCAGCCTTGTTCATCTTGTTTCAGCACATTCCACTGGGTTTGTCTAGTCCACTAACCTAACTATGCCTTTACACTTCCTGTTAAAACTGGTCCTGAGGGCTTCCCTGGTGGCGCACTGGTTGAGAGTCCGCCTGCCGATGCAGGGGACATGGGTTCGTGCCCCAGTCTGGGAAGATCCCACATGTCGCGGAGCGGCTGGGCCCGTGAGCCATGGCTGCTGAGCCTGTGCGTCCAGAGCCTGTGCTCCACAACGGGAGAGGCCACAACAGTTGAGAGGCCCGCGTACTGCAAAAAAAAAAAAAAAAAAAACTAGTCCTGAGAGATGTCACCACCTGATCCCTTGCCCAGGAGAGGGTTTTTTTCCTTCCCTTTTTTATAAGCTTTACTTTACATTTTTTTACATGCTTGTATCTAAACTCAGTGGTCTAAGGCATATGATGATAAAAATTCTAAGGTCTCTCAACTATCAATATTTCTGCTCTGGACATAGACACAAGTATTATATTTATCTCCTGGTATGTCCAGTACATCCAGTTAAACAATTGTTTTATGTGCAGTTTTGACAATTTAGCACCAGCTTTCTTAAAGGAAGCTTGCACAGTAGCAGAGTTTCCAAAATGTCTTTTATTGTCCACCTGCCCAGTGGATATTCTACTATTCCATTTGGCAATCTGTGGTCATACCTAAGAAAGCTTAATAGTAATACTCTCTTCTTGCTCAGTTGGACTATCTGCAGTGCATGAATACAACAGATTTTCCCTCCTTTTCCTATATGTTTTAGTTTTAACCTAAGCATGGATATTTAATGATCCCTCCTTCCCTTTTTAATTCAATTTCTTTTGGCTCTTGTCTCACCCTAGCTAATGCTTCAGGAATGATTCACGCCCATTTTGACAGAATTTTTTTTTTTTTTTAGTATGTGTTAAATAGTTTTTTTTTCTGTCTGCTGAAAATTTCTGATACTGGGTAACATCAAAAATGAACTGGATCGGTTCAAAGTGAGAGATGACCTGATCTCAGAGAAGATTGATCTCTTCGAGAGAAAAACAAATACCGTATGCTAACACATATATATGAAATCTAAAAAAAAAAAGAAAAAAATAATTTGATGAACCTAGGGGAAGGACAGGAATAAGACGCAGATGTAGAGAATGGACTTGAGGACATGGGGAGGGGGAAGGGTAAGCTGGGATGAAGTGAGAGAGTAGCACTGACATATATACACTAACAAATGTAAAACAGATAGCTAGTGAGAAGCAGCTGCATAGCACAGGGAGATCAGCTTGGTGCTTTGTGACCACCGAGAGGGGTGGGATAGGGAGGGTGGGAGGGAGATGAAAGAGGGAGAGGATATGGGGATATATGTATACATATAGCTGATTCACTTTGTTATACAGAAGAAACTAACACACCATTGTAAAGCAATTATACTCCAACAAAGATGTTAAATTAAAAAAAAAAGTGATCTCTTTTCTTTGAACAAAATGAACCCTTCCGTGGAGGAACTTCACAAATACAGCCCACAGGCCTAGAAATAAGGCAAAGAACTCCAACAAGTGGCAGCTATATGCCAAATAAAATCAAGCATAATTAATAGAAAAAATCAATAAGCAATAATCATAATCAGTATATATAAAAAAAAAAACTTGGTCACAGTGAGATGCAAAGAGAGTAACGATCAATTTGACCACTTATTGCACAGTATAAAACTCTGAAAGAGGGTGACTGAATCACAACCAATGCAAATGCTTTTGATGGGATATTTTGTTATGTATTCCTTAGGTCCCACTAGGATCGTTTTCTTTGTTTTCCCAACATTTATTTATGCATGTATATTAAGTGTATGTTCATGCGATAAACAAACATCAAGTGGGGGAAATTACCAGATTAACCTTTGAAGCAATATATATATAAAGATTTTACACATTCATGCTAATGACAACTTAAGTTAATAATTCCTTTTATTGAGTTTACTCATTTTAAAACATGATACTTATTTCCTCTGACAAAACAGCGTATGTATTATTATTACCTCTGTTTTATTTTCTTCTTTTTTTTATTTTTATTTTTTTTCGGTATGCAGGCCTCTCACTGTTGTGGCCTCTCCCGTTGCGGAGCACAGGCTCTGGACGCGCAGGATCAGTGGCCATGGCTCACGGGCCCAGCCGCTCCGTGGCATGTGGGATCTTCCTGGCGCGGGGCACGAACCCGTGTCCCCTGCATCGGCAGGTGGACTTTCAACCACTGCGCCACCAGGGAAGCCCACCTCTGTTTTATTTTCTGATGAGGAAATTAAAGTTCAAAGTGTCTCGGTGCCTTGTGCCCAGAGTTTTCAGTCAATCAGTGCTAGAACTCTAAAAAAAAAAACAATTTTGATAAAGCTGATGAGCTACCAGCCCCTAAACAATGTCACAGGGACTCGTTGCCCAAAGGGCCAGAGGTAGAGAGGGATGCCTGAGGGAAGAAGAGGAGCCCTCTAAGACTAGGCTCTGCTCCCATTTCCTGTGTTTGCATAACCTGAGTTAGAACTGGTGGCATGGACCCTGGGCAGGTCCTTGGCAGTGGCACTCTTCCGATGCTAGGGGTGGCTCCTCTAAGGTGCAAGTTACTTGAAGGTGGAAAACTGCCGAGGCAATGGAAGTTTCCATAGGAACCTCTCTTCTACTACCTGCCTCACCTCCACATGGGCCAAAGCAACCCTAAAATCTTATTCCTTGTTTGAGGATTAATACTTTGTTCAAGGAAACTTTTAGAGAAATAGGTGGCCAATATTTATTTGTTACTGACCTTCTCGGATCAGATGGGACCACAACTGGGACCTTTCCTTGCCCAGTACCCCTCAGGCCAATTGAATGAGACCAGGTTCAGCAAAGCAGAACAGAAACTTTATTTGTAGATAAAAGATGGAGAAGGGAGAGCTAGTGCTCTAAAGATCCCTTCTCCCTGAGGAAGGGATGCAGGAAACTTTTAAGTGGTTAGAGGTGGGTGTGCCACCAGAATTCCAGGAAGGGGGTGGCAATTTCCAGAAACAACCAGAGCATGCACAGCACTTTGTGCTCCTTTCCACATGGTACTAATTATGCCTAGCATAGTGCAAGTCCCCACTTTGGGTGGAGATCCTAGCATGGTAATGTGGCAAAGGCAACTTTTGGATACTGGGTCTCATCTGCACAAGCGCTGTCCTCGTTGTCAGGCTGGAACTGGTTCAGGGTAGTTGGCTGTTGCCATCTGGGGGTTTTCTAACTGAGACTGGTTCTGTGATTTTGTTTCTGTGGCATCTGCCTTAGTTTCTGTTAAACCAGCACAGCTGTGGGCATAGATTAAAGGATTGTGATGTAGGAAAAAAAAGAGAACGTAGGTTAGTCTCTGTACAGGATTGGGTCTCTTCCCTGTGACACTATGACCAGCCTACACATTCCATGCAGACCCACCTAGATTGGAATAAACATGCTGACCACCTTGGACACTTGGACTAAGTCACCCTCCACACTCACAAACAGTACCTCCACCTCAGCATGCCTGGGCCACCGTGTTGGGTGTGTGGAAGGGAACCAGAGTGAGATTGGCTGACATCTCCTGCAAACCACCTTCTAGATTCTTCTTCAATGTATATTAAATCCCTGAGGGTTAACAAGGACTAGTTGCTTTCGTGATAACTGTAACGTGAGGATGTATTAGCGTTTAGTGGTGACATGGAAACCAAGAATTTAATTTATAAATATAGATACTGATTGATAATTGATGTATGGTAGGTGGGTACTATTTTTTTAACCACATGCATTTATAAACCTGTATTTATTTAAAAACTTTAAAATAAATCTTTATATTTCTATCACTTGAAGCATTAAATATATATCAAATATTTCGGACTAAATAAAGCACATAAATATGTTTATAAGAATTGAGTGCATACCCGAGTTTGATACCGGGACAGCTGTTTGACAGAATCTGCTTATATCTTTAGAAACTGTTTTTTTTTTTTTTTTTTTAAGAAGATGTTGGGGGTAGGAATTTGTTAATTAATTTATTTATTTTTGCTGTGTTTGGTCTTCGTTTCTGTGTGAGGGCTTTCTCTAGTTGTGGCAAGCAGGGGCCACTCTTCATCGCGGTTCGTGGGCCTCTCACTATCACAGCCTCTCTTGTTGCGGAGCACAGGCTCCAGAAGCGCAGCCTCAGTAGTTGTGTCTCACGGGCCTAATTGCTCCACGGCATGTGGGATCCTCCCACCAGGGCTCGAACCCGTGTCCCCTGCATTGGCAGGCAGATTCTCAGCTACTGCGCCACCAGGGAAGCCCAAGAAACTGGTATTTAATAAAAGCCACCTGCTTCATGTTGCTCTCTTGAGGATTTGATGTGACCTTACAGTTAGGAAAGGTTGTATGTGACAAGAATGAGGTTTATAACTGTGTTTACAAAGAAATGAACAAACAAGTAAATAATAAGAAATTTATTAAACACACTCCACATCTGCAAGAAAATGGGTATTGCACCAGGTACAATGAGTGAGCATCACATCTCCATCATTTAAGCAAAATATGAATTCCATTTATGATGCTGAAATAACCAGTTGAAAGATGAAAAACATATAGAATTAACATCTTACTTGTCTCATTATTTAATTTACCCTTGAACAACTTTCAAATCTCAGATCATCTTCATCTTCTGGGAATATAAGTCTTCAACTTTTCTCCATTCCTTCTCCCAGACTTCAATAACTTGTGGGGGGGAAAATATTAAAAAAGCCCAATATATTTCAAAAAATTGTGATGCTCAAATAAAATTACGTGTACAAAGTATTTAGTAAGTTGTAAAGTGTCATAAAGATATAGATTATTTCCATTGCTAAATTGTCCTAACTGCAACTAAAAGAAAAAGAGATTAAGTAAACATAATAAAATAATAATTATTTATAAAAGTAAAATATTCCAGAGTGTCTGCTTAGAATTAAAGGTCCAGACCATTAGAACTGTGTTTATTTTATTTTATTTTATTTTATTTTATTTATTTATTAATTTTGCGGTATGCGGGCCTCTCACTGTTGTGGCCTCTCCCGTTGCGGAGCACAGGCTCCACAGGCTCAGCGGCCATGGCTCACGGGCCCAGCCACTCTGCGGCATGTGGGATCTTCCCAGACTGGGCCACGAACCCGTGTCCCCTGCATCGGCAGGCGGACTCTCAACCACTGCACCACCAGGGAAGCCCAGAGCTGTGTTTATTTTATGTAGAACAAATAGAAGCTCATCTAGCATCTTGTAGACCCTCATTATGAATGGTAATGTTGTCACTAAAGGTTTTGCTCTATAAGACTCCACCACCCTTGAGGGGAAATTGTATTGAGATAGTACTGACATTTCTCAAAAGTCCACATTGATCATACAAGGCAATTGATCAGTAATAGCATCTTGTAAGCCTCCACTACTCTGCCCACCAGCAAAGTAGCAAGCTCTTTGCTGTCAGTTCTTCCAGATAGACTATCAATAAAAACAGTTGTCTTTGATTTTAGAAGCACACATTCCAATCTCTGAAACTCTGAGAGATGGATAAAGGTATATTTTACTCATTTTAAGTCTCCTGATACAGGCTTAACCAGAAACATAACTCTCAGATATTAACTCAATATATGACACAGCCTCACCCAGTTTTTCAAATATTTCCTCTTTTCCATTGTACAGTTTTATTGTATTTTAATAATGGTGATGAAAGGTATACTGTCATAAGAGAATATATTTTCATTTTGTGTCATATAAAACCCTGGCTCTAGTATCTAAATGTTAAACACATCTGTTAATAGACCAAAGATTGACTCTCTTTCTCCCTGTCTCTCTTTTTATTTCAAACCTGACAGTTGACACATTTTAAAACAAAAATATACTCAATAGCAAATGTATTAGCATTTTGATTTTCTTCTTCCATCCATACAGGTAACAGTTCACACAAATATATACACTGGTACATACATGACCCTGCTATAAATAAATGTATGCCTCTGTGGAAGGAGGTAAGGAATCCAGGTTTGTTCATTGTTAAGAAGACCAAGTGAGAAGCACAAGGTTCTTCTGTTTAATGGGACCTTGACATCTTGCTTTGATCTATGGGGCTACAGCTGGTGAACTGATGCTTCTACTCCCAGTACTTCCCTTGTAACATTTTCTTTTCCCCAAGGAGCATCCCTAACAGATTTTAGTAGGATCGCCTCCATTCAATTTTAGTGGTGCCATTCCCACTCTGTCAGAGACAGAGCAGCCTTATTAATCACACTCAGGTCCACTAATACCAACAATCCGTCACCACAGCTGACTGAATGCATCATCCATGGTAACTAGAAAATTCACTCTGAGACCTGATGACTTGTCTTGGCTACATCCTGGAGTACAAAGCAAACAGAAACCACTAGTTATGCCAGTATGTTATCTTTTACTCTTCTTCCCTTCTTCCTCCATTTTTTGGGGGGTGATGGCACAAATCTTATTGAGTGTAGAAGACAGTTTCCCTTTAAAACATGTTTACTCAATGTTATCTCCTTGCTCTGGGTTGAACTCATCTGGGGAAGGGTCGTCACTTGATCCCTTTGTTATAATGTCAGTGAGTCAATATATAAATTGGGGATTCTTGTTTCTAGCTGAATTTTGACAATCTGCTTTTGACATTTTTTTTTACAACATTTAACCAGAAAATATGGATGATATCCTCTGTTTACCTGCCAAGGTGACTCTTCCATTTCATTGCAGTTTTTCCTTTTTGTATGGAGAGGTTTGTAGAAGGGTAAATGAGCAGTAGAATTAGCTGATTGATCCCATCACAACGTCTCATTAGAATATGTGGAACTGACAGGTTGACCATGGGAATATCAATCAATGTGAGGCCAATGCTAATAATCGGTTTGGTGCAAGAACTTATTGTAATAATGGTGCATATGCCAAATAAACAATACTTTTACCAATTATTATTTTTTATTTTTTACATCTTTATTGGAGTATAATTGCTTTAAAATGGTGTGTTAGTTTCTGCTTTATAACAAAGTGAATCAGTTATACATATACATATGTTCCCATATCTCCTCCCTCTTGTGTCTCCCTCCTGCCCACCCTCCCTATCCCACCCATCCAGGTGGTAAGAAAGCACCGAGCTGATCTCCCTGTGCTATGCGGCTGCTTCCCACTAGCTATCTATTTTACGTTTGGTAGTGTATATATGTCCATGCCACTCTCTCACTTTGTCACAGCTTACCCTTCCCCCCGCCCCATATCCTCAAGTCCATTCTCTAGTAGGTCTGAGTCTTTATTCCCGTCTTACCCCTAGGTTCTTCATGATTTTTTTTTTTTTTGCTTAGATTCCATATATATGTCTTAGCATATGGTATTTATCTTTCTCTTTCTGACTTACTTCACTCTGTATGACAGACTCTAGGTCCACCCACCTCACTACAAATAACTCAATTTCGTTTCTTCTTATGGCTAAGTAATATTCCATTGTATATATGTGCCACATCTTTATCCATTCATCTGATGATGGACACTTAGATTTCTTCCTTCTCCTGGCTATTTTAAATAGAGGTGCATTTAACATTTTGACACATGACTCTTTTAGAATTATGGTTTTCTCAGGGTATATACCCAGTAGTGGGATTGCTGGGTCATATGGTAGGTCTATTTGTAGTTTTTTAAGGAACCTCCATACTGTTCTCCATAGTGGCTGTACCAATTCACATTCCTACCAGCAATGCAAGAGTGTTCCCTTTTCTCCACACCCTCTCCAGCACTTATTGTTTCTAGATTTTTTGATTATGGCCATTCTGACTGGTGTGAAATGATATCTCATTGTAGTTTTGATTTGCATTTCTCTAATGATTAATGATGTTGAACATTCTTTCATGTGTTTGTTGACAATCTGTATATCTTCTTTAGATAAATGTCTACTTAGGTCTTCTGCCCATTTTTGGATTGGAGTTTTGTTTTGTTTGTTTGTTTGTTATTGAGCTGCATGAGCTGCTTGTAAATCTTAGGAGATTAATCCTTTGTCAGTTGCTTCATTTGCAAATATTTTCTCCCATTCTGAGGGTTGTCTTTTGGTCTTGTTTATGGTTTCCTTTGCTGTGCAAAAGCTTTGAAGTTTCATTAGGTCCCATTTGTTTATCTTTGTTTTTATTTCCATTTCTCTAGGAGGTGGGTCCAAAAGGATCTTGCTGTGATTTATGTCATAGAGTGTTCTGCCTATGTTTTCCTCTAAGAGTTTGATAGTTTCTGGCCTTACATTTGGGTCTTTAATCCATTTTGAGTTTATTTTTGTGTATGGTGTTAGGGAGTGTTCTAATCTCATACTTTTACATGTGCCAGCCCAGTTTTTCCAGCACCACTTATTGAAGAGACTGTCCTTTCTCCACTGTACATTCCTGCCTCCTTTATCAAATATAAGGTGACCATATGTGCGTGGGTTTATCTCTGGGCTTTCTATCTTGTTCCAATGATCTATATTTCTGTTTTTGTGCCAGTACCATACTGTCTTGATTACTGTAGTTTTGTAGTATAGTCTGAAGTCAGGGAGCCTGATTCCTCCAGCTCTGTTTTTCGTTCTCAAGATTGCTTTGGCTATTCCTCTTATTCAACATAGTTTTGGAAGTTTTATCCACAGCAATCAGAGAAGAAAAGGAAATAAAAGGAATCCAAACCGGAAAAGAAGTAAAGCTGACACTGTTTGCAGATGACTGGATAGTATACATACAGAATCCTAAAGATGTTACCAGAAAACTACTAGAGCTAATCAATGAATTTTGTAAAGTAGCAGGATACAAAATTAATGCACAGAAATCTCTGGCATTCCTGTATACTAATGATGAAAAATCTGAAAGTGAAATCAAGAAAACACTCCCATTTACCACTGCAACAAAAAGAATAAAATGTCTAGGAATAAACCTCCCTACGGAGAAAAAAGACCTGTATGAAGAAAATTATAAGACACTGATGAAAGAAATTAAAGATGATACAAACAGATGGAGAGATATACCATGTTCTTGGATTGGAAGAATCAACATTGTGAAAATGACTCTACTACCAAAGCAATGTACAGATTTAATGCAATCCCTATCAAACTACCACTGGCATTTTTCACAGAACTAGAACAAAAAGTTTCACAATTTGTATGGAAACCAATTATTATTTATTGAGTACCTATTTTTTGTCAGATACTATGCTGAGTATTTTATTTTAATTATTTTTGCACTTTGTATTTTACACATAGTACAACCCTGTATGGTTGGCCTGATCATCCTCATTTTACAGATGAGGAAACTGAGAGTAGAAGGGACTAAGGAGCTAGGTCAAAAATATACATCCCCAAATTGTAAAGCCAGACTGACACCCAGGTCTGTCTGCTACCCAAACCAGTGGTGGCACCAACATTGCACAACAGGTTGACTTATATACATGGTGAGGATTTGGCAAAAGATAAACTGCACTTTTAATATTATTTCCCCAATATCATCCAAAGAACCAAAGAAGTTAATAAAATTATTGAGTAGATATACTTCAAGATGTCTTACTAGATCTCCAGCCACTGCAAATGCTCTGCTCTCTCAGCCTCTCCTACATGCGTGTGAACTAGCAGCTATATTTGTGTGATACCACCCTGCTCTCCATGTACCAGGCCAGTGCTGACTAGCTCAGCGATTTCCACTAGGGCCAACCTGGCTGGACTGATCAGTTAAGCTCTCTGGATTTGGGGAATGGAATTCAGAGAAAATTAGTTAGTCCTCTGCGTGACTGGTGGTGAGAAACATGCAATTTGGACATTGTGGGATAGTCATCTTCTACCATGAAGGCTGAGAAGCAAGAAGCAGAGACAACCAGTTTGCCTTGACAAAAGAAAGAAGTAGTTGCAGACAACTAAGAGACAAGCAAGAGGAAGAACAGGTTGTCTGTGTTTGCTAATTCCCTGTGACAATCCCTTCTGAGGTCATATAGCATGCAACGTTGGGATTCTTTGAGACCCCTTGACTTCTATACTGAATATTCAAAGATCATACCCACAACTGTCACTTTTGTTAATGCTGGTTTAAGTTGGTTCCCAATTCTTGAAACCCAAAGAAGCTCAACTAATACATAAAGCATCTTTACTTTCCCTCATCCACTCAGATTACAATCTGTAAGACATGGAGACCTGTGATGATAAGGCTACCTAGGTTGTCCATGTATGTATTTCCCTGGTAGAATAGAAAAATCACCCTCCTATATTATATACTGTGCTTACCAGTCAGGAACGAGGATACTCTAATGCTTCCAGAAGCAGAAAACTCCTCCTGGTCCATAAAGACTGGCTTACACTGGCCACCATAGCAGATGAGTTGGTTACTCTACAATCTTAACCTTCCTGAGGAACAAATCTCTATATCCAGTATCCCATATCTTCCATGAAATGGTATTGCCTATAGGATTTAAAGTTTCTGTTTGTTACCTCTCTCTGCAGTCTCAAAATTCATATCAAAAATGCCACATTCTGCCATTCAAAATACACAATCTTATTAGAAAAGAAATATTTCACACAAAATATCTACCCAAAATTGTCTTTTTTCTTCTCTTAATAACAGGGGAAAGAACTATCTTTTAAAAGAGTTAAAATAATATTATTTTTCTCTCAGGCATCAAAAATTAATCTTTTCAGTAGATTTTACTACCTCCTGTCATCATCCTTTGCTTCGGTCATACTATTCAAAACTCGGCATACCTTGAACATATCAAATATGTTTTGGTCCCTGAGATCAAAAGCACTCTCCTATTTTTTGTTTAATAAAATCCTAATCATCTTTCAAAACTTGGGTCAAATGGCTCCTCTTTCTTGCAGCCCTCCCTGATAAGTTCTCGTGTCCATACTTCAGTGTGTGTATTTCCATTGAACAACTAGACAACGTGCTTTGTATCACAGATGAAAGCTTATGTGCCTCCCTCCTCCAGTAATTAAAAATTTTTTTCTGACCTCCTTGGACTATGTCTAAGTTACTCTTAATTGCACATAACAATGCCTAATAAATTGGCCGACTTGTAGAATAGAATTTCAACAATCATTTGAATTTAAATAACACATGTCCACATTTCCTTAACAGAAAACTTTACAGCAAGGTGTGTTTTGAATTTAGAGTATTTCTGATTTTAGAAAGGAAAAACGGTGCACCTAGCTAGGCTCACCTGTCCCTTGTATTAAATACATTAATATTTCAGGCCATGGAATATAATGGCATTCTTTCTAAGTGGAATAAATAAAGACAAAAAGTTGTCCAAGTTAAGTTCACAATTTCACAAGTTTATGAAAAGCAAACCAAATGAAGAAAAGCTTTCACAACTTTTGGGGTTCAGAGTTGTTTGGATTTCAGAATTACAGAACAGACTGCAGACTTGGAAATCCATAAGGACTTTCTAAGGAAGTTATGAAAACTTTATTCAAAATCATATTAAGCCCTTTGTGATGAATTTTTTCAGTCCATAGAGCTATTAAAACTTTCTGTTATTATATGCTTCAGGTGCCCCCAGACACTTAGATTACATCATCCAGGTTAATTATAGTAGATCTCCACCCACTTTCACAACTGAAAGTGGATAATTTACATAGTCACCCCAGTAATAGTAAATATCAAAGCTTAATCCATGCTGGACACTGTTCTTAATAGTGTTACATGTACTTACTCATTTAATCCACAGCATCTAATGAGACAGCTATCATTTCCATATTTATGAAAATGGGAATTGAAGCATACAGAGGTTAATTGACTTGTCCAAGTTCCGTGACTAAAACTGGGGAACAGAGATTTCCATTCACATAGAAGTGCTCTGGAGTCTCCAGAGTCCCCCAGTCTTAATAGCTACACAGTGTAGAAATCCCTGCAACTGAG
The DNA here is from genome assembly GCF_949752795.1 of Hyperoodon ampullatus. Taxonomy (NCBI): domain Eukaryota; kingdom Metazoa; phylum Chordata; class Mammalia; order Artiodactyla; family Ziphiidae; genus Hyperoodon; species Hyperoodon ampullatus. The sequence continues at coordinate 76,360,828 of NC_136916.1, forward strand.
TTGGTTAACTATCTTTAAGATAGAGTGTTAGATTTGGAGCGTTGGATATTTCATTCTAAATTCCATTGCTCTATGAATTATCATTCCAAATTTATAAACCTCTACTTTAATTGCTTTCTTGATAATTACCAAATTCCTAAGTGACATCTAGACTTAGAAAATGGAAAAGTGACTTGTCTAAGTGCACAAATTAGTCTTCTAATATATTTAATAAAAGAAATTATTACATGGAATCAAACATGGTAACATGTAGTCCACTAGATTTTATTTATTAGGGACAAATAAGAAATTGAGGACAATTGACATTTTCACTTTTCAAGGGTTTTTTTTTCATAAAGAATAAGGAAAAAATATATCTTAAATGAGTTTATTTACTGTATTAACTTCCCAGGGTCGCTGTACAAAAGTATCACAAGTGTGGTGGCTTAAAACAGCAGAAATTTATTCTCTTACAGTTTTGGAGGCTAGAAGTTCAGGATCAAGTTGTGGGCAGGTTGGTTTCTTCTGGAGGCTCTGAGAAGAATCTGTTCCAGCCCTCTCCTAGTTTCTGGCAGCCCCAGTAATCCTTGGCATTCCTTGGCGCATCTATACCTGCCATCATCCTTGTATGGCACACATGGCCCAATTTCCCCAGTGAAAGAGAATATGTAGTTAATCAGAATCCTTCATTTCTCACAATTCTTATACTTCATAGTTTTAAAAATATTTACTCTTCACAAAGTGGTTTCTTTTCAGAATCCATAGACTTGATAAAGAAAAATACTCTTCAAATAGACAAGGATTCACTAAAATTCTTTACTGACTGGAATTACTTCCTTTGAGTAAAATGAGGGAAAGCTCTAATGGGTTAAATAGAGGACTAGTAACATTGCATTTATAATAACAATTTCTTTAATACAAAATAAGGCTGAGGCCTCACTCTTTCAGTGCCTTCAGCCAAGTTTTTGGCCTCAGATGACTGCCTTCTCAGGCAAATTGTCTTCAAGGCAACAGGCTTTGCCCTATCGAAAGGGAAAGCTCTTCTTTTTTGTCAGACAATGCAACAGGGAAAAAAATAAAAACTTCTCTGTATAAACACCCTGGTAATTTTATTTAATAGTCTCAATAGAAATTTAATAAACTAGTTAACTAGTTATTCTAGTTATAAAAGTCTTTCATTTGGATGAATAATACAATCAAGTTTTCTAACATTATTGGAAATAAAACTCAATTTAGGTCAGTAATTTCTGTTTCTGGGCATTGTAATGTCAAGTCCTATGACTTTCTAAGTACATGACACTGGCCAAGTCATTAAGTGCTTCAATTTTCAATTTATAAATTTATAAAATTTATAAAATAAAGCTAATATTATATACACAACCTAAAATACATTATATGTACACATATATATAATATGGACATGATGACCATAAAAATACAGCATTAGCACCTACAGTGTTATGTGAACTCTCCTTGCATCAGAACTGACCTTCACTTGCACAGAGTGCACCTGTCCTGGACATGGAGATTGGAAGTGAGGGCACTGTAGGCTTTGGAGGACAGAGGTAAATTCTGGCTGGTAACAAAATGAATGAATTGTACCACCATAATTGTACAACTTGTCACCATCCCTTTAAATGAACCTATTTTTACATGTTTTTCCTTGATTTTCCCTTTACTATGTTATTTCAAAATCCCACATAGGGTGTTTTATAGGGAGTAACAAACATAAAACCTCCCTTGCTTCCCTCAAATGGTGGTCAATTATACATGGTACTACAAATAACACTAAACTTTCTTTAATTCTCTGAACTGTATTTAATGAGCCTACCTCCATGGGAGGATTAGCTTTTAGATAAATACATAGGTGTTATTCTGTTATTATTCCCTAAGGCTCATGTTCTTCATATATTTCTTTTAATGTGACATTGAAAATAGGGCCTGCATTGTGTGACACAGTTCTTATATGTTTAAATTTCATTAACTAAAAAATAGTAAATGTTGAAATCTACAGTAAGCCTGATGTTTGTACCAATGTATTTCTCCTGCAAGCACTAGAATACTACTTGAGCCTAAAAACTTATTCGTTGTCATTTATCTCTCTCTATCCAAATTCTTGAGTGCATTCCTGTACTACACCCACAGTGGAGGATCACTGTAACTCATCTTGGAGTACTTCATTGAGACAATTTTATTCAGGACTTGTGTAGGATCTGAGGTCTCAGAAATAATGTGACTCTTGCCCTGTGGCAACTGGGTTCCTTCTTTGGATGGAGACATGAACCTGATAGGTAGCCAAGTCATTCGTTAAAGGTCATACATGTTTGGGATGTAGAATTCCAGTGACAATGTTTGAACTATTAGACTGGACTGCTTATTAGCTATGAAGCAATTTACAGTGTCTTCAGAAATGTAATTTTCTGCCCAAAAGGAAAGTTTTACTTTATTAAACAGGTAGGAATTTTTTAAAAAAATCAATATAGCAGCAATCTTGAGAAAAATACCACTATCTTTATTTTTGCAAAAGAGAAACTGAGGCACAAATACATTTAAATAAACATCCAAGGCTAGCTAAGCCTTGGTGGAGCCAGGATTCTAACCCACGCTGTCTCACACAAGTTTATTCTCTTAACCTCTACACTGTTCACTTAATGCAACAAATTATCTTGCCATACTTGAGGTCTTAAACCATTGCAAAGGAATGATCAGGTTTATGAAATATCAGATTTATGAGCCATCTCTAACATTATAATAATATAAAAACCATATTATATACAAAAAAGGCAAGCTAGACCCGGAAGAATTTTTAAGTTAGGAGAGATATTATATTACATGGTGTCAACAGCACTAAATTACATGGAATGAAGTCTAATCTTTGTCAATTACTGGTATGTTGTCATTTTTTTATACTAAATTTTAATTTTCTCATCTTTAAAAAGGGCTAAGTACATATATAGCTATATACTTACCTTACAGAGTTGTTGCTTGGATAAAATTATGAGAAAATTTTGTGATACTGTATGTTGCCACTTACATGTGGAATCTAAAAAAGCCAAACTCATAGAAATAGAGAATAGATTTGTGGTTGCCAGGAGATGAGAGAGTGGGGGAAGTGGAGAGATATTAGTGGAAAGCTACAAACTTCCAGCTGTAAGATGAATAAGTTCTGGGGAACTAATGCACAGCTTGGTGACTATAATTAACAGTACTGCATTATGCTTGAAAGTCTTTAAAAGGATAGATCTTAAATATTATTACCACACACACACAAATGATAATAATGTGAGGGGATGGAGGTGTTAACTAACATTATTGTGGTAATCATTTTGCAAAATAGATATATACAGTCGGCCTTTCGTATCCGTGGTTCTGCATTCACAGATTCAACAAACCAAAGATCAAAAATATTCAAAGAAAAATTCCAGAAAAGTTCAAAAAGCAAAAGTTGAATTTGCCACACACAGACAACTATTTACATAGCTTTTGCATTTGCAACTATTTACATAGCATTTAGATTGCTTTAGTTATTATAAGTAATCTAGAGATGATTTAGAGTATAAGGAAGGATGTGTCTAAGTTATATGCAAATACTGTGCCATTTTATATAAGGGATTGAGTATCCTTGAATTTTGGTGTCTGTAAGGTGTCCTGGAACCTATCCCTTGAGAATACCAAGGGACACCTGTAGGTGTATCAGACCATCATATTATACACTTTAACTTACATATGTTTTATATCAATAATATCTCAATAAAGTTGGGGAGAAAAAGTAGACAATTTTGTGGCATACTTTATAAATTGGCAAGCATAACACTTTTGTATAATTCTTACATTTTGTATATTTTCAAAGGGAATAAACATCTATATGATAAGATACTAAACAGACATTAAAAAGCATCTTTGCAGGATCCCGGGGGAAGATGGCGGAAGAGTAAGACGCGGAGATCACCTTCCTCCCCACAGATACATCAGAAATTCATCTACACGTGGAACAACTCCTACAGAACACCTACTGAACGCTGACAGAAGACCTCAGACCCCCCAAAAGTCAAGAAACTCCCCACATACCTGGGTAGGGCAAAAGAAAAAAGAATAAACAGACACAAAAGGATAGGGATGGGACCTGCACCAGTGGGAGGGAGCCGTGAAGGAGGAAAGGTTTCCACACACTAGGAGCCCCTTCGTGGGCGGAGACTGCGGGTGGCAGAGGGGGAAAGCTTCGGAGTAGCGGAGGAGAGCGCAGCAACAGGGGTGTGGAGGACAAAGCGGAGAGATTCCCGCACAGAGGATCAGTGCCGACCGGCACTCACCAGCCTGAGAGGCTTGTCTGCTCGGCCGCCGGGGTGGGCGGGGCTGGGAGCTGAGGCTCTGGTATCGGGTTTCAGTCGGAGCGCAGGGAGCGGACTGGGGCTGGCGGCGGGAAGAGAGCCTGAAGGGGTTAGTGCACCACGGCTAGCCCGGAGGGAATCCGGGAAAAAGTCTGGAGCTGCCGAAGAGGCAAGAGACTTTTTCTTCCCTCTTTGTTTCCTGGTGCGCGAGGAGAGGGGATTCAGAGCACCGCTTAAAGGAGCTCCAGAGAAGGGCGCGAGCCACGGCTAAAGGCGCGGACCCCGGAGATGGGCGTGGGACTCTGGGGCTGCTGCTGCCACCGCCAAGAGGCCTGGGTGCAAGCGCAGGTCACTGTCCACGCCCCCTTTCCGGGGAGCCTGTGCAGCCCGCCACTGCCAGCGTCCCGGAATCCAGGGACAACTTCCCCGGGAGAACGCATGGCGTGCTTAAGGTTGGTGCAACATCACACCGGCCTCTGCCGCTGCAGGCTCGCCCCGCACTCTGTACCCCTCCCTCGCCTCGGCCTGAGTGAGCCAGAGCCCCCGAATCAGCGGCTCCTTTAAACCCGTCCTGTCTGAGCAAAGAACAGACGCCCTCCGGCGACCTACACAGAGAGGCGGGGCCAAATCCAAAGCTGAGACCCGGGAGCTGTGAGAACAAAGAAGAGAAAGGGAAATCTCTCCCAGCAGCCTCAGAAGCAGCAGATTAAAGCTCAACAATCAACTTGATGTACACTGCATCTGTGGAATACATGAATAGACAACAAATCATCCCAAATTGAGGAGGTGGACTTTGAGGGCAAGATTTAAGACTTTTTCCCTTTTCCTCTTTTTACAACGAATTATCCCAAATTGAGGAGGTGGACTTTGAGAGCAACATTTACGATTTTTTTCCCCCTTGTTCTCTTTTTGTGAATGTGTATGTGTATGCTTCTGTGTGAGATTCTCTCTGTATAGCTTTGCTTTCACCATTTGTCCGAGGGTTCTATCCGTCCGTTTTTTTTTAAATAATTACTTTTTTATTTTAATAATGCCACTATATTCTATTATACTTTATTCTATTTTACCTTATCTTCTCTCTTTCTCTTTTTCCTAATTTTCCTTCCTTCCTCCCTCCCTCCCTCCTTTCTTTCTTTCTTTCTGTCTTTCCTTCCTCCATCCCTCCCTGCTGTCTTCCTTTCTCTCTTTCTTTCTTGCCTTCCTCCTCCCTCCTTTCTTTCTTTCCTTCCTCCCTCCCTCCCTCCCTTCTTTCTTTCTTTCTTTCTTCCTTCCTTCCTTCCTTTCCTTCTTTCTTTCTTTATTTCTCTCTTTCTTTCTTCTACTAATTCTTTCTTTCTACTTTTTCTCCCTTTTATTCTTAGCCGGGTAAATGAAAGGATCTTGGTGCTGCAGCCAGACGTCAGTGTTGTGCCTCTGAAGTGGGAGAGCCAACTTCAGGACATGGGTCCACAAGAGACCTCCCAGCTCCACATAATATCAAGCGGTGAAAATCTCCCAGAGATCGCCATCACAACACCAGCACCCAGCTTCACTCAACGACCAGCAAGCTAAAGTGCTGGTCACCCTTTGCCAAGCAAATAGCAAGACAGGAACACAGCCCCATCCATTAGCAGAGAGGCTGCTTAAAAACATAATAAGGCCACAGGCACCCCAAAACACACCACCAGACGTGGACCTGCCCACCAGAAAGACAAGATCGAGCTTCATCCACCAGAACACAGGCACTAGTCCCCTCCACCAGGAAGCATACACAACCCACTGAAACAACCTTAGCCACTGGGGACAGACACCAAAAACAACGGGAACTACGAACCTGCAGCCTGCCAAAAGGAGACCCCAAACACAGTAAGATAAGCAAATTGAGAAGACAGAAAAACACACAGCAGGAGAAGGAGCAAGATAAAAACCCACCAGACCTAACAAATGAAGAGGAAATAGGCAGTCTACCTGAAAAACAATTCAGAATAATGACAGTAAAGATGATCCAAAACCTTGGAAATAGAATAGACAAAATGCAAGAAACAGTTAACAAGGACCTAGAAGAACGAAAGATGAATCAAGCATCGATTAAAAACACAATAAATGAAATGAAAAATACTCTAGATGGGATCAACAGCAGAATAACTGAGGCAGAAGAATGGATAAGTGACGTGGAGGATAAAATAGTGGAAATAACAGCTGCAGAGCAGAATAAAGAAAAAAGAATGAAAAGAACTGGGGACAGTCTCAGAGACCTCTGAGACAACATTAAACGCACCAACATTTGAATTATAGGGGTTCCAGAAGAAGAAGAGAAAAAGAAAGGGACTGAGAAAATATTTGAAGAGATTATAGTTGAAAACTTCCCTAATATGGGAAAGGAAATAGTTAATCAAGTCCAGGAGGCACAGAGAGTCCCATACAGAATAAATCCAAGGAGAAATACTCTAAGACACATATTAATCAAACTGTCAAAAATTAAACACAAAGAAAACATATTAAAAGCAGCAAGGGAAAAACAACAAATAACACACAAGGGAATCCCCATCAGCTTAACAGCTGATCTCTCAGCAGAAACTCTACAAGCCAGAAGGGAGTGGCAGGACATATTTAAAGTGATGAAGGAGAAAAACCTGCAACGAAGATTACTCTACCCAGCAAGGATCTCATTCAGATTTGATGGAGAAATTAAAACATTTACAGACAAGGAAAAGCTGAGAGAGTTCAGCACCACCAAACCAGCTTTACAACAAATGCTAAGGGAACTTCTCTAGGCAAGAAACACAACAGAAGGAAAAGACCTACAATAACAAACCCAAAACAATTAAGAAAATGAGAATAGGAACATACATATTGATAATTACCTTAAATGTAAATGGACTAAATGCTCCCACCAAAAGACACAGATTGGCTGAATGGATACAAAAACAAGACCCATATATATGCTGTCTACAAGAGACCAACTTCAGACCTAGAGACACATACAGACTGAAAGTAAGGGGATGGAGAAAGATATTCCATGCAAATGGAAATCAAAAGAAAGCTGGAGTAGCAATTATCATATCGGACAAAATAGACTTTAAAATAAAGACTACTAGAAGAGACAAAGAAGGACACTACATAATGATGAAGTGATCGATCCAAGAAGAAGATATAACAATTGTAAATATTTATGCACCCAACAAAGGAGCAACTCAATACATAAGGCAAATACTAACAGCCATAAAAGGAGAAATCGACAGTAACACACTCATAGTAGGGTACTTCAACACCCCACTTTCACCAATGGACAGATCATCCAAAATGAAAATCAATAAGGAAACACAAGCTTTAAATGATACATTAAACAAGATGGACTTAATAGATATTTATAGGACATTCCCTCCAAAAACAACAGAATACACATTTTTCTCAAGTGCTCATGGAACATTCTCCAGGATAGATCATATCTTGGGTCACAAATCAAGCCTTGGTAAATTTAAGAAAATTGAAATTGTATCAAGTATCTTTTCCGACCACAATGCTATGAGACTAGACATCAATTACAGGAAAAGAGCTGTAAAAAATACAAACACATGGAGGCTAAACAATACACTACTTAATAACGAAGTGATCACTGAAGAAATCAAAGAGGAAATAAAAAAATACCTAGAAACAAATGACAATGGAGACACGACGACCCAAATCCTATTTGACACAGCAAAAGCAGTTCTAAGGGGGAAGTTTATAGCAATACAATCCCACCTTAAGAAACAGGAAACATTTCAAGTAAACAACCTGACCCTGCACCTAAAGCAATTAAAGAAAGAGGAACAAAAAAATCCCAAAGTTAGCTGAAGGAAAGAAATCATAAAGATCAGACCAGAAATAAATGAAAAAGAAATGAAGGAAACGATAGCAAAGATCAATAAGACTAAAAGCTGGTTCTTTGAGAAGATAAACAAAATTGAAAAACCATTAACCTGACTCATCAAGAAAAAAAGGGAGAAGACTCAAATCAATAGACTTAGAAATGAAAAAGGAGAAGTAACAACTGACACTGCAGAAATACAACAGATCATGAGAGATTACTACAAGCAACTCTATGCCAATAAAATGGACAACCTGGAAGAAATGGACAAATTCTTAGAAATGCACAACCTGCCAAGACTGAATCAGGAAGAAATAGAAAATATGAATAGACCAATCACAAGCACTGAAATTGAAACTGTGATTAAAAATGTTCCAACAAACAAAAGCCCAGGACCAGTTGGCTTCACAGGCGAATTCTATCAAACATTTAGAGAAGAGTTAACACCCATCCTTCTCAAACTCTTCCAAACAATATCAGAGGAAGGAACACTCCCAAACTCATTCTACGAGGCCACCATCACCTTGATACCAAAACCAGGCAAGGATGTCACAAAGAAAGAAAACTACAGGCCAATATCACTGATAAACATATATGCAAAAATCCTCAACAAAATACTAGCAAACAGAATCCAACAGCACATTAAAAGGATCATACACCATGATCAAGTGGGGTTTATTCCAGGAATGCAAGGATTCTTCAATATACGCAAATCGATCAATGTGATACACCATATTAACAAATTGAAGGAGAAAAACCATATGATCCTCTCAGTAGATGCAGAGTAAGCTTTTGACAAACTTCAACACCCATTTATGATAAAAACCCTGCAGAAAGTAGGCATAGGCCAAGTTCAGGGCCTATTTTAATGGACTAGACATTTATCAGTGACTAGAGGACTAAAACAATTATGCAATTTCTGGAAAACAGAGAAGAGACGTAAATACTTTTTTTGTACAGAACAGGTGTTCTCTGGAGAGCAACTGGCAATACAGAAGTCTTGTGCATTTAATGAAATATGAGAAAACTGAAACCATGGGAAAGTGGTCCATTAGCCAGCTAATCAGCCCCATAAGATGAAGCAAAGACACTGAGCTCCTTATTTTGAAATCAAGAGAAAAGTGAGGTGAATTTACATGATGAACTAAGAGGTGTCCTGAACAGAGTGCTTGGACCATTTCTGTTGCAAATGTCAAAGTGTTTCTGAATGTTAATGCCCTGAACTTACCCAGGGCCCGATTTCATAATTTTCATTGACTCTTGTGTATAAAGAAATCCCATTGCTGTCAACTTAAATTGTGCAGTTAGGACTCCATGATTGGGTTCACTGTCTGCTAAAAGTATATTATTTTAATACTTTTTTTGTTTTTATAAAACCACACTGTGAACCCAAAGGGAGAATTGGCGGAGAGGCTAGGGAATAAGCCTGTCCTCTCCATTAAATCATTCTCTGTATTTGGAAATGTCAGCCACTCTGAATGCTGTTTCCTTTAAGTGAAAAATAAGAGTAAGATACTTACATCATAGTAGACATATCAGAGAATTAAAGTTTGCATAGTCTTCAGGGATGGACTGAAAGGAGCATCTATGCAGAAAGAGAAAGAATATGGCTTAATCCTGACACATAAGTGCATTTTACTCTGCATTCAAAAACAAAATCAAACAACCAAATTAAACTAGAAAAGGAAGTGTAAACCTCAAAACCTAGGAATTAAATTGTTAGAATCTGGGATAGTCTGCTTTCTAGCTCACCTCCTGCCAGGAATCCCAAAGAAAATTCTCTCCCTGTTATAGAAGGACTAAAAGACATTTGTTGATATCATAGTGCTGGCAAGAGTCACCCTGAGAGCCACATCATATTAACTTAGAGTGGGATTTTTCCTTTCAGCACTGAGTCTTGAAAAATTGGGCATATTGATTTCAGTAAGTTGTTACAAGGTAGTGATGTTTTTTTCCCCCCTCCTTTAATAGGTGCTAATTATTATAATTCTTACAGTCATATTTCTTTGTGTAGAGCATGTTTAATGTATTGAAGACTAGTAAAATATAGCAGCCATGTCTACTGTCAGGTTAACGTGGGCTGCTGTTGAGGTGTCTAAGTGTGCATACATGTGAGCATCTGACAGTGGGTGGTTTTGGTGTTTGCTTCATAAAAACGTTTGAATAAGCAGCTTTTGAATAAAGCAGTTGGGATTTAACAATTTAACTGAATTGACATATAAATTCATAGGAAGATTTTGGTTCTTGGAAAGGCAGTTGTGCTTTGCTGAGGCTTTGTCAGACATGTTTACCACAATTCAGCATATCTGGTGAGGCTAAGAAGAAAGAAGAGTCCAGAAAAGAAAGATAAAAGAAACTAGGACAGAGGTAGAAACAGGAATGATAAATAATATTCCTTTCCAACTCAATGCTGGCATGTCTCATTTCTCTAACAGATCTACATAATAATGTCCAGATACTCAATCTGGGGTATATATATTTTTAATTGCAAGAAAAGGAAAAAATTTTTTAATGCTGTGAAATAATATTGAATTTGTTCACTTGCAAGGTTTGAGTTGGCCCCAAAGGGGTTTTGGTTGGAAATGAGGGTGGATGGGATAGAATGTTATTTTCTTTTAATCAGTATAAAGCTATTAGACATAAGTGGCTTCTCACTGACTCAGTGACAATAACCCCAGGGGGAAAATCACCCAAAAAACTTATCCCTTGCTTTAGAGCTGGGTCAGATCCTTAATCAGTTGCAGGGTATTTCTCTTGCAATGGCCATAAAAGCCTTTTTCCAGTAGTAGTTTACTGTTCTAGGGTTACAATGAAGCAAGTTATGTAAAGTGTGATGCTCCTTAAGTTCATGTGTGAGTCTTTTAACTTCCCCCTTGTTAAGATGGAAAGATGTCCTGGTGAATAGAAACATTCTTTTCAATTCAAAAGTTCTTCATGATGGGCTGTCCCTTTGTGGGGCTTGTTGTATACAAGGCATATCCAGGTGACCTTTTCTGGGCTCTTATGGTGGTTTTGTCTTGATCAAAATGGTTCTATTCACAGGAGGGGAAAGACTGTGACATCATCCTGCAAAAGACAATCCTCTAAAGAATAAGGTGGAAAAAATACCACTTTCTTTTGGGAAGGTGGGAGAAGAGGAAGAGAAGAGAATAGAGGAGAAGCAAAGAAGAGAGATGCCATTGGCAAGAGGGAAGGTCAAAAGGGAAGAAATGCCAGAGAGAAGCTAGAGACAGGACAGAGCAGGGTCAGGAATCCCAAGAGACACTGTGTCCATTTCTTCCCACAAGTCCAGCGGTGGGCACTTTAGATCCCATTTTGCAGATTAGGAAACAGCTGCAGGATGAAGCATCTGGCCCACTCCCATGTAGTTTACAACCAAACCAAGATTTAGTCTCAGGTCGACCTCACTTCTGGCTCTAACCTCTCCCCAAGAAAATGCAAACCTTTGTTTCATTTTGATTAATTCTCAACAATACTTTCTAAAGTAAATAGCTCACGTGCCCTTCCCTGACCTAAAAGAGAAGCTCCTGTGCGCTTTAGCCCTCAGATCTCCCAAAGAAGCAGTGCGAGTATTATATCTCTGCTAACTGAAGCCACTCATCTGTTTTCCCAACAACATTAAGGTTCTTTACACTTTGAGGAAAAGGACAAAGGCAGGGGAGAATGATGGTGGAAATAAAACTGTGGTAATTCACTGCTGCCTCTGGGATTTATTTATTGTTGATCATGGCCGAGGAGCTCTTTGTACCTTACATATGTGTAGGGTTGTGGGGGTCAGAGCACATATGCCAAAAGAGAGCTAAGACAGAGGGAAACCTGATGAATAAGAAAGAGAATTCCAGAGAACGGGATCGATGGGGTAGAGAGGGGATGTATCATCATAAAAAGAAATTGAAAGCTCCTGGGGAAATTTATAGTTATATGATCTGCACCCAAGGGGGAAGTCTATAGAATACTCCTTGCCCATAAAAATGTATTAGGTGGTAATGGTCCCTAATAGTGCTATGTTCCCTGCCTGAGCATGACACATCGGATTTTGAGGGAAGCGGGAGAAAGAAGAGGAGGAGTGGGGTCCTTATAGCCAGTGCTCCCTGTGCAGTTGTTCAAGGAGTTCACTGCACTAGGGCACCCAGCTAAGGGGGAGGTGGGGGCTAAAATCTAGCCTGAGTTCAGCTCACCAAGCTCTCAGCCCTGAAGAGGGCTGGGTACTCCTGGAAGAAGAGATGCCTTAGCTATGGGGTTGTTTCTGCCCAAGGGATGTATCTTTTTCTAATTTGCATAAAGGTGTAGAATGGACTAGAATCTGCAGCCAAGGAACCCAGAAGTATCAGTGATATCGAGTTTGAAGATAAAGTTTGTGTTCCCTGTGGCCTCTTGCTGTGTCAGATATTTTTCTCATTTATTTTCTCTTCCTAAAATGTACAAATGGTCAGGCTCTTCCAATTTATAAGACTTAGGAGGTACTAATGTTCTCTAAAATATGTGTTGTAAAAGAAAAATATGTTCCCTATAAGAGAGGAGAGAGCAGGTTATTGGTGTATGCTTGTCTATTTCAATTTTAATCTTGTAGATGATAATATTTTATGTGGAACAATCTATTTGTGAAAAATTAGATCTGGTCATTGCCACTGATTTGGAGAACACTTAAAACAATCCCCTGCATCTGAAGAACTTGCTATCAAGATGATATGCTCTTAAGCCCTCACTGCTAGAGAAGGCTCTCACTTTCAATTACCAGCCAGTATGGAAGCTGGGAAAAGATTCTATCTCTTTATACCATCTCAATTCCTTCTCAATGCCATCTTCTTTCTATGATTGCCTTACTTTCAAACAATATTCTGACCAAAGTGAAGAGACAAATGACTGCTAGAGAAATCATGGAGTCAGTATGACATGATGACATGGACCCTGGGCTGAGAACCCAGAGGCTGACTTGGTGGAATCACTAATTAGGCTGCATGATCTTGGGCAAATCACTTACCTCCCAAGATTGTTAGGCAAACTCTTCATATTCTGTCTGCTTCTGGGAGATTGGCAACATTTATTAGCTTATTAAAGACCTTGAGAAGTCCTGCAATAAAGAACACTGTTTGCTAACTGGGGAATGTAACTTTATTTTACCCCATAGTATATATAGCAATATACTAAGAAGAATATTTCTGGCAGAGAGAAGAATGTCAGAGAAGACCCAGAAAAAAAGAAACACACAAACAAACAAACAAATAAAAATTGTCAGAGTAAGTTTGATTTAGAAGAACATGAAGTGATATAAACAAAGCCTGGGCATGGGAAACTGACCTGTACACACTCTGCACAGCTTTGCAAGCTACATTATGAGTTTGGCATACCTCCAAAAACAGACTGCTCTTGGTAGTAGCCATAACCCTGAACTAGAAATGACTGGGAATGAGCACTAGTCTCCGTTCTTTCTCAGCTGTGTGGACTGAGGCTAACTACTGAAATTTTGTCTCTTTAATCATCAGTCTCCATATATATAACACAAGAATTCTCTGCATACCTTACATGGTTTTGAACATCAATTAAGTAAGAGCTTGTGAAAGTGTTCTGTAATCTATCCTGTACTCTATAAATATAAGAAGTACCAAAAAAAATCTCAAGGATAAAATTCCAATGAATGGTATATTTTTCACATCTCCATTTTAATTAAACATAAAAAATGATGCATTTAATATTTTAATGCAATCCAATTGTTAGAAATAAAATGCTAAATAATTGAATCTATTAGATGATATGCTTGAACATTGGTTACTGCCAGAATCCACTGAAATTCATGATCTCTGGCTCATGGCTTTCAGAATCCCTCTTCCTGACAGATGGAGAAATTTGAGAATAATCTAAAACACATAAGCTTAATTACCACAATCAATTTGAACATATTTATTGGATTGTTTTAGCTTAAATAAAAATAAGTCAAACCTAAAGACTTTACCAATCACTATAAAAGTTCCATTGTGAGTTTAAGACTGAGGATGAAAATGTATATCAGAGTTAAGGGGACACAGAATTTGAACCTGAACAGAGAAAAGTTTTATAAGATCATTTAGAGACCTCAAGTTTTTTGCTGCAGCTTGAGCCAGAAGATACTTTTCTTCCAACAGGAACAAGAAACATCTGAGAAATGACTGAAATGTTTTAGTGTGTCTTACACATAGAATGCCTCCTTTTAAAAAAAAAAGGCTCACTACCCGTTAGACATGCCAAGGGCATCTCGTTAGATGTCCCGACTTTAGAAACAGATTTGCAAGCCAGAATGTTCCAACCCTGCAGTAGGATTGTGGGTTTTTAACCTTCACAAGTTTGCCCTTTGAGCAGAACTTGAGAAAGGAAGAAAGAAAGAGGAAAAGAATGAAGAAGAAAAGCAAAATAAATCAAAAGCAGCTTTCTTAGTAACAGAGACATCTCCAAGGCCATGTGCGAAAGGACTGGGGCTCTAATGATATCAATTAGGCCTGACCCACTGGGACTCTGGAAATATATTGTACTCATGGACTCTGCTCAAGTCCATATGTAAAAGGTCATTAACGGGGTACAAAATATTACAAATTATTGGCCAAGTGTGCCTCCTTACCCCAAATACTTCCAACATTCTGAAATAAATTATAACCAGTAATGCTTTCATGTTGACAAACTAATTCTACTTAGATTTTCCTTCCTAAATCAAGGAAATTAATATTTTAAAAAATAGCATTATGTGTTAAATGTGGATTCACAAATACAGAGAGAGAGAGAGGGAGAGAGAGAGAGAGGGGAGAGAGAGGGAGAGAGAGAGAGAAAGAGAGAGAGGAAGAAAGAGAGAGAGTGACTCACAACTACCTGTTTTTCCCAGTTTTGTTTCCCAGTTGAGATAATGGTAGCAGGATAGGTGACTTCTCCACTAGAATGTAGAATTCCCCAAAACATTCTCTTCCTTGGCTACACTTTTTGCATCACTTTCAAGGCATGGGGTGTATCTTCGCAGCAGTGGGCTGAATTTGCTGAAGCAGAAACTGTAAGCTACTTAATAAAGGCTCAAGCTTCCATATTTGTGTGGGAATATTTTGGCAGCCCTTCCAGGAGATGTCAGCTCTCCCTGGGCTGTGTTTAGGATGTGGTGACCACCTGAAGGCATTCTCACAGGCTGACAGCCAGTGACTCCTACCTACCACCCTCTTTCTGACAGCAGGCCTCCTGCTGAAGCTGCAGAGATTTCCCAGTCCTCACAGAGAAACTTTGCCAACTCAGGCAAACAAAACACAATCCTGTTACATAAAGCAACTTGAGTTGTGGTCCAACTGCATCTTCAGTGTTCAGCAAAATGGTAAATTATCCAAGAGGGGGCTTCCTCTGATAAGAGTGCATCTCATATTGCACCTCAACAAAACTGGGCTCAGAAGGGGCTGATTTGGGGGCAGGTCTTCCTTGCTTCCCAGGCCTCAGTTTCTTGTCTATTAAAAGGAGGTAGTGAAGGGAGGAGATCAAAATGGCAGAGTAGGAAAACATGGAGCTCACCTCCCCCAATGAACACATCAAAAATACATGTACATGTACAGCAATTCTCACTGAAAACAAACTGGAGACTGTCAGAAAAGCTCTTCTACAACCAAGGCTGTAAAGAAAGATCCACCCCAATTGGTAGGAAGGGAGGAGAAGCAATCAGCTTAACCCCTAGGAGGTGACACAGAAGAGAAAGGGGATATCACAGGCTTGGAGATCCTCCCTGGGGAGTGATAGGTTCAAGCCACACACTGGGCACCCTAATCCTGGGTTATGACACCAGGAATACGAATGAGTCCCTTAATGGTTTGAAAACTGGTGGGATTTATAGAAGGGCTGTAAGAAACATAGAGTTGTTTGTAGTAGTCTCTTAGGATTCTTTGTATTTCTGCAGTGTCTGTTGTAACTTCTCCTTTTTCATTTCTAAGTCTATTGAGTTGTGTCATCTCCCTTTTTTTTTCTTGATGAGTTTGGCTAATGGTTTATCAGTTTTGTTAATCCTCTCAAAGAAGCAGTTTTTAGTTTTATTGATCTTTGCTTTTGTTTTCTTTGTTTCTATTTCATTTATTTCTGCTCTGATCTTTATGATTTCTCTCCTTCTGCTAACTTTGGGTTTTGTTTGTTCTTCTTTCTCTAGTTCCTTTAGTTGTAAGGTTAGATTGTTTATTTGAGATTTTTCCTGTTTCTTGAGGTAGGCTTGTATTGGTATAAACTTCCTTCTTAAAACTGCTTTTGCTGCATCCCATAGGTTTAGGATCATCGTGTTTTCATTGTCATTCATCTCTAGGTATTTTTTTTATTTTCTCTTTGACTTCTTCAGTGATCTCTTGGTTATTTAGTAACATATTTTTTAGCCTCCATATGTTTGTGTTTTTTACGTTTTTTTCCCCTGTAATTGATTTCTAATCTCCTCGCATTGTGTTCAGAAAACATTCTTGATATGATTTTAGTTTTCTTAAATTTACTGAGGCTTGATTTATGACCCAAGACGTGATCTATCCTGGAGAAAGCTCCGTGTGCACTTGAGAAGAAAGTGTAATCTGCTGTTTTTGGATGGAATGTACTATAAATATCAATTAAATCTATTGGGTCTATTGTGTCATTCAAAGCTTCTGTTTCCTTATGAATTTTCTGTTTGGATGATCTGCCCATTGGCGTAAGTGAGGTGTGAACGTCCCCCACTATTATTGTCAATTTCCTCATTTATAGCAGTTGGCAGTTGCCTTATGTATTGAGGTGCTCCTATGTTGGGTGCATATATATTTATAATCATTGTGTCTTCTTCTTGGATTGATCGCTTGATCATTATGTCATGTCCTTCCTTGTCTCTTGTAACTTTCTGTATTTAAAGTCTATTTTATCTGATATGAGTATTGCTACTCCAGCTTTCTTTTGATTTCCATTTGCATGGAATATCTTGTTCCATCCCCGCACTTTCAGTCTGTATGTGTCCCTAGGTCTGAAGTGGGTCTCTTGTAGACAGCATATATATGGGTCTTCTTTTTTTATCCATTCAGCAAACCTGTGTCTTTTGGTTGGAGCATTTAATCCATTCACGTTTAAGGTAATTGTTGATATGTATGTTCCTATTACCATTTTCTTAATTGTTTTGGGTTTGTTTTTGTAGGTCCTTTTCTTCTCTTGTGTTTCCCATTTAGCATTTGTTGTAGAGCTGGATTGGTGGTGCTGAATTCTCTTAGCTTTTGCTCGTCTGTAAAACGTTTGATGTCTCCATCGAATCTGAATGAGATCCTTCCTGGGTAGAGTTATCTTGGTTGTAAGTTCTTCCCTTTCATCACTTTAAATATGTCATGCCACTCCTCTCTGGCTTGTAGAGTTTCTTCTGAGAAATCAACTATTAACCTTATAGGAGTTCCCTTGTATGTTGTCATTTTTCCTTTTGATTACTATGTGTCTCGGTGTGTTTCTCCTTGGATTTACCCTGTATGGAACTCTGTGCTTCCTGGGCTTGGGTGGCTATTTCCCTTCCCATATTAGGGAAGTTTTCGACTATAATCTCTTCAAATTTTTTGGGGGTCCTTTCTCTCTCTCTCTTATCCTTCTGGGACACCTATAATGTGAATGTTGTTGCTTTTAATGTTGTCCCAGATTCTCTTAGGCTGTCTTCATTTCTTTTCATTCTTTCTTCTTTATTCTGTTATGCAGCAGTTAATCCTACCATTCTGTCTTCCAGGTCACTTATCCGTTCTTCTGCCTCAGTTATTCTGCTATTGATTCCTTGTAGTGTATTTTTCATTTCAGTCATTTTATTGTTCATCTCTGTTTTTTTGTGCTTTAATTCTTCTAGCTCTTTGTTAAACATTTCTTGCAGCTTCTCAATCTTTGCCTCCATTCTTTTTCTGACATCCTGGATCATCTTCACTATCATTATTCTGAATTCATTTCTGGAAGTTTGCCTATCTATCTCCACTTCATATAGTTGTTTTTCTGGAGTTTTATCTTGTTCCTTCGTCTGGTACATAGCCCTCTGCTTTTTCATCTTGTCTATCTTTCTGTGAATGTGCTTTTTGTTGCACAAGCTGCAGGATTGCAGTTCCACTGAGAATTTTAACAAGAAACTGAAAACTAAAAAGAGCCAGTCAGTACTGAAGAATGAAATAACTGAAATGAAATGTACATTAGAAAGTATTAACAGTTGACTAGGTGATACAGAGTAATGCATAAGTGGTCTGGAATATAGAATAATGGAAATCACCCCATCAGGAAGGCAAAAGTAAAGAAAAATTTTAAAATGAGGATAGTTTAGAGGACCTCTGATACAACATCTACTATATTAACATTCAAATTATAGGGGTTCCAGAAGAAGAGAGAGAGAAATTGTTCAAAAATGTATTTGATGAAATTACTGCTGAAAACTTCCAGAACCTGAAGAAGGAAACAGAAATCCAGGTACAAGAATCAAAGAAACTCCAAAGAAGATTAAGCCAAAAAAGAACCACACCAAGACATATAATTAAAATAACAAAATTAAAGACAAAGAGATTATTCAAATGCTGCAAGAGAAAAACAACGAGTCACACACAAGGGAACTCCCATAAGAATATCAGCTGATTTTTCTGTAGAAACTTTGCAGACCAGAAGGGAGTGGCATGATATATTTAATGTGCTGAAAGAGAAAAAACTACAACGTAGCATACCCTAGTCAGCAATTTGTCAATCAGAATTTAAAGAAAGATAAAGATCTCAGACAAGTAAAATCTAAAAGACTTCATCAATACTAACGGGCCATTAAATGAAGTGTTAAAGGTTCTTCTCTAAGTGGAAAAGAAAATAATACAACAAGAAGTAAGAATTTATAAAAAGGAAAATCCCACTAGTAAAGGCAAATATATAGTAAAAGCTGTGGATCAACCACTTAAATAAGCTAGTATAAAGACTAAAAGACAAAATTGTAAAAATAAACTATAACTACAATAAACAATTAAGGGATAAACATGAAGATGCAAAACATGACATCAAAAAACAAAAAGTGTGGGTGAGGGGGTAAAATATGTAGATTCTTTAAAATGTATTGGAACTTAAATGACTGTCTGGTAAACTCAAATCAAAAACCTACAATAGATACACAAAAACTAGGAAAAAAGGGAACACAAGCATACTACTAAAACCATCAAAACACAGTTGAAAAGACTAAAAGAAGAAGAAAAGAACAGAGAAGAACCACAAACACAACCAGAAAACAAGTAACAATGGACAATAAGTACATAACCATTAATAGTTGTTTTAAATATCACTGGATGAAATGCTCCATTCAAAAAACACATGGTGGCTGATTGAATAAAAGAACAAGACTCATATATATGCTGCTTACAAGACATTCATTTCAGATATAAAGACATATACAGACTGAAAGTAAAAATATGGAAAAAGATATTTCATGCAAATGGAAACAGCAAGAAAGTGGTGGTAGCAATATTCAGATGGAGTAGACTTTAAGACAGATGATACAACAAAAGACAATGAAGGCCATTATATAATGATAAAAGGATCAATATAAGAAGATATAATATTCATTAATGTATATGCAACTAATAGAGGAGAAAAATAAGTATATAAAGCAAATATTAAAATACATAAAGGGAGAAATTATCAATAACACGATAATATTAGGGGACTTTAACACCATCCTATAGTAAAGGACAGAACGTGCAGACAGATAATCAATAAGGAAATAGTGGTCTTAAATGACACATTAGACCAGTTGGATTTACTAGATATCTACATGACATTCTATACAAATAAAGCAGAATACATATTGTTTTAAAGTGCACATAGAATGTTCTCTGGGATTGATTACACACTAAGTTACAAAACAATCCTCAACAAATTTAACAGAAAAGAAATTATATCAAGCTTTTTTTTTCTGGCCAAAACAGTATGAAACTAAAAATTAGTTACATGAAGAAAAGTGGGAAAACACAAAAACATTGAGAATAAACAACATGCTACTGAAAAACCAATGGATCAATGAAGAAATCAAAGAGAAAATCAGAAAATACCATGAGACAAATGAAAATAAAACACAACTTTTCAAAACCTATGAGATGCTGTAAAAGCATTTCTAAGAGGGAAGTTTATAGAGATACAGACCTACCTCAAGCAACAAGGAATTAGGAAAAGAAAAAACAAAGACCAAATTCAACATAAGGAAGAAAATAATAAAAATCGGAGAGGAAATAAATCAAATAAAGACCAAAAATATATATAAAAATCACCAAAGCCAAGAGCTGGCTTTTTGAAAAGATAAATGAAATTCATAAGACTTCAGTCAGGCTTATTAAGAAAAAAAAGAGAGAGGTTCCAAATAAACAAAATAAGAAATAAAAAAGAGAAATAACAACCAATATTTATAGATACAAAAAATTATAAGAGAATAAAAGAGTTATATGCCAACAAAAGGGACAACCTGGAAGAAATGGATTTGAACCACACAATCTTCTAAGAATGCATCAGGAAGAAATATACAATCAGAACAGACCAATCACTAGTAATGAAATTGAATTAGTAGAAATAAGAAAAAAATCCTCCCAGAAAATAAATAAATAAATAAATAAATCCAGGAATGGAGGGCTTCACAGGAAAATTCCATCAAACATAAAGAGCTGTTACTTAGCCTTCTCAAAATATTCCAAAAAACTGAAGAGGAGGGGATACTCCTAAATTTACAGGGCCACCATTACCAACATGAGAAAAAGACACTACAAAAAAAATTACAGGCCAAGATTGCTGATGAATATAGATGCAAAAACCCTGAACAAATGGATTTCCACAATATATGAAAAGGGACATACACCTTGAACAGGTGGTATTTATTGCCAGAATGGAAGGATGGTTTGATGTATGCAAATCAATAAATGTGATACACGACATTAACAAAAAGAAGAATAAAAATTGCATGATCCTTTCAATACACACAGAAAAAGCATTTGACAAAATTCAACATCTCTTCATTATAAAAACTCTCATCAATGTTCATATAGAGGGGACATAGCTCAACATAATAAAGGACATTTATGACAAACTCACAGCTACCACCATTCTCAACAGTGAAAAGCTGAAAGCGCTTCCTCTAAAGTCAGGAACAAGACAAGGATTTCCACTCTTCCCAGTTCTACATAACATGGTACTGCAAGTTTTAGCCACAGCAATCAAACAGGAAAAAGAAAGAAAATGTCTCCAAATTAGAAGAGAAGAAGTAAAATTGTCACTATTTGCAGATGACATGATACTGTATGTAGAAAACCCAAAGGTCTCCACCAAAAAACTACTAGAACAAATAAATGAATTCAGTAAAGTTGCAAGATACAAGATTAACATACAGAAATCTGTTGCTTTTCATTACACTAATAAAGAAGTAGCAGAAAGAGAAATTAAGGAAACAATCCTATTTACAATCATATCCAAAAAAATAAACTAACTAGGAATAAATTTAATGAAGAAGGCGAAAGACCTAAGCTCTGAAAACTATAAAATATTGATAAAGGAATTTGAAGGTGATATAAAGAAATGAAGACATCCCATATTATTGTATTGGAAGAATTAATGTTGTTAAACTGTCTTTATTACCCAAAGTAATAATGTAATCCCTGTCAATGTAATCCCTGTAATCCCTGTTAATGTAATCCCTGTCAAAACACTCATAACAGAAATACAGCTACACGTGGAACAACTCCTACAGAACACCTACTGAACGCTGGCAGAAGACCCCAGACCTCCCAAAAGGCAAGAAACTCCCCACATACCTGGGTAGGGCAAAGCGGAGAGATTCCCGCACAGAGGATCGGTGCCGAGCAGCACTCACCAGCCAGAGAGGCTTGTCTGCTCGCCGGCCGGAGCGGGCGGCGCTGGAAGCTGAGGCTCGGGCTTCGGTCAGAGCGCAGGGAGAGGACTGGGGCTGGTGGCGAGAACTCAGCCTGAAGGGGGCTAATGTGCCACAGCTAGCCGGGAGGGAGTCCGGGAAAACTCTGGAGCTGCCAAAGAGGCAAGAGACTTTTTCTTCCCTCTTGGTTTCCTGGTGCATGAGGAGAGGGGATTAAGAGCGCTGCTTAAAGGAGCTCCACAGACGGGCGCGAGTCGCGGCTGAAAGCGCGGAGCCCAGAGACGGGCGTGGGATGATGGGGCTGCTGCTGCCGCCGCCAAGAAGCCTGTGTGCGAGCGCAGGTCACAGCCCACACCACCCTTCCGGGAGCCTGTGCAGCCCGCCACTGCCGGGGTCAGGGATCCAGGGGCGGCTTCCCTGGGAGAACGCACGGCGCGCCTCGGGCTGGTGCAACGTCACGCTGGCCTCCGCCGCTGCAGGCTCGCCCCGCACTCCGTGCCCCTCCCTCCCGCCCGGCTTGAGTGAGCCAGAGTCCCCGAAGAGGCTGCTCCTTTAACCCTGTCCTGTCTGAGTGAAGAACAGACGCCCTCCGGCGACCTACACGCAAAGGCGGGGCCAAATCCAAAGCTGAGACCCAGGTGCTGTGAGAACAAACAAGAGAAAGGGAAACCTCTCCCAGCAGCCTCAGAAGCAGCGGATTAAAGCTCCACAATCAACTTGATGTACCCTGCATCTGTGGAATACATGAATAGACAACAAATCATCCCAAATTGAGGAGCCAGGAGTCAGTGCTGTGCCTCTGAGGTGGGAGAGCCAACTTCAGGACACTGGTCCACAAGAAACCTCCCAGCTCCACATAATATCAAATGGCGAAAATCTTCCAGAGATCTCCATCTCAACACCAGCACCCAGCTTCACTCAACGACCAGCAAGCTACAGTGCTGGACACCCTATGTCAAACAACTAGCAAGACAGGAACACAACGCCACCCATTAGCAGAGAGGCTGACTAAAATCATAAAAAGTCCACAGACACCCCAAAACACACCAGCAGACGTGGACCTGCCCACCAGAAAGACAAGATCCAGCCTCAACCACCAGAACACAGGCACTAGTCACCTCCACCAGGAAGCCTACACAACCCAATAAACCAACCTTAGCCACTGGGGACAGACACCGAAAACAACGGGAACTACGAACATGCAGCCTGCAAAAAGGAGACCCCAAACACAGTAACATAAGCAAAATGAGAAGACAGAAAAACACACAGCAGGAGAAGGAGCAAGATAAAAACCCACCAGACCTAACAAATGAAGAGGTAATAGGCAGTCTACCTGAAAAAGAATTCAGAATAATGATAGTAAAGATGATCCAAGATTCTATTTCCAAGATCCAAAATCTTGGAAATAGAATAGACAAAATGCAAGAAACAGTTAACAAGGACCTAGAAGAACTAAAGATGAATCAAGCATCGATTAAAAACACAATAAATGAAATGAAAAATACTCTAGATGGGATCAATAGCAGAATAACTGAGGCAGAAGAACGGATAAGTGAGGTGGAAGATAAAATAGTGGAAATAACTGCTGCAGAGCAAAATAAAGAAAAAAGAATGAAAAGAACAGAGGACAGTCTCAGAGACCTCTGGGACAACATTAAACGCACCAACATTTGAATTATAGGGGTTCCAGAAGAAGAAGAGAAAAAGAAAGGGACTGAGAAAATATTTGAAGAGATTACAGTTGAAAACTTCCCTAATATGGGAAAGGAAATAGTTAATCAAGTCCAGGAGGCACAGAGAGTCCCATACAGAATAAATCCAAGGAGAAATACGCCAAGACACATATTAATCAAACTGTCACAAATTAAACACAAAGAAATGATATTAAAAGCAGCAAGGGAAAAACAACAAATAACACACAAGGGAATCCCCATCAGGATAACAGCTGATCTCTCAGCAGAAACTCTACAAGCCAGAAGGGAGTGGCAGGACATAATTAAAGTGATGAAGTAGAAAAACCTGCAACCAAGATTACTGTACCCAGCAAGGATCTCATTCAGATTTGATGGAGAAATTAAAACAATTACAGACAAGCAAAAGCTGAGAGAGATCAGCACCACCAAACCAGCTCTACGACAAATGCTAAAAGAACTTCTCTAGGCAAGAAACACAACAGAAGGAAAATACCTAAAATAATGAACCCAAAAGAATTAAGGAAATGGGAATAGGAACATACATATCCATAATTACCTTAAATGTAAATGGACTAAATGCTCCCACCAAAAGACACAGATTGGCTGAATGGATACAAAAACAAGACCCATATATATGCTGTCTACAAGAGACCAACTTCAGACCTAGAGACACATACAGACTGAAAGTAAGGGGATGGAAAAAGATATTCCATGCAAATGGGAACCCAAAGAAAGCTGGAGTAGCAATTCTCATATCAGACAAAATAGACTTTAAAATAAAGACTACTAGAAGAGACAAAGAAGGACACTACATAATGATGAAGTGATCGATCCAAGAAGAAGATATAACAATTGTAAATATTTATGCACCCAACAAAGGAGCAACTCAATACATAAGGCAAATACTAACAGCCATAAAAGGAGAAATCGACAGTAACACAATCATAGAAGGGGACTTTAACACCCCACTTTCACCAATCATCCAAAATGAAAATAAATAAGGAAACACAAGCTTTAAATGATACATTAAACAAGATTGACTTAGTTGATATTTATAGGACATTCCATCCAAAAACAACAGAATACACATTTTTCTCAAGTGCTCATGGAACATTCTCCAGGATAGATCATATCTTGGGTCACAAATCAAGCCTTGGTAAATTTAAGAAAATTGAAATTGTATCAAGTATCTTTTCCGACCACAATGCTATGAGACTAGATATCAATTACAGGAAAAGATCTGTAAAAAATACAAACACATGGAGGCTAAACAATACACTACTTAATAACGAAGTGATCACTGAAGAAATCAAAGAGGAAATTAAAAAATACCTAGAAACAAATGACAATGGAGACACGATGACCCAAAACCTATGGGATGCAGCAAAAGCAGTTCTAAGAGGGAAGTTTATAGCAATACAATCCCACCTTAAGATACAGGAAACATCTCGAATAAACAACCTAACCTTGCACCTAAAGCAATTAGAGAAAGAAGAACAAAAACATCCCAAAGTTAGCAGAAGGAAAGAAATCATAAAAATCAGATCAGAAATAAATGAAAAAGAAATGAAGGAAACGATAGCAAAGATCAATAAAACTAAAAGCTGGTTCTTTGAGAAGATAAACAAAATTGATAAACCATTAGCCAGACTCATCAAGAAAAAAAGGGAGAAGACTCAAATCAATAGACTTAGAAATGAAAAAGGAGAAGTAACAACTGACACTGCAGAAAGACAAAAGATCATGAGAGATTACTACAAGCAACTCTATGCCAATAAAATGGACAACCTGGAAGAAATGGACAAATTCTTAGAAATGCACAACCTGCCAAGACTGAATCAGGAAGAAATAGAAAATATGAATAGACCAATCACAAGCACTGAAATTGAAACTGTGATTAAAAATCTTCCAACAAACAAAAGCCCAGGACCAGATGGCTTCACAGGTGAATTCTATCAAGCATTTAGAGAAGAGCTGACACCTATCCTTCTCAAACTCTTCCAAAATATAGCAGAGGGAGGAACACTCCCAAACTCATTCTACGAGGCCACCATCACCTTGATACCAAAACCAGGCAAGGATGTCACAAAGAAAGAAAACTACAGGCCAATATCACTGATGAACATAGATGCAAAAATCCTCAACAAAATACTAGCAAAGAGAATCCAACAGCACATTAAAAGGATCATACACCATGATCAAGTGGGGTTTATTCCAGGAATGCAAGGATTCTTCAATATACGCAAATCAATCAACGTGATACACCATATTAACAAATTGAAGGAGAAAAACCATATGATCATCTCAATAGATGCAGAGAAAGCTTTCGACAAAATTCAGCACCCAATTATGATAAAAACCCTGCAGAAAGTAGGCATAGAGGGAACTTACCTCAACATAATAAAGGCCATATATGACAAACCCACAGCCAGCATCGTCCTCAATGGTGAAAAACTGAAACCATTTCCACTAGGATCAGGAACAAGACAAGGTTGCCCACTCTCACCACTCTTATTCAACATAGTTTTGGAAGTTTTAGCCACAGCAATCAGAGAAGAAAAGGAAATGAAAGGAATCCAAATCGGAAAAGAAGAAGTAAAACTGTCATTGTTGGCAGATGACATGATACTCTACATAGAGAATCCTAAAGATGCTACCAGAAAACTCCTAGAGCTAATCAATGAATTTGGTAAAGTAGCAGGATACAAAATTAATGCACAGAAATCTCTGGCATTCCTATACACTAATGATGAAAAATCTGAAAGTGAAATCAAGGAAACACTCCCATTTACCATTGCAACAAAAAGAATAAAATATCTAGGAATAAACCTACCTAAGGAGACAAAAGACCTGTATGCAGAAAATTATAAGGCACTGATGAAAGAAATTAAAGGTGATACAAATAGATGGAGAGATGTACCATGTTCTTGGATTGGAAGAATCAACATTGTGAAAATGACTCTACTACCCAAAGCAATCTACAGATTCAATGCAATCCCTATCAAACTACCACTGGCATTTTTCACAGAACTAGAACAAAAAATTTCACAATTTGTATGGAAACACAAAAGACCCCGAATAGCCAAAGCAATCTTGAGAACGAAAAATGGAGCTGGAGGAATCAGGCTCCCTGACTTCAGACTATACTACAAAGCTACAGTAATCCAGACAGTATGGTAGTGGCACAAAAACAGAAAGATAGATCAATGGAACAGGATAGAAAGCCCAGAGATAATCCCACGGACTTATGGTCACCTTATCTTTGATAAAGGAGGCAGGAATGTACAGTGGAGAAAGGACAGTCTCTTCAATAAGTGGTGCTGGGAAAACTGGACAGGGACATGTAAAAGTGTGAGATTAGATCACTCCCTAACACCATACACAAAAATAAGCTCAAAATGGATTAAAGACCCAAATGTAAGGCCAGACACTATCAAACTCTTAGAGGAAAACATAGGCAGAACACTCTATGACATAAATCACAGCAAGACCCTTTTTGACCCACCTCCTAGAGAAATGGAAATATAGACAAAAATAAACACATGGGACCTAATGAAACTTCAAAACTTTTGCACAGCAAAGGAAACCATAAACAAGACCAAAAGTCAACCCTCAGAATGCGAGAAAATATTTGCAAATGAAACACCTGACAAAGGATTAATCTCCAAAATTTATAAGCAGCTTATGCAGCTCAATAACAAAAAAACAAGCAACCCAATCCAAAAATGGGCAGAAGACCTAAATAGACATTTCTCCACAGAAGATATACTGATTACCAACAAACACATGAAAGGATGCTCAACATCTTTACTCATTAGAGAAATGCAAATCAAAACTACAATGAGATATCATCTCACACCAGTCAGAATGGCCATAATCAAAAAATCTAGAAACAATAAATGCTGGAGAGGGTGTGGAGCAAAGGGAACACTCTTTCACTGCTGGTGGGAATGTGAATTGGTACAGCCACTATGGAGAACGGTATGGAGGTTCCTTAAAAAACTACAAATAGAACTACCATATGACCCAGCAATCCCACTACTAGGCATATACCCTGAGAAAACCATAATTCAAAACGAGACATGTACCAAAATGTTCATAGCAGCCCTATTTACAATAGCCCGGAGATAGAAACAACCTAAGTGTCCATCATCGGATGAATGGGTAAAGAAGATGTGGCACATATATACAATGGAATATTACTCAGCCATAAAAAGAAACAAAATTGAACTATTTGCAATGAGGTGGATGGACCTAGAGCCTGTCATACAGAGTGAAGTAAGTCAGAAAGAGAAAGACAAATACTGTATGCTGACACATATATATGGAATTTAAGAAAAAAAAATGTCATGAAGAACATAGGGGTAAGACAGGAATAAAGACACAGACCTACTAGGGAAGGGACTTGAGGATATGGGGAGGGGGAAGGATAAGCTGTGACAAAGTGAAAGAGCGGCATGGACATATATACACTACCAAACGTAAGGTAGATAGCTAGTGGGAAGCAGCTGCATAGCACAGGGAGATCAGCTCGGTGCTTTGTGACCTCCTGGAGGGGTGGGAGAGCGAGGGTGGGAGGGAGATGCAAAAGGGAGGGGATATGGGAACATATGTATATGTATAACTGATTAAATTTGTTATAAAGCAAAAAAAAATAAATAAAAAATAAAGAAAAAAAACCACTCATAACATTTTTCACAGAACTAGAACAAAATAATCTTCAATTTTATATGGAACCACAAAAGACCCAGAACTGCCAAAGCAATCCCGTGGAAAAAGAACAAAGCTTGGGATATAACCCTCCAAGACTTCATACTATACTACAAAGCTCATAGATCAGTAGGTTGGAATAGGGAGCCCAGAAATAAACCCACACACCTATGGTCAATTAATCTAATTAATTAATTGTTATTCATACCTATGGAATAAAAATTCTAAAGACAGAAACACAAACAAAGCTCTTTGGTGTCCCACATAAAGCCTTCCATGATATGCTCAATACTAACTTTCCCAGCTTTTGTATTCACTATACCCATGTAGAAAATTACCACAAGTTTAAACATACCCCTCTATCCTACCCTGCACATACTCTTTAGAGAAAAATTGTCACATTCCATATCACTGCACCAGTGGTTCTCAACTGAGTGTTGGGGTAGGGAGCATTTTATGATGTCTGGAGACATTCTTGGTTGTCATAACTGGGGTATCAGTGGATTGCTACTAACAGCTAGTGGGCAGAAACCAGGGATGTTGCTAAACATCCTGCAATGCACAAGGAACCCCCACAAAAAAACTCTTTGGACTCAAAATGTCAAAAGTGCTGAAGTTGAGAGCACCTACTCTGGACCCTGGGCACCCATCATAATGATTTTATGGGCAATTTATTTTTAATTGATTGACATAGGCTGAATACCTCTGTTTCACTCCCCACCCCTCCTTCTCTCTCTCTTCAAGAATATATACTCTAAGTCACATAACTGAATGCAGGATTAGTTTTTTTTAAAACACTTTCATACCCTTGCCTCAGTGGATCATCAAACTTCACTGTTCCAAGAGGAGAGGTAAAGTATAATAACAGAAATAACACCAGGTTTAAGCTTAGGTTGAATCTGACTTCACTTATTGGCTGTATAACTGTGGGGAAGGCAGAAAAACACATTGGGTCTTGGTGATTTTTTACTGCAAAAATGATAGTATAAGATTGTACTTTTTCTTACTTTATTTCTAAGATTAGTACTTGGGCTCAAACAGAAAGGCAGCATTCCCATATTACACACCAGGAGATTGAAACTTAAATTAATTCAATTTCCCACTGTAATGTGATCTATAAAATCCACAGAAGAAGACTCAGTCATCTCAGCTTCACTCACTAAGATGAAACTTCAATTTATTGAAGAAGTTTTTGCTTCATAATTGTTATCATTAACTTGTATGTTCATCTCAATGTGACTGAAAATATTACATACAGATAACTTAAACTCAAATGAAGCACTCACTTTTTCCCCTTTTTAAGTTGACAAATAGCCTTACCCAGGTGTGGAGGTGAGCCCATATGCACATCATGATCCTAGTCTGGAAATATAGTTCTTTCATTTTCTTGGCTGCAAAATATGGTTTTTCCTTCCTTACACCTTCACTTTCTGAGCTGCTTCAGAAACACATCTGTTTTCTATCTGTTGAGAGAGGAAGACATGAACACTTTATTATGCCTTATATAATCTAATACATTAAATTTCTTATGGGCTGTGTATTTTGTAAAAAAAAAAAAAATTCAGAAATCTCTAGAGGTACAAAGACAGATCTAGAATAGACAGCTTCCATGAACAAGGAGATGCCAGGGACATCCCTCAGAACTTCCAATGGTCAAGCTCAGGGGTCCAATCTACTCCTTTCAAGACTGACAAGTGATCACTTAATCCCCTATAAACTTTATTTATAGAAGAGCAGTTGAGATTGCAGGCCACCTGCACACATCTGTTTGGAAGAGCCAATAGTGTCTGGACAGCAGCCTCATTCTATAATCAGAGAGATAAGTCAAAATAAGTAAGGGTTGGACTCAGGATCTTCAGAGTGCCTTCCCTGGACACATCCAAGGCACTCTCCATTGTTATATCATGTTTCTCTCCAGACCAGAAGACCACCATGATAAATGCAACCCCTCTAGTGCAATTACTGTCAAAAGAGAAGCCCTTCTCAATGCTCAGCTTGTAATTTAATGAGATCCCAAGTATTATTATAGTCCAGTGATGAACTTTACTTTAGTCTTTTTGTTATTATCTTTTCAAAGAACAAAAATATCCAGTGGTCAAGTCTAGGTTAACATTATATATTCTATTTTATTCATTGAAAAGACATCTTTTCAACTCTTTTGATCTTTGGGAAAATAATATGTTAAAGAAGAAAACAAAAATCTTATATAAAATTGGGCAAAATATTTGTACAAGTAATTCATAGAGGAGGAGATATGAATGGAAAATACATGTATGAAAATATTCTCAATCCCATTAATAATTAGGGAAATAAAATAAAATAAAAATTAAATAAGATCTATTTTTACTCCCATCAGATTGGAAAACATAAAGCAGTTTGAAAATATTGTGTTAGCAAGGATGTGAAGCAAAGGAACTCTTATCCATTGTCAGTGATATAATTGATTTAAGCTATTTGAAAAAGAATGATCAATATCCAGTAAAGTTAATGTACTTTGTAACCCAGCGGTAAATTTCCTCAGTGTATATCTTATCAGTGTTGCTTAGAGCCATGGTAAATATCAATGGATGAAAGAGGATCACACCACATTTCTGGAGAAGATTATTGAGGAGTCAGAAGGGGACAGGAACTAGAGCCTATTTGGGAAACTCAGGCCTCAGTAGGGGAAGACACACCTCTTCCATCACAATAGAAGAACAGAACGGCTACAGGAAGATTGTGGGTTTTGAGGAAGGTCTCATCTAATGGCTTTCATTTTGTCTACAAATTATAGAATAGGTTGAGGAGAGGATGAGTTGAGGGCTTGACAAGAATGGGAAATGTTTGATATTGCCTATTCCTAGCTGAGGGTAGGAAAATCTGCTTACTAGAAAAACAATATAGTAAAATTGTGAGGCAGTATTGTGGGCACAGTACAAAGATCAAGGGGGTTCATAAACTGATGGACTGAGACTCACTTAGCTTTGTCTGATTCTGAAGCTGATGCCTGCTTGTCTTCTTTCCTTCTTCCCATATCTGATGGTTTCTTTCATGGCACCTACACTGGCACTTGAAAGCGGCTGCTGCTTGCTCTCACTTCTATTTCCTCTTCCTATTCCCTGCCCTTAACTCTCCATTCTCTGCCCCATCCACATCTCAGTACACAATCCAGAATTCTGAGTAAATGACTGGGAAATTTCCTTAGTCACAACTGTGCAAGTTGGCACAGAGGATTTAAGTTGTGCAGAATGATATCTTCAAGTGTGACGGGCTTCTAGTTTTATGTTTTTGTTATTGGTGCACATACTTATAAAAACAAGGGCGAATGTTTTATTTTAGAGCACAGAGTTTACCTAGGGGGAATAGAATACACTACAGATGTGAGATAATGCCATATATTTTTACACAAATACTCAATATGTTTCTCCTATATTTTATAGGTAGGTGATACTTAATATGTATATGTATGTATATATGCACATGTGCATGTTATGTATATACACACATATGCTTTAGAGAGTATATATACATGCATAGCATACATATATGTATACATATACCAATATATGGGTGTGTATATATATATATATATATATATATATATATATATATGTATGTATTTTATCACCTTCCTATAAAATATAGAAGAAACACATTGTGTCAGTATGCAAAAATACATGTTCTTACCTCCCTTCTGTAATGTATTATATTCCCTCTTGGGAAAATCAGTGCTCTAAAATAAAACACCTTTGTGATAAGGAGAGAAATAGAGAGAGACATGATATTATAAAAATATTTACCAACTAGTATGGTATGGGCACTGATAGTCAGAATGGATGGTAGCTAAATCACTTGTTTTAGCTACATTGGGGCACATTGCAGAATGTCATCCCTGCCTATGTGCTCCCAGGACTACACAGTGTACAATGATGGATCCAAAATAAGATACTGACTTCCTATCAAGAAACTCAAAATCTTGACAGTGCATGTAATAGAGGTCACCATTTCCACATTAAAATTAATCACCTATGAGGGCTCTATGTGTTGGGTTTTTCAGGGCAGTTCTGATTGTCTGGTGTCTTAGCCACCATACTATTCTGAAATTCCATCATTTCATTATGTTACCTATACTTCACATACATCTTTTACACTTAGCAGTGGCACTGAAAACTTTGTCAGTATTTTGATTTGTAGTTCAGGATATAGATTCTCATAGGATAGATTATGGTGATCAAGTTTTATCTGAACATGGACATATGTGTTTCTTTCTTTTATTTTAAGAGAAAGACACTAATGCATATGCAATAAATTCTAAGTAAAGACTTATGGTTTCAAGTATTAAAAACTATTCTCTGGATCTCTGCTGGGTTTGAACCAGTCTATTTGACATGAATAGCTCCCATTGCATCACTAATTGCTGAGAACTCTTTTGGCTGGCAGATGAGAGGCCAGATAAATTGATGAATGCAAATAGGCAAAATAAAGAGAATGTGTCTCTATGACCGTCAGATTCTCTTGATTCACCCCTCCATTGAAAGAGCATGAAAATTACTTGAAAAGCATTTCAAACATCATCATGATATAGGGAACCAAACAAGTTAATTAACAGTAAAATATCAATATGGAATTCTGATGATTCTATTCTTGATATGCTGATATTCAGATTAGTATGAAAGAATGTGAGTAAACTATCATCAATGAATAAAAACATCAAAACACTTTGAAAGTTATTATAAAGTCTGGTTCTCATTTTTGGATGAAAATCTTATGGCCTTTAACATAATCACTTGCTTCATCAGCCACTAACTTATAAGTTCAATAAATATTATGATGAATTATAAATCAAGTAATGAGGAAAGTAGTAGCATTAATTAATTTACTAACCTTTTCCATACAGCAACAGCAGGCTGAACACTGCAACACAAAGAAAGTGCACTGAATCCCTGACAGTGTCTATTTAGTTTACTCAAGAAAAGAAAAATAAAAATGTAATAAAAAAATAATAAATATAGGGTGTGAAGAAACAGAATTTTGGGATGGGTAGGATTTGATAAGTAGAAAGGATAGAAGAGAATATTTGAGGAAATCAAAATATAGAGAAGGCAACTGAGCATCAGCAAAGACTCAGGGCAGTAATGATCAAGCACATTTGCAAGCCTTCCATGCTGCCAGCTTCAAGAGGGCAAAGGTAATACTGCTTTTGTTCCTAGTTGCCTGATATATAGGAAGTGCTCAAAAATCTCTTGCTCAATGAGTGGATGTGATGCAATGTGTAAGGGGGAAAGGAGGTGGTAACCTATATAAGGATGAAGTAGAAGACAGTGGATAAAGCTGAAGCAGAGCCAGATTATACAGTCTTGAATGATAGACTAAGCAGTGTAGCCATTACCTTATATGCAAGAAATGGAGGTGGGTGGATGAGAATAGCTTCCAATAATAGCAAATAATTCCTATTGAACAAAACCTCTAAGAGAAAGCAACCACAAATTCTAAACAAAATATAAAATTCAACCACCCGAATGCACTGGGAAGTGAATAAAAGAGACAGTTAATGGACAAGAATTGATACTTCAAAGAAGGGCATGGTTTTTGTGATGGTTAATTTTATGTGTCAAGTCAACTGAGCCATAGAGTGCTCAACTAAAGATTATCTCTGGGTGGGTTCTGTGAGGGTGTTTCCAGATGAGATTAGCATTTGAATCCATGCACTCAGTAAGGTAGATTGCCTTTTACAAAGAGGATGGGCATCGTCAAATCTGATGTGGGCCTGAATAGAGCAAAAGAAAGAGTAAGAAGCAATTCAATCATTTTTCTTCCTAGCTGCCTACATGTGCTGGGACATCAGTCTTCTACTGCTCTCTGACTGGAATTTACATCATTGGCTTTTCTGGTTCTCAAGCCTTTGAACTGGCACTAGAATTACTCCACCATGTTTCCTGGGTCTCCAGTTTGTAGATGACAGATCATGGGACTTCTCTGCTTCCATAATCATGTGAACCAACTCCTCATATGTATCTATCTACCAATTTCTCATATGTATCTATCTACTTATCTACTTACTTGTTTCTCTTTCCCTCAAGAACTCTAGAACAGTTCTGGGTGAATATTCTATTTCCATAGCTTATTTGATGGGGTTAAGTCCCAGTCTTCATGCTATGTCAAGGAGACAAAACTTCAATAGGAAGTCTACAGAATTACTGGACTGAAAAACCAGAGGATTGAATTCAGGCAACTTCAGCCATTAGAAAGTGGGGGATAAATCCTGGAAGGGAGAAAACAAGGATGGAAAGCCCCCAGTTCTATAAAACAACTCTGCCCAAATCTCTGGATGACTCTTGAACCAGCTATGTACAAAATGTATTTCAAGTAGTGCAGCTAAAGAAACAAGCCTGAGAACAGACTACCAACCACAGAGGAGACGGTTTATAGTTGAGTTCAGCCAAGTTAACCACCAGCTTAAAAAAATTCTCAATACTCTTTAAAAGAACATGACAAAGCCCATCATCCTAAAACTTGATGCAAAATGGCTAGGATAAGAGCTATTTTTTTTGTTTGTTTTTTTACATACAAAGAAAGGAGTATGATACTCATTTTAAAGAGAAAAGACAATAACCTCGAGATGACCTAATGTTGCAATGCAGACAAGAATTTTAAAGCACTTTGTATATATAACTATGCTTAAGGAAGTAGGGGAAAATATGCTCATAAGGAGCTAAAATTAGTAAATCTCAGCAGACAAATTCTATAAATGTAAAATAGATATCTGAAATATACAAGGAAAATCACTGGAGAAGAATGGACTGAGAAAATGGAGGTAACAGAAGGAAGTCATTATGAGGACATATCAATAGAAATTAATCTGAAGGATAGAGATGACAATTATTGAAAAAAAATGAACAGAACCTCAGAAACCCGTGGGGCAATATAAAAATGTCTAACATAGGCATAATTGGAGTCCCAGAAGGAAAAGAGGGGCAGAATTGAGCAGAAAAAAATATATTAAATATAGTGACCAAAAATTTCCCAAAGTCAGACAGTTATAAGTTTTACAAGATCAGTGAGCCCCAAGTATAATAAACACATATACTACCATATTTCTTCATATTAGCACCAAACTACAGAAAACCAAAAACAAAAAGAGAGAAAATTTTAAATAAGGATGAGAAAAATTATTCAAATTATTACTGGCTTTCCATTAGAAAAAATGAAGGCTAGAAAAAATGTGAAATAATGTCTTAAAAGTTCTAAAAGAAAAAAATGTACACACACAAAGAGGAATCTATAGTCAGTGAAAATATTCCTTCAGATTAAAAGCAAAATAAAGGAATTTTTAATAAAAGAAAAGTAAGGGGATTAGCCATCAGCAGAATTGTGCTGTAAGAAATGCTAAGATCTTCAGTCAGAAGGGAAGTGATGCCAAATAGAAAAACTGAATATTTCAGATTGAGAAAAGAGAAAAGTCATTGGAAATGTGTAAATGGAAATGAAAAATATATGGAATGTGGAAAATCAATGATGATCTTGGAGTATGAGTCTGAATTTCTCTGTGAGCTTATAATTCATTAATTAATCTGTGAAATGTTCCAAGGAAATTCAAAGAAAATTTCAAAGATTCATCTTATATAGCATACTAAAATACCTGGAAAATGAAAAATAAGTGAAGATAAGGCCAGTATGATAAGTTGGAGCAAATATACAGTTTGTACATAGCATATCTGTAAGGTCTT
Source organism: Hyperoodon ampullatus (assembly GCF_949752795.1). NCBI lineage: Eukaryota > Metazoa > Chordata > Mammalia > Artiodactyla > Ziphiidae > Hyperoodon > Hyperoodon ampullatus. The sequence continues at coordinate 76,396,908 of NC_136916.1, forward strand.
ACACACTTGTCAGAAGCCACTCAGAGATCCATCTATAAAATTTGAGCTTCATTGGAAGAAAGACTTAAAGACCTAGTTCACGTTTAAATCTTCAGCACTTGCTGGTAAAGCTGTTAAAGGAAGGCATTCTGAGAATCTCAAATGGAGACAATGCAGCATCAAAGCACAGGCTGCTGTTGGGAAGAGAAACACACCATCCATTACCAGATCTACAGGTTCTACAAGGCAAGGACACACCCCAGTGTCTCAGATAACAAGGCCTAGCTCTCATGTTAATGACAATGAAACACAGGATTTATAGTTGGTAGAGATTTCAGAGACATTATAGTTTAAATTATTATTTTTAGAAAGGAAACTAAGGTCCAAAGATGTTGATGATGTCAGATGTCAGAAAACATTTTTCATGTCAAAACGGACGAGAATCAAGAAAAAAGAATAAAATTTGGCAATGAATAAATTATTGTGAGGCATATAAAGGACAATTTGTAATTTGTTTGCCCAGAAGGACAATGGTCTAGAAAAGATGTAGTATACCTTCATTTAACTTCTTGTAAATTCTATAATACACACTCTGTTATGTTGTTTGTATCCTCCCTCTCTCTTTCTCTTTTATAAAATAAATAAATAAAAATACAATGGCTTATGCACTCTACTGTGTACTGAATTTTATCACATATATTAAATATATATATTAAATGTATATATATAATATAAATGTTCTGTACTGGGAGGAAAAAAATAAATGTTATCTTGTTGTAGCCACTATATTTTTGTATCTCTTTTTACAGCACTTTAGCTATGATATAACTAATACATAAATTTAACCAGGAAGTGGTGCACTGCTATATCAAAAATTTTAAAACATTTGGTTGTTTCTTAATGGTTTGGTGTTGGGTGGCAAAAACACAGATACGACAAGTTGGGAAGCAAGTTATAACTTTCAGGGAAGACCATGAATTTTTCAAGACTGTACTCTGTACTCCAAAAGAAACTTGTTTGAAAAACTTAGAATGAGTTTGTGTGTCGAATGCTCCCTGCTGCTTCTGGCAAAATCTTATAAGAGGGAAAGCTTGAGCAAGAACAAGCCCAAGTGCAGGCAAAATGGAATGAAATTGAGCTCTGGGGACTAAGATATGCCTTAAATTTAAACCAAATGGAGATCCAGATATTGGGGAGCTTTAACATGGAACAGCTTTACTACTTCTTTAGCCAAAACAGAAAATGTTAGTATTCCAGACTTTCCTCCAGTATTTCTCATTACGATTTTTCAGCCAGAAAAAAGAAGTCAGTCCAAATAAAGACAAAATGATGGTGCCTTTTCACCCAAGCTTGTTGCTTCAGTGGACCTCAAGAAATCACCACTAAAATGAAGGAGAGAGAGAGATAGACCAAGTACAGGGGTCAGAAAATAAAATTGAATGTAGAGGCTTCAGATTTCTGTCTAGAAGAGAGATTCAAGTCTAGTTTCTTGCACATGGAACTAACTGGAAGCAAATAAATTGTCTACTACAGATGAGGGAGTTGTATTGCCAAAGAGATTGCAAGCCAAGTTGACAAATGTCTAATTTTTCAATCCTTGATGCAATATTTGTCCTGTGTCTCTAACAGTTACAAAACTATGCAATTCCAGGGGTTGAATACTTTCCCTCATCATCTTTTGTTGTGGTCCCAGATGTAATGGAAAAGAAGAAGCTCTCAGATAGTGAAGTCAGGACTCTTGGAGCATAATAGACAGGAGAGCTCCTTCCAGAGAGACAAGTCAAGCCTAATCAAGGAACTTTGCTGCCAAGTTGGGAGTATTTGCCATGCCTGCCCAGAAGGATTTGGTAACGACAATGAATAACTGACTTCTGTGTCTTTTCTATTTTTCTCATTTCCCCAAAGGGAGTTTAGTTGAGGTATATCATTGCCATGATATACTGGGATTGAGGGAAGGCAGATAACTTGTCTAGGAGTTTATAGGCTGCTAAACTGCAAGGAACCACAGCTGACCTTGATGAAGAGAAATCCATATCACTCACAGGCTTGGGGCTTTTAACTGGTTACAGTAAGTGGATGAGACCCTGAGTTTTTCCATTTGAGTCAAGATGAATATGTTTTGAGAGGGTAATGCATGATTTGGTTGGCTATGAAAGGCAGACAAGGATAGAAGACTGCTTTTCTCTCAAAATTCATCTCCTCTTCTTCCATAGAAACAGAAGCCAATAATTGAGGCTTTCCCTCTCCTTGGTCCACTATCTCCTTAGGGTGACAATGGCCGGTCAGCTAGAGGCTATATTTCCTGTCATCCCTTGCAGATCAATGTGGCCATGAGACCAACTTCTCATCAATAATATGTTAAGTGGAAGTGATGGAACTAAACGCATATGACTTCTTGAAAAAAATTGATTTTCTTCTACATGTTTTGATTCTGCATTGATCATACACAGGAGCCACAAGAGGAAAAGAACCTGGGTCCCTGAGTGACCTCTTGTAGCCAAGCTGCCAGGCTGTCTTGTTCTACCTGTACCCAAACACGTTGTTTGAGAGAACCATTGTGTTTTATGATTTCTTTTTAACAACGTTTTAGTGTACATGCTAAGCCACACAAGGAATCACTTTGATTACACAGTGTTCACCTTAGACACTTACTTTAGGAACTAACCCACAGACAGAGTGCAATGACTCTGTATTGTGAACCTTAAGCATGAGTTTGTTGGCTAAATGACCTTTACAGTTCATCTCTTTCCACTTCCCTTTATCACCCCCACCCCCCCCCACCCCAGCACTTCTTAAGAGAACTACTGAGGACTGGCCAAGTTCAAAGATACTGGGTCATGTTACCAATGAGCCAGTACTGGAATACTTAATGATTCAAGGTATTTAATTACCACCTTTCTTACTAGATCATCCTTCCACAAGATTCAATGGATAAGAGAACTAGAGGGGATGAGGTCTGGTTTGCACTCTTCCCTCCCATTCCTACAAGCGGCCTGTCCCCTTAAGAGGCAGCAACTGCAAGTTTTCTTTCTTTCATTCTCATTTGGTCTCCATTTTACACTTTTTTTCTCACACTTATCTAAACTGATTTGGTTGGTTAGCTTTCTTTCTTTTTTTTTAACATCTTTATTAGAGTATAATTGCTGTACAATGGTGTGTCAGTTTCTGCATTATAACAGAGTGAATCAGTTATACATATACGTATGTCCCCATATCTCTTCCCTCTTGCATCTCCCTCACTCCCACCTTTCCTACCCCACCATTCCAGGTGGCCACAAAGCACCGAGATGATCTCCCTGTGCTTTGTGACTACTTCCTACTATCTATTTTGCATTTGGTAGTGTATATATGTCCATGCCACTCTTTCACTTTGTCCCAGCTTACCCTTCCCACTCCCTGTATCCTCAACTCCATTCTCAAATAGGTCTGCATCTTTATATTCCCATCTTGCCCCTAGGTTCTTCTGACCATTTTCTTGTTTTCTTTTTTTTTTTTTTTTTTTAGATTCTATATATATGTGTTAGCATACGGTATTTGTTTTTCTCCTTCTGACTTACTTCAGTCTGTATGACAGTCTCTAGGTCCACCCGCCTCACTACAAATAACTCAGTTTCATTCTTTTTATGGCTGAGTAATATTCCATTGTATATATTTGCCACATCTTCTTTATCCATTCATCTGATGATGGACACTTAGGTTGCTTCCATGTCCTGGCTATTGTAAATAGACCTGCAATGAATGTTTTGGTACATGACTCTTTTTGAATTATGGTTATCTCAGGGTGCATGCCCAGTAGTGGGATTGCTGGGTCATATGGTAGTTCAATTTTTAGTTTTTTAAGGAACCTCCATACTGTTTTCCATAGTGACTGTATCAATTTACATTCCCACCAGCAGTGCAAGAGGGTTCCCTTTTCTCCACACCCTCTCCAGCATTTATTGTTTCTAGATTTTTTTGATGATGGCCATTCTGACTGGTGTGAGATGATATCTCATTGTACTTTTGATTTGCATTTCTATAATGATTAATGATGTTGAGCATCCTTTCATGTGTTTGTTGGCAATCTGTATATATTCTTTGGAGAAATGGCTACTATGTCTTCTGCCCATTTTTTGGATTGGGTTGTTTGTATTTCTGTTATTGAGCTACATGAGTTGCTTGTATGTTTTGGAGATTAATCCTTTGTCAGTTGCTTCATTAGCAAATATTTTCTCCCATTCTGAGGGTTGTCTTTTTGTCTTGTTTTTAGTTTCCTTTGCTGTGCAAAAGCTTTTAAGTTTCATTAGGTCCCATTTGTTTATTTCTGTTTTTATTCCCATTTCTCTAGGTGGTGGGTCCAAAAGGATCTTGCTGTGATTTATGTCATAGAGTGTTCTGCCTATGTTTTCCTCTAAGAGTTTGATGGAGTCTGGCCTTAAATTTAGGTCTTTAATCCATTTTGAGTTTATTTTTGTGCATGGTGCTAGGGAGTGTTCTAATTTCATTCTTTTACATGTAGCTGTCCAGTTTTCCCAACACCAATTATTGAAGGGGCTGTCTTTTCTCCACTGTATATTCTTGCCGCCTTTATCAAAGATAAGGTGGCCATATGTTTGTGAGTTTACCTCTGGGCTTTCTATCCTGTTCCATTGATCTATATTTCTGTTTTCATGCCAGTACCATACTTTTTGATTACTGTAGCTTTGGAGAATAGTCTGAAGTCAGGAAGCCTGACTCCTCCAGCTCTGTTTTTCTTTCTCAAGATTGTTTGGCTATTCAGGGTCTTTAGTGTTTCCATACAGATTGTGAAATTTTTTGTTCTAGTTCTGTGAAAAATGCCAGTGGTAGTTTGATAAGGATTACATGGAATCTGTAGATTGATTTGGGTAGTAGAGTCATTTTCACAATGTTGATTCTTCCAATCCAAGAACATGGTATATTTCTCCATCTATTTGTATCATCTTTAATTTCTTTCATCAGTGTCTTATAATTTTCTGCATACAGATCTTTTGTCTCCTTAGGTAGGTTTATTCCTAGATATTTTATTCTTTTTGTTGCAGTGGTAAATGGGAGCGTTCTCTGAATTTCAGTTTCAGATTTTTCATCATTAGTGTATAGGAATGCAAGAGATTTCTGTGCATTAACTTTGTATCCTGCAACTTTACCAAATTCATTGATTAGCTCTAGTAGTTTTCTGGTAGAATCTTTAGGATTCTCTATATATAGTATCATGTCATCTGCAAACAGTGACAGCTTTACTTCTTCTTTTCCATTTTGGATTCCTTTTATTTCTTTTTCTTCTTTGTTTGCTGTGGCTAAAACTTCCAAAACTATATATATATATATATATATATATATAGATATATCTATATATATATATAGATATATATATATATATAGATATATAGATATATATATATATAGATAGATAGATAGATAGATATAGATAGATAGATAGATAGATATAGATATATATATCTATCTTTGCTCCCAAAATCCACCTCCTCAATTTGGGATGATTCGTTGTCTATTCAGGTATTCCACAGATGCAGGGTACATCAAGTTGATTATGGAGATTTAATCTGCTGCTCCTGAGGCTGCTGGGAAAAATTTCCCTTTCTCTTCTTTGTTCGCACAGCTCCGGGGGTTCAACTTTGGATTTGGCCCCGCCTGTGCTTGTAGGTCACCTGAAGACGTCTGTTCTTTGCTCAGACAGGACAGTGTTAAAGAAGCAGCTGATTTGGTGGCTCTGGCTCGCTCAGGCTGCAGGGAGGGAGGGGCACGGAGTGTAGGGCAAGCCTGCAGCGGCAGAGGCCAGCGTGACGTTGCACCAGCCTGAGGCACTCTGTGCGTTCTCCCGGGGAAGTTGTCCCTGGATCACGGGCCCCTGGCAGTGGCGGGCTGCACAGGCTCCTGGGAGGGGAGGTGTGGATAGTGACCTGTGCTCGCACACAGGCTTCTTGGTGGTGGCAGCAGCAGCCCCAGCGTCCCATGCCCGTCTCTGGGGTCCGCGCTGATAGCCGCGACTCACGCCTGTCTCTGGAGCTCCTTTAAGCAGTGCTCTTAATCCCCACTCCTCGCGCACCAGGAAACAAAGAGGCAAGAAAAAGTCTCTTGCCTCTTTGGCAGGTCCAGACTTTTTCCTGGACTCCCTCCCTGCTAGCTGTGGAACACTAGCCCCTTCAGGCTGTGTTCACGCCGCCAGCCCCAGTCCTCTCCCTGCGCTCTGACCGACGCCCGAGCCTCAGCTCCCAGCCCTGCCCATCCCGGCGGGTGAGCAGACAAGCCTTTTGGCCTGGTGAGTGCTGGTCAGCACCTATCCTCTGTACGGGAATCTCTCCGCTTTGCCCTCTGCACCCCTCTGGCTGTGCTCTCCTACATGGCTCTGAATCTTCCCCCTCTGCCACCCGCAGTCTCCACCCGGGAAGGAGCTTCCTAGTGTGTGGAAACCTTTCCTCCTTCACGGCTCCCTCCCACTGGTGCAGGTCCCGTCCCTCTCCTTTTGTCTCTGTCTATTGTTTTTTCTTTTGCCCTACCCAGGTACGTGCAGAGTTTCTTGCCTTTTGGGAGGCCTGAGGTCTTCTGCCAGAGTTCAGTGGGTGTTCTATAGGAGTTGTTCCACGTATAGATGTATTTCTGATGTATATGTGGGGAGGAAGGTGATCTCCACATCTTACTCTTCCACCATATTGAAGCTCCTCCAAGTTGTACTCACTGGCACAAGGTGGCCATCCCTGGTTTCACATCAACATGATCTCTGGCACCAACCTCCTTGTTTTTCCATTTTGTCTTTAAGTTACTTGTTGAGCCAACTGGCCCACGGTCCCAAAGACAGTCACGGCTTCGGCTTGTGGGGCCCCTCCAGACCGGTTGGCTAGCTTTCTTTCTTTTTTCCTCACCTCTACTTCTATTTGGGTATTAAATCAAATTCTATATATTTCCCTCTCTCTCTCTTCTGCTTTATACTGTAGAATGTGAATAAATTCCCTGTCTAGAACTTTGAATATTATATCTGCACACATTTGTTTAGTCTCTGAATAACTTTTTGTTATATGTGACCATAAGTACACCCCTCTCTCTCATGGATTGATTTCTTCTGGGTAGCTGAACATTTTCTCCAGAATTTTCTTTACAAAAGAGGTAAGCAGATTTCCAGGCACTAGACACTCACATCCTGTCCTGCACCACTGCTGGGTTTTGCCTAACTCAAGAGAAGATATTCTATTGATCTGGCTCTTGGTTTGCAGATTATAACATAGAGTGTAAATCTCATGTCACATTGTTATATTTCTCTCCTGAGAGGGTTACTCTTTATATACTATGGATAACCCAGTCTTTTCTCTGTTCTGAACACTATATGGCATTTGAAAACTTTTCTGTCTGCTACATTCTCCCCTATTCACCATCTGTCCAAATTCAGCCCATCATTCTTTCCTTTCTTCTTTTCAGAGCCTTTGACTTTAATTTTACAAATAATGAATCACACAGTGTATTTTCTTCTTTTTTTTTTCTTGCCTACAACTTTCTTCTTTTGCTCAATAAACATAAGTTTATTATGTGTACTGATTCATCTAGCTCATTGTTTTAACCAGATGTACAATATTATACAGTATTAATGTACCATAAATTCAGCCCATCTGTCTTGATCCAATTTAAGTACTATCTCCTTCCCAGAGTCTCCTTCAAACCCTTTGGCCCATGTGGACTTTCACATTAGATGTGTTTTACACACATGAGCTGGAACAATGTTCTATATTGGGCTCTATTTTACACACTTGTAAGAAATTGCAATCCCTTGAAAGTAGGTACTGTGACTTAATTTTCCTTTTATCTTTGTGATACCTAGGACAACAAGTACAAGGTATTAAATATCATAATCCCTTTGGTTGCAAGAACTGTCTTAAACATCTACTTCTTCCCAGTATCGAATATAGGGAATTCTCAATAAATATTCATTCATGTGAATGAACTTATATGAATGAATATAGGAATAAATGACTCAATTAAGCTTCATACCCATATTTCGGGAATATTTATTTTAATCTTCCCTAACTCCAATATTTGAATTAAGTGACACCCTTTAATCTCCTTTCTCTTTGTTCTCTCTAATAAGACTGTACTTACAGAAGAGATAACTTGTGTATGATGTTTTCACAATAGTTTCTATTAATAGAACATAAAGCAAAAAAATGAAAGCAAAGTGAAAATCCTGTAAATGCTTATTTTTGGAAGGTTGGGAAACTAAAGCTGAAAACAATCTTGCAAATTAACTCTCAGGTAAAAATAAAAAGGCAGATATTCTCTCAGAGTTCAGAACTAGCCCAGAAGCAGGAGGGAGGCAGTGTCAGAGGCCACACTTCGAGAATACTAGAAAAGATTTTATAACAAATTAGGCTCCAGATGAAACTGCTCGTGATGTTACAGCCCATCATTATGCACAGCTACGGAATGCTGGTATGCATTAATAATAAAGATCAGTGTCGCCTTCTAGGGAAAAAAGAGAGTCTTCTTTTAATTAACTTAAATTTTTTATCAAATTGATTGAAAAACTCTTATCATTTTTAATTATTTTTTTTTTACTTTCATGCATTGTGTGCATGGGCCCAGAGTACATTTATCCTTACCTGTTGGTGTTTTTTAAATGGTATACTTGCTTTGTGGTTCAGAAATATTAGAGCAACAAGGCAGAATTAAACCAGGGAGTGGAATGAGAAAGCCTATATAGTTTATTGCAAGAGAAAAAAAATCTTATTTTCCTACAGGCAAAGTAGGAACATAGTATTCCTTACACTAAGTTACTGAAGGGCAGTTATATACTAAAAGAGGACCTAGCTATTGTACCCTATGCAGTACATCTCACATCTATACATCGTAGGCCAGGAGAACTGCACTGGACATCCCAGGGAAGACAATTCCTACCAACTGTTCATGTGTGTATGTGCACATATCTAGTGTGGCTTGTTTTCTGGTTGTGGTTCCCTGTGAAGAGTCCACCTTTTTCAGCACAGACCTCAAGTCTCTGGAGTTCACCTGTTCGGGGACATTCAGTGGAGAATTTTAATGAGCCTGGACATATATGTTGGGGTCATTTACATTTAAGCTGCGTTTGAAGCCACGGAGGTGAATAAACTCACCTAAGGAGAGCATCAGGACAAGATAAGTTCTGCCTGTATTTTATCTGTATTTTTCTACAGATCCAGGATAAACTTGACTTGATACATTTTATTCTATGTGTTGTACTAATACTAGTAGTTCTTTAATGAGATTAAATTATGTACATAGTTTTTGGTTACAAATAAGAATCATACTCATTTTAATAATAATTGGTAGAAATGTTTAAAATAATTTATAGTTGGAGCCATGAGCATTAGTTATTTAGGGAAGACACACTTTTAGGATGAAAACCATGACCCCTTAAGAAGTCATTCAACTCACCCACCTGCTCTTTGTAGTTAAATACAGATTCAGGTGGAGCCATAATGTAAAAACATGATATCTGATAAATGATATGAATATTTTCCCCCCAAAAGGAAGAGAAGTTGTATGTGCACATGTAATTTTTAATCTATTATTTAGAGGGCTCCTAGAATACTTAAATACCATTGATGGATTTCAATTAAGAAGTGAAACAATCTCCAGCTGGTCCCAGAAGATAATTTTTCCATCCTTCCTAATATGTGACTTGAGTCCTGGAGAACAAATAAGAGCCACACAAATGAAGAAGAAGGGAGTAAATCCAGCTCCTCTGGGCTTCCCATTTGGACTTGACAGTCCATGATCAGCGGCAGTTAAAGAGAGTTAAGAAAACAAAGAGATCTCCCACTGCAGGTACAACAGCATCTTGTGCTGATGAGATCTCAGTGTTTTGAACATGGAGTTTAATACAGAATAATATAAAACATAAATTAAAATGATGGTAAAAATTCTTACTTGTTTATAATGCCAGGCAACATTTTGTTAAATGCTGGCTTTACCACGGCACTTTTTTTCTTGCAACAGTTCTCATAACTTAATCCCCTCTTAATCTGTAAAATTCAGAGGAAGCAAACATAGAAAGATAAATAGGTTTATGCAAAATAAGACATGGATGAAATAGCAAAAGGAGGTGAGTTTTGTCTCTAGGCCCACTGGTCCCCACCCAGGCTTAATCAGTAACGGTGCTCCAGGAATTGTCCTCACCCTTTGTCATCATGACACCTGTTCAAGGAATCTAAACTTGAATAATACGTTATGGTTTTGCTGGATACCATGGGATACCCCACTTGATAAGGGGTTCAGACTCAAAGACTGTATCAGTTATATTTAATCAGGAATTATGAAATAACATTAACTAAAGGAATTATTATAATTATTTGACCATACACAATTATGCAAGAAGCTAGGAAAATAAAGATCCATGAGAAGTCAGTTGGAGAACCAGGAAAAAAAACAAAGAGCAAAGAGATGAGGCCTTGGAGTCTGATGGTGTGACTGATCTTTCTGGAGGTCAGCAATGTGGGCAGACAGGCAGAAAAAACAGATGAACAAAGAGGAAAAGGAAGGACAAACCGGAACTCATGAGGATAAACTGGAACCTCCTCACTGTGTCTGACTCCAATACTTGGTGACTCTCAGAGGAGGCAGTTTCCCTTCTACACAGAGTGGCCCACATACCTGGCCCAGAACTCAGAGAAGTGGAAGGAGAAGCCCTCTGCTCCAGCTGGAGTCAGGTTTGGACCCAGCGGCAACCCCACACCAATCAAGTGAGGAGCTGATCACTGTGCAAACTCTGCAGCAGCAGCTGGGGCCTCTATTAAACTTCTAAGCATAGTGGCCTTTGCTTCACTCTGCCTCCCAATTCTGGGCCAGTTTCCCTTGCATCACGCTGAACGCAGAACTCTATATGGAGGAGATTCTTGGGTATGCAGTTCCAGCTTAGTTAAACTGACAAAGTACAAAAGAGCACAGTGCACACTTTGTCAACTTGACATTCATTTGGGCTCTTAACTATAATTAATTTCTAAATAGAGATAATGGCAAAATCATGCTTCTACCTATTGTGATGCAATCATCCCTTTACAATTGAAAACTCTCTAAACCTTTCCCAAGAAAGAATACAAAGTCCAAATTTCAGTTTATCCATTTTGGGTGACACTTATGCCTATTCAAACTGACTCACACCCCCGATTTTGTATCTTGTAAAGTCAGTACTGAGTAGGGAAAAAAAAGAGATTGCTTAACACATATGCAAATATAGCTATACTATGATAAGGTAGAGATACTTGTACAGTCTTTGTTTCTGCAATAAGCACATGGCTGTAGCTGATGTTTAGAGATTCCTTCTTTCACTACTTCTTCTATATTCCTTTTTCTCTCAGCAAGAACCTTGGGTAGTTGTGGTTCCTTGTCTTTTGGAGTGATCTAGACGTTTATTCTTAAGGAAAAGGTTTGGTCCATTAGCAGTCTTGCATGTATTCAGATGTGTAGTTTTCTAGTAACTTTTATCAGAAGATGTAGGACTAGACTACTAAGAGGTATCCTAGGGACATCCTAAATCCCAGCCATTCTTTACTTTATGCCCACTATGGTAACAACTCATCTACTTGATAACTGGATTAATCATGATAGTTTATACAATATTATCACCATTTCCTGCTGTTCACTAACATGAAGAGAAGGAAGTGGCTAGGTAGATGTCTCACATTCCATCTTAATGAAATGTGTCCTGTAAACTCTGGTAGAAGCATTCTTCCCTTGGAAAATAAGACCTCTAAATCAGTAGTTTAAAGTTATAGGAGAAAGAAGAAGGTATTGTACTATGGATAATTGGCAGTAAGAGTGAGAAGAGCCACTGTCAGTTCCATCCCTTGATTCCCAAATTCATGAATCTTTGCTGTGAAAGAAATAGCATCATATGTCCATCACTGATACAGAATATAAAACACATTATGGAGTACATTATCCAGCCCTTCAATGATGGCACTCTGAGATCATCCACCTGGCATAAAAAGGCTGTTTCATCATTCTATTGGACCAGCTGCTTCAGCGTGATAAGAAACATTGGTAAGACCATTGAGTTCCATGAGCATAAGTCCATTGCTAAATTTATTTGCTATAAAATGAATTCCTCAGTCAGAACCAACACTTTGGAGTATACTGTTAAGTTTCATAGGTTATTCCGTAAATTCGTAGATGGTAATTTTGGCAGAAGCATTGTGGACAGGGAAGACAAATCCACATCTAAAGTAAGTTTGTACTTCAGTAAGAACAAAACACTCCCCCTTTCATGATGAATTAACTTCAATATCAACCTGTTACTAGGCTATTGGATGATCTTCCTGGGAAGTGGTGTTACATAATGAGCTCAGTATTGATGTCTGTTAGCAGTTTGGACACTTAGCAGTAGCATAGCAAATCATCTTAGGTGAGTGAATGTCTGTCTTGCTGAGCCGCTGTATAATCTCTATTCCTGCTACCCTGGTTAATTTGTTCACTAGGCAAAGGCAAGGATGACTGCATAAAGAGACTGAGAGACATCCAGGAAAAAGATCATCTTGTCCAACTGATTATGAAGATGCTCCTCTGCTGAGCTCCCTTATTGGTGGGCATTCACATGAAATACAAAGATCTGCACTCTCTGCACTCAGTTAAAGTCTAACCTCAAACGTTTCCCCAGACTTTCTTAAACATAATTCTCCAGTTTTTTCTCTCCAGGACTCTAAGGCAAATTCTTAGTTACTGCCCATGACAATGTATCCTTATAGACTAAATAAATTGGGGGCACTGTTTGAAGTTGTACCCACTAGGAGAATTTTCCTCCACCACTATTCTTCAGGACCCTCCTAGACTGAGACTGTAATATTGTACAGGCTGTCAGCTTTCAGGTGGGGCTAGCATATTGTGAAAGTACCAGATATAAATGAAGACTTTTAAAAATTTAACTGCAAATAGGTATCTCCATATAAGATCACATGTATGGGTTGAGAGAGAGAAGGGAAGGAAGAAGGAGTAGGAGTCATGGTTGTCTACTGAAGTCGAATCTTATATATGCTAGCTGATGGAGTGCTGCTTTACAGGCTAAAATTTATGACTTGTGAGTCAGACAACATCCAGTTCATGGTGGGTGGTTCCTGTTGGATGGTAGCTTGGTGGCCCATGTCAAGCATTTAGTCCTCTGCAAGCCAGAAGGTATTTCTCAAATGGAGAATATGACTATACTCCAGTATTTAAAAGGTATGTATTTGTATTCACCTGTATGTACCTGACAACTTCTCCATATAACAACCCTAACTGCTATAGACACATTAATCTCCATTAAATCTTCTTGATCATTTGATCTTCATTCAGAGCAGCTTTCATTGCAGCCTGGATCTGATGCAGACCTTCTCTTTTCCTGGGCTCTACTCAAAATCTTTTGGGTCATTTGGTAAGTAGTTTAGAATAGCACACCAAAATGAGAAATGTGTTGCTTCCAAAATTCAGAGAGGTCTACTAGGTATTGTGTCTCTTGTGGTTATAGCCAAATGCAAATATTTGTCCTTTATCATTGAAGGGATAGTTCAACAGTCTCAAACCAATAAAATCCTACAAGCTTCACTGATCCACCAGGACCTTGAATTCATGTGGGATTTTGGCATTCCTATGTTTTACCAAATTGTCTAGATATTTGTGACTTCCCAGTCATCAGCTCTAATCTGCATGATATCTGTGTAATAGGACAATATGATGTCCTGTGGAATGCAGGGGTGATCAAGATGCCTGGTGATTAGACTAGAACAAAAGACTGAAGAGTTGATATAGCCCTGAACTGAGACAGTGTCTCAGCACAGGCTAAATATGTGAGTTGAAGTGGGTGATGAAATAATTTATTTTATTTATTTATTTTTCACCACCTTGCACATTTCAAGTTCTCGATCATGTCAGTAATCTCTGCAATCACTCCAGAAACATGTTTATTTATTCATGTTTGCTACTTTGGTAGGTAAAGGCAGCTCTATTGCCTTCTACTTGGTCCTTCCTATTATTATAAACTTCACTCCACAGGTCAGAGACCCAATATAAGAATTTTGCCAGTTACTAAGTATGTCTATTCCAAATATACATTCTGAATTTGGGGAAATAACCACAGGGTGGATCCACGTATCTACAGAGTTCACTGTGACATGGATGTAAGCCAAGACTTCACTGATCACCTGATCTCAATAAGTTCCCATTCTGGTTACTAGACCACAGTGGTGTTTTGGTTTTCAGTAATTAATGTTGATTCAGAGCCAGTGGCTAGTATTCTCTAAAAGGGTGGGTTATTTCTCTATTCTTGGTTCACGTTACTGAGATAAATAGTTGCAGATCCCTCTGGATAAGGCTAGGAGAATTAATTATGGTATAAATTTTTTGGTGGTATAGTAAGATCCTTCCTAAAGTGGACTTGATTCCCTCCTCCTCACTTTTATACAAGTTTACACTGGGACTGTCCGCTGGCTCAACTTTGGGAATTTGTTGAGGACTCATGTCTTTAGTGTGGTTATTCATTCATATGTGTTTTCTCTAGACATAGAGATTTTCCATTCATACACATAAAATAATACATTGGTAGGATGCACACCTATTTAACTTAGAAGGATACCATGATTAATTAACCAATGTCAAGTATTTTTGTGGTTCAAATCCTATTTTTTTTGTGTGTGTGTGGTACATCGGCCTCTCACTGTTGTGGCCTTTCCCGTTGCGGAGCACAGGCTCCGGCCGCACAGGCTCAGCGGCCATGGTTCACGGGCCCAGCTGCTCCACGGCATGTGGGATCTTCCCGGGCCGGGGCACGAACCTGTGTCCCCTGCATTGGCAGGTGGACTCTCAACCACTGTGCTGCCAGGGAAGCCCTCAAATCCTTTTGATTACTACTATGGCTCTGCTCTCCCTCTGGTTACCACATCCATTTTGTTTCTGTGATTAAGTGCTTCCACTTGATGCCTTTAACCTCATGTTTCCATCATTTTCATAGAATTCAGGGAACCCAGTTTGATGGCAGTATCTGCTACTCTTACTTTTGGCCTGCAGGGAATAACTACCAAAGAATTCTTAAAGATAATGGGGTTATGCTCATAAATGTAATTCTCAAAGCTTTGATGAGGGGAGTATTTTCTGGCCTCTTTTGGAGGGCATAGTTAGGATGAGTAAGAAGGTCTTGCATACTAATCTCACATACTAACTCATATTTCAACTTCATTCAGTGTCACCTGTGATTCCATATTTCAAGCAACCAAGGAAACAAATTTAAGCTACTCCCAACCACGCTGCTTAGTGTAACCACATCTACAAATTTGACCAAATCCAACACTTTCCTTTTGTTCTTATCCAATATCCTTAAGTTCCATTTCCATGTACGTATCCCAGTGTCAGACAGTATAAATTGGAAAATCAAGCAATTTTTTGTCCCCCTAGTATCTTCTAAACCTTGTCTAGTTATAAGACTAGAGGCAATAAGAGGTGACTGGATTAGGCCCTGAGGAGTTCAGTAGTTTTCTATAAGGCATTTGCCACAGAAGAGGACACTACAAGTTCTTCAGGAAAGAGGAGAATTGTCTCAGACAGTAGAATAAGATTGCTTATAGTGGAAAAAAATATTTTTCAGACTTTAGAGGTTCAAGGACTTCATTAGGAATCTGTCCATAAGACCCCATCCTAATTTTCAGGGACTCACTCCTTCTTATTTAATCAATGGCCTAATGATAACATAAAAGACTTTGCATGGGTGTGAATTCCATGTGAAGTGTAATTCAGCAACCCACAGAAAGAGACTTTGGCTTTGTTTTCATAAATCTGGGTTTTGTGGATCCTCAGGTTCTCTACTGCACTTAAAAGTACTCAACCAAACCCTCACCCTACTCAATTTAAAGGAAAGGTGCAATGGCAGCAGCTTCTTGATAACCCCAGGTTGTGCCTTCCACAGCCACTTACTTTTAGGTGTGCATAGATGATAACTTAAGATATTTGCTACTTCATGGCATGAAAAATCAGTGGTTCTTTTAGCATTGTAAAAAGAGTCTTTGATTTCTTTAAACTGAATCAAAACATAGAACCAATTCCAGATATATCAAAACCAATTTGGAAAACCTATACTGCAACTTCTTCAAGTACCAGGAGAGTAAGATCATAATGGTCATTTGGAGAATAGGATTTATTATAGAAATTAGAATTTATAAAACTGTGGAAGAAGCTGGAGAAGTATAAATTTCTGAAAGAATATAGTTGGAGAATGAGAGAAAAGTCATTAATCAGAAATCATGAAGAGAGGCTGGTAAAAAGATCTAAGGAAGACTTTTGCCTCTACACCTGGTGGTCCTGAAGTCACTAAAACTCATCAGGGGAGAAGACTGGAAGATTGGGGAAGAGCTGGATGCCAAGCAAGAGCAATCTGGAACCTGCAAGAACAAAGCAGAACCCATGAAAGCAAACTGGATCCTGTTTCTATTGCTCACTGCATCTAAACCTGACAAGACAGATGACCTGCAGAATGTACTCATTCCCTTTCCCATAGAAAAAAAATGCCTGTTCCAGGAAGTTGAAGCAGCCTGATCACTATCCCAGAGCAATGAGGTTAATAGTAGACCGGGGACAATGGTTGGTCCTGGAGTGGTCTCTGGGGGCCTGCATTTAGCTCCCACATGTATTGGCTGATGCTTCACTTCCACTTTCTAAATCTCATGCAGAAATCTCTTAAGAGCCACACTAAGCCAGGCCCACATAGGAAGAAGATACTGGAAAACCCCCTCCCCATTATCCTTGTATTTTAGAGATATGCTGCAGTTAGGATTAGTACTTTCAAGGGTATGACTCCACAGCCTAAGTTCCTAGACCCCACTGTATGCTCAATTTATAAATGAGGAAATTAAAACTCACAGAAACCCAATAACTTGTGCAAGCCTCCTCTCAATCCCAAAGCCATTTATTGAGCAGTTACTATGTATCAGGAATTTTGATGAGTCTTTGGGGAGACAAAGGTGAACAAAAAGCTGTCTCTATTAAAGTACTGTATTTTTCTCAGTTCTTCTTTGGACAAATTATTTCATTACTCTTCAAAGCTAAAGGCAAATCTTCTGTACTATTGTCAGAAAGTCTTCATTCCTGCTGAGTTTGCAGACAAATAACCTAATGATCTTTCCTTCTTATGCACAGTGAATCTGCCAGACCAAGAAATAAAACTTCTTGTGGTGTGGCTAACCCATACGTTGTAGAGGTTTTAAAGTAATATTTAAAATCTATGTGTTTGTATTTCATCAGAAGATATTGATAGAATATTGATTTTATCTTTTCAATGTGTTTCTCAGTATTAAGTCACTATTTGTAATACACCTGTCAATGGTTTGTGTGCTCTTGAAGAGAGAGTCTACTTCCTACATCCACAATACATCACTGGGGCAAACTACAAGGGAAGAGTGAAATCAGCACTGAGACATCAAAGGTTTCATGTTGTGAATCACATAAGCTTGTCTGTCATTTCCAAGGGTCCCATCGTAACACTGGAATGGAAAGGCACTACGTTGCCAGACTTTCACTCCCTTTAGTCTCTGTTATTAAAGAGAACAAAGAATTAAAATGTGTGTATTGGAGATGAAGCCAAGAAGATAAGTCATTATAATGGAGTGAGAATTCTGAAGGAAAAATAAAGAGATGTGTAAATATGAGTGATATATTAATTTTTGTCAAACAAATTTAAAACCACTTTTTTAGGCTGTGATCCTTTTGAAGAACGTTTTCTATCTAGTCATTTTTAAGTCACTTCCATAACGCTATCTGCGTTACTGTTTGCTCCCATTCTTACTGCCTGCAGTGGTACCTGCTCAAGCCTTTTAATGTAAAAAGGCACACAGAATGCAGCCAGACAAGATTAAAGGTCTTCCCTGATGAGGTATGAAGGGGAATTACACAGTTTGCAAGAGAAAAGATAATAAAGGAATGAGGCTATAGAAATACTTTGATGAATTATATAGAGGCAATTTTCTGACATTAGTAATGTAGGGCAGAAGACAATGTTTCTGATATATAGATGTAAATTCATCATCCAGACTCCATTAAAGAGAACTACAAAAGATCAGTTGATTTGAGTATTGCTTACAAGAGCTATCAGGTAATGTTAGCAGGCCCCTTCTATGAAACTTGGACACTGTAACAAGTGAAGGCTCATTTGGATGAAAAGAGCAAGAAGCCATAGTTTAGTCACCTGGATCTATGATTGTAATGCCAGTCTCAGGGTTTGACATTACATGCGAAAGTGCATATTTCACAAATATTGCCTTTGACCACTGAATAACCTTGTGCTATAGTGAAAGGCAATAATTGTGTCTTTAAAAAAATGGTCATTGAAAACTTTCCTCTAAGAAGTTATGAGTCCACCTCTCCCATCCACACCCAACTCCAGAAAAATAATAATTCTAGATAGAAATTATATTTTACAGTTGTAATGACAAGGACGACTTAACAGAACAACCGTAAGAATGCTTTCTTTTCTTTACTCTCACTAACAGAAAAAAAAGAAAAAAAGAAAGAGTATCATCTGTGAGGTTCCCTAATCTTTTGTTGTACAATATCTTATTTGCAATCTATAATCTACTATCTTATTTCATATAAAATAATGAGAAGAGATCCTTCTTTTAGGTCCAGATGTTTATTTTTTAAGAAAGTCCAGTACCCTTTACCCTCTTCCAATTACACCTCTCTGGAAATCATTTTGATGCTTGTCCATTTTACAGAAACAAAAGCACATGAGTCTGTGCAAGGTCATCAGATTTAGTCTCTTTATGCAAAGTCAACACAGATATCTGCATAGCAGGCTGAAAACTGTGTGTCTTACTTAGTGCCTTGCTAATTCGTAGATTCTGTAAACTAGTATATTCATGGAGTTAGTTGTTCTTTTCTTTTCTTATTTTTTGTTACCTAAGGATGATAACGTCATAAACTCTTTTAAATCACAGATCAATGCTTAGCATTCATATATCTACCTAACGCTGGATCCCTTTTCCTTAGTTTGTGTGAGGGCGATAAATCTCCTTTATCTTTATCAATGCTGAAGGACCCTTTTGAGAGTTAAATGGAATATATGGATCCTTTGTTCAGGAAAATGTCCATGTAGGTTCACACATACAGAAATACATTTTCATACAATATCAGGGAGTATATAGGCTCCCTGGTGCCCATTCATTAACTCCCCAGGTTAAGAAACACTTATCTATAGAATAAGTACCATGGAAAACCCCTTGCTTCAAATTATGATATACTTTTCAGAAAGAGATATATTGGTATATAAATTATCAATAAAAACTATTACTATTAATATATTAAAAACAATTGAGAAATACCTGAGAAGTGAGCCAAGTTAAGGATGAAAATTTTTGTTTGTTTGTTTGTTTGTTTGTTTTGCGATACATGGGCCTCTCACTGCTGTGGCCTCTCCCGTTGTGGAGCACAGGCTCCGGACGCGCAGGCTCAGTGGCCATGGCTCACGGTCCCAGCCGCTCCGTGGCATGTGGGATCTTCCCAAACAGGGCACGAACCCATGTCCCCTGCATTGGCAGGCGGACTCTCAAACACTGCTCCACCAGGGAAGCCCAGGATGAAAATTTTTAATAGATATAAATGTAAACCCCAAATACTAATAAATCACTAATAAATACTAATAAATAACAAGCTGTGGGTCCTAATCATTTTTCACTGAATTAATATCTCTGCTTTGGACTAACCCTCATACATTATTTTTAACTTGCATGGGGATAATTGTTTTTAAATATTACATAATGTCATTATCAGCCTCAAAATCTTCAGTGGCTCCCTCTTCACACACGAGATGAGTAGAACATGAAAGAAATTTTACACATTGGTCCTTGCCTTCCTTTACAGAATCATCTTTTATCACACCCTCAAGGACATTCTGCACTTTCAAGTGTTTGCAGAATATTTGAGATTTACCAAGGCTGGCAAGTTCTCCCACACCTCTGTTAATGTTTTTAAATGTTATCCTCTTGTCCTGTAATGCTTCCCTGTCTTGCCCTGCAAGCCCCAAAGTACATACCTACTGGGTCTAAAGATTCAACTGCAGTATCTCTTCATCTGAGAACTTCTTTATTCCTGCTTTTACTAAATCCTTTGCTTACTTCTAATTGAGCATTTATTGTTTAGTTCTACTTTCTACAGATTTTCTGATTATGAACACCATCAACGAAGAAATTTGGTTATGCATCCCCTATCATGCAAACACACATACAAACACATTTATTACGACCTCAAAGTAGTCTATTTAATTAAAAATGCCCACAAAAATATAAATGTTAAAGGACGTTAAAAATAAATAGAGATCGTCATCAGGGAAATATAAATCAAAACCATAATGAGATATCTCTTCATTCATATTTGGGTAACTATAAAAACAACATAATTACAAGTATTGTTGAGGATATGGAAAAATTGGAGCCTTCATAGATCGCTGGTGGGAGTGTAAAATGCCACCATTTTGGAAAATAATCTGACAGTTCCTCAAAGGTAAAATATAGAGTTATCATTCCTATGTATACATACGAAAACAATGTAAACATAAGTCTGCAAAAAATCTTGTGCATGAATGTTCATAGCTGTATTATAAATAATAGCCAAAAATGGAAAGAACCTTTATGTCCATAAACAAAATGTGGTATATCCATATAATAGATTGATAGCAAAAAGAGACAAAGTACTGATTCATTCTGCAATATGGATGAACCTTGAAAACTTTATGATAAGTGAAAAATAACAATAAAAAATACTACACACTGTATTATTCCATTCATACGAAATGTCTAGCACAAACAAATCTATAAAGACAGAAAGTAGATACAGACAGAACGTAGATTTGAGATTACCTAAGTTTCAGGCGGATAGAGAGGTTGGGGAAAATTCAGAGTGACTTAACGAATAAGAAATTATTTTGGGGGTGATGAAAATGTTCTAAAATTGATTGTGGTGATGGTTGCACAACTCTCTGAATATACTAAAAATTATTGTGTTGTGTACTTTTAAGTGGTGAATTGCATCATATACAAATTATATCTCAATAAAGCAGTCAGATTAAAAATAAATTAAGAGAATTAGTGTTCCTAGTATATTACAGTATTTCAACAGATCATTTTATGCCTGGTGTAGGCATGCTCCAATTTTTAACTTTCACGTTTAGTAACTGCTTCTTTGCATGATTCTTCTTTAGACTGTAAGATCCTAAAGGACAGTAATTTTATCTTATTCTCTAAATTACTTGGATTTAGAGTATCTAGAAATAAAAGTACATAATGAGTGTGGAGTGAATTAATTGGTTATTGAATCAGATAACTAAGCCTTTTCCTGATCTAGAATTTGTCAAAATCTAAATTGTGTTTTAAAATTATTTATTTATTTTTATTGCAGTAAAATATACATTACAAAAATGGTTACTATTTTAACTACATTTAAGTGTACAGATAAGTGGCATTAAATGTATTCACATTGTTTTTCAGCAATCACCATCAGCCATCCACATAACTTTTTTCAGCTTGCAAAACTGAATCTTTGTACCCATTAAACACAAATACCCATTCTCCACTCCTCACTAGTCCCCAGCCATTATCATTCAATTTTCAGTCTTTATGAATTTCACTACTCCAAGTAGTAAAATTTGAGTGGAATCATATAATATTTGACCTTTTATGACTGGCTTATTTCATTTAGCATAATGTGTGCAAGGTTCAACCATGTTACAACATGTGTCAGAATTTCTTTTCTAAGGCTGAATAATATTTTGTTGTATATATGCTACCTTTTGTTTATCCACTCATCCATTGATGGACACTTGGGTTACTTCCACAATTTGGCTACTGTGAATAATGCTGTTATTAACACTGGTGTCCATATATGTCTTTGTTTCCTCGTTTTAAATTCTTTCAGTTATATACCCAGAAATGAAATTGCTGGATAATAGGGTAATTTTATTTCTAATTTTTGAGAGACCATCATATTGTTTTCCATAGTGGCTGCACATTTTTACATTACCACCAGAAATGCACAGTGCTTCCAGTTTCTCCACATCCTTGCCAATGCTTGTTATTATCTGGGATTTTTTGTTTGTTTGTTTGCTTGCTTGTTTAATAGGTTAGGTGTGAAGTGGTATCTCATTTTGATTTTAATTTGCATTTCCTTCATGCTTAGTGATGTTGAACATCTTTTCCTAAAGCTGTTTGTCCATTTGTATATCTTCTTTGGAGAAATGTCTATCCAAGTCCTTTGCTCACAAAAATTAACCTAAAATGGATCAAAGACCTAAATGTAAGAGCTAAAACTATAATACTCTTAGAAGAAAACATAAAGGAAAAGCTTCATCACATTAGATTTGGCAATCAGTTTTTGGATATGACGCCAAAGGCACAAGCCACAAAAGAAAAAGTAGACAAATTTGACTTCATCAAAACGTAAAACTTTTGTGCATCAAAGGACACAATCAATACAGTTTTAAAAGGAGAATCCACAGAATGGGAGAAAATATTTGCAAAACACATATCTGAAAAAGGATTGATATCCAGAACATATAGAGAACTCTTAAAACTCAACAATAATGTTTTAAATGTTGGACCAAGGGTAATCATCAGGGTATTTGAATATTATCCTTCATAGCAACTATCATTTTTAAAAAAATTTTTTCCCACTAAACTCATGCTAGGAAGCCTGAACTGGTGAGATCTAAACTTTGAAGGCCAGAAGATTTGAAGGCATGACTAGAGTAAGAAACTGTATTTCCTTTGAGTTTGTTTTTTTTCTTTTCACATTTTCTTTCCAGGGTTACAAATTAGCAGGTAAATGAAACAGCTC
Source organism: Hyperoodon ampullatus (assembly GCF_949752795.1). NCBI lineage: Eukaryota > Metazoa > Chordata > Mammalia > Artiodactyla > Ziphiidae > Hyperoodon > Hyperoodon ampullatus. The sequence continues at coordinate 76,419,702 of NC_136916.1, forward strand.
TCTGAATTCAGAAGTAGAGCAGGCATTTGTTATTAGCAAAAAGTTATTGGGCTTTTAGAGAAAATAAAGAAGAAAAGCATGCAGGCCCAAGCAAAAGCTACTCAAGGCATAGAGTCATTGTAACTGGTGGTGGTAGGGTTGAGGGTGCCGGGGACTGAAATGTTGAATCCTAATCACTTGCTGGTTACATGACAACACAGTGTGACTGAAGACTGTCAAATCATAACCAAAGGTGTTCTCTCAGGAGAGGGGGAAAGAGAAAAACAGCCACAGATGGAAATTACTGCCCAACTTTGTAGGACAGCAGTGAGGGGAACTCAGTGGAAGTGAAAGCTGGCATAAGGAGAATGGTAAATAATGTAAGAACAATGCTGACACATGGTTCTACATTCAGCAAAACGAACTCAGATCTGCATATAATCTTACCTTTGATCTTATCATGATTGAACTTTAAAAAAGAGAGCCCTAGTCACATAACCACACTTTTCCCCATCTTTTTTTTTTTTTTAATCCAACTCATAACTCTTATACCCCTTCTGCTGGAGGAAACCTAAACAAGCAGCAGTTACTCATCTTTTAAGGTAAGGAATGTCCACATTGTATTATCTATTGAGTGAATTATTAAGCAAGATTGGAAGGGAAATTAATGAAGCAATGGAAAACCTGAAACTTAGAACAATAATTTCCTTCTTCCATGAAAAGGGGGAACAGGATGTAAGGGGGATGTCAAATCAAGTGTGTCCATACTTTGATCCTTTATCTTGTAGATTCTTTTCCAGTCTGAATCCTAGAATAGTGGCAGGTGGTAGCTTCTACAAAGAAAATTGTACTGCCTATGGAATTAAATGTTTGGGGGTAATATCAAACAGCTAGAATTTCAGAAATATGCCATTTCTTTTCTTATTTAATGTATAGGAAATGAATGGTGTTAAATATTTATCTAATACTGATAATAATTTAACCTTTTAATGTTTAAACCAAATGTCCATTCAAATGAGTTAATAAAAGGTTCAAAAATTTCTTACTCTTTCTTTATTGTCTCCTTATTTTTGAGTTACTTATAACCAAAGTTATCATGAAATAACATAGGCATCCTATTTTTAAAAAATAATTACAGTGATGACACTTCTGATTATTCTTTCATAACAAGAAAACTCAAGGCTGCGCTAATGCAAAAAATGTGACCTTTTTTTTCTAAGAAGGAATAGCGATGACGCAAATTTCCTTGTGGAAGAAGATTCTTTTTGCCACCAAGCTGATATTAATTTCCTGTTCAAAAGGGTCTATATTGTCAATGTGACACTTTAATCATCCACCAGTGTGACTGGGAAATGCCTACTTCACAATCAATGTCAATGTACTTCATGTCGTCTCAATACTGCTTAGTCATTTTGCTTCAGAAGTGCGTGAGGAGGGTCAATACATTTCACTAGTTTGTTTCATTTAAAGGTGAACACAACGTGAAAACTTTGATTATATTATAAGAATTGCCTTAATGTGACACCAGTTCCTTGATTGTGCAATAGCAGACATTCAAGTGCTAGAGGGCAACCACATTATCTTTCACCGAAACATTTGTCTAGCCACCACCAGCAAAATGTGCCACAAACCAAAGAAGAAAAGAGGAATCCAACTCAATTTACATAACAGAGTTGAAAATCCGCTCTCATAAATGCATTATAAAACAGGATCATGCAGATTAACTTTGAAGGATGTCAGGGAAAAGTTACAATTCTTTTCCACTGTCTAATTGTGGTAGTAAAAATATTTATGATTCTAAAATTTAATAGTTGTTTTAATTGGATTGCCATATAATTAACTTTTTTTTTCTCAATGGAGTTTATAACTTCATGACTATCAAATAAATACAAAGTGACTGTGTTAGTCTCTTCTAATTCTTTCCTTTAGAAATCTTCAATGGTACTTAAATCCCATAACTCTTCTTCTAATTAAATTTTTCCTGTGACCTTTTACTAAGATGAAAAGGCTACCACCGTTTTTGTTTTTTTAGTGAAATGGATCTTATGGAAAGTCTTATTCATTTTGACTTTTATTATATACGATTTGGTACAAAGTTTCTTGTGGTTTGCTTTGTTTCATTTCTTTAAGTACCTTTGCCATTTGTATACAGTCAGGGTCTGAAGAATTATAAATAAGCACATTTTTTTTTTAAGTCAAGTTCTGAATATAGATTTCCTGTCTGCACAGATCCTGTACTGTTAGTAAAGTCATCACACTTGTTCATTTGCCATGTACTCATATGTAGCTAAAATCATTCACAGTTAACATCTAGGCTCCGCCCTCTTCTTTTTGACCTATCCTCCTTTCTATCTTGTTTGAGGCTGGCTACTCTTCCTTGAAGGAATCCAGAAGTCCTTGCACTTTATGTTCCCTTCTAGTTTTTGTTGCTGAGACTTGAATCCTTTATCCCAAAAACTTTGCTTGGGTTTTGTCATGTCAGCAATTCCTTGCTTTAAATTATTATGCTGGAGAGCATCTAGCCAAAACTTCTGGTCCAAGCCACCACTCAGTATCTTTTCCAGGATCTATGGGTGTGCAGGAGACAGAATTCAGATATGCTTTTACTGAAAGCACATTTTTCTTATTACTTTCATTCTATTTCTTGAGAAAAAATTTCACATAAAATATATTCTATTCTTTCTATATATAGATCAAGTGATGTTATTGACTTTTCATGAGTGCCATTTCTCCAAAATATTAAAATAAAGTCCATAAATGCACTTTATATTGCACTGTATTAGCATCAAAAAACACAATTTAAAAAATCATATGTCATTAATTTTTTTCTATAGTCACTTTCATTTCATAAATGAAATTTGCACTTTTTTACAGGAAATAAATATTATGTAAAAGTGACAGTTTATATAGTAATTTTATATCCCCTTCCAAAAATATATTTATGAACTTTAAAATCCATTATGAAAAAGTCATTTGTACTATTGCTACTGACCATTATCTCCATTTTATCACAGTCTACAAATATATACAGTTTGCTAGTGGTTACAATCCAAGATGACACAAAACATTTTTTTAGCATAGATTCTGGTGAAGATTTGTGTCAGTCAACAAATAAAAACCCAGAACATCGATATTGTTGGAGGACAGAGGACAGAGGGAACAGAAAGTGCCCATCGAATGGAGAAGGCGTCTTGAGACAAAAAAACAAGGAAACAAGACAGGCAACTCCATATGATCAATGGATCAATTTATTACAGGGTAACTTACTCACAGGGTAGGATTGGGATTGGGTGGACAATGGTCAGGAAGCATTAGCAGCTGCACTCTGCACCCTGGAGGGGTGGAAAATTTTATAGTTAACCTAGGGTTTGTGGGTAGGTACTTGGAAATAGGGTGTGCATTTCTAAGATTTATGAATGGGTCATTAGTATCATGGGCACAAGGAGTACAACAGGGAAGATTTTCATCATTGTTTGGAGACTAACAGAACATAAAGGCTACCTGGTCTTAATGATTATTAAACAATATCTATTAACTACAAAGCCCTTGATGACAGAGAATTGTTTCACTGCATAGTACACTCCTGGGTAGGGTCAGTAAAAGGACAGGAGGAACTGTAAGGGGCCAAGATGGCATCAGTTATGCTAACAGTCTAACAGATACAAAAAGAGATAATATCTGTCTTATACAGGAGCCAAAGATGGTATCTACTTCCTTTTGTATGCTCAGTGCCTAGCAGTATGTTGGAGCCTCTGTCAGTTCCAATGTCTTTTTTTTTTTTTTTTTTTTTTTGCCGTACACGGGCTTCTCACTGTTGTGGCCTTTCCCGTTGCGGAGCACAGGCTCAGCGGCCATGGTTCACAGGCCCAGCCGCTCCGCGGCATGTGGGATCTTCCCGGACCGGGGCACGAACCTGTGTCCCCTGCATCGGCAGGCAGACTCTCAACCACTTGGCCACCAGGGAAGCCCAGTTCCAATGTCTTTGACCGCTAGTGACAAAATACTTAACAAAAAGTCATGTAAAGGTAAAGGCTATTCTTCACATATGGAAAGAAATCTGGAAGTTAGTGGACTGGGTGTGGGACTGTGGCTCAAATACTGCTTTTTCCCTCTTTTACTTATACACCCCCAGTCATGCTGTCCATAGCCTCATTATGTCAAGGTGGCTCCAAGCATTTCATCCTCACACAGCCATGTTCCAATAGGAGAAGATCATCATGGGGCTCCCTCATGCACATCATCCCTTCTTTTTGGAAGGATACACTTTCTAGAACACCCCCGGCAGATATTCATGTATAAGAACTGGCTCACATAACTAACCCTCTCACCAAGGGAAGATGGAGAGGAGTAGCTAGAAATGTCTGCTTCTATAGTGAGACATAGGAAAAGGAAGGTGGTCACTGAGTAGATAATCAATGGTGTGTTCAACAGCATGAAGGATATTGCTCAGTAAAATTTGGATCTAAGAAAAAAACTATATTAGTTCATTATTAAATTTTAGGGGACAATTTTTATAAATTCAAATCAAACAAAATAATTATAATATTAATTTAAGAAAGGTTGAATTTAGGGCAAAAGTAATTAAATGGGATAAATAAGAGCACTATAAAATAAAAAGATCATCTTATACAATGGAATACTATGCCAGCTTTGAGAAGGATGAGACAGATCTCCTGATTCTTATAAGGAACTCTCCAAGATATATTTTTATGGTTAAGCATACAAATATATACAAATTATTACTGAAAACTGTGAAATGTTTGCCAGTATAAGATATGCATATAACAACAGATATACCTACAGACAACTTATGCTTGCAAATGCATTGAAAGTCCCTCAAAAATTACTAAAGAGGGCTTCCCTGGTGGAGCAGTGGTTGAGAGTCCGCCTGCCGATGCAGGGGACACGGGTTCATGCCCCGGTCCGGGAAGATCCCACATGCCGCAGAGCGGCTGGGCCCGTGAGCCATGGCCGCTGAGCCTGCACCTCCGGAGCCTGTGCTCCGCAACGGGAGGGGCTACAACAGTGAGAGGCCCGTGTACCACAAAAAAAAAAAAAAAAAAAAAAATTACTAAAGAAATTTGTAACACTGCTTGAATCTAGAAACCTTAGATGCCTAGTGGATAAGGGGAGAAAGAGACTCATTTTTCAGTAAATAGTCTTTTTTGTCTTTTGAATTTTATTCCATATTGACATATATTACCTGTTAAATGCATTTTATTGTAATATAGAAGTGTGTATATGTGTATGTATAAAAGTAAGTACCATCATTAATAAATAACATTATAAGTAAATAATTTAATCAAATATTTATTTATTTTCAAGGGGAGGGTGTGGAAAAAAGAAGAGATTTATCACACCAATAACAAAGAGATCATGACAATGTCCTGTTGTGCAAGTTCAGAGCAGGGGTCAACCAAAACCATGATTAAATCTGAATGGTGGAAACACAGTATTGCCCCATATGTAACTTTATAGGAAGTAATTGGCCTAAATAGATTAATGAGAAATTTTGGAATGATGTCTTCAAAAGGATGTTGATACCTATTTCTATATGCCAGTTCAATTTATTACATATCTGCCTAGGTGGAGTAGAAATCAAGAGATCTCTTCATATGCAGTATCACCTAATCCATCTCACAGTTACAAAATGATGATGACAATGAGATGATAAAAATTCATTGTTTATAAATTAACATTTCTCATCCTTGGAACTATAGATAAGCCATTTGAATTAAAGAAATATAATAAATTTAAATTAGGGAGATAAAAATTTGAGCTATTGAACTATACCCCAATGAGAGGAATTTCCTTCACTTCTAACTGATCTTTAATATTTCAGGGAAGCTGTGAAAGAGTGAATCACACTTATGAGTAAAGTTCTGGCTTAGGTTCGTTTATTTCTCTTCCCTTCCCTTCCCTTTTCTTCCCTTTGCCTGCTTTTCTGTTTAATAATTAAAGCTGGGGGAAATTTTAAACAAGCTCATCTTGAAATTGGTCATGGACAAGGATTTTTGATGACTTCCAGGTCTTTCTATTTCCAAAAGTTAACCTAGTTATAAACTCACCATATCCTGATATTATTGTTATTAGCAATAATAACTCTCAGCAAATATGTCTCAAACCCCTCAGTTATAAGATCTTTACAATTTTCATCATCAAGGGAAGGTCCAAGGCATATTCCAGTTAAAAATCCTTGCCAAGAAATCTAAGCTCTGTTCAAAATTTTAGCTTTCTTTTCTTCAAGGAATTCTGGAATTTTAAGTTTAAACAAAAAGTGTTATACATCTCCATTTCCCATTGGATACACTTCCAAAGCCTCAGAATCCAATATCATGAAATAGCCTATGGGACCACATTCAGTTTTATTTCAAGCATGTCATATGTTTAAATGCCTATACATGTTTTCCATGTGGCACATATTTCATTGTAATGAAAATATATTTAATGGTAGCAATAAAATAGAATGGAAAGAGCATGTAAAATGGCCATACTCTTTTATTTTTAATTGTTGCTTGAATGCCTGATTATCCAGTTGCATATCTCACTCATCCCCCCAACTCCAACTTTCAATTTGGTATTATTAATACAACTTATTTTCTATTTAGCTACTCAATAGCCAACAGTATCTTGAATCTTGAGAAAAAATTCCTACACTTTCTGTGACTTTGTAAAAATAATTTAATTGACTCAGAATTTGACCTTCAAACTAGAGTAGGGAGATTAAATTGAAGCAAAGTAAAAACTATCTGAAACACCCTTAAAGCTCCCACAGAAGCCAGGCTTCCTGGTGCCCATAGTCTGCCATGGGCCAAGTTTAGGGTGAGTTCCTTCCTGCGTCATGAATGTGAAGGATTGTTCACTTGATTTGAGCAAGTCGATGGGCACAATGTGCTTTTAGGATCTCGCATTGAAGTCAAAGCGTCTGTGTCTCCAACTAAGGGGAGGATGTGAACCCCCTCCTTGGAAAGACTTGAAAGTAAGTTACACTTTTTGGAGAAAAGTAGGTTTGTTATTTATTCATAGGCATCAACTTATGATGAATTAAAGTAATTAATATGCTCCCCTCATCAGAACTGGGGACAAGGAAAGTTAGTTGAGGGGTTAAAAAAAAGCTTATGTGCATTTAGAATCTCAGGGGAAAAGGTAACCTTAATAAATTAAGGATTTTATTCTCTAAATATTATTTTCTAAATAAAGCATTTAGAACTAACTTTTGTATGACAAACATCAAGGATATTATTGATATTTATACTACATTGGTGGGGATATGAGACAGCGTAGGGTTTCTATATTTCCTTTTATAAATAGCCTCTGCAGCATAAGATATGTTTAGAATATTAAATGAATTACATACATTAAGATGAAGGTTTCTACTGAGTACAGAGCAAATACGACTCAGTGCAGATTCATTAATTATCTTAATTTTAATAGTCAATAGCAAGCCCAGCACACTCTGAATAGCTGTTATGACAAATTTCCCAAGCCCATCACAAGCATGTGGGATCATCTTCATGATGGCTTTAGAGCTCTGGAAAAGGAAAGACACTGTGGAAATTCAAGGTTGGGTTTTATTATACTTGTTTTTATTATAAAAACCCAATCAGCCAGAATAGGTTAGTTTAATTGAATTTTCAGTGTAACTGAGACTCCTCCAAAATGCTTTCTTGTTTTAACACCTGTAGCTTAAACCCACCTTATACATATTAATTCTTTTTCTTGTCATAGATAGTGCAGACAAAAAGCAAAGTTTTAAAATGATTGATCATTTTTGTAAAAACTTGATTTTTCATTCTGAATGAAATAACATTAAGTAGAGGAAAGGAAAAGTAATAAAAGACACATGCTTTTCCCATCTTTGTCATCGGCTTGCTCTGTATCTTGAGCATTTCCCATCTTGTAACTCAGTTCCCCCTCTACAACTGAGAGAGTAACACTTGTTCTGACCACCCTCCAGAGCTGTCAAGAGGTTCACATTTGCAAAGAAATGTGCATGCACTTCAGTTAGCATATAACATTACAGAAATATTAAAGGTTGTGTGGTTAGAGAAAGCACACTGAGCTGAATATACACTAACCCTAGAAATTTACCCTAAGGAGTTTTGTGTTTGATTCACTTTCAATAGTTCTTTGCTACAGCATTAAATTTTTAATAAGCTGCATCTGTTACCTAAAAGGATAATTTGAAAATTATATGTGTCAATAATCGAGGATTTAACTTATGTTCTCATTTTAAAAGATTCTCTTGGCTGCTGTGGAGTGAGTGCATTTTATGTCCTAGATATCATGTTACACAAACTATCTGTAACCTCACCTCCATCCAAGGAAGAGCAAGAATCCTGATTTCCTGCTTCTTATCAACAACTTAGAACTTTCTCCTTGTTCCTTCCCTGTAAAGGGGGTGGTCAGGGTGAGACTTTTTAAAGGTACTATGCACATCCCCTTACTGTTCCAACAACTGTTCTATCCTTTCAATTCTAATTTATTAGAATAAACAATAAATAAAAATGGAATTTAATTTTAAAAGAAAATAATTCTAATTGAGAGCCTGCTCATAGTCAGACACTATGTCAATTGCAGAAGACAAAAATGAACCGCACATCACTCATGTAGCTGATTTTCTCACTGGGGAGAAAGATAACTGAAGTAAATACAGTACAATGAACTAACTGCTATGGTAGAGTTATGAATGCTGTACTAGCAGGACATATACAAGGAAATTACAAAGGCAGCCTGCAGTAGTTGAGAAAGTTGTCATATTTGGTAGATGAATATGTGAAAGTTGGAGAAAGGGGAACATCTAGGATTCATGGAAGAATGGACTTATAGATGTGAATGTCTTCTTCATGAGAATGTTGCAGTTCTCTGTTACTGGAGTTGGGGATGGGGGGTCAGGAGGTGTATGATGGAAACAGATTGGGTCCATAATGTTCAATATTAAAAAATAAATTGATTTAAACCACCACATCAGTAGGCTAAAGAAAAAACACATGATCATATCAATAGATGCAGAAAAAAAATGTTTGAGAAAATTTAACACCTGTTCCTGATAAAAACTTTCAGCAAACTAGGAATAAGGGGAACTTCCTTAACTTGAACACTTATGAAAAACCTGCCATTAATGTTATACTTAATGGTGAGAAACTCAAATACTTCCTGCTGAGATCCAGATAAAGATAAAGCTGTCCCCTCTCACAGCTGCTTTTCACCATCATACTACAAGTCCTATCTAGGGGAATAAGACAAGAAAAGTAAATAAAATGTATACAGGTTGGAAAGAAAAAAATAAAGCTGTCTTTGTTCACAGACAAAAAGCACCTGGAACTAATAAGCAATTATAGAATGGCTAGAGGATGCAAGGTTAAATACAAAATAAATCACTTTCCTATATATCAGCAATGAACAAATGGAATTTAAAATTAAAATACATTACCATTTAAATAACAACATCCAAAATGAAATACTTACATATAAATATATATGTATACAAAACATGGACATGATTTATATGAGAAAAACTACAAAACTTTGATGAACAAAATCAAAGAAGTAAATAAAAGAAGAGATAGTCCATGTTTGTGCATAGGAAGACTCAATACTGTCAGCATGTCAGTTCTTTCCAAATTGATCTATAGTGTCAATGAAATCAAAATTAAAATCCCAGCAAGTTACTTTGTATATTTCAACAAACTGATTCTAAAGTCTATTTTGGAGAGGCAAAAGACCCACAGTAGCCATACCAATACTGAAGAAGAATAAAGTTGGAGAACTGACATACCTAACTTCAATACTCACTAAAAACTACAGTGATAGAGATAGTACCGTATAGGCAAAAGAACAGATGAATAGATTAATAGAAGACAGTAGAGAGCCCAGAAATAGGGCCATATAAATACAATCAACAGATCATTGACAAAGGAACAAACGCAATACAATGGATCAAAATGATCTTTTAAGCAAAAGGTGCTGGAATGACTGGACATCCATATGCAAAAAAAAAAAAAAAAAAGACACAGATCTTATATCTTTCACAAGAACGAACTCAAATTTGATCACAGACATATATAAAATGAAAAACTATGCACATAAAAGAAATATAGATCAATGGGACAGGATAGAAAGTCCAGAGATAAACCCACACATCTATGGTCACCTAATCTATGACAAAGGAAGCAAGAATATACAGTGGAGAAAAGACAGTCTCTTCAATAAGGGGTGCTGGGAAAACTGGACAGCTACATGTAAAAGAATGAAATTAGAACACTACCTAACACCATACACAAAAATAAACTCAAAATGGATTAACAACCTAAATGTAAGGCTGGATGCTATAAAACTCTTAGAGAAAAACATAGGCAGAATACCCTCTGACCTAAATCGCAGCAAGATCTTCTTCGATCCACCTCCTAGAGTAATGGAAATAAAAACACAAATAAACAAATGGGACCTAATTAAACTTAAAAGCTTTTTCACAGCAAAGGAAACCATAAACAAGATGAAAAGACAACCCTCAGAATGGGGGAAAATATTGCAAATGAAACAACTAAAAAGGAATTAATCTCCAAAATATAAGAACAGCTCATGCAGCTCAATATCAAAAAAGAAAAAATATATAAAAAATAGCAGAAAATCTAAATAGACACTTCTCCAAAGAAGACATACAGAAGGCTAAAAAGCACATGAAAAGATGCTCAACATTACTAATTATTAGATAAATGCAAATCAAAAATACAATGAGGTATCACCTCACAGAGGTCAGAATGTCAGTCATTAAAAAATCGACAAACGGGCCTCCCTGGTGGCGCAGTGGTTGAGAGTCCGCCTGCCGATGCAGGGGATACGGGTTCGTGCCCCGGTCTGGGAGGATCCCATATGCCGCGGAGCGGCTGGGCCCGTGAGCCATGGCTGCTGAGCCTGCGCATCCGGAGCCTGTGCTCCGCAACGGGAGAGGCCACAACAGTGAGAGGCCCGCGTACCACAAAAAAAAAAAAAAAAAAAAAAAAAAAAAAAAAAAAAAAAAAAAAAATCGACAAACAATGAATGCTGGAGAGGATGTAGAAAAAGGGGAATCCTCCTACACTGTTGGTGGGAATGTAAACTGGTATAGCCACTATGGAAAACACTATGGAGGTTCCTTAAGAAACAAAAAATAGAGCTACCATTTGATTCAGCAATCCCACTCCTGAGCATATATCTGGAGAAACCCATAAATCTAAAAGATACATGTACCCCAATGTTCATTGCAGCACTATTTACAATAGCCAGGACATGGAAACAACCTAAATGTCCATCAGCAGAGGAATGGATAAAGAAGATGTGGTGCATATACACAATTAAATATTACTCAGTCATAAAAAAGAATGAAATCATGCCATTTGCAGCAACATGGATGGACCTGGAGATTGTCATACTGAGGGAAGTAAGTCAGAGAAAGACAAATACCATGTGATATTGCTTATATGTGGAATCTTAAAAAAGACTACAAATGAACTTATCTACCAAACAGAAATAGAGTTACAGATATAGAAAATAAACTTATGGTTCCAGGGGCTAAGGAGGGGGAGGCATAAAATTGAGAGATTGGGACTGACACATACACACTACTATATATAAAATAGATAACTAATAGGACCTACTGTATAGCACAGGGAACTCTACTCAATGCTCTGTAATGGCCTATATGGGAAAAGAATCTAAAAAAGAGTGGATATATGTATATATGTCTAACAGACACAGTTTGCTGTGCACCTGAAACTAACACAACATTGTAAATCAACTGTACCCCAATAAAAATTTTAAAAAGAAAAAACTCCTATAAGATAACATAAGAGGAAATATAGGTGACTTTGGGTATGGCAATGACTTTTTAGATGCAGCACCAAAAGCACAATCCATGGAAAAAATTCGTAATTTGGACTTCATTAAAATTAAAAACTTCTGCTTTGTGAAGTACAGTGTCAAGAGAATTAGAAGACAGGAAACAGACTGGAAGAAAATATTCTCAAAACATACATCTGATAAAAGACTGTTATACAAAACATACAAAGAACTCTTGAAACTCAACAATAAGAAAATAAACAACCATTTAAAAAATGGACAAAAGACTTGAACAGACATTTCACCCAACAAGATATACAGATGGCATATGAGCAACCTCATATGTCATTAGAGCATTACAAATTAAAACAATGAGATGCCTCTACATACATGTTATAATGGCCAAAATCCAAATCACTGAAAAGAGGAACTCTTGTTCATTGCTGGTGGGAATTCAAAATTATATAGCCACTTTGGAAGACATTTTGGCAGTTTCTTACAAAACTAACATATTCTTACCATGCAATCCAGAAATCATAGTCCTTGGCATTTACCCAAATGAATTGAAAACTTATGTCCACATAAAAACGTATACTTGGAAGTTTAGTCATAATTGCCAAAACATGAAGACAACCAAGGTGTTCTTTAGTTGTGATTGGAAAAGTTAACTGTGGTACATCCTGACTATCAAATATTATTCAGCACTAAAAAATGAGCTAACAAGCCATGAAAAGGCATGGGGTAACTTAAATGCACGTTACTGAGTGAAAGAAGCTAACCTTAAGAGACTACATACTGTAAGATCCGACTATATGACATTCTTAGAAAGACAAAACTGTGAAGCAGTAAAAAGATTAGTAGTTGCAGGGTTAGGGAGGAAGATGGTATGAATAGGTGGTGCACAGAGAATTTTTAGGGCAGTGAAACTATTATGTATGATGCTACAATGGTGAGACATGTTATTAAACATTTGTTAAAACTCACAGAATGTACAAAACCAGGAGTGAACCTGAATGTAAACTAAGGCCTTGGATGATGTGTCAATCGTAAGTCTATCACTTGTAAAAAATGCACCACTGTAGTGCAGGATGTTGATAGTGGGGGACATTGTGTACATGTAGCCACAGGGGGTACATGGGAACTCTTTGTACCTTCCTCTCAATTTTACTGTGAGCTGAAAACTGCTCCAAAGATAAAGTTTATTAATTAAAAAGAAAAAAATAAAACAAAAAGAAAAATAAAAGAAAAAAAATTTCATGGAGGTTGATTTGTATATGTTATTATCAGTATCATTTCCCTTTAGCAAATGCCAACAATAAAGGCCAAATACACAGAAACAACCTTTAGCACAGCTTCTAATATCTGGCCTCTGAGCTAAGCACCTGACAGGAATGACACTTACATAATGGATCGATACCTACTCATTTTCAGACTCTTCAAATTAGCACCCTTCTCCAATTATAGGTCTCCAAGACAATCTGTTTCCTAAAGAAACAGTATAAATAGTCAACATGAGTTCAACAGACTATAACATGTGTGTCCCAAATTGCTGGATTTAGGTCATTATATTTTTCCAGGCAGCTAATTTTCCCCTTTGAACTGCTCACAGAAGGTCAGAAGCAGTTTAAGCATCAAAGCTTTATGAATTAAACAGTTTCATCATGAACTGAGGAAAGGCGCTGGTCTGCAGAAAGACAATTGTGAGTATCCCTGGCTAATCTTCAACTAGGACACATTTCACAATAGGAGATCAATAGCCCACAGTCCCCCAGAACAGACTTCAAGTCTCTGAGTACAACTGACCCTTTACAAAGAAAATGCTCACATCTTTAAATCAGTAATGCTGGTGATTATATTTCTTTTCTGCTTACTGATTAATTTGCAGGAAAACATGGTGGTTGAGGAGATCAAGATAAGTGTGTTCCATAGCCCTGGGCAATTTTCTCAAATGACAACACATACACTGTGAAATCTTATGAAGTCTATTGTGTATATTCTTTTCCACAGAATTGGTTGACCATAGCACATTCTCTTGCTCCCTGGTGATAAATTCGGTTCTTCACAGCATGGAATGCTTCCAATGTGAGCCTGATTTTTGTTTGTTCCTGGGACAGAGGATTTCCCAATGTTCATTAAACTTACATGGTTGTGACCATACTATGAAAAATAGGGATTGAAATCTAAAGTTATTGGTATTTTATTTGGTTAAATGTCTGTATCTCCTGCTGACTAGTGATATTTGATGATGGAGGACAAGCAAAACCATCTAAAATGGATTAACTATCTGCACAGGAATATTATTTTCCTTTTTTTCCTACATTTGGAGACTACCATAAATCACTTTCTTAGTTTCTTTTCTGGTTCTGAGTATTTTTTCTAGTTCTTCAGACTGCCACTTTGTCACTGTCTCTTTCATGAAAATATTCTTCTTGAATCAACCACTCTTTTTAGTCACATGTTATAGCCCCATCCCTTGTGGTGCTTGTGGGTGGAAAGGCCATGAGCTTTGCATTGAGACAGTGATGGCTTCTACCTTGACTGGGTACTTTCTTGATAGTCTCAGGCTCTCATAGGAACTCACTTTCCTTGTCTGTTAAGTGGAGGTGTTGTGAGGATTGAATTATATGAAGAACATGAAATTGTTCAAAAAGTTATTTTTATTATTGTCTACTTTAACCCTTATTAGATGCTGTAATCAGTTTTTCAAAATCTCTAGCAAGTGTTCCTCCAACTACAATTGGATTACCTCCACTGTTGAATCAGCCCTAGACTGTTCAAATTGTTTAAAAAGATGTTGTTTTTTTAAATTTATTTTTATTTATTTTATTTTTTATTTTTTGCAGTACGCGGGCCTCTAACTGTTGTGGCCTCTCCCGCCGCGGAGCACAGGCTCCGGACGTGCAGGCTCAGCGGCCACGACCCACGGGCCCAGTCACTCCGCGGCATGTGGGATCTTCCCGGACTGGGGCACGAACCCCTGTCCCCTGCATCGGCAGGCGGACTCTCAACCACTGTGCCACCAGGGAAGCCCAAGATGTTGTTTTATAGAACTAAAATGTGCTTCCTTTTAGCTTCTGCCAATTGTTTCTATGTCCTCCCTTTGAAGGAACATAGGAAACAAATCTAATAAATAATTTTGCATTTAGTAATATTTCATAAGATTTTTAAAAAATAATTTAAGTATTTAAAACATTTTATGGTAGTTTTAAAATCATAGACAAGTTGCAATGATGCTACAGAGTTTCCATATACAGTACACCCAGTTTCTCCTGTCACTAACATCTTATATAACTATGGAACACTTGTCACAACTAATAAATAATATTTTTACAACTAATGAAATAATAATAATAACTAATTATTATGAATTAAAACCCAAACTTCATTCAGATTATATTAGGTTTTTTTTTTTTACCCCCAATGACCCTTTTCTATTTCAGTATCCCATCCAGGATACTACATTACATGTAGACATCATGCCTTCTGAGCCTCTGAGCTATGATGATTTCTCAGGCATTCCTTATTTTGGGTGACCTTAACAGTTTTGAGGAGTACTGATCAAGTACTTTTGAAGAATGCCCTTCAATTGGGGTTTGTCTGGTGATTTTCTCATGGTTAGAGTGCAGTTAGGTGTTTTTGGGAAAAAGACTACAGACGTAAAGGGACATTTTCATCATACCATATCAAGAGTACATGCTGTCAACATAAGTTATAACCATTGATGTTGACATTGGTCACCTGGCTGAGGTTTGCCAGGTTTTTCCACTGTAGTTACTTTTGTCTCTTTCTATACATTGCTCTTTGGACGGAAGTTGGTATACATAGCCCACACTTAAGGGTTGGGGAGCTACACTTCACCTCCTTGAGGAGGGGGAATATCTACATAAATTATTTGAAATTTCTGCATGAAAGATTTTTCTCTTCTCCTCCATTTATGTATTTATTTGATCATGTAAATGGCTGTGTCTTCCCTTGTTTCTATTCTGACCTCAATATATTTGGCTATTTGGCAGCTATTTCTCTTACTCTGGATGGTAGGAACTCTTTCCTAGTTTTATTGACCATGAACAATTTTTCTATGTTTTTGTCCTTTTTAATTGGTTCCAGAGAAATTGTGGAATAAAATCCCCTTTAAGTCATCATTCTTAACCATATATCCTCTCAAATAATTATATTTTAATAGTCCATTGTATGAATGTACCTTAATTTAACAAATCTCTTTTTGATGAGCTCTTTAGTTATCTTCCAAGAGTTTTTATTACTATCCTGAAAAGAACATCTTTGTGATCTTTTTTTATGAAGATAAATTCCTAGGTTTGGTAGGGTATGCATATTTTAAATTTTGGTTGTTCAAAATAGAATTGTACTAATGTATCCACCATCATCAACGAGGGAAAATGCCAGTTACCTCACTCTTCTCTTACTACAGAGTAAAATTATTACAGGAATTTTTATAGAATATATTATACACTGCTATTTTCATTATTATTAATAATTTTGGGCATTCTTTTTCTTTTTTTATTGGAGTATAATTGCTTTACAGTGTTATGTTACTTTCTACAATGAAGTGAATCAGCTAGATGTATACATATATCCCCTTGCTCATGGACCTCCCTCCACCCCCATCCCACCCATCTGGTCATCACAGAACACTGAGCTGAGCTCCGTGTGGTATACAGCAGTTTCCCACTAGGTATCTATTTTACACATGGTAGTGTATTTTTAATCAGTCTCCCAATTTGTTCATTCTCTATGTCTGTGTTTGTGCTCCTGCCCTGCAAATAGGTTCATCTGTACCATTTTTTCTAAATTCCACATACATGCATTAATACACAATATTTGTTTTTCACTTTCTGACTTACCTCACTCTGTATGACAGACTCTAGGTGTATCCACATCTCTAAAAATGACCCAATTTCATTCATTTTTATGGCTGAGTAATATTCCATTGTATATATACCACAACTGCTTTATCCATCCATCTGTCGATGGACACTTAGGTTGCTTCCATGTCCTGGCTATTGTAAATAGAGCTGCAATGAACATTGGGGTACACATGTCTTTTTGAATTAAGGGTTTTCTCAGGGTATATGCCCAGTAGTGGGATTTCTGGGTCATATGGTAGTTCTAGTTTTAGTTTTTTTAAGGAACCTCCATACTGTTCTCCATAGTGGCTGTATTAATCTACATTCCCACCAACAGTGCAAGAGGGTTCCCTTTTCTGTGCACCCTCTCCAGCATTTATTGTTTGTAGATTTTTTTGATGATGGCCATTCTAACCATCTAACCATGTGAGGTGATATTTCATTGTATTTTTGATTTGCATTTCTCTAATAATTAGTGATGTTGAGCATCTTTGTGTGACTCTTGGCCACCTGTATGTCTTCTTTGGTGAAATGTCTATCTATGTATTTTTCCCATGTTTTGATTGGGTTGTTTGTTTTTTTGATATTGAGCTGCATGAGCTGCTTGTGTATTTTGGAGATTAATCCTTTGTCCGTTGCTTCACGGGCAAATATTTTCTCCCATTCTGTGGGTTGTCCTTTCATCATTTTTATGGTTTCCTTTGCTGTGCAAAAGCTTTTAAGTTTAATTAAGTCCCATTTGTTTATTTTTGTTTTTATTTTCCTTACTCTAGGAGGTGGGTCAAAAAAGATATTACTGTGATTTATGTCAAAGAGTGTTTTTCCTGTTTTCCTCTAAGAGTTTTATAATGTCCGGTCTTACAATTAGGTCTTTAATCCATTTTGAGTTTATTTTGTGTATGGTGTTAGGGAGTGTTCTAATTTTATTCTTTTACATGTAGCAGTCCAATTTTCCCAGCACCATTTATTGAAGAGGCTGTCTTTTCTCCTTTGTATATTCTTGCCTCCTCTGTCACAGATCAGGTGAACATAGGTGTGTGGGTTTACCTCTGGGCTTTCTATCCTGTACCTTGATCTATATTTCTGTTTTTGTGCCAGTACCATACTGTCTTGATTACTGTAACTTTGTAGTATAGTCTGAAGTTGGGGAGATTGATTCCTCCAGCTCCATTTTTCTTTCTCAAGATTGCTTTGGCTATTTGGGGTCTCTTGTGTTTCCATGCAAACTGTAAACTTTTTGTTCTAATTCTGTGAAAAAATGCCATTGATAATTTGATAGGGACTGCATTGGACCTGTAGATTGCTTTGGGTAGGATAGTAATTTTTACAATATTGATTCATTCAGTCCAGGAGGATGATATATCTCTTCATCAGTTTGTATCATCTTTGATTTCTTTCATCATTGTCTTATAGTTTTCTGAGTACAGGTCTTTTACCTCCTTAGTTAAGTTTATTCCTAGGTATTTTATTCTTTTTGTTGCAATGGTAAATGGGATTGTTTCCTTAATTTTGTTTTCTGATCTTTCATCATTAGTGCATAAGGATGCAAGTGATTTCTGTGCATTAATTTTGTATCCTGCTACCTTACCAAATCCATTGATTAGTTCTAGAAGTTTTCTGTAACATCTTTAGGATTTTCTGTGTATAGTACCATGTCATCTGCAGTGACAGTTTTACTTCTTCTTTTCCAATTTGTATTCCCTTTATTTCTTTTTCTTCTCTGATTGCTATGGCTAAAACTTCCAAAACTATGTTGAATAACAGTGGTGAGAGTGGACATCCTTGTCTTGTTCCTGATCTTAGAGGAAATGTTTTTAGTTTTTCACCATTGCAAATGTTGCTGTGGGTTTGCCATATATGGCCTTTATTATGTTGAGGTAGGTTCCCTCTATGCCCACTTTCTGGAGAGTTTTTAACGTAAATTGGTGTTGAATTTCATCAAAAGCTTTTTCTGCATTTTTTGAGTTGATCATATGGTTTTCATTCTTTAATTTATTAATATGATGTATCACATTGTTTGATTTCCATATATTGAAGAATCTTTGCATCCCCGGGATAAATCCCACTTGATCGTGGTGTATGGTCCTTTTAATGTATTGTTGGATTCTGTTTGATAGTATTTTGTTGAGGATTTTTGTGTCTATCTTCACCAGTGATATTGGTCTGTAATTTTCTTTTTTGTGATAACTTTGTCTGGTTTGGTATCAGGGTGATTGTGGCCTCGTAGAACAAGTTTGGGAGTGTTCCTACCTCTGCAATATTTTGGAAGAGTTTGAGAAGGATATTCATTAACTCTTCTCTAAATGTTTGATAGAAATTGCCCATGAAGCCATCTGGTCCTGGGCTTTTTTTGTTGTTGTTGGAAGATTTTTAATTACAGTTTCAATTTCATTACTGGTGATTGGTCTGTTTGTATTTTCTAATTCTTCCTGTTTCAGTCTTGGAAAGTTGTACATTTCCAAGAATTTCTCCATTTCTTCCAGGTTGTCCATCTTATTGGCATAGAGTTGCTTGTAGTAGTCTCTTATGATCCTTCATATTTCTGTGGTGTCAGAAGTAATTTCTCCTTTTTCATTTCTAATTTTATTGATTTGAGTCCTGTCCCTTTTTTTCTTGATGAGCCTGGCTAAAGGTTTATCAATTTTATTTATCTTCTCAAGGAACCAACTTTTAGTTTCATTGATCTTTGCTATTGTTTTTTCTGAATTTCTATTTCATTTTTTTCTGCTCTGATGTTTATGATTTCTTTCCTTCTACTAACTCTGGGTTTTCTTTGTTCTTCTTCTTCTAGTTGCTTTACTTGTAAGGTTAGATTATTTGTGATTTTTCTTGTTTCTTGAGGTGAGATTGAATTGCTATAAACTTCCTTATTAAAAATGCTTTTGTTGTGTCCTGTAGGTTATGTGTCATCCTGTTTTCATTGTCATTTGTTCCTGTTTTTTTTTTTTCTTTGATTTCTTCAGTGATCTCTTGGTTATTTAGCATCACACTGTTTAGCCTCCATGTGTTTGTGTTTTTTACAGTTTTTTTTTTCCTGTAATTGGTTTCTGATCTCATAGCGTTGTGGTTGGAAAAGATGCTTGATGCAATTTCAATTTTCTTAAATTTTTTGAGGCTTGATTTGTGACCCAATGTGTGATCTATCTTGGAAAATGTTCTGTGTGCACTTGAGAAGAAAGTGTTTTCTTCCACATTCAGGTTTATAAATATCAATTAAATCTATCTAGTGTATTGTGTCATTTAAAGCTTGTGTTTTCTTGTTTATTTTCTGTCTGGATGATCTATCTATTGGTGTAAGTGGGGTGTTAAAGTCCCCCACTATTACTGTGTTACTGTCGATTTCCCCTTTATGGTTGTTAGCATTTGCCTTATGTATTGAGGTGCTTCTATTTTGGGTGCATAAATATTTATAATTGTTATGTTTTCTTTTTGGATTTGTCCCTTAATCATTTGTAGTGTCTTTCTTTATCTCTTCTAATAATCTTTATTTTAAAGTCTATTTTATCTGATATGAGTATTGCTACTCCAGCTTTCCAATGGAAATGTGATTTCCATTTGCATATATATCTTTTTCCAACCCCTCACTTTCAGTCTGCATGTGTCCCTAGGACTGAAGTGGGTCTCTTGTAGACAGCATATATATGGGTCTTGTTTTTGAACCTATTCAGCCAGTCTGTGTCTTTTGGTTGGAGCATTAAATCCATTTACATTCAAGGTGCTTATTGATATGTATGTTCCTATTACTATTTTCTTAATTGATTTGGGTTTATTTTTGTGGGGGTTTTTTCTTGTCTTGTGTTCCTTGCCTAGACAAGCTCCTTTAGCATTTGTTGTAAAGCTGGTTTATTGGTGCTGAATTCTCTTAGCTTTTGTTTGCCTGTAAAGCTTTTGGTTTCTGTTGAATCTGAATGAGATCCTTGCTGGGTAGAGTAATCTTGGTTGTAGGTTTTTCTCATTCATCACTTTAAATATATCCTGTTGCTCCCTTCTGGACTGCAGAGTTTCTGCTGAACAATTAGCTGATAACCTTATGAGAATTCCCTTGTATGTTATTTGTTGCTTTTCCCTTGCTGCTTTTAATATTTTTTTCTTTGAATTTAGTTTTTGTTAGTTTGATTAATATGTGCCTTGGTGTGTTTCTCCTAGGGTTTGTCCTGTATTGGACTCTCTGTGCTTCCTGGACTTGGGTGGCTATTTCCTTTCCCATGTTAGGGAAGTTTTCCACTATAATCTCATCAAATGTTTTCTCAAGCTTTCTTTTCTTTTTCTCTTCTCTTTCTGGGACCCCTATAATTCAAATGTTGGTGCACTTACTGTTGTCCCATGGGTCTCTGAGACTGTCCTCAATTCTTTTCATTCTTTTTTCTTTATTCTGCTCCTTGGCAGTTATTTCCGTATGTCTTCCAACTCACTTATTCATTCTTCTGCCTCAGTTATTATATTATTTATTCCTTCTAGTGTATTTTTTCATTTCAGTTATTATGTCATTCATCACTGTTTCTTTGTTCTTTAGTTCTTCTAGGTCTTTGTTAAATATTTCTTGTATTTTCTTGATCCATGCCTCCATTCTATTTCTGAGATTTTGGATCATCTTTACTATCATTAATCTGGAGTTTTTTCAGGTAGGTTGCCTATTTCCTCTTCAGTTATTTGGTTGTGTAGGTTTTTACCTTGCTCCTTGATCTGTATTTTTTGTATTTTCTGTCAACTCATTTATTTTTTAATGGGTGGCACTGTATTCCTGTCTTACTTGTTGTTTGGCTTAAAGCGTCCAGCACTGGTGTTTGCAGGCCTTTGGGTAGAACTGGGTCTTAGTGCCGAGATGAGGACTCCTGGGAGACCTCACTCTGGTTAATATTCCCTGGGGTCTGAGGTTCTCTATTAGTCCAGCGGTTTAGACTCAGTGCTCCCACCACAGGAGCTCAGGCCCAACTCCCGGCCTGGGAACAAAGATCTCACAAGCTGTGCAGTTTGGCAAAAGAGAAGATAAGAAAACAAAAGGAGCACTAAAATAACAAAGAATACAAAATAAAGTAAAATTAGAAAAATAAAAATGTATTAGGAGAAATAAAAACATAAGTGAAACAACTACAGCAAGGTAATACAGAGCCACAACAGAAAAAAGAAAAAAAGAAACACAGGGGGGAAGAAGCCAAAAGGAGCAGAACAGTAACAAAGTATAAAGAATAAAATAAAATTAGAAAAATTACAAAAAAATTACAAAAAAATAAAAAATATATAAATGAAACAACAACAAGGTAAAACAGAACTACAAATTAAAAAAAAAAAAAGGCCAGAAAAGACCTTGGCTATGGGGGGGTGGAACTTAGGTGGGGGTGGGGCTTGACCAGGGGCTGGGTTTAGGGCAGGGGCGTCGCCTAGGCTCAGGACCCCTGCAGCCAGGAAAGGCAGCATGGCTGGAGGGGTCCTTGGAGTGCAGAGTTTGGTGATAAGGTTCTGGGTGGGAGTTTTGGGGTGGGGCTCAGGCTCAGAGGGGCCAGAGGGAGGCTTGGAGGGCAGAGGATTAGGCCTGAGACTTCAGCAGGTTCCCTGGGAGCCAAGTGACCAGAGAAAATGCTGGCCTCATTCCCTTCCAATCCTCCACTCTCCAGAGTCTCCCCTTTCCCTGTTGATCCCCTAACCATGGGTCTGCCCCTTCTGGGCATGGAAATGCCTCCCCTCCCACCAGCCGCCCCTCAGGGGTGTGGGTACCATCCTACCACCACTTCTCTGCCCCCTTCTTTCTCCCCTATCTCTTACCCTGTAGCTCGGGGGCTCCTCCCATCCCCTTAAGTGTCAATGGCTCCCCACTAGTGCCTGGTAAGTTTCTTAGTTGTGTGGAGATATGAACTCTATGTCCTTCTAGTCGGCCATCTTGACTCTGCCCTCAGTAAAAAATCTTGGGCATTCTTTTTACATGCTCATTGGTTATTTGTATTTTTTCTCATGTGAACTAGCTGTTCAGACCTATCTGTTCATTTTGTCATTGAACATTGAACAACTTTTTCACAGAATGGAACCACATTCATAAATCAAGACATGCAAGAGAACTTTAGAATAACACAATGTACAACACACAGTAAATATAGGTCATGTATTTTTCTGCATTAAAAATTATATCACCAAATGTTTATAATGCAAAATCATCCCAAAATAAATAATAAGAGTCTTAGTACAGAAGTAACTCATCTGTCTCTGGCCATTTTGGACCCAGTACAACACAAAAAGTATAGGCATAGGGAAATAAAAGGTCACTCATGAGATAGATGAAATAGATATATATGACATCTATACCCTAAAACTATAAACATATATTCTTCTTAAGTGTTCATGAGATTAAAAATAATGATTTTTTAGTATACTTCAAAGAACGTTTCAATAAATTATAAAATGTGGAAAAAGTGCAAACAAGATTCAGAACAAAATGAAATTTAAAAATAAAATTAATAACAAAATTGGAAAAAAACAATGATCTTAAATTAAATTCTTGATTTTTGATGAAAAAGAAATAAAATTCAAAATTATGGAATATTCAGAATATAATTAAAATAAAAATGCTAAAATTTAAGAGCATAGGATAAATCTAAAAGAATGTTTTGAGGGTATTTTATAGCTTTTACAATGTGAATTTCTAGACAAGCAATCAAAAGAAAGAAACCAACTAAATATTTAATTCAATGTTAGAAAATGTAGTAAGATAAACCTAAGGAAAGTACAAGGGAAAATTGATATGCATAAGTACATAAATTAATTCATTAGAAGAAATTAGTAAGTCCAAGGAACTTATCTTAAAGTAAATCAATAAAAGAAAAATCACTCTCTATATTTATGAAATAAGGTTCTTTAGAGTCAAGCAACAGAGATAACGTTAGTTATTTCAGGCAGGATAAGCAGGGAAAATTTTTGAATGGACACTGAAGAACCACAAAATTAAAGACAAATGAATATGGCTTAGGAAGAGTAGGAGAGAAGGGGGCAAGAGTGATCACAGTGACAGGAGTTGAGGAGGGCTGCTGGAGTGTGGCTCTGCTTCAGGCATGTCCTGAACACAGCACGTTTCACATTTTTGCAAGACAGTCTAATTGACCTAGCTTGGGTTACATGTCCACCCTTAACACAAAACTCTGCCAGGTGAGATAATTTTCTGTGATTGTCCAGTCTATCTAGACTAAGTGCCCATACACCTGACTGGGATGCATGCACAAGTAACCTGATCTTCACCATCACCAGGTCCATATTGGAAGGGAAAAGAATAAGTTTGGGAAGGAAAAGGGGTTAAGTCACCAGAATTGGAAAGGATAACAGACAAAGAAGAGTGAGACATGCTTTTTAAAGTCTGCTTCCTTGGGTGTCTACCACAAACACACACACACACACACACACACACACACACACACACACATACATTGTATCACTCAGATGATTTTATGTCATAGTAATGAATAAATTTTAAAAAAGCAATGGCCTAAAACAAGTTACTTTTAACTTACTCTAACAAGCACTTCACATGTTTACATGTTGGTTGGGCTATTACTTAATGTTATCCTTATCAGGAAACAAGTTGATGTCACATCCAACATTTGGAGATAGCCAATAACCATGATAGAGAAAGCAGGAGAGCTCTCACCATGTATTTAAGTTTTACTCAGAAGTGACCAATCTCACTTTTGCTAACATTTCTCTGGCCAAAGGAAGTCAGATAACCATATTCAGTTTCTAGAGTATTGGAATTGCAGTCCTATGATAAGTTCTACAGAAGCACAGAGGATTTTTAGGGCATTGAAACTATTTTGTCTGATACTATACTGGTGGATACAAGTAATTATATATTTGTCAAAAACTATAGAATGTATAACACCAAGAGTGAACTCTAATGTAAATTATGGACTTTGAGTGATAATGACATGTCCATATAGGTTTATTGACTGTAAAAAACATAGCACTCTGCTTGGTGGGGGATGTCAATAATGAAGGAGGGTTGTCTGGGGGGGGTGGGTAAGAAGTGTATGGGAGCCCTTTGTACTTTCTGATCAAAGATCAATTATTTTGTAAACCTAAAACTTCTGTAAAAAAAAGAAAATTGATTTAAAAGGACCAAAATAAAAGAAAAAGAACAGAGTCCCAGGACCAGGGAGGCAAGAACAATGATCTGACATCAGTGTCAAAACAATTGCAGAAGGAGAAGGGAGGAAGCACAGAGCTGAAAAATATTAGAGAGAATATCAGCTTCTAAAATTTGATGAAAGACAAATATTAGCAGATTCAAGAAGCCAAGTGAACTCCAAACAGAATAAATCTGAATATATGCCTGTGTAAAATATAATCAAATTTCTGAAACCTAAAAATAACTATATATACTTGAAAGAAGGTACTTAAAATATACAAAAATATACTTAAAAGCACACTGAGAGGGCTTCCCTGGTGGCGCAGTGGTTGAGAGTCTGCCTGCCGATGCAGGGGACATGGGTTCGTGCCCCGGTCCGGGAAGATCCCACATGCCATGGAGCGGCTGGGCCAGTGAGCCATGGACGCTGAGCCTGCGTGTCCAGAGCCTGCACATCCGGAGCCTGTGCTCCTCAACGGGAGAGGCCACAACAGTGAGAAGCCCGCATACCACAAAAAAAAAAAAAAAAAAAAGCACACTGAGAGAGAAATATTATTCACATATTTATCTGAAGAAAATGAAAGCACTAAATTAAAAATATATATGCACCCCTATGTTCCTTGCAGCCAAGAATGCAATGAACAGTAGCCAAGATATGGAAGCAACCTAAGTGCCCATCAAAAGAGGAATGAATAAAGACTATACATATATATAATGTATATATTAAGTATATATAATATTTATAAATCAGTCATAAAAAAGAATGATCTTGCCATTTGCAACAACATGGATGGAGCTAGAGGGTATTATGCTAAGTGAAGTAAATCCCAAGCCAGAAGAGAAATAAGCTTATAGTAGAAATCAGTGGAATTTAAAACAGAAAAACAATAAAATTAATCAAACTGAAATCTGGTACTTTTTAAATATCAATAATATATTAATATTATCCTATCAAGAATGACCAACAAGAAAGAGAATACACAAATCAGTAATATGAGGAATGAATGATGGCTTATCATTACAGAACCTAGACATTAGCAGGATAATAAGGGAACATAGCAAACTCTTCTATGCACTTAAATACAATAACTTATATGAAATAGACAGATTCCTGGAAAACTATAAGTTATCATAACTCATTTAAGATGAAACAAATAAGCTGAATGCTTCCATGATTAATAAAGAAATTGAATTTCTTATTAGAAATCTTCCAAATAAGAAATCTTCTGGTCTAGATTATTTCATTTTTAAATACAAGCAAAAATTTAAATAATAAACAGCACAAATTCTATAAATGTCTTTCAGAAAATAGAAGATATATCTCATTTAATGGGGTCAGCATTTCCTTGATATGCAAACCAAAGACAGTAAAAAAAAAAAAAAGAGAGAAGAGAGAAAAAAATAAATAAAACATCAACCAGTATACCACGTAAATATAAACACAAAATCCAAAACAAAATCTGAACAAATTAAATATACAATATATAAAAAGAATAATGCATGTCAACCAAGAGGTGTTTGTTGCAGAAATGCAAGAGTTGTTCAGTATTTGAAAATCAAACAAAATATTATACCATATTAACAGTTTAAAGAGGAAAAATCATGTGATCATCATAATTGATACACAGAGATCATTGGATAAAATTCAACCACCGTACATGATAAAAAGATTCATGCATTATGAATAGAGGGAAAGAAACCATAAAGATCAGAGCAGAAATAAATGAATAGAGGGAGAAATTCCTCAACCTCACAAAGATCTAAAAAATCTACAGCTAATATGGTACTTGATGGTGAAAAATCAACTGCTTTCCCCCAAAGATCAAGAACAAAGCAAAGATGTCCACTCTCACTACTCCTGGGAATCCTAGCAAGTGCAATAAGGCAAGGCAAGGAAATCAGAGAAGTACAGATTAGAATGGAAGAAATAAAATTTGTCTCTTCTTGCCGATGACATGTTTTCTATGGAGAAAATAACAAGGAATATATCAAAAAATACTCCTAGAACTGATAAGTTCAGCAAGTTCATAGGATATGAGATCAACACACACAAAAAAATCAATTTTATTTCCGTATACTAACAATGAACATGTAGAAATAAAAATAGAAAAACAGTATATCTTTTACAATAACTCCAAAAAATGATTAAAACCTTTGATATAACTCTAACTAAACATAAACAGTGTCTGTATGCTGAAAACTACAAATGGTGATGAAAGAAATAAAAGGAAATGTAAATAAATTGAGAGACATATTGTATTCATGGTTTTGAAGATTCAATATAGTAAAATGTCAATTCTTCCTAAATCAGTTTAATGCAATTCCTATCTAAAACACAGCATGATTTTTTGTAGATATTGTGAAGCTGACTCTAAAATATATATGAGAGATAAAGGAATTAAAAGAGATAAAGATTTCAAAAAAGTACATATATTTCTCAAGAAAGTGTGATATTAGTGGAAGGAGAGACACATGGATCAATGAATGGAAAAGAACAGAGAAGTAGAACTAGAACCACATAATGACAAACTTCTCATTTTTCACAAAGTGGAAAAAACAATTCAGTGTAGAAGGGATAGTCTTTTTAACATATAGTGTTGGAAAAAATGGACATCCATTGGCAAAATGATTTAACCTAACAGCATATACAACAATTTATTCAGATTGTATCAAAATTTAAATTTAAAACATAAAACTATAAAATTTTTAGAAGAAAACTTAAGAGAAAATCTTTGTGACTTAGGGACAGGTGACAGATTCTTAGGTATGACATCAAAACCAGAATACTTAAAAGTATAATATAGTTAAATGGGACTGCATTGAAAATAACACTTTTGTTGTAAAAAGACATTCTAAGAGAATGAAAGGATAAGCCACATACTTGGAAACAATATTTACAATATCTGACAAATGGCTTGTTTCTAGAGTAAACAACTTTCTGGGTTTAGTAGTAAGAAATTGATTCAATTAAAAAATTGGGGGCTTCCCTGGTGGCACAGTGGTTGAGGGTCCACCTGCCAATGCAGGGGACACGGGTTTGTGCGCCGGTCCGGGAAGAACCCACATGCCGCGGAGTGGCTGGGCCCATGAGCCATGGCCACTGAGCCTGCGTGTCTGGAGCCTGTGCTCCACAACGGGAGAGGCCACAACAGTGAGAGGCCCACGTACCACACACACAAAAAAAAATTGGTGAAATACTTAGATACTTCACAGAACAGAATATAAAGATGGCAAATAAGCACATAGAAAAATCTCAACATTAACCAACAATACTATTTGCAGACAAGGATGCAGAACAAATAGATCTCATATCCGTTGCTTGTGAGAAGGTAAAATGGTAAAGCCACTGTGGAAAATTTTTGGTAGTTTCTTATAAAGTTAAAAGTGAAAGAGTATAGCCCTGCTGACATCTTGTTTTCTCTTCAGTGATATTGATTTTTGCACTTCCAGCCTCTTCAACCGTAAGAGAAAAAAATTTTGTTAAGCCTCCACGTTTGTGGTAAATTGTCATAGCAGCTACAGGAAAAATAATACACTGGGTGAATGAATAACAAACAGTGGTACGTCTATTCAATGGAATGTTACTCAGCAATAAAAAGGAACAAACAATTGGAGTGTGCAGTAAATTGCATGGATCTTGAGGGAATTATGCTAAATAGAAAATGTCCTTCTCAAAATGTTACACACTGTATGAATCCATTTCTTTACCTCTCTGTAAATGATACAGTTATAGGAATGGAAATGGTATCAGTTGCTGCCAGAGGTTAGGGCTTTGTGACTTGTGTGACTATAAAGTTTTAGTATGAGGGTAACTAGTATGATGTAACAGTTTTGTACCCTGACTTAAGTGGTAGTTACACAAACCTATATATGAGATAGAATTACATAGGTGTATTCACTAAGAAAAGTACATTAAAAACTTATGAAAAGAAATAATTCATAAACTAGACTTTATTAAAATTAGGAATGCTTACTCTGAGAAAGACAATGTCAAGAGAATAAGACAAGTCACAGACTGGGAGAAAAATGTTTACAAAAGCACATCTGATGAAGGACTGGTATCTGAAATATACAAAAATACTCTTAAAAATCTATAATGAGAAATCAAGCAACTCTATTAAAAAATGGGCCAAAGACTTTTAACAGACACCTTATCAAAGATATACAGATGGGAAATAAGCATAGGAAAATATGTGCCACATCATATGTCATCAGGATAAAGCAAATTAAAACAACACTGAGATACTACTACACATCTATTAGAATGATCAAAATCTGGGACAACAACAGCATCAAATGCTGGCAAGGTTGTAAAGTAACAGAAATTCTTATTCAATTGCTGATGGGAATGCAAATTATTACAGTCACTCTGGGAGACAGATTTCTTACAAAACTAAACATACTCTTACCATAAGACCTAGCAATCAAATTCCTTGGCATTTATCCATATGTCCATACAAAATATGTCCATTCAAAAACTTGCACAGAGATATTTATAACAGCTTTATTCATAATTGCCAAAACTTGGAAATGGCCAAGATGCTCTTCAGTAGGTAAGTGGATAAATAAACTGTGGTACCTCTAGAAAATAGAATATTATGCAGCACTGAAAAGAAATGAGACATCAAGCCATGAAAAGACATGGAGGAAACTTAAATGGATATTTCTAAGTGAAAGGAGTCAATCTGAAAAGGTTACGTGCTGTGTGATTTCAACTGGGTCACATTCTATAAAAGGCAAAACTAAGGAGACAGTAAAAAGATCAGGTTGCCAGGGTTGGATGGAAAAGGATAAATAAGAGGAGCTCAGGGTTTTTAGGGCAGTGTAGATGTTCTGTATGATGCTATTATGGTGGATACATGTCATTATACATTTGTCCAAAGCCATAGAATATACAACACCAACAGTGAACCCTAATGTAACCTATGGACTTGGGGTGATTATGATGTGCCAATATAGATTCGTCAGTTGTAACAACTGTACCATTGTGGTGGGGAATGTTGATAATTGAGAAGGCTATGCACACATTGCGGACAGAGGATATATGGAAAACCTCTGTACCTTCCCCTCAAATATACTATGAACTTTAAACCTCTCTAAAAAAGTCGTAATACAAAAAAAATATATAACTAATGAAATCCAAGTAAGTCATTTAGTTATTTTCTGCTTTTTATAATTGTACTATTGAGTAATATGTTGTTTCTGAAGGAAGATGGATGATGGGCACATGGGAATCCTCTACTGTTTTTGCTTCTTTAATGTGAGTCTAAAATTATTTCAAAATAAAAAGTTAAAAACCAATGATTATAGTTCATATTTATGAGGATTTTCTATATGTAGGCATTACCCTGTTTATTAGCTCACTTAATCTTTATAACCTAAAGAGATAAGAATTATCATCTGGTCCATTTTGAGGAAATTGAAGCACAGAAATGTTAAGTAAGTTTCCCATAGTTACAAGGTAGAAGCAGGTCTGAAATTCAGGGAGTCCACTTCAAAACCAGTTCTCATAACCACCACTCTGTAATGCCCCTCATGCTAGGATATCATTGTGGCCATGTCTGTAAGAGAAAAAAATAAAAAAATAGAAACAAAAAAATACACAAAAAAAACCATAGCAACTGGAAGCAATCTGTACCTCAATCAATCAGAGACATATGAATTACCAAACTAATGAAACTTAACACTACCTGGTTAAAAAAATAAAGAAGGTGATAAGATATGGATGGTATTCCAAGTCATGTTAGGAAATGAGATAAAACAAGTGAAATAAAACTCAATAATCTTTATAATATGTGGTGATTTGTGTGGGAGAAAAGAAAAAAAAAGAGAAACAGCAAAAATCATCCATATATATGGGTGAATGAATTGTGTGTGTGTGTCTGTGTGTGTGTGGGCAAACACATGGTATGCTTGCACATGAAAACGTTTTGTATATAAGAAATTGTTGACACTAGTTAAAATGGGAATTTCTGGGAAATAAAGCAGAGCATGTGTAGGGAAAGACTTAGAGCAGACATTGTTAATTAGGACATGGTATCTATTTTCCCTCTTTCCTTTTACTTAGAGAACCCTAGTTTTATCTGGGCACATAGCCACTCATCTAAAGCATCCTTTGAAGCTAGCAAAGGTAGTGTGACAAGTTTGGAGCAGTGAGAGGTGAGTGGAAGTGTTGTATGAGGCTCTGTATCATCTCTTTGAAGATGAACTATTTCCCAGGACTTCTCCACCTCCCAGAGGCTGGAGAGTGGATGTGGCAGGCACCCAAGCTTCAATCGTAACCACCAGAACAACCTGGTAGGGGAGACATCAGAGAAATAAGATGGACCTTCTGGAGCAGAGTAGTTACCCTTCTACACATGCATTGCTGACATAGAGACTATCTGGTGAGAAAAAAACAAACTAGTTCTTTTAAGCCAGTCTATATTTGGATCTCTTCATATGATAGCTTACCTGTATCACAATTAGTACATGATTCCATTTTTATTGAATTCTCTTTGTTTACTCATTCAACATATATGTATTAACAGAATTTAGATTTCAGTAATACAGAATGAAATAAAATAAAATAAAATAAAAATATAGCAAAATTGCTACTTTAGTAAGAGCTGTAAAATTATGAACATGGTACAAAGAGTCATGTCTTGATGGTTAAGGAAAGTTTCATTGAGAAAACGATGGTTAGTCTGATATTTAAGGAATGAGAAGGAACTTCCCAGTCAGAAGGAGGAATGGGGAGTTCTCCAAGCAGTATAGCATGTACAGAGGTCCTGGGGCAAGGGACAAAGGCTTAGTAAGGACAGAAAGAAAAACAGTGTAAATGGAGGCACTAATCAATGCTGGAGAAGAAAAAAAGCGGAGAAGGGAAAATCATGCCGGGTCTTAGAAATCATGTTAAGGAATTTTATCTTTATCCAATAGAGGTTCTCAAAGGGTTTTCAATGATCAGATTTGAATTTTAGAAAAAAAAAATTGTTTGTATTGTGGAAAAGGGATTGGCAGGGGCAAAATGTTAGTGCAGATAGACAAAGTAGGAAGTGTTTGCATGGACTAGACAAGTATGGATGGATGGGCTTTAGTCTCTGTGGTGAAAATGGGAAAAAAAAAGAGAATGGATTCACAGAGAGGTCTCCACAATAAATCAGAAGTGAGAAGTTGGGGAAGCAATAATATCGATTATGAGTCCTCATTGTATGGTTTGGGCAAGCAGATGGGGAACACAGGAAAAAAACAGTCTCAGAAAGGGAAAGAATTTCAGAAATTTTTTTGAACATATTAATTTTAAGGTTCCTTTGAGCCTCATTTAGTACTGACTGGAATTTTTAATAGTTCCCATGTTATATTCATATAATTAAAACATGAGTCACAATAACTGTCTTGTCCTTTAAATGTTGCACTGTGCAAATCTTCTCTTTTATTCTGCATTTAAATTCCTTGAAGGAATAAAAATTTCAAACTTCTTTAAGTATCCTCAAATTATTTACTTGATATAATGATAAGTAAATCTGAAAGGATGTTGTAGACATATCTGGTATTTGATTAAATAAGTAAGAATAAAACTGTAGTAGTTGCTATTGGATGGAGGGAGGAGGAGGCCTTACCACAAGATAAGGGTCTCTTTGTGTATGTTTTCCAGGCTTCAAAGGAGTTTCAGCTTGAGGAAGGGAGGAGGGTTAAATAGATACTTAAATCATACAAGAGAATCAACAAAGAGCTGGTGGGTGGGGTGGGGCAGAGAAGCCCGGAAGGCATGGAGTCAAAATGGACAGGCTCAGAATTTATAAACCAGGACAGTGTTGACTCAAAACCCTGTCTAAGGTGGACCAAATGAAGTTGGGAACATTCATACCAACGTTCAGATACAAATTAATAGAAAACTGTCTAATTAATCATTTTACCTACAAAACACGCAGTACAGGGAGTTCTTTACACATAACTGACAACACGTAAATGTTTGTGAAATTAATTAATATTTTCCAGTTTAAGAATGCATGAACACATATACATGCATTATGGTTGTATTGATAGTGTCAACAGAAAAATCTTCAAAGTAAATTATGTATATTTGCAATAATCACAAAAATAATATGCTTTAAATTTATCTGTCAAACCTATTTTTTACTTCTTGTTCTTTAATTTATTTGAAGATATATATGAAATATCAATTTGTTGTTTTATTTTCCAATCTTGTGACATAGGAATTAATGCAAAGAAACCTGGACATATTTTTTTAAACACAGAGGAAGAAACACACACAAGCACACACTGCACCTAACTTTTTATCTGATGTGAATAATACCTTCAGAGGATTGTAGCTCTCACTCTGTGCATCCATGAATTTGCAGCTTCAGTAGCTAATCACTACTTTAAACTCCATGTGTACTGACCTGCTGGACGAGGTTCCCCTCTGGAAGGTGACTATCGGAAATCCCACTGTGATAATGTCACTTTTCAGGCTGTTGAAAATCACTGTAAAATGCACTTGTAGTAAGACATTGTGACAGCAAGACACATGCCCTGGAGTGACCCACAGCCTAAATGATAGATTCCAGGAAGCATCCCAAGTGGCGTGTGTGAGGAGCAGAATGTTTGCACTTAGATACAGTGACTCACAGCTTGCTATGATATTGGGAGTTTTCATTCTCACAAATATAATAGGATACTGACTGGATTATTAAATTCCTAAGTACTCTTACACTTGTATGCATGAAAGTGGTAGAAAGGTTAAAAAATAAAAAAAAAACAAAGCAAAGGAAGTCCTACATTATTGCTGAACACCTAACATTCAGTGAAACAAGAGTATATTTTTTCTGTAAGCAAACGCTATGTACAAAAGTATGACTTTATGAAATAGAATTACTGAGGTCTTGGGGGAGGGGCAGAAACATTATAAGTCTCTTTATAAATAAAGGGCCACAACTGACCCCAAATAGAAAAAGAAGGATCAATTGAATCATATAAGTTAAAGACTCTATGAGTCCATCTCATGTGGGTGTTTGTTTCAATCACCTTCTTGCACTGATGATAGGGAATATATAGCTCTATTCATTAGTACCATAAAGACTGAAGCATGATGTGTGTGTGTGTGTGTGTGTGTGTATGTACATATGCATACACATCTTTGAGTTTCTCTTCTGCATTGTTTTCACCTTATCTTCTTGCATAAATATAAAAAATAAAAATTATATATATATATACTTACCACTTTGGGGAGATGTCATAAGGGATTCTTAGCCGTGTGAAGTCGAGGAAGTATAAATTATTGTTGACAGGGAAGGAGTCGGGAAGACATTTGACCTGAGCCTTGAAAGGCAGGTGGGATTTGCTCACGTGGAGATGAAGGAAAGGGCACATCGGGCATGAGAGTAAGGGGGAGATCAGGGGCCTTTATTGTAAACAGAAGGAATTCAATTTGGCTGGAGCAGAGGGCATGGAAGGGACAGGGACTGGGACTGCAAACTGAAGTCATGATTACTATATTCAGTACCAAAAAGGTTTGGAAATTTCAGAAGCCACAGAATGGCCTGGTCAGAGCATTTTCCTAGGACAATGACTCTGCTAATATATCAGATGGATTAAAGAGAGCAGAGAGCCCGGACAAACCGTGAGAATGTTACTACAGCGGTCATGGTGAACAACGGTAAGGAGATTTTGAATCTAAGAAGGGCAACGTGAAGGAGTTCCTCACCCTCCATAATCCACGTCTGGGAAGTTTAGAGCAGCATTTAACTAAGACAGCTACAAATTCTGGGAACTTGATCACACCAAAACTCATGTAGGCTTATCAATTCTTATTGGCAGATATTTTGACTGCTCACTTAACTTTCATAACCATAGGCTTAAATTACATGGCAATTAAGTAAGAGCTTTCTGAGTGAAGTGTTTGGTTAATCTTGCTCATCTCTGTGTTTCCAGCCTGGTGAATAGCACTGAGTAAACTGTAGGTTCAATATTTCTTCTGCCTGACATGGGATTGCCAACCTGCAACTTTAATACTTGGAACCCAAGATCAATAAGTGGTTCTCGACCATGTCAAAACAATGACCCATGAGGAGTTACTAAAATAATCCATGTATTCTGTAGCCAACAGGAATTGAATTACTCACATATGCCTTATTCCCACTGCTTGCAACTGTACATGATTTTATTCTATGTTTAAGGAATAAAGAAGCCAAAATAAAATAAGATGAAAATGAGTACTCATGCCAGAAGCTCTGTTATTTAAATGATTCTATCTGTACTTGGTTAATTCAATATTATGATAATTTCTAATGCCCCTCTCAGGTTTAATGTGCTATAGATATATAAAATGAATAACAACACCAATACAAATAACTACTGTATATTAACTACAACAATAATAATAACTACTGTTTATTAAGTCCTTGAAAAGTCACAGACCCTACTCTGAGCACTTTATAAATATGTCATTTAATCTTCACAATAACCCTGTGGCATATATGTGAATATATTTATTCTTTATTTTAGGAATGAGAAAATTGATATTCAAAGGAGATAATGAACTTTCTCTAAGAAGCGGTCGATGCTAGAACTGGTGTTGTTACAGAATTCACGTCAGAGAAGAATCTGCCTTGGATTCAGCTTAGCTGACCAGAAAAGAGTGTAATACATGTTGCCTGTTAGCTTTGAAAACATGTGAAGCTGCTGTGATCTGGAGTCCTGGTCCCACACACTCAGGAACACCAAAGCTCTGAGGCAGGAGATGCATCCTGGGAGATTTCTAGACCTTACCAAACCTTGGCTCCGAGACCTTGTTGCTCTTTCTTATACCAGTGTCTAGACAACTGTAAGGAAACCTAGTGATTCTTGGAAACTCTGTGGATTGCAGAAGTAGATTAAGTAGCCACACCTGCTCTTACTATTCCTCTGTGAGCCATGGAGCCCACACACCTCCAGCCTCTTGGTTAACCCCCATCTCTCAACCTGGCTTCTGAGATGTTCCTATTCCATCTCTTAGGAGTCTCTTCTCTGTTTTGAATCTTCAGTCCTCTTCCCTACCTGCTGGTGTTTGACCTGAGCTAGGTCTTTCACAACGTTCTAATGGAAGCAGCAGTTTTGTCAATGTGTGGAAGTACTAGAAAAAGTTGGTAAATTTTAATTCCTGTTGTTGAAGAATAGGAAGAGCTTTGGGTCAAATAAAGTTGGGAGATGCTCTTTGTTTAATTCCCCCTCAAAGATTTATGCAGGAGTAAGAAGTAAACTGAGAAATCGTCCCATAAATAGACCTGTTAAATTTTGTTTAAAATTTTCCAAAGTCATTTGACCATGAAGCATTTTGTGCAAGGAACACTTATTAATCTCTGGCCAAGGACACACCTTGGAAATGCTGGACAGCGATGTCTAATGTCCAAGCTGCTGGGACCATGAACTTACTGAAAATAACAGCATTGACTCCTGGAGGGTTGATAGTTGTTAGTTGAGAGGAATTGATGAAATTTTATCTTTTTTCTGAGACTAGTGGGAAAGCTACATTTGAAAATATAAATAAATGATTTCAATTTAGGCTAAATTAAAATTTTAGAAGAATAGACAGAGGACATCTGAAAGACAGCAAAAATGATAGTTCAAAGGTATCAATTAAACTGCCCAATTCATGTGTTTTGTGGGAAGTCCCAGTTTACTGAACTAGCTTAGATATATCAGGGATAAATATTTCTAACCCTTAAATCTCCATTTATCAACATTTATCAAAGGATAGGAATAAAAGCTGTACTTCTCTGATTTCTCTTATACCATGTCTCCTCCTTCTTCACTTTTTTTTTATACAAAGTAAACTTGCTTTAGATTCTCCAGTTATAAAAAATAGTACATGTGCAGTATATAGTACAGGGAAATTTTTTAAATTGAAGAAGTAAAACAACCAATCATAAACTTATACTGAGCAATTTTTTTGATATTTTGGTGTATTTCCTATCAATCTTCTGCAATTTTCTTTAATTAAATAATAACTAACCTAAAGACACAAATTGATAGAAAAAAAACAACTTATTTCCAGGTGCACTTTATCTTACATATTTAAATTAATGATGTAAATACAAACTTTACAGATTTTCTAATGCTATTAGAAATTCTTCACAAACCTTTTAACAACTACATAATGACTTTTACAGTTTGTCTATGGTATATAATTCACTTGCTAAAGTTAGAGATATAGTTGTTGCTTTTTTTTGCCATTATAAATAATGCTTTAATGAATATCTTTATTCCAGAAAGAGTTGTTTTCATTTTAGGTTTTTTAATTGTTCACCATTTTTTTTTTTTTTTTGGCCAGCCTCCTAGACTTTGTCAGACTATGGATAAAAAAGAGACAAGATCGAGCGATTTTAAGCATTTTAGTGAATTGTAACACATATACTGCTTAAAAGTTACACGTCAAAGTTGATATGCACATAAGATGTAGTATTTTATAAATAATTGAACTGTCTTTTCTAATAAACATAGATCCAATGAGAAGAGTCAAAAAATAGCAAATCTTAGTTCAAGCTGGCAAAGAGAGACCAATGTAAATACTTAAATATTCCTTTAGGCACATGCTCATTCATTTAAGTAAAACTTTCCGTTTCTTGGGTTTTCTCTCTTTACCCCTGCTCTTTACAAAGTGTGTTTAGGGGAATAAGGCTTAAGTGACCACCAGATGGCCAGAGTTGGGGAAAGTGAGGGTCACGCTAAACCCTGTGGATTCTGGCTGGGTTCCCCCATATGGTGGGGCTGGCCCCTGCTTGACCTCAGCACTCCCAGGACATTCATCCTGCTTAGCTTTTCTTAGCCATGATGATGTCTACAGCCTCAGTCATCTGGCTCTTGTGGCTAAGTACCACATCCTATGGCCTCTTTCCTAGAATCCCAGACCTCTGCTCTGCTCGCTACCTACTTTCTCTCACCATCTTCTGCCACCACTTCTATATCAGGTAGGAAGTGGCCGCATGTGGAGAGTCTCCAAAAGAAAATGTGTGGCCTTCTCTCTAGTGTTCCTATAACAATTACCAATGTTTTAAAGTCAAAGTACCATCCTTCTTCCCTCCACACAATGAGGTTTAGGAGGGAATTAAGAACCAGTTTTTCCATGTCCTCACTTTCTATTGTTTCTCTGCTTTTGCCCATATTCCTCTGGCTCAGAAATGATGGGTTAAGGACTTTCATTTCCTCTGCCATGTCCTTTAATTATTCTACTTTGAGCACCCAGTAAAACTCTAAGATCAAGAGTCAGGCTGTCCATTGCTCAGGGTGGAGGGAATGAAACATCATTTTTCCCCCTTTGACAAAGTCAGGATTTCAAGCATATTGTCTTGTTAGGGTGATAAAAATCCCCTATTGGATGTCAAAGAATGAACATAAACTCTTTCTCTTCTCATTGATGCTCTAACAATTCTAATTCTCTTTACTATCAGACTGACAGCTTGAAATGATTAGAAAAAAGGTAAAAATACAGGAAACTTCATGAGAGAAGAATCCCATTATAATACTTTAAACTGTTACCACCATTATAGTCAACCCCTCAAGTGCTCTGTAAAAAAGCCCATGAGGGCTTCCCTGGTGGCACAGTGGTTGAGAGTCCGCCTGCCGATGCAGGGGATGCGGGTTCGTGCCCCGGTCCGGGAAGATCCCACATGCCGCAGAGCGGCTGGGCCTGTGAGCCATGGCCGCTGAGCCTGCGCATCCGGAGGCTGTGCTCTGCAACGGGAGAGGCCACAGCAGTGAGAGGCCCGCATACCACAAAAAAAAAAAAAAAGCCCGTGAATATCTAAGCTCCTGGCTTATCTTGCCAATCCATGTTCCAGAAGTTCCATGCCTTTTGTACCCATCAACAATGCTTCCTGACTCTGAGTATTCACTTACACCAGTTCTCCTGCCAAGAATACTCTGCCCTCCTCCTGTCTTCAGCCCTGCCTCTTCTTTCCTTTCAAGAGTCTCTAGTGGTACTAGCCATTTATTCTATTGTTTAGCTGTATTTACTACTATGATATAATACTTAATTGCATTTTTTGATGAATTAATTTTTCTTCCCGTAGGAACTCCTTGATATGACGGGACATCTCCTATTCATCCATGTATCTCCAGAGACACAGGACCCTGCAGTGAACAAGTGCTCACTAAATATTTGCTAAATGAACGAATACAACAAGTACAGATTGTGGCAGAAGAGGAATCCTAAGTAGTAGATGTCTGTAGTTTCTTTCTGTGTTCTGAGCAGCCCTCAAATGATAACAACGATAGCAGAAGGGCAACAAAGAATACACATACTGCCAAATACTCACATGCAAACAATCCCTCAGGCCAACCATGCTCATGGCTGGAGTGCATGAACTTGCCTGAACTGTTTCAGCCCATCTCTAATGGAAATCTAATGGAAATCATAAATTACCGAAACAGGTCCACAGGTGCTGAAATTTACTACTGTGTTGACTGCTGGCAAGGTCTGAAACTAAAGAACAATGCA
Source organism: Hyperoodon ampullatus (assembly GCF_949752795.1). Classification (NCBI taxonomy): domain Eukaryota; kingdom Metazoa; phylum Chordata; class Mammalia; order Artiodactyla; family Ziphiidae; genus Hyperoodon; species Hyperoodon ampullatus. Next base: position 76,458,925 of record NC_136916.1, read on the forward strand.
CTATGTGCTACAAAAATGAAATATTTATTACATTCATATTCTCCCTCAAGCTTTTTATTAAGCTCTTTTCTTGGTGGCAAAATAACAAAGCACCAGAATTTCAAGACAAACCAATTTGCACTGGCATTTTTAGAAATTTTATTAAATAATTCTCTTTAATGGTTCAAAGCTTTTTAGTACAGACACAACTTCATGAATTCTAAATAAAACTTAAAGCCAAAGGGAAAAGGGTAGAAGTTCTCTCTCTCACAAATTAATCTGCACTTTTCTCCTCACCAGATACTGTGTACAGTTGTTTCAGCCTCACCAGTTCCTAACCTCTCAGAGCCAAATTAGTCACAAAGGAATTGAAAATACTTGGCTATAGCATCACCCTAAAGAACATATGAGGAGCCAGCATCCTGAGCTAGTTCATAAAGGAAGGAATATCATTTGGCTTGGAACAAGGTCATGGAGAGGACTCTAAATAAAAAGAGTGAAAGAAAAGAAGACATTGGAATCTGTGACTGGAGAGTCTAGGGTGGCGAATGAGGTCATGGAGGTGCAGAAGTTTCATTTCACGGTGTGTCCCTTCCATACAGGACCTCAGGCATCACCAGTTGAAGCCTGTGTTGCCTTCTTGGGCTGAAATTGGTTTAACATAGTGCTTTCGAAAGTGTTGGAATCCCCTATATAAAGTGATTCGAAATGGTACTTCAGTAAGACCTTAAATAAATGGTAAATCACTAGGTAAAACACTATTCTCCTTTTAAAGATGTTTGCATCTTTCTGGCTATCTCAGAGAGGAAGGCTCTCTTTGATGCTTGTATTTTGAACATTTGATCATTTTTCTCTTTACTAAATGGAGACCTCAGGCTCAGAGCTATGGTCTGCCATAGGATATAGTTCACATTTAGAAACTTTGATTTCACTGTATTTTTTATGGCTACCTACCTTTTAGTTAAGATAATAGTAGTTATTTTTCATTTTATTAGTCACACAAAATTTTATTTAAAATATACTTAAATATTTTTTAAAAAGTGAACCAATATCACACACACACATTTTTAATCAGAATGTAACTGGTACTTGACATGGAAAAATCATGTTTTAACATTGGGGAAAAATTGTTTAGTGGATACATCTGTGTCTACTCCCAAGGAAAGGACAGCAAGCTGGGTGAGAAAGAGCCAGGTAACAGCATCCCACATACAAATCAGGAAACATAGCTGGTCAGGTTCTAATTTCCTGAACTGGGTCAGGATTGGAGAAGTAATGAGATCCAAGACTTACACCTTAGACCCAAATGCTCCGTTGAGGGTCAGGCCTTTCCTAAAGAGCTCAGTTAGCCCTACTGTGAACTGGACCTCAGTGAAATTTTTCATAATCAACAGATGGAAACCACATGGGAAGGGAAAGAATAATAAAATCAGGTGTTGGGATGCTGATGACACTTTTTACTCCAGTAGTTCACAGATACCCCTTTGTTAGGATTTTCCTAAGTGTCCTTTTGTTATCATTATTATTATTATTATTTAATTTCATTCATTTTGTCTTCAACACTGGTGCATATACATTGGCGAGACAAGCCAATAAAAGTAAGGAAACATGACTGGGTAGTAGTTTTTTTTTTTTTCTATAGAACATAAAGGGAAAATTAAAATGATTCTGTCTAATTAAGTAAGCATTTAAAAAAAATGACATTCAGAAAGTAAAATCATTTAACCAAGTATTTTAAATATAAATTTTGAAGGAATTCAAACTCTCAACACCTAAAAGAGAAGGAATAGGAAATGAGTTAATATTACCCATCTTCTGGAAGGCTCTTCTAACCCTAGAATATCAGCCTGACTCTCACTCCTTGGTGGACCTGCAATTTGTGGAGGAGGAAGGCGTGACGGAGGGCTTGCTCATTTGAGATTAATATTTGAGTGAAAACCAAAAAATACAGAATAAAATTTTGTATTTTGTCCACATGGTATCCCACAACTGAATGTAGCTGTGGAAAGTATTTTGCAAAGCAATGGTCAGTATTAAAAATGAATTTGGGCTCTAATAAAGCCTGAGATTAAAATAAAAATGAAGATAATGCCATCACTTTTAAAATAATCCATTTTCTAAACATTAGCTACTTAACATTAGAGGAAGAAAGATCTTCAGAGGAAAAAAAATAGTCTGACCATTTGAAATAAGTAAAATAAATCTTAAATACATACATCAACCCTCATACAGATAATCTTTAATGGGAATATAAACTCTCTTAGATTCAGAAGACCATCTAAATGACTTGAGGAAGTGAAAATGAGCAAAGGAAACCTGTAACAATATTTTCATTCTGTTTCAATTTGTCTAAGGTGTTGATTTGATATCAGTGAAAGAAACTCAAGAGGATTAGGACAAATTTCAAGGATGAGGTTGTGGCCACAGACTGAAAAATCATCAAGCCTACTCCAGGGCCCTTGCTATGTTAAAATAATGACAGTCATCTGATGCCCCATCTTCTTTAGTGACACCAGGGAGGGGATTCTGAAAGCCTTTATATTAAGTGTATTCTCCTCAACAATATCTCCCTGTGTTATATTCTCTTGTAGTGTCTTCCCACACTGACTCTGAGCTTGGCTATTTATCTTGTGCTAGTGGGACAATAGCAAACTTCATGTAAACAGAGGCTTCAGAAAACTTCTGCATCTCCATTCTTTCTTTTGGTCTCCCACAACTGTCATGAGAACATGCTCGCTACCCTAGTGAAATGATGTAAAAGACAAGTGGAAAAGTTCAGAGTCATTGCTGTTGAGGTCAGTGTAGACTAGCCAGCCCCAGCTGACCAGCTGACTTTGGACTCATAAATGAGCCAAAGCCAAAATGAGATTAAATGAGTACAACCCAGATCAACAGAACTACCCAGCTAACCAGAAAATTCATGAGAAATAATAAATGGTTATTGTCTTAGGCCACTAAGTTTTGGGGTAATTTGTTACCTAACATGGTTATGACAACAGTAGATAGCAAATACAAACAGCATAATTTTGCTCATGATGATCTTGAATATAACTTTGTAAATTATAGAGACACTAGAAAAATGAAAATTTATGACAAAGATATATTTACAATATGCAATCTCAATTCTAAGGCAATTATTTTACTATGTTCAACCCCACAGACCATGATTCCATTTCTATGGATAGCATTATCATTTTCCTAATCATCCAAATTTGAATGCCCTTAAGAACTTCAAAGTCATCAAGTCCTATTGATTTTCGTTTCAGTGTCTTTGATTCAGTCCTTTTTCTTTTCACAAACCATTTTAAAATGCTGAACATCTCATTATTGGCCTTCTTAAATAACCAGTTTTGTCCCAATGAAATTTATCCTGCTTTATACTGTAGAATAGTTTTTATAAAACAACAGTATGATCATGGTAAACTTCTACCCCCAAATCATTGACAATTCCCATTTTCTACAAGATAAACAGCATTGGACTTCCCTGGTGGCGCAGTGGTTGGGAGTCTGCCTGCCGATGCAGGGGATCCGGGTTCGTGCCCTGGTCCGGGGGGATCCCACGTGCCGCGGAGTGGATGGGCCCGTGAGCCATGGCCGCTGAGCCTGCACGTCCGGAGCCTGTGCTCCGCAGTGGGAGAGGCCACAGCGGTGAGAGGCCCACGTACCACAAAAAAAAAAAAAAAAAAAAAAAGATAAACAGCATCATACATTTTGTAACAATCTACATCTCTAAAATTATCTTCTCAAGATGTACACCAGAATCCAGAAATTTGATGTAATCAAGGCCCCACCAAATAAAACAAAATTTTATTTGAGCCCAGGATCACTTAGTTTCATCTCTCTCTCTCTCTCTCTGAACGCCCAATCCAGGCTGTCTCTGACCTGTATGTCATGACCTAACCGGGCATGTGTTTCAACCTGGCATGTATTCTTCATCCTTGCACTCTCATTAGCATTCATTTCAGCCATGCAGGATATCAACTTGATCCAACACTTATTATTCCCTTTAAACTTCCCCTTCCCATGTCTCATTTTCAGTGTTACTTTTAAACTTAGAAGCATACCATTATAGAGTACCTGTGGCCTACTCAGTTCTAGCTTGGATAAGAACCATCCAGTCTTCTGAATCTAACCTTCTATCTTTCAAAATGTGTTAAATGTGGTAGATCAACCCTCAGTATTCATTACAAACTCTCTCCAGTGTGTCTTCCTAAACTAAAGAGGTTGCAAAGCTAAAAACTGTGTTTCTTATCTTCCCAACTATGAGTTAGGTCCCACCAAAAAAAATTCACTTTTTAAAAAATTCTGAAGAAGCTTATCAGGTGAAGGCCAATTCCTTGATTTTTTTTGGCTCTTTCTGCCAACAAAAGGTTACGGGAAAATGGGAACTGTTTGTTGTTGTTGCTTCTCCTGCCACCACAGTGTAGCTTCCATGTTCAGCTTCCACGTTGTCCAGTGGTAGGTGCAGCAGTGGTGGTTACAATATCAATAAGGCCTCTTTGTGACTCTTAGGTCATAGAACTCACTGTGTGTTCCTGGCCACATCCAACGTTCCAATGGCAATATCCAGAACTCCCATCTTCCTGATTACTCAGAGAGTTGTAGCTTCCCTGGCATATCAAGCTTGCTTAGAATCATTCCTGAAGGCACAGCTGAAAGCTTGTTCCTCTGGTTTTAAAAGTACCTAATCCTCTATCATAAATCCTTTTCTCATTAAAATACTTAGAGTTTTATTTTATGCGTGGAAATTTCATACCTTGAAACTCTTAAGACCAAATGGACACTATCATTTGAAAGTTTGGACAGTGCTTATTTCCATTGAGTAGGTATATACCTTTGTGTTGATAACAGATTACAACTGTTGTTAATTGTATATGTTGAATAGAATTTTTTTTTTTTCGGTACGTGGGCCTCTCACTGTTGTGGCCTCTCCCATTGCAGAGCACAGGCTCCGGACGTGCAGGCTCAGCGGCCATAGCTTACGGGCCCAGCTGCTCCGCGGCATGTGGGATCTTCCCGGACCGGGGCACAAACCCGTGTCCCCAGCATCGGCAGGCGGACTCTCAACTACTGTGCCACCAGGGAAGCCCAAATTTTCTTTTCTGAAATGACATTTTATAGTACGAGTCAAACCTGAACACACATTGTATTTACCTCCATTACCCTCAAACATCCATAACTAATTGCATATAGTCATCAGCTAATAACTGAATAGATGTTTCCAGATGTTGTTCTAAAGCATAGGTATTTCATACCTGTTTTACACAGGAATGTTAACAGATATTTTGTATTAAAAATGTTTCAGCAACAAGTTTCAAATTGCAGATCATTATAGCCCCCTTTTATAGAACCACAAGGATCACTAACAAAAGACTGAGATGTCTGCCATAGAGAAAGATCTCTATGAGTATTCAACCACTTTCTAGACATACTTAAAAGTAAAAAATTTGTGGAGGGGAAACTCTATTAATATTTGAATTAAGATAGTGTTTTATTGGGAAATAATAACTTATAGCTGTATCCTTTATCATAGGCAGGAGAGTGGGAATCTGAGAACAACATATCAGTATGTCCAGTGATTTGGAGAAAATGTTGTCAAGGACCAAAAGAACATCAGAGAACTTGTTATAAATTGTTTAAATTTTTAATTCAAAAGAAAAATTACACAGAGTAATTACTTATAAGCAATTCATTTTTATAGGAAAGAATTCATAAATAATCAATTGACTTCTTCAAAGAAAGATGGCAAGACAAGAAATCTTTTGCATGTGCGAATCTTTCATTTTGATTGTGGTGTTTCCAACTCTCAGTTTTTAAAGTAGTAAACTAGTATATTATTATATATAAGCTGCCATTCTTGTATATCCGTTTTCTTCCAATTGCCTTGATCAATACAGGAAAAAATACTATAAGTAGGTCAGTTGAGTTTCATTAGTGTTTGACTTTCATACTTATGTATGATTTTTGATCATTTAGAACATTTTTGAAAGAAGAGAATGAAAAAGAATAATTTTAAAAGGTCATAATGTGCTTTGTGGATGCATAATAGATACACCAGCCTATGTCAGATAAATACAGTTCACAAAAACACTGGGATCTAGGAGTCATAAATATTTTTCATGTCTTTTGTTAATTGGGAGAAAAAAGTACCAAACACAAAATCTGATCTGTGATATTTCACCTGTAACTTACTTAACACAGCAAACTTCCAAAGTAAAAAGTATTTATGAAAACAGTCAGACCTGGTTTCATACTGCAGACTCTTACAAGCTGTGTGACCTTGAACATAGGACTCCTCGCTCTGTGCCTCAGTTTTCTCACATATCTAGTGGGGTTCAGAGGTCTGCCTGTCTGATAGAATATTTGCAAGAATTAAATGAGATAATGTCATTGGTTTAATATAGTGCCTGGTGCATAGTTAAATTTGTTAGCTATTATTACTGTTATATTATGGAATCAGAAAGGACAGGGAGGTCTTTATAAACCACACTCTTAACCAGAATGTGGCATAACAGAAGAGTAGTTAAGAGCAAGGAATCTAATCAGACTGTCTGAGTTTTACACTCACTAACTCAATCCAAACCCAACTCAGCCTAACTCCAGCTAACTCTAATCTGGTTGCATGATCTTGGCAAACTACCTAACCCCTCTCTGATGTAGTTTTCTAATTAGTAAAGCTAGTAAAACTAGGACAATGATAATATTTGTCTTGAGGTTATAAGAATTAAATGTGTAAATATGTTTAACGTGCTTACGACAGTATCCAGCACATGAAACATTAGCTTTTATTATTCACTGAACATCAACATGCTTTACTATGGTTCAATATCTGATAACATCATTAGAATAAATACCTGTGCTGTACTTCTATACTCATGGATAATTTTAGAAATTGACATGAAAACGGTCTATGTTTAAAAAATTATCTTCTGGGGAGAAGTCTGGAACCTTCAGAATTCAGAACTATAAGTAGTAAATAAGGAAAACAAATGTCTGAGTGCCCCCCAAGGCTGCCTGAGTTTTCATGTGGGCTCACAATTGCTGCTTTCTTCTTCTTATGAGATGCCACATGTACTCAAAAACCTTTGAGAGGCTTCGCTTAGTGATCTACAGCAGCTTCTTTTCTTTGCTATCCTGAATACTCAGCAAGATTAAAATATCAACCCAGTACTCCATAAAACCTGTAAAGTGTGGGTTATTTCCAACCACAGTGTTTGGACTAATTCCAGCAAATCAGCACCGCAAAATACATGCTTGCTTACGATGTAAACCAAGAAGAAAGCATATAGTATTTGTTTTGACAAGCTTGGCCTCATGGTGTTTGAGAATATGTTACTCTTGCTGTCTCAACCCTGGAGACTGGAACTATCATTAACGTAATAGTAGAAATCAGCTCCCTGTACAAAGACCCTTGGTAGCTTTTCATTGCCTAGAGGAGAATGTCTGTCTTAATCAAGTTCTTAAGAATTCCTGTCTATTAGCTCGATTTCCCCTTCTCACTGCAGCAACATTTTCTTCAACGTCTATAATCTTTTCCTGACAAAGGGACTGTAAAAAAAACGAACATTTGACAAATTAGTTTGGGAGACACATATTCTAAGTTTCTGTTATCCATATAGTGCTTTTAACATGTTGAAGGCTCTGAAAAGTCCTGCATTAAAGAAACTGGCTTGATTTTATTTAACACAAACTTTCCAAACCTTTTGAATCACAACCAATTGGACAGACACTGTCTTCAAAGAAAAATTTACTTCATGAGACTGATTTATATTCTGTCAAATGACACATAATTACCCCCCTTTTTCTATCTGTGTGTGTGCTTGTGTGTGTACATGTGTGTGTTTGTGTGTGTTCATGTGTGTGTTTGTGTGTGTGCATGTGTATGTTTGTGTGTGTGCATGTGTATGCTTGTGTGTGTGTGTTTTCTCAAGTTGACCACCTCCCCCCCTCCAGGAATTCTCATCTCCAACATCTTAAAACAACAAAATTGTGCTTTACCATCTCCTCATGGAGACCCCTGTTATGTCTAAGCTGACAATGACTCTCTCACTGGTGAAGATGTCTTTGGCCCGTGCTTATATATGTTACTTGCCATTTACATCTGGTATCACATTGTCATCTTTTATAAATCCAAGTTGGGAGTGTAAGTTTCTTAAAATCAGCAGTTACTGCTTATTTTAAAAAAATAATTTAAAAAAAGTATCAACTTTATAGTCAGGCAGATGGATGCGGCCTCACAGCCCAATTCTGTTCTTGGTGGTAGAGCTTCAGACAAGCCTTTCCTCTCAGAGTTCCAGTGTCATCCTTGGAACTGTGCCTGTGGATTCACTACCAGTACAAAGTAAGACTTTGTGTGTAGTATCCAGCATCCCGAGGACACTCAGCAAATATCATCAATATTAGGATTGTCTCCCTCCCATGATGTCCAGTGTTGGGCCTTTATAGTCACAGAGCAGTTTTAGTCGTTGGTTTAATTAATGTAATGATACTGTTTGCTCTCTGAAAAGTTCTTCAGCTCCTGTCATCCCATATGTAATGTATCAAGCAATAGGCATAGGCACTGTGGAGACCAGAATTTGCAAAACACGTTACAGGGACCAGACAGGAACTGTGCGGGAAGAGGGCCCAGAGGACATGGGTCTGGGCCTGCCCAGGACTTTGAGAGCTGAGCGCCTGCCCCACTCTGCAGTGCACTTGGTTGCTTCTCTGCCCAAGGGTCTTGAAAATAACATACAAACACCCTCTTGTCTTCCACACTGTTTCTTCTTCTTGATCTAAAATGCCTGAAGACCATGCCAATTTGCTCTTACTCCCATCAAGAAAAGGGAATGATGGTCGATCCTAAAAGGAATAGCATGCCTCATCATTTTAATAGCTCAAATACCTCTTTTTCCCAATGCAGAATCTTTATGAGAAAATAGTGACCCTCATTAATGCCTTGCATACAGACTCCTCATTGTTTTTACTTGTGCTATTTCTTTGCACTTGGATATAGAAGCAATAAATTTCCAGGGAAATGAAACTCACTTATCAGATTTCCCAGCATCAAGTTTCATATTAGTAACGAAAAAATCAGTCTAACTGGACTCAATGTAGCTGTAAACCAATATATGTAAGCCATATCAGAGATTAAGCCTTCATCATTGCATTTATAAGCTTCCTGTTTCAGCCTAGAAGGAATAACATTTTCCTAGCTATTATTTAATAATGCAAAATATTCCTTAAAATAATAAATCCATTCAGGCAACATTAAAAAGATCAAATGGTCTGAGAGAAAAGCATGAATCAAATGAGCACATTTTCCCTTTAAAATATATGTTAATTTCCTAAGTTTTGATGACAGTATTTTTTTATTCTCTGGGTGATGCTATCAGACTTACTACAAACCAGTTTATGAGGCAATTTAAAGTTTCTCATGTAGCAAAAAGTAGCTTATTCCAATGTCTTTTTTAAAATTTGAGATCAAGTTCTAACCAATAGAATTTTAACAATTTTCAACAAAACGCTCAGAGTTTTATATTAATTTTAAAAATGTAAATAAAGTGTTTTTCTTTAAAGAAGCAGCAATAACCACAAATGAATGTACTTTTAACATGACTGTGCCGGTTAGGAGAACAGAGAATGCATGAGATGCACTGTAATTATCGGTATCTCTATTTTATGCTTAGGTTTTTGGGTTTTTAGAAACACAGGCATACAGACACAAACACACACACTAAACGTATGCACAAGTTATTGCATATACTATGTATGCTTAACATTCTAATTAAAGCAGTTAGCTATGACTCTCATTTAGCAACATGTAAAATGAGTAATTATGCTTGTTAAAAGAAGCTAGCGAACGACTGTGAAAGAGCAAACAACAAATGGATCCTCAGTCTTCCAACCAAGGAGAAGCTGGTGGGGAGAAAAAGCAGAAAGTAAAACCTGAATCTGGTTTCTTACCGAAGCTCCCTCTCCAAGTGCACTGTGATGTATTGTTTTTAAGCGATGTTTTTAATTTATAGTGCCAGAGGTCTGATGTCCTTCCTGTGAAATACAAATGCCTGCAGATGTATTTTAACCAATTTTTTTAATGCAAAATGTGATAGCCATTATATGAACATCTTCAATCCAAAGCATCTGTACAGTGTCTAACTTGAACATTTGGACAAAAAACTTCAATTTTAAACTCCTGTGTAAGGGAGAACTTTGTTTAAAAAACACTTAGGAACCGCATAGTTGTACAGAAAGATACTGTTTGTATGCATTTATGCACGCATAGCTTAGAAGAATGCTTTAAACTCATAAAAATAAATGTCATTTGTAAAATGGGGGAAAAAAACAAAGGAAAAAGACAAAATCAGAAAGAGGGGGAAAGGGGGAAAAAGGAAAGTGAAACCCTTTCTGTGACATAAGAGAAAATAGCTCAAGTCAGGATGAAGAGATGAAGGTCCAATTCCTGGAAGACTTGCCGCTCACCGTGGCTGAACAATTTGCTCCAAGAGCTTTGGTCAGTTGCATTTCATGTGACAAGTTCGTTGCTTCTGAGCCTCCATTTTAGACGGTCAGACAAGGCTTCAGTAGCGTGTCAATTTACTGTTATATTTCAAAGAAAAAAAACACTTTATCAAATCACAATTTTTCCTTAATTGATAAGTAATGTTTTAATTTTCTTTTCCCTTTCTTCTTTTTTTTTTCCTTTAAAAATAGTCAACGCAGCTCCAGATCTCCCCAGATCCCCCAAATTAACCTGAAAAGTGCATGGAGAGCCTGCAATTTCAATTACTGCCCTTTCTGATCTCCGCCACTAGGAGGCACTGCAGGCTGCTTTATGAGGGGGACGAATCTGACGAAGTAAATATTCCACACAGCTATGGCTCTGGTGTCATTCCCTATTTAATGGCTGTCAGTGAGGGAGAAAGACAACGTGGCGGGTAATTAAAACCAAATTGCAGGCAGGAGATGACTGCACAAGAATGATATTGTCATTAATACTGATTTAACATGCACCTGGGTAAGGTGAGGGAGCGCAGCAAGGGAATTCACACAGACGCCAGGGTTGCCTGATTTAAAGATGTAGTGTTTCCAGCTGAAGCATGTTTAAAAACTGAATAAAACCATCATATTATGACAGCAGAAATAAAACGGAAACAAATGTTCTACATATGTCTATAAAAAAAAGAAAGAAAAATCTTCCCTGTCTTCCAGCTTAGAGGACCAAGCATGTGTCTCATCTTCTGAAGTTCAAAAGTATTTTTGCAGAAGGCTTTTCCCCCCTGTTGTTGTCTTCTCTTGTATGGGTTTGTAATTTGTTCATGTAGTTTTCTGTTTTCAGGAGAGATGGAACATTTGATTGCAACAAACACCATTGATTTACAAAAATCATATACCATGGGGGAAAGATTTCAATCCCACAAATATCTTAGGAGAGGTATTTATTCACGGGATTCGGGGATTATCCATGCATAAAGAACACCTTGCTAGAACAATCGAAATCTCAGATTGAGGGATCTAAGGCATGGCCAATAACTCCTATAGTATGAGGCCCTTGTCTCACCACAGTGAACCCCCAAATGAAGAAGAGGATCACTCTCATTTTAGTAGCCCTAAAATTGTTTAGCTTTTTTATTTTTAACGATAAGTGCAAAACCCAGAAAATAGACACTAATCAGGGTTCAAATTAAGCAGTCTATTCTGTTTAAGGTATGTGAAATGATCTGGGGGATATTTTAACATTAACTAAATATTTCCATATTATGACTAAAAATACAATTTACATCTGTTCCTCAGTAGCAGAAAAGTACAGTACATGGACTTAATCATGGATAAATTAGGAACAACTTCTGATTGAAAGGATTATGGGTCATTAAAGGCAGAAAGTGTACCAAAATTAAAAGTGTTTATGGAGAGGGAAAAATGGTTACAGTGGCAGGGTTCAGCTTATGCCTAAAACCCCTGTGGTGATTGATAAATCTCCTTCTGGTTTCACCTTAAATGAAATGTGTGTCTTATAGAAATGGTTATCCTTCTGTCCTGTGCCAAAAGAGATGAATCATTAGGGATGTCATGAAGATTTATAATCACACTGTAAAGAAAGTAAATTCGAAGAGCATTCCTTGGGCAATAAAGAACATATTATAGAGAAAGAGCTCACTAAACAAGGTCAGGTAGGAAAAAATGATCAGATGTCATGGTTGCTGGATCTAGACGATGGAGGTTGTTTTTTTATACCCAAATCATAGATTACAGAATAATGATCAGATCTTCTGAATTTTTTCTACAATGCTTTGCTATTGACATTTTTAAACAGTTTTGCATTTGCAGATTTCTAACTTATGCATTTATTTGTTGGTTTGTGCCTCCACTGTTAGGGATGGTAACTGGATTCCAGAGCATGTAGACACACAAAAAGTGCAAGTAAACCTAATAACATTGGGGAAAAAATAGATAAATGTTGGAATTTTTGCTTTTATGAAGGAATACACAAATTCTGTTGTAGCTTTGTCTCCACTATTGGCCATTAAGATTTTTAGAGGGTAGTGTGAGAGATGCAACAGAAAGGGACTTTATTTCACCAGCCCGTTATAAAGTGCCAAAGAAATTCTCCAAGAAGGACATTTTCTGAGACTGTGACTCATTGAATGGCCAAGCCTGCCCAGTTCAGTCTGGGCACTCCACAACCAGATGGGCCGTTGAATATACCCAGATTTCAGGGAAGAAAACTGTCCTTTGGATGCAGGACAGAACCTCGTTTTCAAATTCTGTTCTCACATTTGAACTGAAAAAGTCAGTGAAGCTCATCCCCACTCAAGTCTGAGGATTATCTGGGATCAGTGGCTTTTATGAGGGGAGAAAAAAGATCCCCGTGGTCTCAAAGGAGAAATAACTTAAGAGACGATGAGTACCCTTGCATTTCAGGCTGTACAAAAAGAGCATAGCATCTGAAAGCACAATTGCTAAGGAAACTTGCTGACATGAGTGAAAGGGACAATTATTTGGAGGGAGGGGGACTCTTTGTTTTAATTAATATTGACTTTGGAACAGCTATATATGTCAGGTCATCTTGTTCTGACTGGTCTGTATGAGGGCACATGTGTTGGGAACATGCACAGCCACCGAAGGAGCAGCATTCAAGCTCTCTTTCTGATTTTCACCCCATTTATTTTTGGATGGAACCTGGCACCCACAGTCTCTTGAACTGTTATCCCAGGTTGCCGGTGTAACAAATATAATCTTTCAGCAAGATGGCTGCTGCCAGAAGCAGGCTCAGAAATGTCCATTTTAATTAAACATTTTACTTTCAATTACATTTCACGGTTTGCACATGGTGACACATGCTTTCATCACATGGACTTTCCGATTGCTATATTAGTACTGTTTTCAATGCAGGGAAATTTGTGTTGGTGAAAATGACTCACATATGAAAAATTCAGTGTTTCCCTTGACTTGATCGATGGGACGCTATTTCACAAAGATAATAGTAACAGCATTCAGACTTTAGGGCAGATTTCAAGGTATCCAGGAGCAGGAAGCTCCCAAATTAATAAAAGGGCAATCATATGATGACTTATGGCAGAAGTAGCCTATATTTTATGTTACATATGCCCTTTATTGAGATGAAAGAAAAATACAGCTTTGCAAGTTTACTGTGCTACAATAAGCTTTAGAAAATTATGATTTTTCACTCAAAGCTATCCAAAATGTGTAATGTAACCTAAAAAGCAAAATAAACAGACTTGGTTCCTATCCTCCAAATGTTTATAATACAAGACATGTGCTCACACAGATACTCATTTTGTTTCCAAATGATACATAAACCCATATTTCAAGAACCTTTTTAGATGACTCCAGATTAGAAAAATATCTTTACTGCAATAAGATAGGAAACTCATTCCTGGTCCTCTCTGGAGCACACCACATGAATTATTTATCATTCCAGGCAGGCAGGGAAGAACTTTTTGTCAGTATGCAGGTGCACAGCATTTCATTTTAAGCAGATAAAATTGGGGAATAATGCTGCTTAGGCATCATCTTTTTAAATGTGCATCTGAGAGGGGATTCCTGGAGGAGAAACAGTTTGTAGGAGACCATCTCATATAATTTAAAGTGAAACATCTATGTGTTATCATCTGCCGAACTCAGACTTCTGAATCGAACTTAAGCAGCAGATGAAATTCTGTTGGACCAAAGGATCTCTCTGTTGAATCCCCTACAAATAGCCTCTGTGGCAATTGCTTAAGTCTGTCAGTCTGACAGGGAACTATGTAAAGAACTATGTAAAATCATCACTTTTTAGCAGTGATGATTTTATTTTTATCATTATCATATGATTATCAAATGTGCACTCCATGCCTTCTTTTCTTTCATCATTTCTTCTTTTCTCCCTTCTTAAGAGAATAGGCTTATAAAATATATTTAGATCTTATTTAGTTTTTTGTTTCTTACTATTTATATCCGTTTTAGGAGAATCATCTCTAAAATAATTGAGAGGCCAGATTTTATATTACATGAGATTATAAAAGTCACAGCTTTGTCATGGAGGGATACTTAGGTTTGTTTTTCATTCTTAAAGGCACACATGAAGAAAATATCTTCACCAAATTTAGGTGTAATAATTCCAAAGTCAGGAAAGTATTCAGAAAATGTCCAAGTATCACTGTGAATGATGCTGGAGCTGAGATTCAAGATTAGCACTCTGTGTGGAACAGTCTCACCAAGTTTACATTTACTTTTTTAAAAAAATAATTGCTTGCGTGAGCTGAAGCTCATGACAGCTACATGAGACAAGAGATTACTGTTTCTCAGACGAGGAAAGTGAAGTACTTAGGCGAAGTCACACATTTGGATTTCTGGTGTAGAGATAATGTTGCACCTGACAAGCTGATCCATGAACCCCACGCCTCCCACAGAGTTGTGTGTGGAATGAAGAGGCAAGCAACACATCCCATTTAAGGAAATGAAGTGTACTCCTGCACTAATCTCCAGGAAGACAAAGCCGTAAAAGATCAGCTGGACAAAAACTCCCTAAAAAAAGATTTTGTGGGCCACCCACAGGAAAGCAGGCAGGGCTGGGCTTGGGATGCAGCACATATCCAGAAAATTGATTCCCCTTGGAACCCATGAAAAATATATGGCTACACCCATTGAGATATATGCATATATACATACACACACACTCCATACAAGTGTCTGTGTCTAGATGAGGGGGAAAAAGGCTTTGTAAGCAATTACATAGTTTTGAAATTAACCCATCCACCAAAACAGGAAATCTTGGCAATTTTTTACTAACTAGCTCTTATTATTACTATTATTAATGCTTTTGCTGCTGCTGATATTTTACCATTCTACTAGTTTAATAGTAAGCCTAGAAGTCATACTGCATGTGTGAAGTACGTGATCATGGATGGCCAGGGTGACTATATGTTCCAGTTAGCATGAGACTGTCTTGTGCAAATGCTTGTTTCAGCATAATTATAACAGCATTACTTTCACTTTCAAAAGGGTCTCAGTTTGAACAATTAATTATATGATAAGATTTGTAAAGTCACACACATCCAAATTATGACATATTGTTACCTGTGCCTAAGGCATCAGATGTCTCTCATGAAGCACACCCTGAAGAGGATTTTATAGGTCATTTAGCAACTATGCTGACTTGCTCAGGACTTAGGGCAGAATGGGAGTGTGATGGGCTTGCGGGCAAACAGCTAGTGTGCGGCATGGTCACACCATAAGCTTCAACACTCCTCCCTTTGTACTTCTGTGATTTTGCCTTGCACCGTAACGGCATGCACAGAGATGAGTCCATTGATACAGGTAAACACAGAAAAATATTTCTTCTCCGGATGCCTCCATTTTCATAACAGCAAAATCGTAACAATACCTTGTGGTTCTAAAGAGCAATTTACTACTAAACATCTATAGAGCTTGGTAAAAAAGAATATACATCTTGACTGCTACTTTACAAGTTCTTATGTATTATCCATGCTTTGATAATTAAAAGGTAGATATCTTTGAATTAATGAGATATTTTAGGGATATGGTAGCAAATTACAAAAGTGTCTTGGCTTTAAAGAATTAATTTGAAAGTTAAAACCTTTAAAATATCCAAATATATTGCCCATAGCTGTGCATAGTTTTAAAGCAAAAAGAGAGGAAAGACAGAAAAAGTGAGAAAGAAAAGAAGGAAAGGACGGGAGAAGGAAGGAAGAAAGGAGAAAAGAAAAGGGGGAAAAAAGAGATAAGAAAAGGATTTCCTCCTCAAATGTCCATAGACCCGGCTACTTTTATTCTTCTAAGGGTCATCTTTCTTCAAGTTTAAAGAAATTGCAAATAACTGGGTTATATATTTAATTGCTGAATTAGACAAAATAATTATCCAAAACACTTACATTTGGATAATCCTTTTCTTCAACACCATTTTAAATCTATTCGTAAATGCCTGAGTATAGTTTAATGTGCAATGTGCAGTCATTCCTCTAGTTTGAATTGCTACTTAACTATTTTTATTGCTGTTATTATTATTATTATTAAATAGTTTGCTTTCAAAGAGTAATACTGCTCATGGCATTGTTTTAGCTCTGAAAATACATTCAAATGAACACAGTCACTGAATACATTATGCTATTTTTGTTGAGTATTTACCATTTGATACTGAAAATATAGTAGCGACTAAAAAATGTTCTTGTAGTACTATGCAATAGAAATATGAGATGAGCCCATGAACGTAAGCTGTAATTTTAAACTTTCTAGTAGAAAAAAGTAGAAACAGGTGAAGTCAATTTTAACAATATATTTATTTAATCAGATATATACTTCATAGCATAATTTTTTAAATTAATTAATTTATTTATTTATTTTTGGCTGCATTGGGTCTTCATTGCTGTGTATGGGCTTTCTATAGTTGTGGCACGCGGGGGCTACTCTTCCTTGCAGGGCATGGGGTTCTCATTGCAGTGGCTTCTCTTGTTACAGAGCACAGGCTCTAGGCTTCAGTAGTTATGGGTTCAGGAGTTGTGGCTCACGAGCTCAGTTGCTCCGTGGCTTGTGGGATCTTCCCAGTCCAGGGCTCGAACCTGTGTCCCTTGCATTGGAACGTAGATTCTTAACCACTGCAACACCAGGGAAGTCCTATATACTTCATATTATAATTTGAAACTGTAGCTCAAAATGTGATTATTGAGCTTTTTTTTTTTTTTTTTTTTTTTTTTTTTGCGGTACGCCGGCCTCTCACTGTCATGGCCTCTCCTGTTGCAGAGCACAGGCTCCGGACGCACAGGCTCAGCGGTCATGGCTCACAGGCCCAGCCGCTCCACGGCATGTGGGATCTTCCCAGACCAGGGCACGAACCCATGTCCCCTACATCGGCAGGTGGACTCTCAACCAATGCACCACCAGGGAAGCCCTTTAGCTATTTTTAATTCCATTTTTTTATTCTAAGTCTTCAAAATCTTGTGTATTTTACATTTGTAGCACATCTCAGTTTGGACTAACTACATTTCAAGTGCTCGGTAGTCACATTTGTCTAGGAGCTACTAGATTGGACATACGCAGGTCTAGCATGTAAGGTAGTAAAGTAAATGCAGACACTGACTAATTGGTGTCCTAGTAGAGGTATATTTAATGGCTAAGCGATGGGTCCTGGCAATATACTGCCAGCACATGATCTCTTCTTCCATCATTTACTCTAAGGTGACCTTGGTCAAGTAACTTACTTCTTTAGGTCTCTTTTTTTTTCTCCTTTGCAATATGCCAATAATAATAACACCTTGCTTATCTAGGCTTGCAAAAACTAAGGGAATGAATGTATATAAAGTACTGAACTCCAGACACATGGCAAATGGTTAACAGTAAAATTTAGCTAATTTTTATTATCATGCATAAACAGATTCAGCTTTTCAACTGCTAAGGGTATGTAGATTTTGTAGACCAGGTTATTTATGAGTTCATTAAACCAGCCTTAAGTAACAAGTACTGAGCTTAGCATCTGCCAAGTGTTCAACAAATTATTTTGAATTCATTACATATTTTTTCATGATCCTGTTATAAAATGTTAACCTTACTATCCAGTCTAAGGATTGCAATCCATATGCATTCCCTAAACATGACTTTTCCTCTCAACTCACTATATATTTAAAAAATTCTTATAGAATGTCTTCTCAGTTTGTCAGCTGTTTTGATTATGCTGCTGTAAGTATTTGCATGCATGTCATCATGTGGATATATTCTTTCATTTGTTTTGGGTAAATATCTAGAAGCTTCATTTCTGGATAATATGGTTAGTTTATGTTTACCTTTATAATAAACTGCCAAACAGTTTTCAGAGGTAGCTGTGCTATTTTACATTTCCATCAGCAGTGTATAATGGTTCCAGTTTCTCCACAGTCTCACCATCACTTGCTATTGTGTGACTTTTTAATTATAATGATTTTAGTGGGTATGTAGTGGTATCTCATTGTGGTTTAAACTTGTATTTCCCTAATGACTAATGATGTTGAGTATCTTTTCACGAGTTCATTAGGCCTTTGGTGAAACTTTTATTAAAATCTTAGCTCATCTTTAAAATTATAGTTTATCTCATTATAGAGTTGTAAGAGTTCTTTATATATTTTGGATCCGATTTTTTTTATCAGATATATGATTCAAAAATATTTTTTTCCAGGCTATTGTTTCTCTTCTTTATTCTCATAATAGTGTCTTTTGAAGCAGAACTTTTGAATTTGATTAAGTTCAATTGATTTTATTATTCTTCTATGTATAAAGATTTTGAGGTTATATCTAAGATTTTTTTGTGTAATTGATGGTCAAGAGTATATTTTCAAATGCCTTAAGTTTAGAAGTTTATTTACTCTTCCATGTAAGCCTATGATACATTTTGATTTAATTTTTGTGTATGGTGTGAGGTAAAAGTTAAGTATATTCTTTACATGCAGTATCTACTTGCTCTAGAACCATTTTTTAAAAAGATTATCTGGGAGAGATGGGGAAGATAGCAGAGGAGTAAGACGTGGAGATCACCTTCCTCCCCACAAATACATCAAAAATACATCTACATGTGGAACAACTCTTACAGAACACCTACTGAGCACAGGAAGAAGACCTCAGACTTCCCAAAAGGCAAGAAAATCCCTTCACACTTGGGTAGGGCAAAAGAAAAAAAGAAAACGCCGAGACAAAAGAAGAGGGATGGGACCTGCACCAGTGGGAGGGAGCTGTGAAGGAGGAAAAGTTTCCACACACTAGTAAGCCCCTTCACTGGTGGAGATGGGGTGGGGGGGAAACTTCAGAGCCACAGAGGAGAGTGCAGCAACAGGGGTGCAGAGGACAAAGTGGAGAGATTCCCAAACAAAGGATCAGTGCCGAGCAGCACTCACCAGCCTGAGAGCCTTGTCTGTCACCTGGTGGGGCAGGTGGGGGCTAGGAGCTGAGGCTTGGGCTTCGGAGGTCAGATCCCAGGGAGATGACTGGGATTGGCTGTGTGAACACAGCCTGAAGGGGGCTAGTGAGCCACAGCTAGCCAGGAAGGAGTCCAGGAAAAAGTCTGGACTTGCCTAAGAAGCAAGAGACCATTCTCAGTGTGCATGAGGAGAGGGGATCCAGAGCACGGCCTAAATGAGCTCCAGAGACAGGCACAAGCCACAGCTGTCAGCTCAGACCCCAGAGACAGGCATGAAATGCTAATGCTGCTGCTGCTGCCACCAAGAATCCTGTGTGCCATGAAAGGGTGCTCAACATCTTTACTCATTAGAGAAATGCAAATAAAAACTACAATGAGATATCATCTCACACCAGTCAGAATGGCCATCATCAAAAAATCTAGAAACAATAAATGCTGGAGAGGGTGTGGAGAAAAGGGAACACTCTTGCACTGCTGGTGGGAATGTGAATTGGTACAGCCACTATGGAGAACGGTATGGAGGTTCCTTAAAAAACTACAAATAGAACTACCATATGACCCAGCAATCCCACTACTGGGCATATACCCTGAGAAAACCATAATTCAAAAAGAGACATGTACCAAAATGTTCATAGCAGCCCTATTTACAATAGCCCGGAGATGGAAACAACCTAAGTGTTCATCATCGGATGAATGGGTAAAGAAGATGTGGCACATATATATAATGGAATATTACTCAGCCATAAAAAGAAATGAAATTGAGCTATTTGTAATGAGGTGGATGGACCTAGAGTCTGTCATACAGAGTGAAGTAAGTCAGAAAGAGAAAGACAAATACCGTATGCTGACACATATATATGGAATTTAAGAAAAAAAAATGTCATGAAGAACACAGGGGTAAGACAGGAATAAAGACACAGACCTACTTGAGAATGGACTTGAGGATATGGGGAGGGGGAAGGGTAAGCTGTGACAAAGCGAAAGAGAGGCATGGACATATATACACTACCAAACATAAGGTAGATAGATAGTGGGAAGCAGACTCAGAGCACAGGGAGATCAGCTGGGTGCTTTGTGACTGCCTGGAGGGGTGGGATGGGGAGGGTGGGAGGGAGGGAGATGCATGAGGGAAGAGATGTGGGAACAGATGTATATGTATGACTGATTCACTTTGTTATAAAGCAGAAACTAATAATAATAAAAAAAAGAATCCTGTGTGCAAGCCCAGAAATCTATCCACATACCCCCAACCCGGGATCCTGTGCAGCCCGCCACTGCCAGGGTCCTGTGATCCAGGGACAACTTCCCCAGGAGAACACATGGCACACCTCAGGCTGTTAAAACATCATGCTGGCCTCTGCCACTGCAGGCTTGCCCCGCATTTCAGTTATAACTACCATAACCCTCCCTCCCCCAAGCATGAGTGAGCAAGAGCCCCTAATCAGCCTCTGCTTTAACCCCCTCCTGTCTGGGCAGGGAACAGATGCCTGAGGGCAACCTACACACAGAGGTGGGGTCAAAATCAAAGCTGAACCCTAGGAAATGTGTGAACAAAGAAGAGAAAGGGAAATTTCTCTGAGCAGCCTCAGGAGCAGTGGATTAAATCCCCACAATCAACTTGAGGTACCCTGCATCTGTGGAATACCTGAATAGACAAAGAATCATCCCAAAATTGATGAGGTGGAATTTAGTAGCACCTGTAGTCATGGAGTTTGCTCTCTGTGACTGATTTGTTTCTGATTTTTATGTTAATCTTAGTTTAGTTTTTAGCTCTTATTATCATTGGTGGATTTGTTTATTGGTTTCATTGCTCTCTTCTTTCTTATTATTTCATAATTTTTACTTTAATAATTTATTTTTTATATATTTTTACTTTTCTATTTTTAAATGTTTTTTTTTTAGTTTACTATTATTTCTTTTTCTTTCTTTTTTTTTTTCTCCCTTGTTTTTTGAGCCAGGTCGCTGACAGGTCCTTGGTGCTCTGGTCTGGTGTCAGGCCTGAGCCTCTGAGGTGGGAAAGCCAAACTCAGGACATGGGAACAAAAGAGACCTTCCAGCCCCATGTAATATCAATCAGCAAGAGCTCTCCCAGAGATCACCATCTCAATGCTAACACCCAGCTCCACCCAATGGTCAGCAAGCTCCAGTGCTGGACGCCCCATGCCAACCAACTAGGAACACAGGAACGCAGCCACACCCATTAGGAGAGAGGCTGCCTAAAGTCAAAATAAGATCATAGACACCCCCAAACACACCATCAGATGCAACCCTGCCCACTAGAAGGACAAGATCCAGCCCCACCCACCAGAACACAGGAACCAGTCCCCTCCACCAAGAAGCCTACACAAACCACTGAACCAACCTCAACCACTGGGGGTGGACACCAAAAACAATGGGAACTACAAAACTTCAGTCTGTGAAAAGAACAACCCAAATACAGTAAGTTAAACAGAATGGGAAGATAGAGAAGTATGCAGCAGATGAAGGAGCAAGGAAAAAACCCACCAGAACAAACAAATGAAGAGGAAATAAGCAGTCTACCTGAAAAAACAATTTAGAGTAATGATAGTAAAGATGATCCAAAATCTTGGAAATAGAATGGAGGAAATACAAGAAACGTTTAAAAAGGACCTAGAAGAACTAAAGAGCATACAAACAATGACAAACAACACAATAAATGAAATTAAAAATTCTCTAGAAGGAATCAATAGCAGAATAACAGAGGCAGAAGAGCAGATAAATGACTTGGAAGATAAAATAGTGGAAATAACTACCACAGAGCAGAATGAAGAATGAAAAGAATTGAGGACAGTCTCTGAGACGTCTGAGACAACATTAAATGCACCAATATTCGAATTATAAGGGTTCCAGAAGACGAGAAAAAGAAATGGTCTGAGAAAATATTTGAAGAGATTATAGTCAAAAACCTCCCTAACATGGGAAAGGAAATAGTCAATCAAGTCCAGGAAGTGCAGAGAGTCCCATACAGGATAAACCCAAGGACAAACACCCCAAGACATGTAGTAATCAAATTGGAAAAGATTAAACGCAAAGAAAAATTATTGAAAGCAGCAAGGGAAAAATGACAAATAACATACAAGGGAATCCCCATAAGTTTAACAACAGATCTTTCAGCAGAAACTCTGCAAGTCAGAAGGGAGTGACAGGACATATTTAAAGTGATTAAAGGGAAAAACCTACAACCAAGATTACTCTACCCATCAAGGATCTCATTCAGATTTGATGGAGAAATTAAAACCTCTCTAGACAAGCAAAAGCTAAGAGAATTCAGCACCACAAAACCAGCTTTACAGCAAATGCTAAAGGAACTTCTCTAGGCAGAAAACACAAGAGAAGAAAAAGACCTACAATAACAAACCCAAAACAAATAAGAAAATAGTAATAGGAACATACATATCAATAATTACCTTAAATGTAAATGGACTAAATGCTCCAACCAAAAGACATACACTGGCCGAATGGATACAAAAATAAGACCTGTATATATGCTGTGTACAAGAGACCCACTTCAGAACTAGGGATACATACAGACTGAAAGTGAGGGTATGGAAAAAAATATTCCATGCAAATAGAAATCAAAAGAAAGCTGGAGTAGCTATTCTCATATCAGACAAAATAGACTTTAAAATAAAGACTATTACAAGAGACAAAGAAAAACACTACATAATGATCAAGGGATCAATCCAAGAAGAAAATAGAACAGTTGTAAATGTTTATGCACCCAACACAGAAGCACCTCAATACATAAGGCAAATGCTAACAGCCATAAAAGGGGAAATTGACAGTAACACAATCATAGTAGGGGGCTTTAACACCCACTTTCACCAATGGACAGATGATCCAAAATGAAAATAAATAAGGAAACACAAGCTTTAAATGATACATAAAGCACGATGGACTTAATTGATATTTATAGGATATTCCATCCAAAAACAACAGAACACACATTCTTCTCAAGTGCTAATGGAACATACTCCAAGACAGATCATATCCTGGGTCACAATGAAGTCTCAGTAAATTTAAGAAAATTGAAATCATATCAAGTAACTTTTCTGACCACAATGCTATGAGACTGGATATCAATTGCAGGAAAAAATCTATAAAAAATACAAACAAATGGAGGCTAAACAATACACTACTAAATAACCAAGAGATCACTGAAGAAATCAAAGAGGAAATAAAAAAATACTTAGAAACAAATGACGGTGAAAACAAAATGGCCCCAAACTTATGATATACAGCAAAAACAGTGTTAAGAGGGAAGTTTATAGCAATACAGTCCTACTGTAAGAAACAAGAAACATCACAAATAAACAAGTTAACCTTACAACTAAAGCCTTTACAGAAAGAAGAACAACCAAAAAAAAAAACAAAAAAAAAAAAAACCCAAAGTTAGCAAAAGGAAAGAAATCATAAAGATCAGATCAGAAATAAATGAAAAAGAAACGAAAGAAACAATAGCAAAGATGAGTAAAACTAAAAGCTGGTTCTTTGAGAAGATAAAATTGATAAAGCATTAGCCAGACTCATCAAGAAAAAAGGGAGAAGACTCAAATCAATAGAATTAGAAATGAAAAAGGAGAAGTAACAACTGACACTGCAGAAATACAAAGGATCATGAGAGATTAATACAAGTAACCATATGACAATAAAATGGACAACCTGGAAGAAATGGACAAATTCTTAGAAAAGCACAACCTTCTGAGACTGAACCAGGAAGAAATAGAAAATATAAACAGACCAATCACAAGCACTAAAATTTAAACTCTGATTAAAAGTCTTCCAACAAACAAAAGCTCAGGACCAGATGTCTTCACAAGCAAATTCTATCAAACGTTTAGAGAAGAGCTAACACTTATCATTCTCAAACTCTTTCAAAATATAGCAGAGGGAGGAACATTCCCAATCTCAGTCTACGAGGCCACCATCACCCTGATACCAAAACCAGAAAAGATCACAAAAAAAGAAAACTACAGGCCAATATCACTAATGAACATAGGGACAAAAATCCTCAACAAAACACTAGCAAACAGAATCCAACAGAACATTAAAAGGATCATACAATATGATCAGGTGTGGTTTATCCCAGGAATGCAAAGATTTTTCAGTATATGCAAATAAATCAATGTGATACACCATATTAACAATTTGAAGGATAAAATCCATACGATCATCTCAATAGATGCCAATAAAGCTTTTGACAAAATTCAACACCCATTTATGATGAAAACTCTCCAGAAAGTAGGCATAGAGGGAAACTACCCAACATAATAAGGGTCATATATGCCAAACCCACAGCCAATATCATTCTCAATGGTGAAAAACTTTTGTTCCTAAGATCAGGAACAAAACAAGGTTGCCCACTCTCACCACTATTATTCAACATAGTTTTGGAAGTTTTAGCCACAGCAGACAGAGAACAAAAAGAAATAAAGGAATCCAAACTGGAAAAGAAGAAGTAAAACTGTCACTTCTTGCAGAAGATATGATACCATATATACAGAATCCTAAAGATGCTACCAAAAAGCTACTAGAGCTAATCAATGAATTTACTAATGTAGCAGGATACAAAATTAATGCACATAAATGTCATGCATCCCTATACACTAATGATGAAATATCTGAAATAGAAATTAGGGAAACACTCCCATTTACCATTGCAACAAAATGAATAAATACCTAGGAATAAACCTACCTAAGGAGACAGAAGACCTGTATGCAGAAAATTATAAGACACTGATGAAAGAAATTTAAATGATACAACAGATGGAGAGATATAACATGTTCTTGGAATGGAAGAACCAACATTGTGAAAATGACTATACTATCCAAAGCAATCTACAGATTCAATGCAATCCTTATCAAACTATCAATGGCATTTTTCACAGAACTAGAAAAAAATTTTCACAATTTGTATGGAAACACAAAATACACCAGATAGCCAAAGCAATCTTGAGAAAGAAAAACGGAGCTGGAGGAATCAGGCTCCCTGACTTCAGACTATACTACAAAGCTACAGTAATCAAGTATGGTACTGGCATAAAAAGAGAAATATAGAAAACTAGAACAGGATATAAACCCAGACATAAACCCATGCCCATATGGTGACCTTATCTTTGATAAAGGAGGCAAGAATACACAATAGAGAAAAGACAGCCTCTTCAATAAATGGTGCTAGGAAAACTGGACAGCTGCATGTAAAAGAATGAAATTAGGGGCTTCCCTGTTGGCGCAGTGGTTGAGAGTCCGCCTGCCGATGCAGGGGACATGGGTTCGTGCCCCAGTCCAAGAAGATCCCGCATACCGCGGAGCGGCTGGGCCCATGAACTATGGCCACTGAGCCTGCACGTCTGGAGCCTGTGCTCTGCAATGGGAGAGGCCACAACAGTGAGAGGCCCGCGTACCACAAAAAAAAAAAAAAAGTAAAAAAAAGAATGAAATTAGAACACTCCCTAACACCATACACAAAAATAAACTCAAAATGGATTAGATACCTAAATGTAAGACTGGACATTATAAAACTCTTAGAGGAAAACATAGGAAGAACACTCTTTGACATAAATCACAGCAAGATTTTCTTTCATACACCTCCTAGAGTAATGGAAATAAAAAATAAACCAATGGGACCTAATGAAATGTAAAAGCTTTTGCAAAGCAAAGGAAACTACAAACAAGACGAAATGACAGCCCTCAGAATGAGAGAAAATATTTGTAAATGAATCAATGGACAAAGGATTAATCTCCAAAATATACAAGCAGCTCATGCAGCCTAATATCAAAGAAACAAACAACCTAATCCAAAAATGGGCAGAAGACCTAAATAGACATTTCTGCAAAGAAGATATACATATTGCCAACAAACACATGAAAGTTTTCTCAACATCACCAATCATTAGAGAAATTCCAATCAAACCCACAATGAGGTATCAGCTCACACCAGTCAGAATGTCCATCATCAAAAAATCTACAAACAATAAATGCTGGAGTAGGTGTGGAGAAAAGGAAACCCTCTTGCTCTGTTGTTAGAATGTAAATTGACATAGCCACTATGGAGGACAGTATGGATGTTCCTTAAAACCCTAAATATAGAACTACCATATGACCCAGCAATCCCACTACTTGGTATATACCCTGAGAAAATCATAATTCAAAAGACACATGTACTCCAATGTTCATTGCAGCACTATTTACAATAGCCAGGACATGGAAGCAACCTAAGTGTCCATCAACAGATGAATGGATAAAGAAGATGTGGCACATATATACAATGGAATATTATTCAGCCATAAAACGGAAGTGAATTTGAGTTATTTGTAGTGAGGAGGATGGACCTAGAATCTGTCATACAGAGTGAAGTAAGTCAGAAAGAGAAAAACAAATACCATATGCTAACACATATATAGGGAACCTTTAAAAAAATGGTTCTGAAGAACCTAGGGGCAGCACAGGAATAAAGATGCAGATGTAGAGAATGGACTTGAGGACATGGGGAGGGGGAAGTGTAAGCTGGGATGAAGTGAGTGACTATCATTGACATACATACACTATCAAATGTAATATAGGTAGCTAGTGGAAGCAGCTGCATAGCACAGGGAGATCAGCTGGTGCATTGTGACCACCTAGATGGGGAGAGGGAGGGTGGGAGGGAGATGCAAGAGGAAGGGGGTATGGGGATATATGTATACATATAGCTGATTCACTTTGTTATACAGCAAAAACAAACACAACTTTGTAAAGCAATTATACACCAATTAAGATGTTAAAAAATAAAGTAAAATAAAATAAATGAGATACAACTTAAAAAAAAAGATTATCCTTTCCTGATTAGTTTTAAGTTGTTCCTTGATTGTATACAGAAATGCCACTGATTTATGGAGAGGACACTTGTATCCTCTGCCCTTGCTCAATATGCTTATTAGTTCTAGTAGCTTTTGTGGTGAATTCCTTATGATATTCTATGTACAGGACGAAGTCATGTGCAAATAATGACAGTTTTACTTATCTTTTCCAAATTCTATATCCCTTTCCTTTTTGTATTTTTATTTCCTTATTGCACTTGCTTGAATTTCCATGAAACTTTTTTTAATACATCTTTATTAAAGTATAATTGCTTCACAATGTTTTGTTAGTTTCTGTTATACAAAAAGGGAATCAGGCATATGCATACATATATCCCCCCATCCCCTCCCTCTTGAGCCTCCTTCCCACTCCTCCCCTCTCCATCTCACCCCTCTAGGTCATCGCAAATCACTGAGCTGATCTCACTGCTCTATGCTGCTGCTTCTCACTAGCTATCTATTTTACATTTGGTAGTGTATATATGTTGATGCTACTCTCACTTTGCCCCAGCTTCCCCCTCTCACCCTGTGTCCTCAGGTCCATTCTCTGTGCCTATGTCTTTATTCCTGCCCTACCACTAATTCATATGGAATAGAAGTGGTTAGAGTTAACACCCTTCTCATGTTTTTGATGTTAGGGATGAAGAATTCAATCTTTAACCCTTAAGCTTGATGTTAGCTGTGTGTTTTTTATAGGTGTTTTTCACAAAATTGGAATTATAAAACAAATTTATTCTCAGTTTGCTGAAAAATTTAACCACAAATATATGTTGAATTTTGTAAAGTGCTTTTCCTGCATCTTTTGAGGTGATGCTGTGATTTTAGTTATCTATTTTAGGAATATGGAACATTGCATTAACTGGTTTTTGGGGAGATGCTAATCTAAGCTTGCAATCCTGGAGTAAACCTCACTACTCATGATGTTTAATGCTTTTTATATGTTGCTGGATTAGTTCCACTAATAATATTTAGTTAAAGACATCCATGTTATTTTTTTTTTTTTTTTTTTTTTGCGGTACGCGGACCTCTCACTGTTGTGGCCTCTCCCGTTGCGGAGCACAGGCTCCAGACACGCAGGCTCAGTGGCCATGGCTCACGGGCCTAGCTGCTCCACAGCATATGGGATCTTCCTGGACTGGGGCACGAACCCATGTCGCCTGCATTGGCAGGTGGACTCTCAACCACTACACCACCAGGGAAGCCCCCATCCATGTTACTTTTTATGAGGTACACTGGTCTGCAGTTTTCTTTTCTTTTGGTGTATTCTTCAGGCCTCAGTTTCAGAGTAATAATGACCTGGTACAATAGAAGGAGTTAAGATATGTTTCCTCTTTCTCTATTTTCTGAAAGAGCTTTTGAAAGATCAGTGTTCTTTAAATATTTTATAGTATACAATCAAGAAATCCTCTGAGCCTGGAATTTTCTATTTGGAAATGTTTTAAATTACATACTCAATTTTTTTTACTTATGGTCAATTTATTCAAATGTTCTATTTCTTCAAACTTTAATTTTAGTAATTTGGATATTTTAAGAATATGTCTATTTCATCTTAGTTGTCTAATTTTTGACATGATTGTTCATTATATTTCTTTATAATTTTATTAATTTTGTTGCTTTAATGTTAATGCCTATTTTTCATTCCTGATTTTGATAATTTATATCTACTTTTTTTTTGTGTAGGTTTAGCTAAAGCATTATCAATTTTGTTGACCTCTTTAAAAATCAAATTCTGAGTTCATTGATTTTATTTATTTTTCCCTTTTCTATTTCACTGACTTCTACTCTAGTCTTAATTTTTCTTTTTATTTTGCTTTCCTTGGGTTTTTTAGTTGTCTAATATAGAACCTAAAACTAAAAATTTCCATCTAAGTGGTGCTTTAGCTGCATCCCCAAATTTTTCATATGTTGTATTTTCATCTTCACTCAGTTAAAAATGTTTTCTAATCTTCTTTGTGCTTTCTCCTTTGACCCATTGGGTTATTTAGAAGGGTGTTGTTTAATTTCCAAATGTTTGGAGATGTTACAGATTTCTTTTTCTTATTTCTAATTCAATTCCATTGTGATCAGAAAACAGACTTTGTGTGAGTTTAATCTTTTAAAATTTATTAAGACTTGTTTTGTGGTATAGCATATGGTATATCCTAGAAAATGTTCCACTGGTACATGAAAAAATTTATATGTTCCATAGTCCTATTTTTGAGATTTCTATGTATTTGTTAAGTCAGGTTGTCTGAAAATTGTGGTCAAGTCTTCTATATATATATTTTTTATCCCTCAATATTCTATCAATTATTTTGAGTGGGATATTCAAATCTCCAACTATTATTTTTTTTCAATTTTGCCAGACTCGTTTCATGTATTTTAACTGGTATGTTTTCCTGATGAACCAAACTTTTACCAAAATAAAATGTCCTCTTTTGTCACTAGCAATAGTTCCTATCTCAATGTTTTTTTTTTTTTTTCATACTACAATGGTCATTCCAACACTCATATTTACTTAAGATTGTTACTTTTCTTCATTTACTTCTTTGTTTAGTAACTTTCCTTGGCTAAATCCATGAAATCTCTGTCCTCTGTTGTATGCAGTTTCTTATATCTCTGTTCATTTTTATTTTACTTTTTTCCTCTTAGGAGTTTCCCCTGTGTTGGCATAGCTTAGTGGTCAGCCATTGCCAGTGAGTTTACATGTGGCTAGGGGAGCATTTTCAAAGTTTAAGCCATTTTCATGTCTGGCTTACCTTATATTTTCTACACAGCCCTTTCACTTCTTCTCTGTGCATATGCACAATCTCAGAATTGGTTGAA
This sequence comes from Hyperoodon ampullatus, assembly GCF_949752795.1. Classification (NCBI taxonomy): domain Eukaryota; kingdom Metazoa; phylum Chordata; class Mammalia; order Artiodactyla; family Ziphiidae; genus Hyperoodon; species Hyperoodon ampullatus. The sequence goes on from NC_136916.1 coordinate 76,488,946, forward strand.
AGTGTGTGCATAGTTTGGGCACTCTCTCACCTCAATGTAGTGTTAGCCAAGGAGTCACTTACTACAGCTGCAACCCCAAACTGGTAGAACCATTGATCTCCTCCTGCTCACCCACCAGAGATTTTTGTTGCCACTGGCAATGCTGCTGAGTGTGTGCTTCAGGTGCTTGAAATTGAATGAGCCTGTTTCAACTATGGCAGAAGATCTGTCAGGCCTCACAGTCTACCCCACTATGGCCAAGATTTTGACCAGATAAATGAACCTGGGATGGGAGTTGCTCCAGGTAAAAATGCCCAAGCTCCAAACTCACACTGTTCTTATCTGAAGTTCAGCAGTTTTGCAAGCATAAATGCTTCTTATATTGTTTCATGCTATCAGCTGATTTTGGAGTGCTGAAAATGGTGGCATTGGGGAAGAGGGGGAGTCAACATTGTCCATTATTATATTTGATGTTTTGGAAGAGGATTGAATGACCTTACTATGTGACCATAGCCAGAAGTCTTTCCAGTAAATAAGAATTTACAGGAAATATTATAACTATACTTTAGTGGTCATTAAAATATGCATGAATGAATTTTAAAATATGAAATATCAGGAGAGCAATAGGAACTATAAAAATGGAAATTACAGAACTAAAATGTACAGTAACTAAAGCAAAAATATCCCAGAATGTGCTTAATAATGAAATAGAAATGATAGAGAGTAAGAGGATTTGAAAATTGATAGAAATAAATCAATCTTAAAATCAGAGTGATTGCCATTGAGCAATCACTAAAAAATACTACTACTAATAAAAGATGTATAGCTAATAAGCCCATAGAGAATATTAAATGGGATAGCAAATATATACTTAACCCAAAAGAAGGGAAGAAAAGAAGGAAAGAGTAACACAGAATAAATTGGACAAACAAATAGAAAGAACAGAGGCTTAAACTCATGTAAATTAAAAATTACATTAAATGTAAATTGTCTAAACACTCCAGTTAAAATGAAGAGAATGTCAGATTATAAAGAAGACTCATCTATATGCTGACTTTAAAAAATTCAGCTTAAATATAAATAGAACTGTTGTTTAAAATTAAAAAGTTGAGAAAAGATATAAAAAGTTTATAAAAACTTGTCATAAATGTAAGATCATAGAAATTAATATACGAAAAAATGAAGGATATAAAACTAAACTACATGAAAATATATGTTCCATGCCTAGAGAATAATATCATGGTATTGGTACTTTGCCTATTGACTGCTTTGTGTAATCTAAAGTATGCCTTCAGCTTTATTGGGAACAGGAGAGCAAGTGAGGTTATATTCTGATAGTGAGTAGCAAGCCTAAACATTATTATAATAAACATTTTTACAAATTTTCTTTTAAGCATTTATTTGGAGGATAATATTAAGTTCATTGGAGGCCATTTTGGAAATTGAGGATTTGGAGGAATTTTTTTTTTTTGATTTTTGTTTTAAATAGCAGATATATTCACCCCTCTTCTGACTAATTGACTTGTTTTTATCATATAGGCATTCAAACTTCTATCAAATATTACTGTATATGAAAGGAAATGGGACATCAGGAATACTAAAATAGATTAAAAATATAGTTGTTAGTATCATGATACTTTGCTTAAGGAAGACCTTCAGCCTGAGAGTGTACAAGAAGTCACTACCATTCACTCCTTAGTGTTTGACAATTGGACATGGAATACACTGTCAACCAAACAGGAGAATGGTCATCTGTTTCCTGAGAGCTGTAGTGTGGCTTACTTCCTCCCATCACTACCTTTCTTTAAACTTGTTGTGAGAGAATAAACTTCAAACCAGCAAGTAAACACAAAGAGATAAACATGGAGGAAGAATTAGACAATGAAAAATTATATAAGAATTTTAGGCATTCCTCAGAAAAGTGAAACAGCAGCAAAAACTAAAAATAAAAACACCATAGAATGAAGGAAAATATTTTTCATATAACCTCTTAATACACAAAAGAATATTGAAATATAAGCAATATATCATGTTCTTTACAAATGCAGTAAAAGAGCAATTAAATTTTTATTTATCAAAGAATAAAATGTCACAAGTTAAGAAACACATTCTCTGGCTTACAGATATACTTAAAAATGCAAATTAGGTAGAACTGGATATTTTTGAAGCATTGAATGATGAAAGGCACTGGAAACATGTCTGTAAATTTAAAAGGAGGAATTTTTTTGATAGAGTATATTTCTAAATAACCCACTTTTGTACTGTGAATTTCAAGTATTAAAAGATGAAAAAAAATAAAACTCATGTACTCTTCTTTGAAATAATATACGAAGAAGATATCCCTGTCAAAGCAAGAGATAAATCAAAATTAGGAAGTCAGTATGAAATTCACAATAAGACAGAACAGAATTCATATAAATATAATTAATTATTGAGAGCCATGTTAAATTTGATTATAATATTTAATTCTAAAAAAATATTTGTCTATGACTTTAAAACATAAAATAATTGAGTAACATAAAATGGAACCAAAGACACATTTTGAAGAAAAAACAATGAAAGAACATAGAGTGTTGTTGAGAAAAAGGATGCATCTAATTTTTCATTTTCATTAGAAGAACATATTTTAACTGTTATGTTTAAAAAGATATAAATAAATATCTTTGCAAAGCTTAAAAGTAATCATAGATAAATTTAGCAAAAGATAGTTATCTTGAAAATACTGAGGTGGGGGATTGGTTATCAAAGAAAAGTTGAAAAAATTGCCCATTAAAAAATAAAAATAAAACTTATTTTCCACAGAAGACTAAAAATCAAAGTTAACAGTACAGTAAGAAAACAGTTTAAAAATGTAAGAGAATATTACAGAAGTAGAAATAAAATGTTAGTACTATGAAGAAAAGTTCTGATAAGCCATTCAAAACAAAACCAAATAAACAAACAAAAAGAAAGAAAGAAAAACTAAATGCTATGTACAGGACTCACAGAACACAAAATTTAAAAAAAATTTTTTTAATTTGCAAATTTTACAAGAAAATTTAAACAAAAAATAAGGAGAGCCATAGCATTGTTATAAATATGATATCTTCAGAAGTCATTAACCAGGAAACAAGTTATTACCTATTTACATATAAGGTGCTCTCCACAATGGCAATAAAAGCAATAGATAATCGCCTGCCAAATAGCACACAACAAAACAACAAGTCTACTATCAGAAATACAAGGAAGGGCTTCCCTGGTGGCACAGTGGTTAAGAATCCACCTGCCAGTGCAGGGGACACAGGTTCAAGCCCTGGTCTTGGAAGATCCCACATGCCACAGAGCAACTGAGCCCATGTGACACATCTACTGAGCCCATGCCCTAGAGCCTGTGAGCCACAACTACTGAGCCCATGTGCCACACCTACTGAAGCTCACACGCCTAGAGCCCATACTCTGCAACAAGAGAAGCCAGTACAAGGAGAAGCCCAGGAACCACAATGAAGAGTAGCCCCTGCTCTCCACAACTAGAGAAAGCCCGTGCATCACAATGAAGACTCAATGCAGCCAAAAATAAACAAATAAAATAAATAAATTTAAAAAAAGAAAAGAAATATGAGACAAATTATCTGAAACAAACTTATTGTGGGAGAGGTGGAAACACGTTTTTAGGTATTTCAAAAATATACCAAAAATAATGACATAGATATGTGGAAAATATAAGAAACATAAGGTTGATTTAATATATATTTATTGTTCTTGCTACCCTATCAAAATAATGGCTAAATTTGCCGAAGGCCTACTCAGTGAGTGTTTACATGGATTATGCAAGATAGTGCTCATAACCTCTTGAGAGTATTACTTCTATTATATTTGTTTGACAGATAAATAACCAAAACAAAAACCGAAGAAAACAAACTGAGGCTGGAGACCAGTTATTTTTCCCTGGGTCATGTAACTAATAAATTCAATAGTTATCTTCAAACTTGGGTCTGTCTATTCCAGAAGCCATGGTCTCAGCTGTGATCACAAAGCACAAATTATACAGGAAAATTTAGATGAACACATTAGAAATAAAAGAAAACTAAACACTGATAACTTTTTTCTAAACCAAAAATTACAAACATTTAACCATTTAAAGAAAATTTCCTAAATATCTAACAAATCAATAGGATGTTAAATCTACATCTGCAGATTTAAAATAAGTAAAAGGAGGGTTAAAATGATCAAAAAGTATATTGAACCAAAACTATACACAGAATATAAATTTATAATATTGAATATATTAATAATTAAGAAGTATTTTAGATGAATGAAATATTTAACTAAAGAACTTAGAAAGTATCTTCAAGAGAAACATAAGGATAAAGGAATATTTTAATTAAGGGAATAAAGGAAAAATTAATAACCTTCCACATAAAAGAGAACTTGTTCATAAAAAGTACAAGCCTCTACAAACCTAATCATTTCAATACAATTACAATTAAAATCCTAACTGAAAACTTTGGCTACCTTGACAAAATAAATCTAAAGTTCTTTCAGATTAATATATAATGGAAAATATACAGCAGTGCACTGAAAAAGAATAGTAAGAATGATAAACTAGCACTAACATATCTTATAGCATACTAAAATGTCATCAAATCATTACACTTTGGTAATAGTTCAGGAGTAGACATTTTGCTCAGTGAAAAGAGGCAGCCCTGAAGTAGATCAGTCAAATATGGGAAACTAATGCATAATAAAAAGGACATATAAGATAACTGAAAAAATTTAGGTTAATCAATAAATATTATTTTCCCTTCAAGTAATTTTATTTGCATTTTTATGTAGTCTAGTAATTGGTATTAAGTTTTTAAAATATTGGAAAATAAATTTATTTATAAATATAAATATATATAATATATATTTATATAAAATATAAATTTTACTTATTAACCAGTCAATAAATAATAAACTCTCCCACATGGCAGAAAATGGGCAAAGAACATAGACGCAACATAAGAAATAAAATACAGAAACGGCTAATTGATTTAAAATAGAATTTTAATGTTACTGGTAATTTTTAAATGCAAATTAAGATGCTGAAATCTTATGCTTCAGTTAAAGGCTAGGAAGACTATTATCATCCAGTTGAATATGTGCATACTAATGACCACTTTAAGAAGGTAAATTGCTACCAGGTGTATTGAGATCGATTTTGCAATATGTATCACCACTGAAAGTATGCACTATTTTGATGCAGTAATTGCACCTATGTAAATTCATTCTAAGAAAGAGCACCAGTCTTTCACAACTTTTCTCAGAGTGTAAAAATGAGGAAACATTCTTCTTTTTTTTTTTTTTTTTTGTGGTATGCAGGCCTCTCACTGTTGTGGCCTCTCCTGTCGTGGAGCACAGGCTCCAGACGCGCAGGCTCAGCGGCCATGGCTCACGGGCCCAGCCGCTCCGTGGCATGTGGGATCCTCATGGACCGGGGCATGAACCCACGTCCCCTGCATCGGCAGGCGGACTCTCAACCATTGCGCCACCAGGGGAGCCCCAGGAAACATTCTTTAACTTAAGTAATGAGATTATCATAACCTTGATTCCAAACCTGACAAGGACATTTCAAAATGGAAAAACTCCTAATGAATCCTCATAAAAATGGATTCACTAAAGCAAAACAAAATATTAGTAAAATAAACCCAGCAATACATAGGAGATAAACATATAAGACCAAGCTGAGTTTATTCTTGGAATGCAAGATTGGTTTAACAGTTTAAAACTAGTCATTGCAATTGACATAAACATGAGGTTAAAAGAAATAAATAAATCTTATCATATGGTCATCCTGAAAAATGCAATAAAATATTTGATAAAAGTTAGGATCCATTCATTATAAAAATTATATGCAATTTGGGGATGTTCTATGTCTGATTTAGACTTTCTAAATCCAAGAAGGTGTGTGTGTTGGGGCAGGGTTAGAACTTGTAAATGGATTAAAAAATTTATAATGAAGACCAAAATTAGACACAATAATAATGAAGAACAATAATAAAGTGTTTTACCACAAAACAAGCTGTTATAAAATTGCAGTAATTAAGATAGTACAGTATTGGAAATAAATAAATATTGAGTAAAATAAATTGAACAGAAAAGAATACTTACTATATGATTTCATTTATACAAATTTCAGAAATTAGGCAAAACTATAGTCGGCATATACAGAAAAAACACTTTCTACTAAAAATCTCATATTAAGGTTAGGAGACATTGACTAGTTTTCCATGTTTCCTGAGTGTTGGCTATTTTAGTAATATGCAGAATGATCATCCCTTCCTGCCAAAAATAGTCTTAAGGCTACAATATAAACTCTGTAACTCACATGTAATGTATATAAGGGTGGCAAGTGCCTCAAACAGTTCTGTAAAGGCTGCCTCATGCAGAGATAAGAGTGGAAACAGAATATATTAAAACTGATAGATTAAGAGTAAGAAAAACAGATGTCTCTTTTCCTTCCACATTATCCTTCTTAATAAATATCTTCTCAAGATGTGAAGGATAGAAGAAGGGATAATCACAATAGTAGTTTCCCTAATTTTAAATGCATAACAGTATGTGCCAATAATTGTGCTAGGATCTTTAGACACATTTGCTACTGACAACATCAAAAGTGCTAGCTACTATTATATCCCCAGTTGAGGGAACATGACAGGGAAAGTAGTATTCCAAAGTTTCTCCCACTTCTCCCAGTGAAGGTCATTGCACTGACTGGTGTAGTTGAATGAACTCCTCAACCAGGCTGAAACTGATCTATGTACTTTCCTTTGAGTAACTGACAGATTTATTATGTCTGGAGTGGGAACTTTCTCAATGTATTATCCCTAATCTTATTATGGGTTTTCACTATGAATTAGATTACCCACCTAAAACAATTAAAAAAATTTCTTCCTATGCATGGAAAAAAAGACCCAATATTTGAAATACAAATAACTCAAATTAATGTGAAGATTTTCTCTTTAATTATAGTTTCTTAAAAGTTCTCTTTGGATATGAAGAAGTGAGGGTTTCAGTACCAAAGGGGAAAGTGCTTTGATGATCAGGAGATATTGAAATTGTCTCTACATTTGCTATGGTGTGGGTTGCATCATGGGTCATGTTGCCTTACTTGTAGGTATAATCATGACAGGAAATATCATCAATTTAATTATAATGAAGAGGTTGCTCATAATAAAAAGAGTAATTCATCAGGACCGTTTATAAAAACAAAAGATAATTTAACTTCATAAGACTATTTCAGTCTTACAACAAATCTTATCTTTCCCAAGTTTTTATCTTCGTGCATGTAAATTCAAATTTAGTCATAATCTATTATTTAAAATTTTGTCTTATTCTCTAATTTTTGCCATCAGCTGATCAAGCATTGTAAAACTGAACAGCTTGAGATTAACATTCAAGGTTTTATTCAGAAAAGCTTTACTCAAATGCCATATTATAGTTTAGCTATTTATCCATAATCAAATTTATAATAATTAGGTAAAGTGCATAAGGATTTTAAATCCATCTTTCAAGTAATCTCATTTATATTTATAACTTCATAATTATATTATATGTCAATGATTATTAGAATCATACACATTGAGAATGAACAATAGATTATAGACTTTTATCTTTTCCTTGGTTATTCAGTCTCACTAATTATACATTTAATAATGATCAATTATAAGTTAATGTACATAATTGTTTTATTAAATCTAAATCATAGTTAAAAACTTATTTAATAATCTAAGTTAGTTTTGCACTTTATTATCTCTCAGTAAATTAGAGTTGCATTTACCTACTTAAAAGGTTAAGTTTTAAACTCTCTCTTTTTCTACTTTCTCCTTCTTTGTCTTGAATTTAGAGTAAAACAACCTATTTATTCTAATAAAACAAAATCATGGAGAATCAAATTTTAAATTTCAAATTATTGCATCTATTTTGTTTGTTGTTTGAGTACTGATGTATCAGAGAGAGAAGATTAATACTCTTTTATATGACATGGTATAGTCATAACTGGAAGAAAAACAGCTAAATTTAAGTTAGCCAAGTCCAGGTCCTATTCTAAGGTCTTTACATCACCATCTCATTTAATCTTCAGATAACCCCTTAAGGGAAGAGGAAATGAAAGCAAGGAGAAGTTATTTAAATTATCGCAAAGTCAAACAGGTAGTGAGTGGGAAACAAACATCTGGACTGTGAAGCTTACACTCTTAATCACTATTCTTTTCCCATGGTATTCCCTGTGCTCAGTTTCAACTTATAGGAGCGTAAAACCTGATAGATGCAAATGTAACTAGATAAGTTATCACCTCCATGCAATATTTTCCTATTGAAATGCTATTACTGTATTTCCTGTTATATAACAAATGTTTTTAATTGCCATGTTAGAAGGGGATTTCCCACTTATTAAACCACATATGATTCTTGAATTCTGTTTATGTTTTTCACTACTAGCTCATCACAGTTGTGTTTTTCTTTCATTTCAAATAAAATGAGAAGACCAAAGCAAATGTGTTTTAAATGACTGAAGCAGATATGGAAGTAAGAATAAATTAAGGCAATGATAACCCCAAGAAAGTGTATCAGTAAAAGTGGGGAGGAGTTTTAAATGTTTCAATATTTGTGTATGTGTGTATGCACACTTTGGAAGAAAAATGGATATTATTCCCTTATGCATTGAAAGTAACAAATGTACACACAACTTTTATAGTTATTGAGTAAAATAAATTGAAGCAGCCATTCTTAAGAAAATAATTTTTCAAAGCTATGAAGAGAGAAGTCAAAATTGTTGAGTGTTTCTTATTGCCAAATACTGTGCAAAGCACTTTGCATGCATTCTCAACTAATTTTCCTACTAACACAGTGAAGGAAGTATTATGCCAATTTCAAGAAGAGAGATCTGAGACTCAGAAAGATTCAAATAAGATCCTGAGTAAGTAACATGCCCTTATTGAAAATCTGATCTTATTTAATGCCAAAATCTGTCTTTTTTCACTTTCTCTTTTAAGAATCTTATAGTGTCAAAGTAATTTTAATATTAGACTGTTCACAATCAGAAGGTCATATTCCTGTGTTTTATTGCCTTTATATTAAATACAACATATTTATGTACTGAATAACATATCTAAGTGAGTATACATTTAACATACAACATCTTTTCATTCAGAGAGAATAGTCACTAATCTGCTAAGGCAGAAAAAGACATGTAATCTCTTAATATTTGAACACAGATGATTACTAAAACAAAATTTTCATGAGTGAGCTATAATATTGGTCTCCAAAACTGATATCATTTAAAAAAATTTTTGGAATGGTGTCCTAATTTTTAATTATATATCCAATATTTTATAATACGGATATATAAAATCCAAACTTTATTAACAATGTTCTTAAACTTTTACATTTACAAATTGGCCTCAGAATCATGCTGGCTGATTACAGTTAAGCTTTCACCCTCAAATATATGTATTTTAAGACTTTTTGAATTGCAATTAATTACACTTTTGAAAAGTGCAGAAAAAAGAAAAAGTGTAATTTGAGTCATTTCATAGAAGTGGTCACATCTGACAGAATCATTCACTACAGGGGAAAGCATTTTTATACTCAACAAACCTGGATTTATGATATCAGCTCCCTTCAAAGCAATGCCTTCCAAAGGTCTCCAGACTTGACAGAAAATGAATTCCGTTCACTGCATCAGGTCTGGTGACCTGGCCCCCAATGAGATACATTGACTCATTTTGCTTCCTTGCTTAATATCTTCTCTAGGTGGCAGACTGGAGAGATGGTATCTGGAAGGTGATTTGGTGAAAATGGTTGCAATTTAGCAGCAATCTTTGTGGCTACTGTACCCCAGTGGGAGTCATTCCTTTCTCTAGTAAGTAAGAGCTTTGATCAAACATCTAAGTAGGGAGGCTTATGTGCTCAACATGGAGTTAAGTTGAAGAAATGGGTAAAACACACAGAGCTTATCCCAACCTAACAGGCAACACTCTACACAAGATGTGATGTGGGTATACATTGAAATGCTGAACTGTGGTGAGGGTTTAGATTAAATCACATCTGCTGCTGCCATTAGTACTCCTTCTCTTTGCTGTTCCCCAATTTGAGCTAAAGATTATAAACAGACATGAGTACAGAATGATGAGTGAGACAAAAGATAAACAAAGACAGAGAAAACTAAGCTCTCTTTCCTGCCTTTTCTCATTGTTCTTAGTCAAAAAGCAGAAACATGTTGACATTCAGAGCCTCATGATGGGATATTCACATTTTTGTTTGTGATTCTAATAATTTCTTAAATATTATTTTGGAGAGTAAATGAGAAAAAGATTTTTCTTAACCTATCTTAAGAGCATGTAGAGAAAAAATAAAATAAAACATGCTGAATGTAAAATCACAATCAATAGGATCTGATTGCATGAAAACTATAAAACATACATATTATTGATTAATTTCATTATTTTTTAAACAGACTTCAATGAGCATATAGTAAGTATTGTTTTGGTTTCCCTAATCAGATTGAAAACTTACTGGCACAAAGAGATAAAACAAGCAGAGGTGGATTTACCATGGAGCTAAAGAAACTTAGGTCTCAGACCAAATTGTTTGTGTGATCATTTCTGCTTGTAAATATTGAGAAAGAAATTTAAATTGCAATCAGTTATCATTCTTCAGTACATCCTCCCACTGTTGTTTCCCCATAGCTATTGAAACACCGAGGAGAACTTGGGCACTTTGCAGATCTGACTAAAGGAAAGTTTAGTCATGAATTCATTCAGATTGAATTTGATGGGATATATATTCTTCTTGTCTAGGCCTCAGTGTCCTGTCTAGGAATGGCTTCCAAGGATATTTCTATTTCTCATTTTGTCAACTCATCCTGTTTTGTAACACAAAGTTCAGTCCAGAGGAGCTATCTTTGTATGAATATGTCTTATAACGCCTAAAATATTTAACTAGAGCAAGGGCACAAGGTTTGAAGAATACAAAGTTAGAGATTAGTCTATGAGAACTTCTTCCAATCAGGAAACATTTAAAAGTGTAAGCAAAAGACTTTTTCTTATGAATGCATACTCAGAACAAAATTTCTACTCTGTCAGTTATGTAATTGAGAATACAGTGTATATAACTATAAATGCAGTAAAGATTTTTATTTTTTTTGGAATGAGATCATCACAAAATGAAAGGTATCAGAATCCCTGTGTTTGTAGGACGTAGACCTGTAACAGTACCATTATGGGGAAATCTGTAACAACAATGCATGAGATGAACTTGGTAGAGTTTTTCCCATTTTAACCACAGGCTTAAAATTAAATGACACAACCAAAAACAATATGTAAATCTCAGAGGAATTTTCTAACCCATGAAAGAAAAGAATTGTTGATCAAACATACTAAAGGGAAGTGTGGATTATCTCTCTATTTTCACTGCAGAAAATAATATTTAAAAATTGCATATAAAGAAACCATGAAAAAATATTCAGTCAAGAATGGGGAAAAAGCATATTATAGATGTGTCAGAAGATAAGCTAATAAAAATGTTCTGCTGTTGGCTTGATTTTGTAATGTTTGTGGTAATTCTCAGCTTTCTAAAATTTATAATTTGTTATAGTTTCTTTTTTCACATGAAACAAGTATTCACTTTCACACCTATTTTTGCATTAATAATTTTAGATTCTATTTTTTGTTTTTTGTTTTTTGTTTTTTTTTTTGTGGTACGCGGGCCTCTCACTGCTGTGGCCTCTCCCGTTGCGGAGCACAGGCTCCGGACGCGCAGGCTCAGCGGCCATGGCTCACGGGCCCAGCCGCTCCACGGCATGTGGGATCCCCCCAGACCGGGGCACGAACCCGTGTCCCCTGCATCGGCAGGTGGACTCTCAACCACTGCGCCACCAGGGAAGCCCTAGATTCTATTTTTAAAGAGAGTTTTCCAAGTCTTATAAGTTGAAAACTCCATAAAACCTGGATAAATCCCTAGAAGGAAGAATTATATCTTTTTCAGTTCTGTATCACTGAGACACTCACAAAGAAAATTACCACTTCTGGAAGGCATGTACTCTTAAAAGACTCATTCTTTTATGATGCAAATTCTATGACCAGGGTCTCTAATAAACAACACTGCACAAATCCTACTGGTCCCCAGATAACTCTAAGGTCTTTTTCTGGTCAGATTTCTTTGTTATGGTTCAACTCCCAACCAAGATCACAGATAGCAAGACTAAAAATATCCATTGACGTGTTTCAAATAATATATACTTCTGAAAGAAGAAATTAAGTTTTGATAATTGTGCTATATTTACTCAGTATTGCTTAAGTGAAATTTAATAATTATGTAAATATCTATTTTAAAAATCTCAACACTAGTTTAAAAATCCTAAAATGCATATTTTAAACAATTGTTAGGTCAGGAGGATTAAAAAACAAACAAACATACAGACACATGGCAACAACAGAACTCTCACTCCACTGGGGGGTGGGAAATCATGCAAAAGAGTCCTCACTGCAATATCATGAGGGTTTTAATATCAAAAGTATGTGCAAATATAAAACAGAGATATTTGAGATAATGTATATGATAGGATCATCTGGAGAAGTAAATTGGGATAACACTATGAATAATAGTACATATCAACCTAATTCATTAAGATTGCATTTTTTTACATAGCAGAGAACAATTACAAGTACTTACTAAGGGGCAAGATATTATATGGTTTGTGTTTTAAAACAATTAGTTTAGTGACATTGAAGAAGACTGAAGTGGGACAAGGAGTGAAGAATATATTCTAAAAAGTCAAATGACCATCCTGGATCAATGTCCTCCCACCCAACTCTATGCAGGAAAAATCAACTGCAAAGCAGCTCCAAAAGTTTCAGAAAATATATTTCAGGATTTGTTTTACTATGAGATAACTTGCACAATTTTTATTAGTTTTCAAAAGTCTATCTGACTAGCTCTACTATTTTGTGTAACAGAATACAAGCTCTTCCATAACTTGTGGAAATTACGCAGCCTATGATATGAGGAGGGCTTTGTAAACTGAAGACTATGTCATGGATGTGGGAAGACTTACCCTATTCCCAATTTGTTACCTCTTTTTTTTCCCTTCAGTTCTCATATCATATGGACAATTTTCCCTTCTCTGTAGATTAGATGAACAGAGGTATGCACTTAGAGTTGAGACAAACAAGACATTTAAAAAGGACAAAATATCATGATACATGCTATTGAAGGATGATTTCCAGTGCAAATGGGCACAAATAAAACTCTCCAGTTCATTAATTTCTTTAATAATTTGTTTATGTATCCATTGTTTCATTTATTCATCAATTCACCAAATATCTTTTCTCTGTATATGTACTGTGTTTATAAATAAAAATACAAACTTTAAGAAGATACAGGTTTTTTTTGCCAATATTGTTGAGTAGCTCCAACTGATAACAATAAACTCTGGAGAAAATATTTAAAAATAAAACAATTATATGTAAGTACTGATGAGTGAAAAAAAGAGGGCAGAAATGTGAAAAGGGTTGATACTTGGAGGAAGGTTCAAAACAGGGTGATTTTCTTATTATTATGACTTTTCACCAAAGAGAACAGTGCTGTCTAAACTACATGATGCAACTAAAACTCTAATGGGAAACTTATAGTCCTACTGGCTTGACAAACAAGAGGACAGAGATTCGAGCAATAGTAAACACTAGGAATGAATGGCAATGAGGAGTGCTGGAGAATCTTGAATAAGCACCAAATTCTCTTTAGAAACTTTGTTTAAATCTTTAGCTAACTCTTGAATGATACATGCATAGGGTAGAATGCAAGCACTCCAATTAATTCTTAAAGAACTAAACTGAGATTTAATTTCCATTCTTCTCAGGGAAAACAGAAATTATAGTCTGAGTTCAGCCAAATTAATGGGTTGCTTACATTTTAAAAAGTTGTCCTCTTCAAAATAATATAAGAGAATTTGGAACTTCTGCAAAATGGTTTTCCAAATGTCTAGTATACAATATAAAATAAAAAAATACAAGATATACTAAAAGAAAGAAAGAAAGAAAGAAGAAAGAAAGAAAGAAAGAAAGAAAGAAAGAAAGAAAGAAAGAAAGAAAGAAAGAAAGAAAGAAAGAAAGAAAAAGAAGCCTATTGTTAAGTGAATAGAGAAAAACCCTGCAATGGACCAGACATTGGAATATCAGAAAGGATTTTAAAGCAGCTTTTATGATGATATTCAATGAGGTAAAATCAAATATGCTCATGGTAAAGAAAAAGATTTGCTATTTCAACAGACCAATACAGTGTATGAAAGAGAACCAAATGGGAATTCTAGAACTATATATTAAAATATCTATATATTTATATAGCTATGTATATTTGTTTATTTATCTATCTATACACCAGATGGTCTTAACAGCAGAATGGAGATGACAAAAAAACAAGCAAAAAAAAGAAATCACTGAACTTGCCATTAGGTCAATAGAAATTATTCAAATGAAAGAAGATAGAGAAGAAAAAGATAGAAAAACATTTACTAAATTGATAGGGACCTATGAGACCATATGGAAAGGTCAATCATATTGATGTACCAGAGTAGAAAAAAAAATGAAGCCTCCCCCAAATCAAAGAACTGTTGACCAAAAATTTCCAAATTTTGATTAGACAAAATTACAGATACAAGAATCTCAGTGAAACCCAACCATGTCGAATAAAAAGAAAAACATACTAAGCACAATATAGTCAAACTGTTTTTTTAAAAAAATCTGAAAAGCAGCCAGAGAAATGGCACAATGCATGTAGACCAGTGATTCTATTTACCACTGCCTTCTCATCAGAAACAATGGATAGAGGGTTAAAGTAGAACATTGAAAACAACAACTAACAATCCAGAATTCCCTATCCAGCAAAAATATCTGGCAAGAATAAAGTCAAAATTGACTTTTTTAGTAAAATAAAAACTAAGAGGAATTATTGCCAAGAAACCTGAACTACTAAAAATAACAAAGGAAGTTTGTTAAAGTTGAAGGAAAATAGGACCAGATGAAAACTCAGATCTTCTGTAAAAGGATGAAATTTTTGAAAAGGTAAAAAATTGGGTAAAATTAAAAAAAAACTTTCTCTTCTCTGAATTTCTTTAAAATACATAGGGCTGTTTAAAACAAATATTCTTATACAGTATTCTGGAACTTACAATGCAGGTAAATGAAAACTATAGCATAAAGGACAGAAAGGGGTGGTAAATGAAGCTATGTCATTGCAAGGATTCCACATTTTCTATGATGTGCCATAATATCAAATCTTAAAGATGTATCATGTAATCCATAGAAAATTTACTAAAAATTAGTGCCAAGATGTATACCTAAGGATATATCCAATACACATATTAAAATGGAATTTTAAAAAATATGCAATTAATCCAAAATAAAGCAAGAAAGGAGGAAAGAAAGAATAAACCTTTTTTTAAAACAGGAAACAATGAAAAAATGGTAAAATAAAATTAAATATTCATTAAAAATAACAGACTAAAACAATCTAATTAAAATGGGTAGAAAATGAAGACCTAACTAGAGGTTTTTTACAACAAATGTATTATAAACATAAGCACAGAGATAGATTGAAAGTAAACAGTTGGGAAAATATACAATCTAAAAAATAAGCATTAGCAGGTTGAAGTGGCTGTGTAAAATATTGAATAAACTAGATTTCAAGACATAAGTGGGTTATCAGAGATAGAGTGGTACAGTTCATATTGAGAAAAGGGTCAATTTTCACAAATATATATGCACATAGCAGCAAGACTTCAAAATATTGAAATAAAAATTAACAGAATTAATGGGAGAAACAGAAAATTCCATACTCAGATTTAACAATTTCCTTTCAGTACAACAAATGGACTACAATACAGTAAATAAAAGATGTGAATAATATCAACTACCTTAACATATTTAAAATTTAAGAATACTATACATCGAGACTACTAGACATGTACACAAACACACATACATATCTAAAACTCACAAGGATTATTCCCAAGATAGACTACATTTTATATACTGGGACACAAAACAGCTCTAAACAAATTGAAATCATACAAAATATGCTCTACAACCATAGTCTAGGAAAATGCTTAGTATTGAAAATGAAAATAAATAAACAAGAAAATAACCAAAATAAAATATCAAAATAAACCCATAAGTTAACACAAAATTGCAAAATAAGTTATAAAAAATCTTGAACTAAATTTATAAAAATACAAAAGTCAAAATTTATGGGATGCAACAAAAACAGCACCTCAAGAAAACTTTATATATAAATGGTTATGCTAGGAAAGGAGACAGTTTTAAAGTCAATAATCTCATGTTCCATCTTAAAAGAATAGAAAAAGTAAGGTAAAACTCAAGTAAGTAAAAAAAGGAAATAATGAAGAATAGAACAGAAATCAGTGAGAGAGGAAATAGATTTTACAGAATAGAAAAAAACAATGCAAACAATAGAACACATTGGAAATGTTAAAAACTTTATACCATAAAATTCAACAAATGTACAAATTAACAGGACAAATTATCATA
Source organism: Hyperoodon ampullatus (assembly GCF_949752795.1). NCBI lineage: Eukaryota > Metazoa > Chordata > Mammalia > Artiodactyla > Ziphiidae > Hyperoodon > Hyperoodon ampullatus. The sequence continues at coordinate 76,505,487 of NC_136916.1, forward strand.
GTGAAAAATGATAAAATATAAAAAGTGAATATCTCTAAATCTATTTAAAATTAGTTTGTTATCAAAATCTTTTCCAATAACTGCAACATGAAGAAATATTCAGGCCCAGGTGGTTTCATTAGTGAAGTCTATAATATATTTAAGGAAGTAAAAACACCAATCTTATGCAAACTCTTACAGAAAGTATATGAGGAAAGAATATTTTCTTTGTTGTTTTATGAGGCCTATATAACCCTAATCCCAATACTATACAAAGATATTACAAAAAAATACACTCATTAAACCTCATATATTATATTGTCTAAAAATTAACAACATTAGCAAATCAAATAAGGAGTATATAAAGATAATGCATCATGACCACTGAATATACAAGTTGTGAAAGTCTGGTGTAACATTCAGCAATCAATCAACATAACTTTACATATAAACATTAACAAAATAAACTTTTAAATAGTTAGATGAACACACAACAAAATTTAATGCCAATTCAAGATAAAAATTCTCTTCAAATTAGGAATAAAAATGTTCTTGGCATTACAAAGGACTCAACCAACAAAAAACCCTACAGGTAACATTATATATAATAGTGTAATATTAAATGCTTTCCCCCTAACTTCTGGAAAAAGGCAAGAACATTCACTTACATTTCTACCTAATCCTTTTCTTATAACAAGTTTATTGAGATAATTTATATGTCATAAAATTCACTCTTAAAAGTGTATATAAATATAATGCATCATGATTATACAAATTGTGTGAGTCTGGTGTAACATTCAGCGTTACACCATAAAGACTATATAATTCAGAGGATTTTGTACATTCACAGAAGTGTGCAACCATAACCTCTACCTAGTTTTAGAACGTTCTCATAATTTCAGAAAGAAACTTTGTGTTAGTTTACTAAGTTTTCCATAACAAAATACCACATTGGGCGGCTTAAGCAACAGAAATTTATTTTCTCATAGTCTAGAAACTAGAAATGCAAGATCAAGTTGTCAGCAGGTTTGGTGTCCTCTGATGTGTCTCTCCTTGGCTTGCAGGTGTTACTTTCTCACTGTGTCTTCACATGGTGTTTTCCTCTGTGTGCAAGCATCCCTAATGTCTCTCAGTATGTACAAATTTCCTCCTCTTATAAGGACACCAGTCAGACAGAATTAGGGCCACCCTAACAGCCTCATTTTAACTTAGTCACCTCTTAAAGACTATATTTCCAAATACGGTCACATTCTGAGGTCCTGGGGGTTAGGATATCAACATTATGAATTTTCAGAGGGACACAATTCAGCCCATAACAAATCTTCATAACTAATTAGTATCTTTCTTGATTCTGGTTTTCCTTCAGTCCCTGGAATCCACAAATTTATATTTTGACTCTATAGATTTGTCAAATCTAGACATTTCATATAAATGGAATCATGGAATGTGTAGTCTTTTGTGTGTGGCTTTTTTCACTTAGCACCGTGTTTTCAGGGTTTATCCCTGTAGTAACACATATCAGTATTTTATTCCTTTTTTAGGGCTTAACAAAACATTGAATGGATATACTACAATTTATTTATCCATTCATCAGTTGATAAATATTTGAATTGCTTCTATCTTTTGGTTATTAAGAATAATGGTCTTCTGAATAGTCAGAATTTTTGTGTGGACATACACTTTTTATTCTCTTTATATGTTAATTCCTTGGTCATATGTTTAATATTTTGAGGAATTGCCAAACTGTATTCTAAAGCAATTACACCATCTACATTCTCACCAGCAATACATGAGGGTTTTAATTACTCCACATCATTACCAATACTTGTTAATTTTTGTCTTTTTAATTATAGCCATCCTATTGGGCATGTGTGAAGTGGTGTCTCACTGTGGGCTTGATCTCCCCTTCCCTAATGACTAATGATGCTACACATATTTTCACGAATTATTAGTCATTTATTTATCTTCTTCAAAGAAATGTCTTTTTAAATGTTTAGCCCATTTTAAAGTTAGGTTGTCTGGTTATTTTTGAGTTGTAAGACTTCCAGTAGTCTGGATGCAAGTCCTTTATGAGATATATGATCTCCAAATATTTTCTCCTATTCTATGCGTTGTCTTTTCACTTTCTTATCATGTCCTTTAAAGCAGAAAAGCTTTTAGTTTTGAAGTTCAATTGTCTGTTTTTTCTTTTGTCATTTGTGTTTCTGATCTAGGAAACCAGTGTTTACCCCAAGCCCAAAGACTTACTTCTCTATTTTTTCTATGAGTTGCATAAATCTTGCCCTTACACTTAGGTCTATGATACATTTTGAGTTGATTTTTTAAAATATAATGTGAGGTAGATGTTTGGTTTCAAACTTTGTCACACCGATACCCAATTGTTCTAGCACCATTTGTTGAAAAAACTTGTTACTTTGTCTTCAATTGTCTAGGCACCCATGGAAAAATAAATGTAAGAGTTTTTTTTCACGCCATTTATCTCTGTGTGTGTTCTTATTCCAGTATCATACTGCCTCAACTGCCACAGTTTTTGTGGTAAGTTTTGAAAACAAGAAGCATGAGTTGTTTTTTTTTTTTTTTTTTTTTTCAGTACGCGGGCCTCTCACTTCTGTGGCCTCTCCCGTTGCGGAGCACAGGCTCTGGACACACAGGCTCAGCAGCCATGGCTCCCAGGCCCAGCCGCTCCGCGGCATGTGGGATCCTCCCAGACCGGGGCATGAACCCGCGTCCCCTGCATCGGCAGGCGGACTCTCAACCACTGCACCACCAGGGAAGCCCACATGAGTTGTTTTTAAAAAATTATTTTGGCTATTCTTGGTGCTTTTCATTTCCATATGAATTTTAGGAACAACTTACCAGTTTATACAAAGAGCATAGCTGGGGTAAGAGTAGCCTCATAGAATGAGTTTCAAATTGCTTCATCATCTTCTAATTTTTGGAAGAGATTCTGAAGGATTTGAATTAACTATTCTTTAAACATTTGTTAGAATTCAACAGTGAAGACATTTGTGCATGCACTTTTCTCCACGGGAAGTTTTTTCTTTTATTACTAATTCAGAAACAATTTTAGAGGTAAATTCTTATGTTCTTCTCTTTCTTCATCAGGCAATTTTAGTAGTTGTGTCTTTCTAGGAACTTGTCCATTTTTTCTGGCTATCTAATTTATTGTAAACAATGGTTCACCATATTCCTTTATAATTATTATTATTTCTATAAGGTTGGTAGTGATTTCCCATTTTTATTCCTGATTTTGTAATTCAAGATCACTTTCTTTTTTCTTAGTAAATCTAGGTAAACTTTTGTCAATTCTGCAAATGTTTTCAAAAAATAACTTGATTTTGTTGAATTTTTCTGTTAGTTTTCTAGTTTGTCTGTTAATTTTCATTTTACTCTTTATTATTCTTTTCCTTCTGCTTGCTTTGTATTTAGTTTGCTTTTATTTTTTAATTTCAGAAGGTAAAAGTTTAAGTTAATGGCTTGAGGCCTTTCTTCTTTTTATATTTGGTGATTACAGGTGCAAATTCACTTCTAAACACTGCTTTAGCTGAATCCCATAAGTTTTGGTATGTTGTCTTGTTCTCTTTCACCTCAAAATGTTATCTAATTACTCTTCTAATTTCTTCTTTGACCCATTTGTTATTCAGGAGAGTGTTGTTTAATTTCCACATATTTAAGAAATTTTCAATTTTCCTTGTTATTGATTTCTAATTTTATTACATTGTAACCAGAGAACAAAATGCTTTGTATGATTTCAGTCTTTTAAATGTACTGAGATATTTTACGGCCTAAAATATGGTCTATTCTGGATAATGTTTCAGGTCTACCCGAGAAGAGTCTGTTTTTGATGTGTGGAATGTGCTATAAATGACTGCTAGGTCTGGTTGATGATTTATAATACTTCTCAAGTCTTCTATTTTCTGTTTCATCTGCTGCATAATTGTTCTGTACATCATTAAAAGTGGGGTATTTTAGTCTCCAACTATTATTGTTGAATTGCCTATATATCCCTTAAATTCTATCAGTTTTGCTTTATGTATTTTGGGTTTCTATTTATTTATGTATGTATATATATATATACATATATATATGTATATATATATATAAAATTGTTATATCTTTCCAGTGGAATGACCATTTATCATTATAAAATGTCCTTTGTTTTCTATTCACAATTTTTCTCTTAAAGTCTACTTTGTCAATTAGTATAGATACTATAGACCAGCTGTCCCCAACTTCTTTGGCACCAGGGACCAGTTTCATGGAAGACAATTTTTCCACAGACTGGGGTGGGGGTTGGGGGGGATGGTTTCAGGATGATTCAACCACATTACATTTGTTGTGCACTTTATTTCTATTATTATTACATTGTAATATATAATGAAATGATTATATAACTCACCATAATGCTGACAGGAGATGGAGCTCAGGTGGTAATGCAAATGATAGGGAGTCACTGTAAATACAGATGAAGCTTTGCTCACTTGCCCACAGCTCACCTCTTGCTGTGTGGCCTGGTTCCTAACAGGTCATGGACTGGTACCAGTCCATGGCCTCGGGATTGGAGACTCCTTCTGTAGACTATCTCTGTGATTTGGAGGAAGGCAAAGGTTTCTTAGGACAAAATAACAATTTAGACTTTACCATAGTTAAAAAATTCTGTTCATCAAAAGACACCATAAAGAGAATGAAGCAGAAAGACAAATTTGAAGAAAATATTTGTGAAACAAATATCTGACAGAAGTCTTGAGTGTATATGTTACTGTTATAAGTCACTAATAAGAAAGCAAACGTCCAAATAAAAATAGGCAAAATATGTTAGCAGATACCACACAAAGGAAAATATATGAATTAGATTGCAAGAAAATGAAAATGATTTCAACATCATTAGTCATCAGAGAATTCCAAATTAAAACTATAAAAGATTTCAGTACACAACCAGCATATTGCCAAAATGTAAAAATCACTGACAATGCCAAATTATGAAGAATATCTTGAACATGACAGTTAGGAGTAAAAGGATAGAATCATGTTGAAAAAATTTGTCAGTTTCTTTTAAAGCTGAACATTCATCTATCCTATTCCCAGGAACCACTTTTCTAATTATTCATACAAGGAAAAAGTATATAACTATGGAAAAAAACCTTTTTTAAAAGAAGGTTCATATCAGCTTTATTGGCAACAACAAAAACCAGTTCAGATGTCCATCAAAAGTGTAATGCATAAACAAAAAAGGAAAAAAAATGTTGCAACATGCAATGACATGCATATATCTCAAAAATAGAGAATAAAACAGAGAGGCACTGAAGAGTTCCTACTGGGTAAAGATCCTGGAACTGAAAAAAAAATATTGTCAGAGTAGAAAAAAAAGCAGAATAGTAGTTCCCTCTAAAGGAGATAGAAGTGGTATGTATGAAATTTCTCTGGTGATAATATCCTGTATCATAGGTGTCTTGTTTGCATAGGTGAATGTACTAGTCAGAACTCATCAAATGGTATGCTTAAGATTCATGGGTTTTAATATATGTAATTTTTACCTCAAAAAACCTTAAAGAAATATTAAACTGTAGTTATCACATGATGAATTGTATAGGATGAAGTTTATTGATCAAAAACTTACTTTACAATGCATGAAAATGACAGATGGGTTAATGAATGGAAGGAGGAATGAATAGATGTATAGATATGTAGCAAAACAAGTACCATAAGTATTAAATGTAGAATCACATTGAGCTATATAGGTATTTACTGTAAAATTATTTTAACTTTTCTGTATTTAAAGTTTTTATAATATTTTGAAGATAAAAGAAAATACAGATCAGAATTTAAATTGCTCACAATCTAGAAATATAGGCTTCCAACAAAATAACTGTAATAAAGTGATAAATGCAGAAACAGAAGTGTGTTCATTTCACAGTGTTGGCACAGAAGAGGAAGTTACTGCAGTTATAAGATTCCAGGTCTGGTTAGAGATGAGTGGAGTTCAGACAAGGTGTTAAAGAGTTTAGACTCTTATTCTCTGGTGGTGCAGAGGAATTGAAGGGCAACAAATCATTCTTGGAATCCTCTCTTCTCCCTGAATCAGGCTTCTCTGGATGACTGGGATATGACTATGATGGCAGTCTTGCTTCTGCAGGCATGCATATATCTATCCTGAAATTAGATTTGCTCACTGGATTATTTGGGGTTTCTGAAAAGGGCCAGTTAACCACTCCAAGGCATATTCTAGGTGATGATTCCATTGACGGGGCTTGACCAGAACTGCAAGGGTGTCCCACTGCCTCTCAGCAGGACTAGGAACTAGTCTTCCCCATCATATGGAGAGAAGAGCAGTGGACATTGCTTCAGCATTATGATTGTTTCTGATTTTCCAAAAATTTTCACCATTTCCTCAAAACATTTCCAGAATGGCTTACTAGTTACTTTTTGAAAAGTTTAGGCAAATGACATTGAAGGAGTGCTAACATTTTCAAACAGAGCACTCAAATTCTTAAATTAAAGAGAAACTCCATGATAAATTATGTAAGATCATTTTACATTCACCTGGATGAAGGACTAAATTAGGAACACACATCATGAAGAATGTGGCTTTAAACTGTTAAGTCCAATTAGGGAAAAAACATTTTTTTACCATGTGATTTAAAATACAATATATACAATAAATTTCAGAATGACAACATGTGACTGTCATATACCATCAGGTGAAACATGGGTTATTCATGGTCTAATGATATGTAAATATCCAAATGTGAATTAGAGCTCAATTAAGTACTTCCTTTAATTTTTCTAGAGTTAAGGAGGCAATGGTTTTTGACATTCCTACTCTTTCAGGAAGAATAATGGAGGCGTAGAAAAATACATAATGTGACAGTGACACTGAGGATTAATTTTGAGGTGACAAAATTAATGAAGTGACCTAATAACATATCCCAGGAAACACCCTGCTACGTAATATTGTTTTTAGGCAATTCCAGAAAACATACCCATATTACACAAGGGAATAACTTACAATAGCTATGATTCCCAAGCCTTCAGCACTATTTGCAATCAATTTTGAACACTCACTCATACATACAATGTACTCACCAGTATACTGTGAATCCTGCCTGGGTTTCAGTGGCTTTTCTCATTTCCAAATAAATTCATTAAAATAACTAATATAAAATATTAATTAGTGTTCTATTATTTAGTAAATCATCCCTAGCTATGAAACAAATGTGTGTGTTTCTTTAAAATATGTGGAACTCAATTGCTATTTCAACAACAGTGTAGGAGGGACTGAAGTGACCATAACCCCTACAGATCTGAATGTGCACTTGACTAAGGGGAAGACTGTAAACCATATGAGCCATCTCCTTGGAAATGCATCTTCCCTTGGGGGCTGATTCCTACATACATACTTAGGAGTTAATCATTTGCCATTGGCAAGAAACAAATGCAGCCATTTTCACACTGACATATAGTGTCTACAGCTCTATAGATTTTTCAAAGGAAATATATTCAAGCTCTATCAGACTGAAGGCTTAGAAAATAATAATCATAGATTCTTCTCTTTAAAGCCATTTGTCCTCTTGCTCCTGATTTTCATCAATTCTCTGTAATTTTCACCCACTCTGTCTCAGGATCATGAGTTATCACTGCTTGCCACCGGAACACTTCAGGGCAATTTGTCTTATTGAAACATGGGTTGGCCTCATGGCTGTGAATAATCATTCACTCTCTAATATATCATATATTTTCTAAAATTCTCTCCCATCCTAAGGACGACATAATGCTGTCCTGGAACTGATGAAGCCAGGGATTAATTGTTTTTTTGTGGTTTGAAAAGTGCTTTAGTTATTTTAACATGTTGTTTTTTTACAAATTTGCACCAGATTAAAGGCATTTTCTGAAAACTGAATAGTTAAACTATGTGCTGTGTATGAATAAGCATGACTTTGGTGCAGATAGGAGTCAGCACAGGTCTGGAAGTGGCAGTTGAGTAGACAAAGCTCCTGAATTGGATATGGCCACATTTTCCTTTTTTTTTTTTTTTTCTGATGGATCTAGTTTTGCTGAGAATGAGTTGATTTGAAGGACTGTCACTTTGTTGATTCTATAAAGGTACAATGTGTTTTCTGTTCTGCTAACACTTTTATATTTAAGCAATGAAACACCAGGGTTCTTATTATGCTTTAAATGGCATTCCCTTATTTTCAATATATGAGAGCAATTCCAATTTCAATAGTAACAACACTGGATGATAGTGGGGGGAGATCCTGGCCAAGTCTGAGGTACATTACAAAGTTTTGATAGTGCAAAATACACTTACAACTTAATAGTGTTTTCTTCTGATTAATTAACTTTTCTTGGAAAATAGCATCTTAAAAGGCAAAACACGTGTAAAATATATTTAAAGGCCTTTGGACATCAATATAATTTCTTTAAGGCAACTGGTGAGTTAAATGCAAACACATCAGAAACATATGGATTGAATATTCCTCAAAGCTCACATGGGCTCAAGAGTGCTAGTGTCTAGCAAAACCCAAGACTGGTTTTGCCGAACACAAAATATTTGCAAAATAGTTTGATATATGTTCAGCAACATTAGTTACTAGACAACAATGGAAAAGCCCATTTTGATTATGAAACACACTACCACATTAATGGTAGGCAAATTCTGTTCAACATATATTTCTAATCGGCATGATATTTATCAGAATCAACTGCTGACATTATATAGATACATCTCCTTGTCTCTAATAAGAACCACCAGTAGGACTGTAGGGACACAATAATCATTGTAATCTGCAATGGGCAGAGGCAGCTAACAATTGCAATGACTTTCAGATTCTCATCGGAAGACCTCGCCTTCACACTGAGGGTGTTAGAAGAGCCAGAAGCAGTGTACAACTGCAGTGGCTACTTCCTGATGGGGTTACCAAGCAGAAAGATGAACACAAGTGCTTCTATTTGGAGTACTATATTTAATGTTGTATCAGATTAAGTATTATTTAAACACTGATCTATAACTTTTAAATGTCATTATGAAGGACATAAAATCAGATAAGCTTTTTCATATCAGAAAAAAGTCAAGACCTGAATCTTCTGATTTCGAGTTGTGTATCCTTGTGAAAGTTACTTAACTTTTATGAGTTTCAGTTAATTTGCTACCAAATAAGATTAATAATCCATGTAGAACACAGTTTTTCAAGGTTTAGCAATGATATCTGAGCTGTGCCTACCAGGGTGCCAGGACACATGAGAGATTGCTCAGTCAATGGCTGCTCATGTCATTAGATGAGTTAACTTCCTAGGTGTTAAAAATGAGTACATTTTAAATTGGTTAAATTTGATAAATTATTTAAATGATCAGTACTCAATTACATATGGATATAATAGAGATTATCAACAAAATATTAGTAATTATATTGTGTAAATTAAAGTCATTTAGATTGTTTTAAGTATTTAAAATTGCATAACAAAATTATTGCAATAATTGTCTAATAACGTTTTTGAGATTGTCATTTTAATAGGGTTCTATTTTTCAGCCCCATCAATGAAAATGGGTAAATATGTCACATCAGGTATTTACTACTGGAGATGAAAAAGGGAAGTGAGTTTATAATGTTTTCAAATACTACTATTGAAATCATAGATTTTCCCTAGATCCTTTATGTTATTTTTATATTTAGATACAGTTATATGTTATACAACTTCAATTCGTCAGGCAATCTTTAATTCAAATAAGCCCTTAATCTCTACAATGCAATATTGGCACAATACTCTCTCTCTCTCTCTCTCACACACACACACACACACACACACACACAACTTCATTTCCTCTGTTTGGCGTCCTCACTGACATACCAATTAAACAGCTCTTACAGTGATTTAAAATATACATGAAGTGAGCTGAAGAGAATACTTACTCTTCCAACCAATGTTCACATGACTCCTGTATTACTGCATTTTTTGTTCCTGAGAAATAGCTAAAGAAATTATTTTTAACACCCAGGAGGTTTTACATGTGAATTATACCGGGGTTGTAATTTACTTATTATAGCACTCTTTTCTCATCTGAAATCTCCAATCAATAAAATGTTTTGATCCATGGTGACTAATTTATAGCTTCTAAAAGAGAAGAAAACAAGAGAGTGAAAATGACATCTTCGAATTTTTTTCATTCACTCAGTTGGGAACCAGTTGATTCAGATGCAATTGAACTGAATACACAAATGAACTGGGCTTAACATGGCCTATAGGAGTGCATTTAAAAAAATGTGTCTCAGTGTATTGAAAACCTTTTAGTGCAAGGTAGGGGGTTCTCTGCCTTTTTCAAACCATGACCCCACATTCAGGCACACACAAGCAGCTCTCTTCAGATGTGCCGAAGAATCTTTTGTTCTCCTGGCTTCTCCAAAGACCTGTTCACAGAATCCTACAGTGAGACACAGAGTATGTCATGGGAATTAGCACAAAGGTTATGGGGTGCTCCTGGCACATGAAGAGGTCCTCACTGCAAGTGACAGAACAAATCCACTTCAACAGAAGGAAGGTCAGTGCCTGGGAATGGGTTTCAGCCCTGTGACACCCCTCACCCTGATAAGTTGCAGCCCAAGGATGCTGAGATTGAGAATCTCCATGTCAGTGGCACCAGTTCCCTGATTCTGGCCCCTGGGATGTTCCCACAGTATGTGCTTAATTGCTGTTTGAGAAACACTTTGCAGCTGGCAACACAAAGTATATGGAATGATCCTTTATTCTCCTGTATTAACTATCTTCAGATTCTGAAGAGAAGTAAGCTTGGGCCTCTTGTGAATATGGCCCTGATGTGTAAATGTGCATGATAGAGGCAGCCCAGGCCTGTGTTTGGGTTTCCTGTCTTCTTTCATTTATGTATGTATGTATATATGTATTTATTCATTTTCTTTTCTAAATAAGATTTCTTCTGAGAATTAAGTCTAGCATCTGTTTGTGTCTCTGTATTTCAACAGGATGTGTGAGAGTGATCAGGGCTCAGGCATAGGAGTGGGAAGTAAGCTCCAGATGCTTTTTCTAGAGGTTTGACTGCACATAAGATCACCCCAGGTTGCATCTTCACTGTACTTATTTCTAACCCAGTCACTTTATGGAGGTGTTAAAAACATGTCTTCATGTTAACCGGGGCTGGTAAAGCAGAAAACCTGTCTTGTATTCATTCTGTTTATGTAGTCAAAGCAGGTCATTACTTGGTGGTTAAAGCAAACCATTTTATTTCCCATATAGTTTATACTTTATACTGAGGGTTTCTCTCTCACTTTTATTTCCATAACAAAATTGTACATTTTATTTTCTCTAAGAGTTAGGGCTAAAGCCTCCTTATAGTTGGGATGTGACTGGAAAGAAAGTTTTTTTAAAACCTGAAAATTTTACATTAGGACTGTGACTCCGTAGAGCAGTCTGTGAAAGGAAGGTAGTTGTATTGGAGAAATGTTCTTGCTCCTCATTGTGGAAGGCATGAAAACAGCTTTAAAAATCAATTTTGTATGTATGTACAGATTAGTACCCACACTGCTTTTTTCATCTGATTCTTGACTATTTCCTAGTAATGTTAGATGTTTGTGTTTCTCTATACTCCGGAATCTTTTTTGTTTGTTTGTTTTTGATACATATTATTTCTTTCTTTATGGTAATAAATATATTGAGAATGGAAATATTAAACCTGTTCATCATGACACACACACTCTGAGCAAAGTTCTTTCCTCAAAGCATGACACTTGGGGAGAGGAGGAATCCCTGAGATTTGCTTTATATGTGAATACCTGTGCTGTTATCAGTGGAAGTAAAATAGTGGGCAGACCACATGGAGACATATTTACCTAGATAAGACAAAGGAAGGAACCAATGAAGAGACAGGGTTATTAAATGAAGAGGCAGGGTTATTAAGAGATTACTGTGGTGCAAACAATATTCTGAATTCAGAAGCAAACAAAGAATTACTAAAGAACATTCTTATATTTTGAAGTTTGCCTTTTGTCTTTACACTGTGACTACATTCATACTTTATGAAAAACAAAAAAAAATTTTGGTAGTCCTCTTTTCTTAACAAAAAATAAGCATTAAAAAGAAATATGGTTTAATTGATGAGAACCTACTGTATAGCACAGGGAACTCTACGCAATGCTCTGTGGTGACCTGACTGAGAAGGAAATATAAAAAGAGGGGGGTATATGTATATATGTATAGCTGATGCACTTTGCTGTACAGTATAAACTAGCACAACATTGTAAAGCAACTATATGCCAATAAAAATAAGTAAATAAATACTAAAATAAAATAAAATAAAAAAGAAATATGGTTTACATGCCAACTTATTCAGTGACTGAATGTAAGTGAGACTTAGCTAAGAGTCTATAAAAACTTGCTTTACTTACAGCAGTGGAGGTGGGATGGGATCTCTTTAAGGTCTTCATGTACTAGTAGGTATGTATTGAAAGTAATATTCTTAATGCATATTGAGGCTCCAGTTTTAAGGTGTATGTTCAAATCATTCTACATTCTTTCCATAGAATCTAGTATCCAAATCCAAGTCCTTGGAATTTTAACTTAGAAGTGGGGCTACTTTGTAAAAATGAAAAATGGATCAAAGCAAAATGTGAAGAGATACACAAATACAATCATCATCATTACCATCATCATTGCTATGGTTTATTTCTCCTCAATTACAAAATTCTTTTCTATGAACATTTTCTTCCTTAGTAATTATTTACTTTATAAAATGATTTTGGGACTGGTGTTTGCAGTCAAGAGGAAGGAACTCAGATTAGAATGATCCTCTCTCCCCATAAACCAAAAATAATAATTGAATAAATAAATAAATAAATAAATGCAAACTACTTTTAGCAATGGTTTTCAAGACATTGGTCATCAGACAACAAAGGACATTTACTCCTGAGAAATGGTAAACAAAAGAGGTGAGCCCTATGGTTGCTCAAGATCACTGACCTGAGAGAGTTTCTAGGCTGTGGCAAAGGGTGGTAGATTCCCTAAGTTAAGGAGAAGGACTTTAGAATTCAGGGAAACCAGTATAGTCAGAATTTTGAGAATCAAGTACTTAAAGGAGTATCCTGAATATTCAGCAAAGTGCTGATCTGCCTATAAAACCAGGAGAAGATCCCTCCAAAGAGATTATAAGGAATAGATCATGGTGCCTAAACAGGGTTGGGAGTAGTTCCTATTTCCATCAGCTACACAGGGCATTGGGTAGAGTATTCAGAAAGGTCTTTACTCAGTAATGGGAAATAATTAAGCACAGTCTGATAAAACTCTGATCCCACCTAACAAATGTTAAAATTAAGACCAAAAGGATCAAATGATTTCCAAATAACTGCATCCCACGGTAAAGTGCAAGAAGTTTATAAAAAGAAAAAAATATATAAAGTACCAATAAAGGTAAAGTTTATAATGTTTGGCATCCAAACAAAGTTTACCAGTCATACAAAGAAATAGGAAAATATGGCCTAATAAAGAGAAAAAACAATCAACTGAAACTGACCAAGAACTGATGCAGATGTTAGAATTAGTGTACAAGAACAAAAAACAGCTATTTTAGCTGTATTCCATATGCTCAGAAGGTTAAGTAGAAACATTAAAATATAAATAAAAGACCCAAATCAAACATCTAGTGGTGAAAACTGGAAGTGAGATTAAAAATATGCTGTATAGTATTAACAACTGATTAGACACTGCAGAAAAAGAAATAGTGAACTTGAAGGTAGAACAATAGAAACAATCCAAAAGGAAATTCAGAGAAAAATACAATGATAAATTTAAAAATAGCATCCCTAGCTATGGGTCAACTTCAAACAGCCTAACACACATCTAATTGGAAACCTCTATAGAAGAGAAGTAGGGGAGCCTAAAAAGATATCCAAAGAAACAATGGCAGAAATTTTTCTAAATATGATAAAAGTTATAAACCCATAAATGCAAGAAACTCAAAAATTACCAAGCACAGGAAACATGAAGAAAATGACACCAAATCATGTCATATTCAAATTGCTGAAAATCATTAACGAAAGAAAATCTTAAAGTATTTAGAGAAAATGTCACTTTAACTTCATAAGCATATAGATAAGAATTACACCAGATTTCTCCTCAGGCAAAATGCAAGCATGTAGATAGTGGAGAATCAAAGTACTGAAAGATAAAATAAATGAAAAAGATCAGTTCAGGCCCTTTCAGAGTTATACACAATAAACCAATAGAGAAAATAAAGTTGAATTGAAAAACACACAATTCACACACAAGAAGGCAATGAAAGAAAAAAAAAGAATTAAAAGAGAGCAATATAAATATAGTGAGATAATAGACTTAATCTAAACATGTCAATAATTAGATAAGTATAAGTGGTTTACCCATCCCACTAAAAGAAACAATGTGTGAATGGATCAAAAAGTAAGACAAGGGGTGAAGGGAGGATGGCAGAAGAGTAAAACGCGGAGATCACTTTCCTCCCCAGATACATCAGAAATTCATCTACACGTGGAACATCTCCTACAGAACACCTACTGAACGCTGACAGAAGACCTCAGACCCCCCAAAAGGCAAGAAACTCCCCACATACCTGGGTAGGGCAAAAGAAAAAAGAATAAATAGAGACAAAAGGATAGGGACGGGACCTGCACCAGTGGGAGGGAGCCGTGAAGGAGGAAAGGTTTCCACACACTAGAAGCCCCTTCGCGGGCGGAGACTGAGGGTGGTGGAGGGGGAAAGCTTCAGAGTAGCAGCTGAGGAGAGCACAGCAACAGGGATGTGGAGGGCAAAGTGGAGAGATTCCGGCACAGAGGATCGGTGCCCTCAGGCACACACCAGCCCGAGAGGCTTGTCTGCTCGGCCGCCGGGGTGGGCGGGGCTGGGAGCTGAGGCTCGGGTATCAGCTTTCAGTCGGAGCGCAGGGAGAGGACTGGGGCTGGCCACGGGAAGAGAGCCTGAAGGGGTTAATGCACCACGGCTAGCCCGGAGGGAGTCCGGGGAAAAAGTCTGGAGCTGCCGAAGAGGCAAGAGACTTTTTCTTCCCTTTTGTTTCCTGGTGCGCGAGGAGAGGGCATTAAGAGCGCCGCTTAAAGAAGCTCCAGAGACGGGCGCGAACCGCGGCTAAAGGCGCGGACCCCGGAGACGGGCGTGGGACGCTGGGGCTGCTGCTGCCGCCGCCACAAGGCCTGTGTGCGAGCGCAGGTCACTGTCCACCCCCCGCTTCCGGGGAGCCTGTGCAGCCTGCCACTGCCGGAGTCCCGGGACCCATGGACGGCTTCCCTGGGAAAGCACACGGAGCGCCTTGGGCTGGTGCAACGTCACGCTGGCCTCTGCCGCCGCAGGCACGCCCCGCACTGCGTGCCCCTCCCTCCCCTCGGCCTGAGTGAGCCAGAGCCCCCGAATCAGTGGCTCCTTTAAACCCGTCCTGTCTGAGCAAAGAACGGACGCCCTCTGGCGACCTACGTGCAGAGGCGGGGCCAGGTCCAAGGCTGAGACACGGGAGCTGTGAGAGCAGAGACAGGGAAATCTCTCTGTGCAGCCTCGGAGGCAGCGGATTAAAGCTCCATGGTCCGCTTGATGTGCCCTGCGTCTGTGGAGTGCATGACTGAACAGCGAATCATCCCAAATTGAGGAGGTGGACTTTGAGGACAAGATTTAAGATTTTTTCCCCTTTTCCTCTTTTTGCAACGAATTACCCCAAATTAAGGAGGTGGACTTTGAGAGCAAGATTTCAGACTTTTTTCCCTTTTCCTCTTTTTACAACGAATTATCCCAAATCGAGGAGGTGGACTTTGAGAGCAAGATTTTTGATTTTTTTCACCCTGTTCTCTTTTTGTGAATGTGTATGTGTATGCTTCTGTGTGAGATTTTCTCTGTATAGCTTTGCTTCCACCGTATGTCCCAGGGTTCTATCTGTCCATTTTTTTCAATAATTACTTTTTAATTTTAATAATGCTACAATATTTTATACTTTATTCTATTTTACTTTATCTGCTCTCTTTCTTTTATACCTACCTTCCCTTCCTCCCCCCCTCCCTCCACCCCTCATTTCTTTCTTTCTCTCTTTCTTTCCTTCCTCCCTCCATCCCTCCCTCCCTCCTGTCTTTCTTTCCTTCTCTTTCTTTTCCTTCTTCCTTTCTTTCTTTCTTTCCTTCCTCCCTCCCTCCCTCCTTTCTTTCTTTCTTTCCGTCCTTCCTCCCTCCCTCCCTCCCTTCTTTCTTTCTTTCTTTCTTGCTTCCTTCCTTTCTTTCCTTCTTCCTTTCTTTCTCTCTCTCTTTCTTTCTTCTACTAATTCTTTCTTTCTACTTTTTCTCCCTTTTATTCTGAGCTGGGTAGATGAAAGGCTCTTGGTGCTGCAGCCAGGAGTCAGTGCTGTGCCTCTGAAGTGGGAGAGCCAATTTCAGGACACGGGTCCACAAGATACCTCCCAGCTCCACATAATATCAAGCGGCGAAAATCTCTCAGAGACCTCCATCTCAACACCAGCACCCAGCTTCAGTCAACGACCAGCAAGCTACAGTGCTGGTCACCCTAAGCCAAGCAACTAGCAAGACAGGAACACAACCCCACCCATTAGCAGAGAGGCTGCCTAAAAACATAATAAGGCCACAAGCACCCCAAAACACACCACCAGACATGGACCTGTCCACCAGAAAGACAAGATCGAGCGTCATCCACCAGAACACAGGCACTAGTCCCCCCAACCAGGAAGCCAACACAACCTACTGAAACAACCTTAGCCACTGGGGACAGACACCAAAAACAATGGGAACTACGAATCTTCAGCCTGCAAAAAGGAGACCCCAAACACAGTAACATAAGCAAAATGAGAAGACAGAAAAACACACAACAGGAGAAGGAACAAGATAAAAACCCACCAGACCTAACAAATGAAGAGGTAATAGGCAGTCTACCTGAAAAAGAATTCAGAATAATGATAGTAAAGATGATCCAAGATTCTATTTCCAAGATCCAAAATCTTGGAAATAGAATAGACAAAATTCAAGAAACAGTTAACAAGGACCTAGAAGAACTAAAGATGAATCAAGCATCGATTAAAAACACAATAAATGAAATGAAAAATACTCTAGATGGGATCAATAGCAGAATAACTGAGGCAGAAGAACGGATAAGTGAGGTGGAAGATAAAATAGTGGAAATGACTGCTGCAGAGCAAAATAAAGAAAAAAGAATGAAAAGAACAGAGGACAGTCTCAGAGACCTCTGGGACAACATTAAACGCACCAACATTCGAATTATAGGGGATCCAGAAGAAGAAGAGAAAAAGAAAGGGACTGAGAAAATATTTGAAGAGATTATAGTTGAAAACTTCCCTAATATGGGAAAGGAAATAGTTAATCAAGTCCAGGAGGCCCAGAGAGTCCCATACAGAATAAATCCAAGGAGAAATATGCCAAGACACATATTAATCAAACTGTCAAAAATTAAACACAAAGAAATCATATTAAAAGCAGCAAGGGAAAAACAACAAATAACACACAAGGGAATCCCCATCAGGTTAACAGCTGATCTCTCAGCAGAAACTCTACAAGCGAGAAGGGAGTGGCAGGACATAATTAAAGTGATGAAGGAGAAAAACCTGCAACCAAGATTACTCTACCCAGCAAGGATCTCATTCAGATTTGATGGAGAAAATAAAACCTTTACAGACAAGCAAAAGCTGAGAGAGTTCAGCACCACCAAACCAGCTTTACAACAAATGCTAAAGGAACTTCTATAGGCAAGAAACACAACAGAAGGAAAATACCTAAAATAATGAACCCAAAATAATTAAGGAAATGGGAATAGGAACATACATATCCATAATTACCTTAAATGTAAATGGACTAAATGCTCCCACCAAAAGACACAGATTGACTGAATGGATACAAAAACAAGATCCATACATATGCTGTCTACAAGAAACCCACTTCAGACCTACAGAAACATACAGATTGAAAGTAAGGGGATGGAAAAAGATATTCCATGCAAATGGAAACCAAAAGAAAGCTGGAGTAGCAATTCTTATATCAGACAAAACAGACTTTAAAATATAGACTATTAGAAGAGACAAAGAAGGACTCTACATAACGATCAAGGGATCGACCCAAGAAGAAGATATAACAATTGTAAATATTTATGCACCCAAAATAGGAGCACCTCAATACATAAGGCAAATACTAACAGCCATAAAAGGGGAAATCGACAGTAACACACTCATAGTAGGGGACTTTAACACCCTACTTTCACCAATGGACAGATCATCTAAAATGAAAATAAATAAGGAAACACAAGCTTTAAATGATACATTAAACAAGATGGACTTAATTGATATTTATAGGACATTCCATCCAAAAACAACAGAATACACATTTTTCTCAAGTGCTCATGGAACATTCACCAGGATAGATCATATCTTGGGTCACAAATCAAGCCTTGGTAAATTTAAGAAAATTGAAATTGTATCAAGTATCTTTTCCGACCACAATGCTATGAGACTAGATATCAATTACAGGAAAAGATCTCTAAAAAATAGAAACACATGGAGGCTAAACAATACACTACTCAATAACGAAGTGATCATTGAAGAAATCAAAGAGGAAATAAAAAAAATACCTAGAAACAAATGAGAATGGAGACACGACGACCCAAAACCTATGGGACGCAGCAAAAGCAGTTCTATGGGGGAAGTTTATAGCAATACAATCCCACCTTAAGAAACAGGAAACACCTCGAGAAAACAACCTGACCCTACACCTAAAACAATTAGAGAAAGAAGAACAAAAAACCCCCAAAGTTAGCAGAAGGAAAGAAATCATAAAGATCAGCCAGAAATAAATGAAAAAGAAATGAAGGAAAAGATAGCAAAGATCAATAAAACTAAAAGCTGGTTCTCTGAGAAGATAAACAAAATTGATAAACCATTAGACAGACTCATCAAGAAAAAAAGGGAGAAGACTCAAATCAATAGACTTAGAAATGAAAAAGGAGAAGTAACAACTGACACTGCAGAAATACAAAAGATCATGAGAGATTACTACAAGCAACTCTATGCCAATAAAATGGACAACCTGGAAGAAATGGACAAATTCTTAGAAATGCACAACCTGCCAAGACTGAATCAGGAAGAAATAGAAAATACGAATAGACCAATCACAAGCACTGAAATTGAAACTGTGATTAAAAATGTTCCAACAAACAAAACCCAGGACCAGAGGGTTTCACAGGCGAATTCTATCAAACATTTAGAGAAGAGCTAACACCTATCCTTCTCAAACTCTTCCAAAATATAGCAGAGAGAGGAACACTCCCAAACTCATTCTAAGAGGCCACCATCACCTTGCTACCAAAACCAGGCAAGGATGTCACAAAGAAAGAAAACTACAGGCCAATATCACTGATGAACATAGATGCAAAAATCCTCAACAAAATACTAGCAAACAGAATCCAACAGCACATTAAAAGGATCATACACCATGATCAAGTGGGGTTTATTCCAGGAATGCAAGGATTCTTCAATATACGCAAATCAATCAATGTGATACACCATATTAACAAATTGAAGAAGAAAAACCATATGATCATCTCAATAGATGCAGAGAAAGCTTTCGACAAAATTCAACACCCATTTATGATAAAAGCCCTGCAGAAAGTAGGCATAGGGGGAACTTTCCTCAACATAATAAAGGCCATATATGACAAGCCCACAGCCAACATCGTCCTCAATGGTGAAAAAGTGAAACCATTTCCACTAAGATCAGGAACAAGACATGGCTGCCCACTCTCACCACTCTTATTCAACATAGTTTTGGAAGTTTTAGCCACAGCAATCAGAGAAGAAAAGGAAATAAAAGGAATCCAAATTGGAAAAGAAGAAGTAAAGCTGTCACTGTTTACAGATGACATGATACTATACCTAGAGAATCCTAAAGATGCTACCAGAAAACTCCTAGAGCTAATCAATGAATTTGGTAAAGTAGCAGGATACAAAATTAATGCACAGAAATCTCTGGCATTCCTGTACACTAATGATGAAAAATCTGAAAGTGAAATCAAGAAAACACTCCCATTTACCATTACAACAAAAAGAATAAAATATCTAGGAATAAACCTACCTAAGGAGACAAAAGACCTGTATGCAGAAAATTATAAGACACTGATGAAAGAAATTAAAGATGATACAAATAGATGGAGAGATATACCATGTTCTTGGATTGGAAGAATCAATATTGTGAAAATGACTCTACTACCCAAAGCAATCTACAGATTCAATGCAATCCCTATTAAACTACCACTGGCATTTTTCACAGAACTAGAACAAAAAATTTCAAAATTTGTTTGGAAAAACAAAAAAACCCCAATAGCCAAAGCAATCTTGAGAACGAAAAACGGAGCTGGAGGAATCAGGCTCCCTGACTTCAGACTATACTACAAAGCTACAGTAATCAAGACAGTGTGGTACTGGCACAAAAACAGAAAGATAGATCAATGGAACAGGATAGAAAGCCCAGAGATAAACCCACGCACATATGGTCAACTTATCTTTGATAAAGGAGGCAGGAATGTACAGTGGAGAAAGGACAGCCTCTTCAATAAGTGGTGCTGGGAAAACTGGACAGGGCCATGTAAAAGTATGAGATGAGATCATTCTCTAACACCATACACAAAAATAAGCTCAAAATGGATTAAAGACCTAAATGTAAGGCCAGAAATGATCAAGTTCTTAGAGGAAAACATAGGCAAGACACTCTATGACATAAATCACAGCAAGATCCTTTTGGACCCACCTCCTAGAGAAATGGAAATAAGAACAATGATAAACAGATGGGACCTAATGAAACTTCAAAGCTTTTGCACAGCAAAGGAAACCATAAACAAGACCAAAAGACCACCCTCAGAATGGGAGAAAATATTTGCAAATGAAACAACTGACAAAGGATTAATCTCCAAAATTTTTAAGGAGTTCATGCAGCTCAATAGCAAGAAACAAACAACCCAATCCAAAAATGGGCAGAAGACTTAAATAGGCATTTCTCCAAAGAAGATATACAGACTGCCAACAAACACATGAAAGAATGCTCAACATCATTAATCACTAGAGAAATGCAAATCAAAACTACAATGAGATATCATCTCACACCAGTCTGAATGGCCATCATCAAGAAATCTAGAAACAATAAACGCTGGAGAGGGTGTGGAGAAAAGGGAACACTCTTGCACTGCTGGTGGCAATGTGAATTGGTACAGCCACTATGGAGAACAGTATGGAGGTTCCTTAAAAATCTACAAATAGAACTACCATATGACCCAGCAATCCCAGTACTAGACATATACCCTCAGAGAAGTATAAATCAAAATGAGACATGTACCAAAATGTTCATTGCAGCTCTATTCACAATAGCCCGGAGATGGAAACAACCTAAGTGTCCATCATCGGATGAATGGATAAAGAAGATGTGACACATATATACAATGGAATATTACTCAGCCATAAAAAGAAACGAAACTGAGCTATTTATAATGAGGTGGATAGACCTAGAGTCTGTCATACAGAGTGAAGTAAGTCAGAAAGAGAAACACAAATACCATATGCTAACACATATATATGGAATTTTAAAAAAATGTCATGAAGAACCTATGGGTAAAACAAGAATAAAGACACAGAGCTCCTTGAGAATGGACTTGAGGATATGTGGAGGGGGAAGGGTAAGCTGTGACAAAGCGAAATAGAAGCATGGACATATATACAGTACCAAACGTAAGGTAGATAGATAGTGGGAAGCAACAGCATAGCACAGGGAGATCAGCTCGGTGCTTTGTGACCGCCTGGAGGGGTGGGATAGGGAAGGTGGGAGCGAGGGAGACGCAAGAGAGAAGGGATGTGGGAACAGATGTATATGTATGACTGATTCACTTTGTTATAAAGCAGAAACTAATAAAAAAAAGTCTCTTCGCAGGTTTGATGATTACAATAAAAAAAAAGTAAGACAAGTATATGCTGACTATAAGAAACATACTTTAAACATAAAGACACAAATAGTTAAAAGGATAAAAAATGTATACTATTCTAACACTAAGATAAAGAAATCTACAGTGATTATGTTACTATCAGATTAAGTAGACTTCAGAACAAAGAGTATTACCAGGGAAAAAGAAAGCAATTCCATAATTATAAAGAGGTTAATTTGTCAGGAAAACATTACAATCATAAATATCTATGCACCTAATAATGACATTTTAAATAATCAAAGCAAAAAATTATAAAACTGCAAGGAGAAATAGACATCCAAAATAATAGCTAGAGCTCTCAATAGCCTTCTCTCAGTTATTAATTGAACAACTAGATTTGCAGTTAAACACTCTATCCCTGAGCTATACCCTTGTGGCCTAAAATAGATAGCTAGTGGGAAGCAGCCACAGAGCACAGGGAGATCAGCTTGATGCTTTGTGACCACCTAGAGGGGTGGGATAGGGAGGGAGGGAGGGAAATGCAAGAGATAGGGGATATGGGGATATAAGTATATGTATAGCTGATTCACTTTGTTATAAAGCAGAAACTAACACACCGTTGTAAAAATTATACTCCAATAAAGATGTTAAAAAAAAAAACACCTCCCAGTGAAGCTCTCCCCACCACCAAAAAAAAAAAAAAAAAAAGTAGAGAGAAACCAGTAAGGATAGAAATAGAACCAAATTATCAACCCACTTTTTGATACTTTAACAGTAAAATACACATTATTTTCAAACACATGGAACATTTGTCAAGGTAGGCTATATTTTGAGTCTTAAAGATCTAAATAACTTTAAAATAATTCAACACTAACAAATTATTCTCTTTGACCATCACTGGATTAAATCAGAAATAAATAACACAAAGATCTCTGGAAAATCTACCAAATATTTGGAAACCAAATAACGCACTTCTAAGTTACTCATGGTTAAAAAGAAATCAAAGGGGGAAATGAGAAAGTATTTTTAATTAAATGAAAATAAAAACACAACACAACATTTTTTTAGATGTTGCTAAATCAGTACTTATGGGGAAATTTGTATCACTAAATCCCTAATGTAGTGTTTAATGATTAATTATGAATGATTAAATACTAAATGCTTCTCACTAAGACCAGGAACAAAACGTTTTTCATTCTTGCCACTTCTACTCAGCATTTGACTAGAAGGTCTTGCTCGTGTAGTAATGTAAAAAATAATAATAATAATAATGAACATCCAGATTGAAAAGGAAGAAATAAAATTCCTTTTACTAAGCAATTAGATGAACAACTCTGTAGAAAATTCAATGGAACCTATAAAATAAAGTACTAAAACTAATAATTATGTTTAGCAAAGTTGCAAGATACAACATTGTTATATAAAAATCAATTTTATTTCTATATGCTATTCTATTTAAAGTTGAAATTAAAAAAAACACCATTTACAATAGCAAAACTCAAAGCAAAATCCTTAAGGATAAAATGTGACAAAGATGTGCAAAATCTATATACTAAAAAATACAAAACTCTGCTAAGAGAAATTAAAGAACAAATGGAAAATCAAGTTGTACACCTTAAATATATACAATAAAAGAAAGAATAAATGGGGACACATAAAATTGTTCATGGGTCTGAAGACTCAAAATTATTAAGATGCTACTTCTCCCTGAATTGATCTTTAAATTCAACACAACCTCATTCAAAATTCTAGCAGATTATTTTTTGGTAGAAATTGGCAAAGTGGTTCCAAATTTACAGGAAAATTTAAAAGATATAAAACATCTGAAAAACTTTGAAAAAAATGAAGTTGGAAGATTAACACTACCTGGTTTAAGACTTATTATAATGCAGTGGTAATTAAGACAGTGTAGTATAGGTATAAAGATAAGCAGATACACCAATGGAACAGAATATCATCCAGAAATATACCATACATATATAGGGACAGCTGGTTTTTACAAAGATGCAAAGACAATTCAGTGAAGAAAATATAGATTTTTCAACAAATGATCCTGGAGCAACTGGATATCTATGTGCAAAAATAAATAATACAATCTGAATAATAGACCTAAATATAAAACCTAAAACAACAATACTTCTAGACTAAACCATAAGATGAAGGATGTAGTGGAGAGTGTTGTAAACCAGAAATTACAAAGTGCATGAGGAAATTATAAAGAATAATTATATTTTGTATTAGTCAATATAGATTTATGCAATTACAAGTGAGAGATTATAGTATGTTTACCCTTCAAATATATTGACACACTCTTCAAAGAAATTTAATTTAAGATAATGTTTGGTAGTGAAAATTCCAGGAAAAGCAAAGTGTGTTAGAATCTTTCATGATCCTCTTTGGATAATGGGGAAGTTTGTTATTATTTACTTTTTTTCTTTTTCTTTCTGTTTTGCAATTTAGTATTTGAAGGTGTCTGGGAAAATGGTTGCCTATGTTAGAGGTAGATTTATGATATATCAGAAAACCAATGAGTTTAGTGTTCCCTCTCCTTCAAGGCTGAGGAGACTAATGTTGAATTAAAGTGAAAAAACAAACCTTGCATGAGCCATCCTTCCTTCTCTCTATCTATGTGTATATCAAACCACAAGTCCCAGTTTGGGATTTGAGGAGTTGAGAACCAACCCTAAAGATTTTCCAAGCTGCTTACTCTAGGGAGACCTGAAATGTCAAAATGTATGTCATCTCAACTGTCGTAGCACATCTTGCTACAGACCATGTAACCTGTGAGGATTGCTGCCATGAAAACCCATAAATGCTCCTTCTCTATGAATAGCATATCTCCAATTAAAGCCATCTTTACTAAGCCTGCTCATTTTCAGACAGAAATATCGATTAACTCACCTATAGTCAGTACACAGAAAGATTCCTTAATGAGAATTATAATGACCTCTGAACTCTGCTCTTTAACCTTGTAATATACTCTCTCAATTTTTGGTTAAGCGGTCCAGTAGCATATCACCAGAGATAGAAAGAAACTCTGGTTCTTTACTGTTGACAGAACACAGAATGAACTGAAGGCATGCTCAAAGCTTCATTTTAATGGGGATAGAGTTGGGAGTAAAAAGGTCACTTCTACGGAATGCTTTCTCCTTGTTTGACAGGGTCCTACTAATCAACTGAACATTATTGGGGGGCACTTGTCTATCAAATAATATGGTCACTAAGGAGAAATACTATCAAGAAACCACAGATTGAACTTTCAGGTTAACAGTTATTTAAGTTGCATAATTCTCTATTACAATGAATATATTATTTACAGTAATCCCCAGAATAACTTACAGCTGCCAGGTATAACCCTAGATTACTGTTCGGGAATTGGATGCCATGCCATTAAATTAACACTGAAAATTCATGCACTGGACAATTAAGTTAGTACATCAACCCACTGCATCCTTCTCTCATTTCACCTATTTCAAATTTGATCACCATTTGTTATATAAGGCATTGCTGACACAGGTTGCTGTGATGCCAGTTTACCAAAGAGATCAGAAAATTTGTTTAGAGAGTGTACACACTTCTTCAAAGATAAATGCACACCAGAGAAAATTCTAACAGCTTTTAATTTCCATGCTTTTCAGTTTTATTGTTGTAAATGCAACTGTTTATAGGACTAATGACACAGGCTGGCTCTGTCGAGTCAATTACACCAGTAGGCAGTTGGATCAGATTCTTTACTCATGTTCCATTTACACTATGTGGATGTCTGATATTTGACTAAATTGAATTGCACCAGAGTGCCATGGTGCTTTCCATACTCTACATCTCTGAACACTTTATAGAACAATGAAATAAATGATATTATGCTAGATTCAGGGTGGTGAGTGTGCACAAGCACGTGTGGGTAGAGCTACACAGTGAGTAATAGTCAATCGACAGCTTGGTGTGTTATATTAAATACCTCAACTATGGCAGTATTCCATGGGAGGAACCTTATCAATGCGTGTGTCTGTGTGTGCAAGTGCGTGCATGCACTTACTTTGATTTTTAGTTTATTATTGTATTGTTTGTTTTTATAGGGTAGAGAGGAAGTGGGGTCAGTGAAAAGAGAAAAAGGAGAGATTTTTGATGTCAAATGCTTATATTAGTGACAGTACAACAGCACTCTGGTAACGTGCGGGCAGATGCTGAGCCAACTCCCCACATACTCCTAAATGCCAAAGCACTTTGCTGCTGACCCACATCTAAACATGCAATTGTGGCAATGAGACACCCAATGTACAGAGATCTTGATGGTCCCAACTGATGCCAAACTGTGGGAAGATGCACAGTGCAGGGTGGGTTCTTTAGGAGCCTGCCTGTAGCTTGCTCACTTATTGCCTTCAGAAAATATGCCATGATATTGTTACCAGCTATTGAATTATGAAATGTGGACCAGAAATGCTATGTAACCCCAACAGGAAACCTCAAGCAAGCAGTAACATTCACCATAATACATAAAGAACTGTAGATTCAGGGATATTCATTTATTTGCTGTAGAGCACCTGGCATTAGAATTTGAAACCAGTTGTGTCTAAATCAAATCATATTCTTTTACCACTCTTGTCACTCAGCTTCTCCTACAAGCGTATCATTGCTCAGAACGTGGTTGTTTTTTAGGGCCAGAGTGCTTATAAAACTCACAACATCATTTTTAAACAAATATTCATTACATTTGTTATTTTATTATTTTATTTTATCAATGCAAATTAGATCTTATTTTTAAATTCTTTTTCTTCCAGTTTGTTGAGATAGAATTGACATACAGCACTGTGTAAGTTTTAGGAGTACAGCATCATGATTTGACTTGCATACCTCAGGAAATAATTACCACAATAAGTTTAGTGAGCATCCATAATAATTTTATTCTTTAAAGAGTACAGCATCTCTGCCCTAAAGTATAGTCAAAGAACAACCCGCTAAACCATGGTAAAATATATCCTAACTTATATCTTGGAAAGAATTAGATAATCTAGACTCAATTGGAAAGATCTCATTTGGGAACTGAAATTCAATGATCAATTTGGAATTAATACTATTAATTGGAAGAAGTCACTTTTTTTTTTTTTAAATAGAACTACCATCCAACCCAGAAATCCCACTACTGGGCATGTACCCTGAGAAAACCATAATTCAAAAAAAGTCATGTACCACAATGTTCATTGCAGCACTATTTACAATAGCCAGGACATGGAAGCAATCTAAGTGTCCATCGACAGATGAATAGATAAAGAAGATGTGGCAGATATATACAATGGAATATTACTCAGCCCTAAAAAGAAACGAAATTGTGTTATTTGTAGTGAGGTGGATGGACCTAGAGTTTGTCATACAGAGTGAAGTAAGTCAAAATGAGAAAAACAAATACCTATGCTAACACATATATATGGAACCTAAAAAAAAAATGGTTATGAAGAACCTAGGGGCAGGACAGGAATAAAGATGCAGACATAGAGAATGGACTTGAGGACACAGGGAGGGGAAGGGTAAGCTGGGATGAAGTGAGAGAGGGGCATGGACGTATATGCACTACCAAATGTAAAATAGAAAGTCAGTGGGAAGCAGCCGCATAGCACAGGGAGATCAGCTCAGTGCTTTTTGACCACCTAGAGGGGTGGGAGGGAGATGCAAGAGGGAGGGGATATGGGGATATATGTATATGTATGGCTGATTCACTTTGTTATAAAGCAGAAACTAACACACTATTGTAAAGCAATTATACTCCAATAAAGATGTTTAAAAAATGTATTGAAAAAGAATAGATACATGTGAAGTATCACTGAATCACTCTGCTGTACACCTGAAACTAACACAAGATTGTTAATCAACTATACTACAATATAAAATAAAAACAAAAAAAGAAGTCACTTTTTAAGTTTTATAATCCTAAGTATGTATGTAACTAGGTCATCAAGGTAAATGGACAAAAGCTGGGGATGCTAATTCTGTGCGTGTTCACCAATCTTGGGTTATAATTTATCTATTAGTTTGAGCTAAAGGAAGGACAGCACAATCATTTTTAACAATAATAGAAGAAAACCAAAGATATTTTTTTCACTCTGTCTCCCAAGCAAACAAGTGGTGTGACCTTGCTCCTTTCCCATTTCTATCTATTTGAGACCTTGCTAACTTTCTTTCTCCAGTGTATTTTACCATCTTCCATGTATTTCTAGGAGACAATGATACTGGAAATTACCTGCCAAAAAGAGGAAGCAGTTCGGATCAGACTTGTCAGGCCCAGGATGAGCACATGTAGGGCAACACTTTCAGTGCCCACCCCCATCATCTTAAAAATAAGCTCAGCCTGGGGGACCTCACTTCAGACTAAACTTTTTTCCTCTTTGATGACCTATCAGTTAAAGTTTTACATGAGGAAAATTTTAGACGGCCATGACTGCAGCAGTAGGTCTGTGTTGAGCCCTTACAAGGAATAATGTGTCAGGAGTCATTTTAATACAACTCCTGAGGAAGTTAAGAGCTACAGTTTTTGCACCAGTTAAGAGCATGGTGGAAAAAGTGTGTTTTAAATAAACACAAGATTTATCACCATTAAATTTTCAAAGGTATATAAAGATGTGATTTGATGTGGGTTGGTATATTTTAATAACCACTTTCTCCAGTTTCCAACTGGTGAGTGATAGACAAAATATATAAAATGTATCTGAATTTAATCTTCTGCAGTAAACTGCTGAGTAAATTTGTGATTGTGGCTTTATCTCTTTGCTTTCATTTTTCTGTCTCCCAGACTTAACATAGTTTGTGGAAGCTTCAAGATAGGTTAGAAACAAAAACAAAAACAAAAAACAAAAAACCTCCAGTAAAAACTCTAGTAAAATTTCTAAATAGTAAAGCAATGTCTCAAATGCATTGCCATTAATCCTCAAGACCTGTTGCTCCTTAATAATTGTCTCAGATATTAAGACAATCTGGGAAAAATTCAAAATGCTGCTTTTTTTCTTTCTCTTTTTTGTGGTACACAGGCCTCTCACTGCTGTGGCCTCTCCCGTTGTGGAGCACAGGCTCCGGACGTGCAGGCTCAGCGGCCATGGCTCACGGGCCCAGCCACTCCACGGCATGTGGGATCTTCCCGGACCGGGGCACGAACCCGTGTCCTCTGCATCGGCAGGCGGACTCTCAACCACTGCGCCACCAGGGAAGCCCCAAAATGCTTTTTGTAAAAGCATTATGACAACTATGAACATCAATAATTTTAAATATTTTTTGAGTTCACAAAACAAAGACATGTAGAATAATATAAGATCTGAATAAAGCTGAGCAAATTGTCCTGAGTTCATAGAAGCCACGGAATTCAATAGCATTGATGACAAAACAACCACCAATAGAAATTGAGAACTGGCTTGGAGCCAAGCACCAGGTCACGGCAACTCTGAAAAGGGAGCATTTCATTATTTTACAGATGAAGAGACTGGGTTAAGAGAGGCAAAGTACCTTCTCCAAGGTCATCTGACTAGTAAATTTAGGAGAAAGAATTTCTCTTACTCATTCCAAGCCCATGTTATCTGTTCATTCATTCCATCCTCAAAAAAATGCATCTTATCTATCTAAAAATTAATCAGTTTTGTTTCTTTGAAAAAGCATATAAATAAAACTTATGATCCAGGTTTCACCTCTAGTTATGCTTACTGATGTCTCTCGGTCCCTGAGAGTAAAAGCATGGTGCATCTTTGCTCTTTCCAATATATTGAGGATGCAGTACTGTCTCCTGTTCAAACCAGTAGGCCCTGGGTTCAGGTTGTCTGAAGTCAAATGTTGGTTTTACCACTTACTAGCTGTGTCATGTTGAGCAAATTACTTAACCTCTCTGTGCTTGGACTACTATATCTGTAAAAAGGGGTAATAATTCTTACTCTATAGGATCATTATGCAGATTGGATGAGTTGAACTTACACACACACACACACACACACACACACACACAGTAACTACTCAATAAATGTCAGTAAAATTATTATGGATATCAATAGCTGAACAAACAGGGAGACATGTTAACAAAGAAGATTCCCACCTCAAAGTTTTCATCTTATTCTTTACTTTCCAAGCATTCGTGCTTTCTTCCACAAATATATATCTTTTAGGTTTTTACTTTCTTGATGTATGATCCTGGTGATTTTTTCAAGTCAGTGTAAATAGTATTTTGGAATAGTTTTGACTATCATCAATCAGCTATGTGAGACAGGGAGTGTCAATTGCCCTTAAAGGCACCCAGGTGTTATCTGCCTTATCATTCTAACCAGGGCACTTGATGGCACCCTAGCACCCCAGCACCCCAATACAATTGTTTTTATCATAAGGTGAGCCTGATGTGTGGATCTGAGGGAAATTCACTCACCTGATCTTCCATTAGCACTGCTTCACAAACCATAACATGTGTTTTTTTAGTGAAATGATGACCCTGCTCCAAAATGCAGGCACATTAAAGATGCCTAATTATGTACGATGGTCCTGTTTAGTTGCTAATGAGAGTAAGACACTATAGGAATTTCTTAAGCTAAACTACTAAATAACAGACGAATTTTTTGTACAGGTAACTTGTGATTTAAATATAAGCGATGATAAAAATTCAAACACACAATCATTTTAGGAAATTATTTTATGAAAGAACTAGAATTTCGCATACATCTGGCACATTCTCAGCTAAATTGACCTAATATATTTCCAGGAATATGTCAATTAAAAATGTGCCCTTTGGATGTGAGGGAAAGAGTACGGATTCCAGGATAATTCATACTGGGGAAAAATCAGGATATTGGCTTCCAGCTTGCATAGCAGAGGTGGTTATAACTGAGAAAAATAAAACCGGGATTAGGCAGCCATTCAGTATAGTCAAGCTGCTACTGTCCTAGCACTAGACCAGGATGCCTCAAAATTCAAATTTCATCAGTTTGTTACATCTATGGCCCCTATACTGTTATAAAAGAACCCTCCTCACATCTCTGTATTTTCTTTATAAATGTCAGTTGCCTTTCTAGACTTCAGTAAACATCACGTTTTTTTCTTTTTCTGATCCAGATTTTTTAAGATTATTTTATGTGCCTCTTCACTAAAAGTCTATCAGGATGACAAAGTGAGAGTTAAGAAGCAAAAACCAATCCAATTGCTTCATGCTTAGTACTAAGATGTGCATACTCTAGATTCTACAACAATTTGACAAAAGAAACTGGATTTGAAGTAGGTATTCATAAAGAAAAATCTCTCAAACACATACATCATTCGATTTTAAGACTGAACTGGGAATTCCCTGGTGGTCCAGTGGTAAAGAATCCGCCTTCCAATGCAGGGGACGTGGGTTCAATCCCTGGTCAGGAACTAAGATCCCACATGCTGCGGGGCAATTAAGCCCGCATGCCACAACTACTGAGCTCATGCACCTCAATTAGAGAGCCTGTATGCCGCAAATTACAGAACCCATGTGCCCTGAAACCTGCGCACCACAGCTAGAGAGAGAAAACCCCCATGCCACACCTAGAAAGAAGCCCGTGTGCTGCAAAGAAAGATCCCACATGCCGCAACATGACGCGACACAGCCAAAAATAAATAAAATAATTAAATCTTTTTAAAAAAGACTGCTGTTCACCCTTTGGAGGACTAGGGCTTCTGTAGGCTTCTTTCTTTAACCTTACCATCTGTCATCAGGGTTTTAAAGAGAAGTGTCTTTGGTATCTTTATTTGTCTGCTTACTCGCTTAATGCATGTACATTTATTTTAGAGACAAGAATAAAAGTTAAATTTTATCTTAGTCTGTGCTATTTTGAAATAAAGCATCTGGCTGGCTGAAAAAGGCTATGGTGCCATTTTGTTTTATAACTTAGAAGGTGCTGAACTCCATTATGAAGGAATTAAATACTCATGGGGTAGTTTGCTTGTTCTCTCTTTCTGGGAAATCATCATCCATAGCACTCTGCTTCATTTTCCACCAAAATCGCTTCTTCACCAAATGAAGTCAGGGGAACTCAAAAAGCCAGTGTTACAGAAACAAAGACTCCAAACTACAGTGCGGACCATAATCTCATTGTGTCAGAAACTCTGAGTTGGATCTGCTTGCTAAATTCCCTCTGCAATTTTGTCAGAGGGAATGCTGCTGTACATTTGCAGCTCTGTCTCTGTATCACGTATTTTGACCATTCAAACACTGTGTGTCCTGTTATTGTTTTCTTTCTTCCTTTTTTCCCTTCTTGTCTTTCTTTCCCTGTTCTCTTTATTTTTTCTTTTCTTTCCTGTGTCTTTTCTTCTACTGACAGCTGTTTCCCCTGACTTCTTACATCTAAAATGGCTGGGCTGTGTAGTTTCAGCCTACCTCATGGGGCTCCTGCAGAAATTGTCTTGTTTACCATCTCAAAGAAACACTGATTTGTCAATAGATCACACATAATGAAAGTGATGATGCTAGAAGCTTCCTCCATACACTGACCATCTTCCTTCCAAGGACGGAAGGCACCTGAGGAGGCAATTATTTTTCCCTATGATATTGAATAATATCATTTCTATTCACATCTCAACTACCTGCACTTTACTTGCAGAAACACCCCATTTTCAAAATGCTCCATTTTGAAATTTGGTTCATTCATGTGTCGGGGATGGAGTTAGCTTTTGTAAAGGGAACAGTTTGCATTTCTTGCTGAAGGAGATGATGGTCTCCTTATTGCCGTCTCCTGTTAAAATGAGAGGCTTTTGAAAGCAAGCAGAGTTCTCCAGAACTCTGTGTTTTTAGGAAACAGATTTCTCACCATCTTGTGCTGAACAGAGCAATTCTCACCCTGCCTGACAAGGCTGAGTTGTGGCCACTTCTCCAGAGGAGAGCGAGCACTGTTTTCACTGTAACAAGATAAGGCAGCCAAGCTGTATCTCTTAAAACACGCTTTATATATTTTTTTGCCACTGCCCTCTCGCCTCTGGTTGCTTCCCCCTGGTCTGCCCTGGATGTCCTCCTGAGAAGCACACACACTTCATGACTGCACTCCTTTTTGTGAATTAGAGCTTCCCTAATGCCTCAGCCATGGGAGAGCCAGTGAGGGGCCACAGAAGCAGCAAGGCCATTTCCTGCACTGCTTAGTCTGTGAGGTGACCTGATGGGAGAGGCATTTCATTCCATTCCAACAAATGCCATCTTCCAGGAAGTGAGATACTCTGTTAATATTACTGAAGGCAAATATTTTATTTTCTTAACATAATCCTGCAATTTTTTTGATACAGTAATTTTATTTTTACCATTTGAGCCTCCACTGAAACCATTCACTGCAGTCAGAATATTAAATACAGTGCAGCAGATGTATATTTGTACCCTTAAATTTTTAATTGATCAAAGGCTTTATTTTTATCAGTCTTTCTCCTCAACTAGCATCATTTTAGTCCTTAAAAATTGAGGAAGTCTCCTTAATTATTATTTTTTATGGTTAAGCAAGGTAGGTTGATAAGAAATTTTTAAGTAGACAAAGGATCTAATAAAATGTAATATTTGTGTTAAAACATAATCAGGATTGGGGTGAGAAACCCAAAGGGACTGTTTTCTACATTTATCTCTATTTCTTTAACAGAAGAGGTAAGGAGCAAGGAATTTACAAACAATTTTTTATCTTTTTCCCGAATTCACATTTCCCTTGATTATTTTTTAATGTAGCAGTTTGCACATTCATCACAAGAATAGATAAGTTGCTATCTAGTTTTAATTTCAGATATCCAAAAGTGTGTAGCAAGCTAAGCTGTTTGTTTCCAATTCTGCTAGGAGAGGATGCAATTCTTTTAGAGGGTTGTGGATGAAAATAAGTCACATTCAAAGGAACAGCCAATCCTAAAACTTGGCATTCTCCAGCTCTGCAGTAAAACCCTCTTACCACTTCCTCAAAGGGTTAATGGTGCCACTATACGGGGGACAATTCATTCGCCTGCTAAACGCAATGACAAATAACCATTATTCTTTCCAACTGCACTGATAATCGGGACAGCTTAAACATTTTCACCAGTATAAGTGAAACCATTAATCCTCTTGGATTTCATGATAAGTGGTGACTGGGAAATAATGACTGTGTCATTGAAGGCAAGAAAAAATGTTAACAATTAAAACGAGTTAGCCATTATCTTACCAGGTACTGAATCGCTTTCACATTTCATTAGCAATATTGTAAATGATATGTACCTTATTAAAAAGCTCTTATTATCCAAGAAACCTAATTAGTCAAAAATTCTCAGTCACCACTATCATTTTCTCATGATACAAATGCTACCATGGGTATTGCAATGTGGGGAATGTTTCTGTTTATCCATAAAAGATCCACAATATGTAATGGTTTCCCCAGAAATATCGTAGAGCACAGGTATAACTCATTTTTTTAGAATATAATGATGGTTTATTTTGAGTGACCCACTCGGCTATTACTGGACAAAATCCAAAATCTCTTTCTTAGTTATTTAAGCCAAACATTAAGCTTTTTTCCAAAAAATTATAAAAATTTAAGAAGATAACAATTACAATTTTATATGTTGCTTTGAACATGTTTTTTCCTCTCCACCTGTTCAACCCTTAAACATCTCATCAATGAAACTGATGAACTGACCCTGAGAATTGCTAAACTGAAAGGAGGATCCCTACATTTCTCAAAAGAAATACCCAAGATCAAGTTTAAATCCAATAGCTTTATTCTCTAGACCTACAAAATCATGAAAGCAATACAACATTTCTGTGGGAAAGAGTATGAATACAGAAAGAGGTATCTGGATATTATTTACATGGGTACTAGAATGAATTAAGCATTCTCAGGCAGGATAATTCTACATTCAAACATGATTATATGTTTTTTCTTTGAAAGTCAAATTAGAAAGGGGGGATGTACGCAATGTATGATACATATGGTATATCATGCAGCACATTAACATATCTAATACTAATTGAAATGATTCATGTCAAGCACTTAGAATCCCTGACATTTATAAGTGTTCAATAAATGGTAGCTATTTTATAATCATCAATATATCAGATTACTTCAGGAATATCAAATGGAACACTTCTGCATGTATCTATCTGAATACATAACAGATGTAAATTGACTCTCCTACAGAATATGTGTCATGATAGAAATGACAGAAATCAGAGGCCTTCTTTCTGGAGTCAAATTCTGCAATTGTGTGTATCACCTATCACTCTATGGCATTTTAAAATCTTGCTTTCTTTCCTCTTTCAGTTTATATTGCTTATTTAGTACTTACTTTGTGCTCAGCTCTGTATTTGGCACAAGAGGAAGGGGAGAATAAAATAAAACCTCGTATGTGGCCCTTACCCCCAACATAGCTTTTATTTATTTCATGGAATTTCCCCTAGGAGTCTTGTGTTTAAAAGTCTATAAAATT
Organism: Hyperoodon ampullatus; assembly: GCF_949752795.1. Classification (NCBI taxonomy): domain Eukaryota; kingdom Metazoa; phylum Chordata; class Mammalia; order Artiodactyla; family Ziphiidae; genus Hyperoodon; species Hyperoodon ampullatus. Next base: position 76,540,803 of record NC_136916.1, read on the forward strand.
TTGTGCAGATATTTAAAAAAATTCTATAGTTTTAAAGGTTCTGTATAAAATAGCTAGAACCATTGAAAGAAATGGGAAGGTGAATGCAGGATGAAGGTGGGTGGAAAGAAAGAAAGAAGAAATTCAAGAAAGAGGAAGAAAGGCAAAAGGGAGCGAGGAGAGAAAGAAAGAAGGAAATGTTTATGCTGAGTGTTTGTGTATTATGCCATCTAGATGGGTCCTTAAAATCTGTGAAGACAGCATTATTACCTCCATTTTATAGATGAAAGTAAATTCCTATGATGTTCTTTTTATATCTGAGATGTGTTTTAAAATTAGTCAATTACTTGACTTTATTATATCAGTCCCAGTTAAGGTGATGCTAAGGTGATGTCAAAGACTAAGTTCAAATTCAACAGAGGGCCTCCAATGAACCTACAAAAGCCTGTTGTGATGCTTTTGAAGCCCGGGAGTTGAGAATGGATCTGACCACCTGTTGCAATAATGGTGAAAATTGTTCACATTCGCTCTTGAGGAAGGGGTTCTAGATCTTCTGCCTCTAATCACCTTGAGACAAGTTCCCTTGTCTCCTTGATTCCCTAGGCTACTGCTTTCTTTCTACCAGCACAAGAACTTGCACTGCTTCCCTGTTAATTGTTATCTGCACGCTCAATGCTTAAAGCCAGCTTAGAAAGACAATAATTAAAAAATATATATATCAAAGCAAAAAAATGTATAACCTGGACTATCAAATAACAGAGTGAGAGTGAAAATAATTCTATCAAGAACTCTTTTTTTTTTTTTTTTTTTTTTTGCTGTACGTGGGCCTCTCACTGTTGTGGCCTCTCCCATTATGGAGCACAGGCTCTGGACGTGCAGGCTCAGCGGCCATGGCTCACGGGCCCAGCTGCTCCGCGGCATGTGGGATCCTCCCGGACCAGGGCGTGAACCTGTGTCCCTTGCATCGGCAGGCGGACTCTCAACCACTGCGCCACCAGGGAAGCCCGTATCAAGAACTCTTGACTTAGGAAATCGACAAAAGTTGAAGATGCACTTTGGGGTTTCCTAGTGCTCGAAAGTGGAGCAAACATGGAACAAATGCCATGTAGACCTTCTGATCAGATTTTCTCTCCTCTGCTGCTGCCAGGATGTAGAATGTCCCAGGTGACTCCTCTCTCCCTTCTCCAGAGAATCAGCTGACCATTTGGCAAATTCCAAAGTGTTCAATCCTTTGATGATAAAAGTAAATATAATGGAAAAATGTTTCCACTCACTTGCCTATCCTTCCTTCCTCTCCTTTTTAAATTTAGATTATGCCAGTGATGAGTCTTCCATGAGTGAAAAGACCACGGTAAATGAAGTCAATATCATGTATGTTTCATAAAACCAAACTGGTCTCACTGCCCCGGCTCCTCTGTCATAGAAATGGGGTGGGAAAAGGAGTCTGTATGGCTTGAATTGTGTCTCTTAAAATTCATGTTATTGCCCTAATGCCCAATATGACTCTATTTTGAGAAAGGACCTTTAAAGATGTAATTAAGGTTAAATGAGGCCGTAAGGGTGAGACTCTAACCCAACATGACTGGTGTTCTTAAAAGAGGAAGAGACATCAGAGACCCCACACACAGAGGAAAGAACATGTGAGAACACAGGGAGAAGGGCACCATCTGCAAGCCAAAGTGGGAGGCCTCAGGATAAACCATGTCTTATGGCACCTTAATTTTGGACTCTCAGCCTCCAGAAATGGGAGAAAATAAATTTCTGTTGCTTAAGTCACCCAGTCTATGGTATTTTGTTATGGCAGCTCTATCAGACTAACCCAGGGCCTCTTGCATAAAAGGAAAGAAGATGCAATGGTGACGGTGATGCTCAAAAGAAGCAGTGATGTGAGGAAGAGGCTGTGTTTCCCAAACTGCATTCCTTAGACACTCTTTTCCCAGGATGTTAACAAGGATACAGGAAAAGTGACATCAAAAGAGTTTGACAAACAGTGAGTTGCACATAGTTCATCAGATTTCTTTACTATAGACATTTCCCAGAGTTTTAAATAGGCTAACATGCACGGGTGCCCCCAGGATGAGGAGATCATGGACAGAGTTTCCCAGAGTGTAAGGAAAGTAAGGACTGATTTTCCTTGTAATATATTTGCATACCTTTAGTGTGCAGGTGGGAAGGAATGAGAGAGAAAGCAACAGCAATTGGTGGATTTGGAGAGAGTCACTTTGATTTTCTCTCCCATGCTTGCCTTCACCATCATGAAGACCTGATCTGGGAACATCTCTAAGAAGTGAGACCAAGGCAATGAAGGGGATGTGGGTAATGTCCCAAGCAATTATTCAGAGAGGGAACTGAAGGTAGGGGTTGAGAATCTGGCTTTGGAATCAGCCATGGCCTTGACTGACTGCATCATGTTTTCTATGCAATCATTCAATTCTGTGTCATCAAGCAAGGGACTGAGCCTTGACTTCTTATTTTAAAAATGCAGATATTGGGCTTCCCTGGTGGTGCAGTGGTTGAGAGTCCACCTGCCGATGCAGGGGACACGAGTTCATGCCCCGGTCTGGGAAGATCCCACATGCCGTGGAGCGGCCGGGCCGTGAGCCATGGCCACTGAGCCTGCATGTACGGAGCCTGTGTTCCACAATGGGAGAGGTCAGAACAGTGAGAGGCCCGCACACACACACACACACACACACACACACACACAAATGCAGATATCAATACCTTAGACAATTAACGTGCTCAAACCTTCCACCTGCTGTTTTGTCTTCCTGGAACTGCCATACCTCCATAACCTTCCACCTGCTGTTGGAACTGCCTCCTCCATGTGCCCTCTTAATCTGACACCTTTCTACTCTGCCTCCATGTCTTCATTCAAGCATCACCTCTTCTCTGAGGTATTGCAAGTCCAGGTAAGGTCTGACATGGGTTCTCCCACTCTCTTCTTCATCAGGTGCCCTCCCTGAGCATGTCTTCTTATAGCCTAATTGCCATCCTGTCTCTCCAATGCTGGACACACACAAGACAACATGGAAACATGAAGAATCCCTCGTGTTCCATGTCCTTGGGGTACTCTGGGCACATAACAGACATCTGCTGAGCAGAGAGAATAAAGTGATTTTTCTTTTTAAACCTCCAACTGGATTGTGTGATTTTTCTGATATATCCTTGTATCTGTTAAAAAAACAAACTAACAAACAAAATAAACAAAAAAAAAACCCTCCCTAAAGCTATGCATGTTGAATGAGAGCTAGTTACATATTTGATAAAATTCTTCATTGAAAAGAATGCATTATCTAAAATCAGACCTGTGTTGGCTTCAGGTGGCCATTTGTACAACATATGGCAACATTACCCTGTCATATGTAATGCAACTTAGTTCCGACCTTACCGTGCTCACACTACACCCTCCTATTGTCTGAAAGCCTGAGATGGGGTGCTGCCACAGATAAAAACAGAGTGTAACAAGGCCTTTAAAGGAAACAGGCTTGTCAGTGTTAATAGCAATCAACTATTCCCTCATATCCACATTCCCCATGGAACCATTTTCCCTTAGATCCATCTTATAATTTAAGGCATCTGAGATCATGCAGAAGCCCAGACATAAATCCTACTAATGGCTTCATCCCTAGAGAATCCCTCCAGTGGTCCACTGAGAATATTTCCTCCTTTCTTCTCACAAGAAGCCCTGAAGTGACCCTTTTCTGTAGCGATAACTTTCAAGCTCACATGGTCCCTGGGGGTCCCACAAGTTGCCTCCCCTATTTCCCACAGCCTCAGTCACCCTGAAGACAAAGAGTTGGTCTGATAAGACCACATGGTGGTCATGGTCAAACTGTCTGTGGGCAGAACCACTCCTGAGAAGGGTCCCATATTTCAAATCATCACAGATCTCTATTGATCCTTTTAAATTTATTTTCAGAAGAAATGTTCACTGTTTTACTTTTTAAAACTTTGATCACAAAAACTTTCAGGAAATTCATAATTCCCTATATCAGTATACTGATTTAGAAATAACACAGCACTTCTAAATCTGGGCCTCATGTAACACTCATGACTATATATGAGGATGGATTCCACTGATGAGGAATTCAAGGTTCAGAAAGATTAAGGTATTTGTCAAAGTCACATGGCTGGAAAGGGGTAAAACTTTAATGCAAACATAGCATTTTTTTTATTATTTTTTTTTTTTGCGGTACACGGGCCTCTCACTGTTGTGGCCTCTCCTGTTGTGGAGCACAGGCTCCGGACGTGCAGGCCCAGCAGCCATGGCTCGCGGGCCCAGCCGCTCCGCGGCATGTGGGATCTTCCCAGACCGGGGCACGAACCCATGTCCCCTGCATCGGCAGGCGGACTCTCAACCACTGCGCCACCAGGGAAGCCCCCAAACATAGCATTTTTGATTCTGATTCTGGTTTTATTATTACTGAACACTTTTTTTTCCCCTACTTTTCAGATGCTATTCAAGGGCAAAACTGGAAATGAATATTGGAGGAGACTCCTGTTGAAGGATGTTTCCACTGAATCATTTGCTTTGGAAATATCTGCCGTCATTTTTTAACAGGGCTGTGAAGTGAAATAAAGATTATAATTTCTCTTTTTGCTTATCTGTTAACTCGCTTACCAGAGCTATCTATTAGTCTGGGCAGTGGAAATCTTCAGACTCTGGCACGTAAGTAGGCATCGACTATAATATCTTCCTGCCAAGTCTGTGTCAGTGTCAGGGCCCGAGCCCAAATGAGAAGTTACGGTATGATCGCAAATGTATGTAACATTGCTGTGTAGCCAGTGATATGCTTGGGGAGCAGTCAACAAAATGGATGTGAACTGATCAACTCATATACAGAAAGAACTTCACTCTAAAGAAACTTACTTAACCTACATGCATCTGAGAATGCAGCCTGAGAGTCAAAGTGTGCCATGCTGGTGCAGAAATGTCAAAAGGAAAGATTCCCTGGGCTTTTCCTACCTCACCCCTTGCCAGGTCTGAATTATGTTCAATTCAATTTGCTCTGGCCTTTCTTATTTTTCAAGAGCAAGTAATACATACATGTAATTCTTTCCTAGAGGGTAGACCGCTCAAAGAACAAGCAGTCATTCATGCAAAAGCAACCCCCATGAAAGCAAACATTTCAGGAAAAGACATGTAACCAGAGGCCCAGTGCTGTGGATTGTAAACCAACGTGTTGCTTCATGACAGGTCAACTAGAGTGAGATTAAGATTCTTGCTCTCCCTTGGAGTCCCCAGTTTATCAGAGCCCGCTTCAGGTCGTTACTCCTGAGGTGAGTGTCTTGTAACTAAGGAGATGCTACGGGCAAGTGGGCCCTGTCGTGTTCCATCTACTCTCCGGGCCTCAGCCTGTGTCTGCAGGTGTTTCTCTGTATTGAATCTCCCTGGGGAATCCTTGGCTTCACAGCAAAAGCCAGCTGAAGTGAAAGTGATTTGATTTGGATCCTATTACAGGCACTTTACCTCTTCTATTTCCGTGATAATAGCAGATTGGAGTCGATTATTGTACTGGGAGGGGAGTTAATGTGATGTTGAGAAACACTGGGAAAACTGGCAAGGGGAGAGGGGGGTAGATAAAAACTTTAGTGCAGATTGAAATCTGCAGCCCAGGCCGGTGTGGCAACTGCAAGCTGTGTGGTGTTTTGCAGAGGGTTGGGGTCATTTCCCTTGTTGGTGCTGGTTAAAAGACAACGAGCTCTTTGGCTACTCAGCTTCATGGAATGCGCCCTCCTAATCTTTTGCCCCTTCCTCGGCAGCTTTCCCCTGGCCGTGCTGCCCATTGGCCCAGGGGCTGCAGGAACCTCAGCCCTGGTGGCCTCCAGTTCTTTTCCCAGGAGGGCAGGAGGTGCCAGCCTTAAGCAACTCACCTCTGATGGTCACACAAGTCACAAATAAATCTAGGCTTATATTACAAGTACTGCTTTATGTTTGTTCCCAAAAGAGAGTGACAAATCTCCAAATACTCCTGCTTGGTAACCAGGCTGCATCTGCAGGGATGCCTATCAACCCTCCCTCCCTGTGGTCTGAAAACCGAACGTTCAGCATCAGGAGGAAGCAACTGTGGGTTAGAAAAATATTAGGCAGCAGATCAGTCATCCCTAATAGAATGAAAGAACAATGCTGGACCAGCTGAAAAGTGAATTTGTCAAACAGTAAGTAAATATCCCAGTGTGATTTATCCCTTGCATTATGATACCTATCTCTATTTATCCCTTGCATTACAATGATATATCACCATCATCACAATGATCTTATATTGAACATGGTCAAATATATTGTCTTAGACTTGATTTTCACTCCTGAAAAGTGCCCACTTGTAATCTTGCTTTCTGAATGTGCCATCAGAAATGTGCCATAAGATGCATTGTACATTTGAGATTAGATTTCCATGTCTCTGCAGTTCTATAAAAGGGATATGGCAAATGTTATTTCAAAGGGTAATAGAATAAGGTGGTCAAAGAGAATCTTTTTCACTTTTACTTTTTTTCTTATTTAACTTTGAAGTATGATATACACACAGAAGAGCCCATATTTCACATGTTTATAAACTAACCATACCCAGATCAAGAAAGAGAAGTAGGCAAGCATTCCAGAATCCACCCTCCCACTCCTTGCCTCCACCGCCAAAGTCAGTCTCTGTCTTAACGTCAAACAGCACAGGTTAGTTTCGTCTGTCTTTGAATGGAATCATACAACATGCATTCATTTTGTGTGTGGCTTCCTGCACACACTTGTTTATAACATTCATACATGTTGTTGCATATAATTGTGGGTTGTTCATTCCCACTGCTTACAGTGTCCATTATGTGAATATGTCACAATTTATTTATCCATTCTAATGTTTTGGGCATTTGGGTAGCGTCCAACGTCTGGCTACAGTGAATAGTGCTGTCTTCGGGCAAACTTATATAAACATTCATTTAAAAAAAATTTATTAGAGTATAGTTGATTTACAATGTTGCATTAGTTTCTGCTATACAGCAAATTATATCAGTTATACATATACATATAGCCACTCTTTTTTTATATTCTTTTCCCATATAGGTCATTACAGAATATTGAGAAGAGTTCCCTGTTCTATATGGTAGGTCCTTATTAGTTATCTATTTTATATTTAGTAGTGTGTATTTGTCAATCCCAGTCTCCCAATATACCCCTCCCCCCAACCCACACTTTCCCCCCATAACCATAAGCTTGTTTTCTACATCTGTGACTAAAATTCTCTTTTGTAAGTAAGTTCCCTTGTACCATTTTTTTAGATTCCACATATAGCCAGAACATGGAAGCAACCTAAATGTCCATCAACAGAGGAATGCATAAAGAAGTTGTGATACATATATACAATGGAATATTACTCAGCCACAAAAAAGAATGAAATAATGCCATTTGCATCAACATGGATGAACCTAGAAACTGTCATACTGAGTGAAGTAAGTCAGAGAAAGACAAATATCATACGATATCACTAATATAAGCATTCTTATTGGACATATTCTTAGCAGGTAATTGCTCTTTCACACAAGGTAGGCATATGTACAGCTTTAATAGCTACTGCTAAACAGTTTTCCAAAGTCGTTGTACCAGTTTAACTTTCACCAGCAGTGCCCGGTAGATAGCCTTGGTTATTCCATATCATCACCAATATTTAGTATTTTCTGCCTTTGTAACTTTTGCTATTTATTCTTGGTGTGTAGGGTATCTTGTGTGGAATTAATTCCTATTTCCCCTGATGACTAAAAATTTATGTAAATTTTTGAAACGTTTACTAGCTATTTGGATATCCTCTTTTGTTAAACATATATTCAACTACTTTATCAATCTTTCATATTGAATTGCCTCTCATTTATTTGTACGAGTTCTGTATGTATTCTGGATATGAGTTTTTTTGTGAAATATGTATATTACAAATATATTCCTCCACAATTTGGGGTTCATTTTATTCACTTAGTGGTGGTCTTTAATTAATAGACACTCTTGATTTTAATATAATACAATATATCATGCTTTTCCTTATGGTTACACTTTGTATTCTGTTTAAGAAAGCTTTGCTTATTCCAAAAGATTATATTTCTACACAAATTATCTTGTAGTAATAAATAGGGTGAGCTTTTCTTTTTCTCCCCTAGTTTTGGCTGTTGACTATAGCACAAACCAGTTTTATTAAGCAAGCAAGAAATCTCACACAGATTTCCCACATAGTAACATGTACCCATTTTACTGATCTTGAAAGGGAATATACCATAGAACATGTCAACAATTTTTAGCAGACTGAAAAAAGACAGAGTGAGAAAAGGGACTTTTGACTTTAATCCTGCACCAGCTTCACTACAAATTACATACTTAAGTTTTCAGGCATATATACCTTAGATAAACTTCAAATCTCCCACTTCTAATAGGAGAATAATAATTGCAATTACCTCATTGAACCATTGTAGGAATTAATTGAGAAAATGCATAGCACTTTGCAGAGCATCTGGTTTAAGTAAACTCAATAACTTTGGGTTTTATTATTAACATTGAAAATAATATATGTAACTAGTGCTTTATAATTTGCAAAGTAAAAACTAATTTAATTGGAAACTCAGATAGTCCTGTGAAGTGGGCAGCTATTTTATTTTGTCTCTGGCATTTCATGAAATATATTAAACTAAAGTTTATTGAGCTCCTACAAAGTGTCAGTCACTGTACTAACACTTGGAATCCTTCAGACAAAAGATAGACAGCAGTCCGTGTTTGCATGGAATTTTTATTCTAGTGAAGAGAGACAGAATTAATCAAGTAAATAAGAAAAGTATTGTGTGTTAGGAGGTAAGTGCTCTCAAGAAAAAATAAAGCAGAAAATGAAGATACAGAATGATGAAGGAGGGATTGCAATTTAATAAAATAGAGAGGGACATTTCCATGATGCTTAAGGAGGAACAGGAATAAGCAAGAGTGAAGGAATAGATAGAAGGAAAGAAGGAAGGAAGGAAGGAAGGAAGGAAGGAAGGAAGGATGGGAGGAGTGGATAAGATCCAAGAGGTCAAAGGGAGTAGATTAGATATGCATGGGGGAGTGGGGGTCAAAGTATGGAGTTCTGGTTTATACTTTGAGGAGAACATTGGAGGGGAGGAATGTTTTGGAAATATAACTCTGGCAGTTGTGTTGAGAAATGACAGTAGAATTGAGTGTCAACATGGAGAGACCAATCAGCAAGCAACTGTAATATGCTAGGTGAGAGTTGATGAGGGTGGCATTGGAGGGGGTAAGACATAGTCAGACACTAGATAAATCTTGAAGAGACAAACAACAGTATTTCCTGAGGTACTGGAGGTGGGATGTGAGAGAAGAAGAATACTCATAGATAACTGCAAGAATGTGAGCCTGAGTACCGAAAGCATAGAATTTCTGAGATAGGGTGACTGTGGAAAAATGGATTCAAGAGAAAAGATCCAGAGACCAGCCTTTTGATATTGCTGCTACACTGTGCTCCCTGAGATTGAGTCTTAATTCCCTAACATCAGTCTCTAAAGGTTTTCTTCTACTTTCTGATTAATATTCTTTGTCTCCAAATCCAAAACTAGCATTGTCTCTATTACATAAAAGCCACACACCAAATACAAGATGACCATTTCTCTTGAACCTGCCAGAATTGATGAATTCCTCTGCTTATTCACTTGTAAATGTGAGAATGTAGGAAATGCCATGTGACCTGTATAAAGAATGGAAGATTAGTGAGGTGACAATTTATTTAAAAAAATACTAATAATTGTGATATGGACTATTGGATAAAACACTCCCAAAATGATAAAATCCAAGTTGATCATAATGTTTCTTAATTGTTACAGCTTGCTCCCATCTACCTATAGAGAGAAATGTAAATGACAGGATGTTCCATTTATTTAAAATACTATGAATCAGTATTTTTAGAGCGAATGGTTTTGTCTCCTTCAGTAGATGCATAATCTAGTTGCTGTCTTATTTCCTAATTCAATAATTTCTTTGAAAATGTGGCAGTGTGATACAAAGATGTTGTTCGTTTATAATCAGCTTTCAAATCTTTTCCATAACTAGGGTTGAATAAAGAACAATGCATTACCATGCAACGTGTGCATATGTACGTGTCCCTGAGTGTGGTATTGCTCTATGTGACTATCTTTGCTGGGTGGGGTATACTTGAATGTGGAGAGTGTGACAGAGGCTGTCTAGATGCTCACTAATTATCATTCCTTCCTGATCCTCCTACAGGACATGAGACGACTTCATTTTCCAGCCTCCATTGCAGTATTCTTGGGTCATACAGCTGGATCCTGCCCAGTGGGTTTGGAAAGAACTAATGTGTACTTCTTACTTCCAGTCAAGTCATTATTGTAATATAGACTGAACTGTTATTTTTGAGCCAGACCTAGTGAATACATTATTGGATATGCCACTCCCCATCTTTAAGGAGACCCAACTCCCATATAGACAGTCACACTTCATAACTATAGACAAAAAACATTGTCCAGGGCTACAGCTGCCAGGTGTATAAAGAGCTATAAGACCCTCAGAGAAATATGAATTATTTTCCTTTGTCATTAAAGAATTTGAGAAGTAAAGAAAATTTACAGAAATGAATGATAACTGGGTAATAAGCTAGCAGGTGGAAATGGAGAGGAAGGGCATTGAAGGCAGAGAAATGGGTGACAAGTAAGTAAGGTATCAACTGACTTGATAAAGTTGGAGCTGTGTGCAGAAGGAGTGCCTGGCTTTAGGTGGTGGATATAATCATGAAGCATGTCTTTGTTTCTGCTGTGATGCTGTAGCTTCCAATAAGATCCCTAGAAGAGGGAACAATGGACAAAAAGAGAAAAGGAGTCAGTGAAGGGACAGGGATAGAGCCCAGAATTACTCAAGGCCAATTCATCATTAGGAGACGATTAAAAGGACAAGTTGGCAAATGCCTATATAGGGCTCGGCTACAAGCCTGGGATAATGAATGGCTGAGGATGACTCCATGGGACTTCTTAAAATTAATTCAGCTGTCAAAGAAGAGGCAGGATGATGTAAGCTGTAGGAATGAGGTAATTTATGAGATTTCAGAGAGTTTTTAGCTCGATTTTTCAGTAATATCTTTAAAGAAGGTCAAAGACAAAAACTCTATACATGTAATTTTTAAAATTAAATGGTTTCTTAAAAAAGCAGACAGGCATGGTTGTTATAAATCAGCTGAGCAGCATATTGCCATGATGTGGGGTGTTGTTCAGGACATATAAATAAATTTACTGAAACTCATGCTTAAATTTTGACTGGGTTCTATAGCATGCGACTGGGTTACAGTTAAACACTGCTCAGCAAGGAGCCTTTTTAAACTTCTATCACTGACTTTGTTTTTTCCCATTTTAGAGAGTAGCCGTGCATCTTCAATGCATAAGACACTGTGACCACTTTATGAACGTCACTTTCTAACATGGATAAAAGAGAAGGATTGGCCAAGTTAATATATCTTTAAGCATTCGGTAAAATAAATACTATAAGCAGCAAAGTCAAAAGGCATATGACAAATCCAGGAAAATATTTTTAATATGAGAAATTGTTAACAGTGGTTACTTCTTGGAATCAGGGATGGAGATGAAGAGAGAAAGAGACTTTTTTAAAAAAAATGCATCTCTCTGTATTGTTTCAATTTTCAATATAAACCTGTTTTACTCTTCTAATTAAAAATATTAATAGGTATTTTGAAAAAATTGTAAATAATTATGTAAAAAATGCATCATGGGATTTCCAAGAGACACAGTGCTTTTGGCTTTGAGAACCAGAAACACTTTTATGGAATAGACAGGGTTCAGTCTGTGTTTTGCAGAATGGATAAAGTTAGATAGTCAAGTATATGGCAAATAAAAGTGTCTGAAGAAAATGGAAACTTCAGGACAAGCAAGGCTCCTGAGATGGATAGATGTATGGCATTTAGAAGAAATCGGTTGTGAGTGATAGAAGTAGCTCAAGCGGGGCTACAGGAGCTTGTTATAGAGTCCAAACTGTGCAGGTCCTGACTACGAGAGGACATCAGTCAGGAGACAATTTTAGTTGTCCAAGTGAAAGCTAAAAATGATGTGGACAGGGTGTAATAGTAGGTATGTTTCAAAGGGCTCAGGATGTATATTCGTTGACAGACTGGATATGGGCTGTAAAGAGTGAGAGGAGTCAAGAATGACTCCAAATTATTTTGGACAAAACAACTGGATAAAAGTTTATTTATTCATTGAGAAGAGGGTCACTAAGGGTGAAGCATATTACCTGAGGGAAACCAAAGTGTCAATACTGGAACCTTAAGTTTGACATGACTATTGGACAACCGAGTGAAGACGCTGCATCTGGATTTAGACGGGAATTCAAAAAGTTCAGGATCAGGAGGAAGAATTTGAAAATCATCAGCTTATATATGTTATTGAAGACTTGGGAATAGACAAGTTCATCTAGGGTGAGAGAATCTGGTCAGTGAGGTTCTGTGGCCATATGAAGTACTAGAACTTACAGACCCTTATTGAGGTCCAGGTGGCCTCAGAGGAGAAAAAATTTGAGAAGAGTATTTTTAGAAAGAAAAAAATATGCCCTAAACCAGTAACAATTAAAATGCCATAAACCAGTAACAATTAAAATAGTTTAGTGACATGTACGGCAATGATGAGGAAACCAAGTGTCTGAAGAATTAAATAACTTTACCAGTCTCACAACAAAGTCTCACACCAGATCTTTCTGACTCCAAATCTTAAACACTCTTCAGTAATGGCAAGTTTTACCAAGGGATATGGGCAATTTCAAATTCTTTATCTTTCTTTATGACATATATGAGAATAAATATGAAAGAAAAAGAGTATAATAAAATAAGTCAACCAAAATTAGTTGCATATACAAGAATCAGCCCCAGATGGACTTAACGTGTAAATGCCAAAAACAGAGAATTCTAATTTCAGCTTGGACATGTAGAGAGCTAAAAAACAGAAATGCTTATCCTTGCAACAGGAAAAAACTCATAGGGAGCAAATTAAAAACTTTTCAAGAATCTATCCAATAACTGAGGTCACCTCAACAGTTAATAAATGACCTTTCCAAAACCTGAAAAAATAAAGGAGATGCAGATGCTAAGCATAGCAAAACAGCTCCTTAAGTAAAGCACAGAGAAAAAAACAAAACAAAAAAAAAGGACTGAAAGATTCTAAGGAGGATTTTGATGAAGCGAGGGATTATTAAATAGTGTTCAGCTATCCCCCCCACATTACTTAATAATAGTAAGGGAAAAATAGTAACTATATAATATGTAATGCAGAAATCAGATGACACATTGTCTGGGTGATATTATCTGGATATTATGTGTGTCCAGATGAACATATCTCTTATGTAAAACTCTGAACTGAAATGCATAACCTGAATCTGACCATGAGGAAACATCATACAAACCATAAATGGAACGCTTCTATTCTACAAAAATACCAATGTCATATTAGACAAGGAAAAATCACAGCATAAAACTTCCACTAATTTTATTAAGTATATATTTGTCCCCCTGTATAGATAAAATAAAGTTAAATTTAATTCATTTAGTGCTCACATTAGAGGAAATAATTTAGATTTGTAAAGTCTGAATTCTTAAAGTTTTATTGTATGAAAAATTTCATGATATTACATTCTGACATAATCAAACCAACTTAAATGTACTAAAAGAAAAAATTTAAATCAAGATCTTCTTATCTAGCTGAATCCTTTTAGTTCCATCTTGTGTGTTGTTCAGTCAACAGTAGTATATTTTTTTCACCATTATCTTGTTTATTTTATTTTATTATTAGTTTCTGCTTTATAACAAAGTGAATCAGTCATACATATACATCTGTTCCCACATCCTTTCCCTCTTGCGTCTCACTCCCTCCCAACCTCCATATCCCACCCCTCCAGGTGGTCACAAAGCACCCAGCTGATCTCCCTGTGCTATGCAGCTGCTTCCCACTATCTATCTACCTTAGGTTTGGTATTGTATATATGTCCATGCCTCTCTTTCGCTTTGTCACAGCTTACCCTTCCCCCTCCCCATATCCTCAAGTCCATTCTCAAGTAGGTCTGTGTCTTTATTCCTGTTTTACCCCTAGGTTCTTCATGACATTTTTTTTTCTTAAATTCCATATATATGTGTTAGCATACGGTATTTGTCTTTCTCTTTCTGACTTACTTCACTCTGTATGACAGACTCTAGGTCTATCCACCTCATTACAAATAGCTCAATTTCGTTTCTTTTTATGGCTGAGTAATATTCCATTGTATATATGTGCCACATCTTCTTTATCCATTCATCCGATGATGGACACTTAGGTTGTTTCCATCTCCGGGCTACTGTGAATAAAGCTGCAATGAACATTTTGGTACATGTCTCTTTTTGAATTATGGTTTTCTCAGGGTATATGCCTAGTAGTGGGATTGCTGGGTCATATGATAGTTCTATTTGTAGTTTTTTAAGGAAGCTCCATACTGTTCTCCATAGTGGCTGTACCAATTCACATTGCCACCAGCAGTGCAAGAGTGTTCCCTTTTCTCCACACCCTCTCCAGCATTTATTGTTTCTAGATTTCTTGATGATGGCCATTCAGACTGGTGTGAGATGATATCTCATTGTAGTTTTGATTTGCATTTCTCTAATGATTGATGATGTTGAGCATTCTTTCATGTGTTTGTTGGCAGTCTGTATATCTTCTTTGCAGAAATGTCTATTTAAGTCTTCGGCCCATTTTTGGATTGGGTTGTTTGTTTCTTGCTATTGAGCTGCATGAACTGCTTATAAATTTTGGAGATTAATCCTTTGTCAGTTGCTTCATTTGCAAATATTTTCTCCCATTCTGAGGGTTGTCTTTTGGTCTTGTTTTTGGTTTCCTTTGTTGTGCAAAATCTTTGAAGTTTCATTAGGTCCCATTTATTTATCTTTGTTTTTATTTCCATTTCTCTAGGAGGTGGGTCCAAAAGGATCTTGCTGTGATTTATGTCATAGAGTGTTCTGCCTATGTTTTCCTCTAAGAGTTTGATAGTTTCTGGCCTTACATTTAGGTCTTTAATCCATTTTGAGCTTATTTTTGTGTATGGTGTTAGGGAATGATCTAATCTCATACTTTTATGTGTCCCTGTCCAGTTTTCCCAGCACCACTTATTGAAGAGGCTGTCCTTTCTCCACTGTATATTCCTGCCTCCTTTATCAAAGATAAGTTGACCATATGTGCGTGGGTTTATCTCTGGGCTTTCTATCCTGATCCATTGATCTATCTTTCTGTTTTTGTGCCAGTACCACACTGTCTTGATTACTGTAGCTTTGTAGTATAGTCTAAAGTCAGGGAGCCTGATTCCTCCAGCTCTGTTTTTCATTATCAAGATTGCTTTGGCTATTGGGGGTCTTTTGTTTATCCAAACAAATTTTGAAATTTTTTGTTCTAGTTCTGTGAAAAATGCCAGTGGTACTTTGATAGGGATTGCATTGAATATGTAGATTGCTTTGGGTAGTAGAGTCATTTTCACAATGTTGATTCTTCCAATCCAAGAACATGGTATATCTCTCCATCTGTTTGTATCATCTTTAATTTCTTTCATCAGTGTCTTATAATTTTCTGCATACAGGTCTTTTGTCTCCTTAGGTAGATTTATTCCTAGATATTTTATTCTTTTGTTGCAGTGGTAAATGGGAGTGTTTTCTTGATTTCACTTTCAGATTTTTCATCATTAGTGTACAGGAATGCCAGAGATTTCTGTGCATTAATTTTGTATCCTGCTACTTTACCAAATTCATTGATTAGCTCTAGTAGTTTTCTGGTAGCATCTTTAGGATTCTCTATGTATAGTATCATGTCATCTGCAAACAGTGCCAGCTTTACTTCTTCTTTTCCAATTTGGATTCCTTTATTTCCTTTTCTTCTCTGATTGCTGTGGCTAAAACTTCCAAAACTATGTTGTAATAAGAGTGGTAAGAGTGGGCAGCCTTGTCTTGTTCCTGATCTTAGCGGAAATGGTTTCAGTTTTTCACCAATGAGGACGATGTTGGCTGTGAGTTTGTCATATATGGCCTTTATTATGTTGAGGAATGTTCCCTCTATGCCTACTTTCTGCAGGGCTTTTATCATAAATGGGTGTTGAATTTTGTCGAAAGCTTTCTCTGCATCTATTGAGATGATCATATGGTTTTTCTTCTTCAATTTGTTGTTATGGTGTATCACGTTGATTGATTTTCGTATATTGAAGAATCCTTGCACTCCTGGAATAAACCCCAATTGATCATGGTGTATGATCCTTTTAATGTGCTGTTGGATTCTGTTTGCTAGTATTTTGTTGAGGATTTTTGCATCTATGTTCATCAGTGATATTGGCCTGTAGTTTTCTTTCTTTGTGACATCCTTGCCTGGTTTTGGTATAAAGGTGATGGTGGCCTTGTAGAATGAGTTTGGGAGTGCTCCTCCTTCTGCTATATTTTGGAAGAGTTTGAGAAGGATTGGTGTTAGCTCTTCTCTAAATGTTTGATAGAATTGGCCTTTGAAGCCATCTGGTCCTGGGCTTTTGTTTGTTGGAAGATTTTTAATCAGTTTCAATTTCAGTGCTTGTGATTGGTTTATTCATATTTTCTATTTCTTCCTGATTCAGTCTTGGCAGGTTGTGCATTTCTAAGAATTTGTCCATTTCTTCCAGATTGTCCATCTTATTGGCATAGAGTTGCTTGTAGTAATCTCTCATGATCTTTTGTATTTCTGCAGTGTCAGTTGTTACTTCTTTTTCATTTCTAATTCTATTGACTTGATTCTTCTCCCTTTTTTTCTTGATGAGTCTGGCTAATGGTTTATCAATTTTGTTTATCTTCTCAAAGAACCAGCTTTTAGTTTTATTGCTCTTTGTTATCGTTTCCTTCATTTCTTTTTCATTTATTTCTGATCTGATCTTTATGATTTCTTTCCTTCTGCTAACTTTGGGGGTTTTTTGTTCTTCTTTCTCTAATTGCTTTAGGTGCAGGGTCAGGTTGTTTACTCGAGATGTTTCCTGTTTCTTAAGGTGGGATTGTATTGCTATAAACTTCCCCCTTAGAACTGCTTTTGCTGCATCCTATAGGTTTTGGGTTGTCGTGTCTCTATTGTCATTTGTTTCTAGGTATTTTTTGATTCCCTCTTTGATTTCTTCAGTGATCACTTCGTTATTGAGTAGTGTATTGTTTAGCCTCCATGTGTTTGTATTTTTTACAGATCTTTTCCTGTAATTGATGTCTAGTCTCATAGCATTGTGGTCGGAAAAGATACTTGATACAATTTCAATTTTCTTAAATTTACCAAGGCTTGATTTGTGACCCAAGATATGATCTATCCTGGAGAATGTTCCATGAGCACTTGAGAAAAATGTGTATTCTGTTGTTTTTGGATGGAATGTCGTATAAATTTCAATTAAGTCCATCTTGTTTAATATATCATTTAAAGCTTGTGTTTATTTATCTTCATTTTGGATGATCTGTCCATTGGTGAAAGTAGGGTGTTAAAGTCCCCTACTATGAGTGTGTTACTGTCGATTTCCCCTTTTATGGCTGTTAGTATTTGCCTTATGTATTGAGGTGCTGCTATGTTGGGTCCATAAGTATTTACAATTGTTATATCTTCTTCTTGGATTGTTCCCTTGATCATTATGTAGTGTCCTTCTTTGTCTCTTCTAATAGTCTTTATTTTAAAGTCTATTTTTTCTGATATAAGAATTGCTACTCCAGCTTTCTTTTCATTTCCATTTGCATGGAATATCTTTTTCCATCCCCTTACTTTCAATCTGTATGTGTCTCTAGGTCTGAAGTGGGTCTCTTGTAGAGAGCATATATATGGTTCTTGTCTTTGTGTCCATTCAGCCAATCTGTGTCTTTTGGTGGGAGCATTTAGTCCACTTACATTTAAGGTAATTATTGATATGTATGTTCCTATTCCCATTTCCTTAAATGTTTTGGGTTTGTTATTGTAGGTATTTTCCTTCTGTTGTGTTTCTTGCGTAGAGAAGTTCCTGTTGCATTTTTTGTAAAGCTGGTTTGGTGGTGCTGAACTCTCTCAGCTTTTGCTTGTCTCTAAAGATTTTAATTTCTCCATCAAATCTGAATGATATCCTTGCTGGGTAGAGTAATCTTGGTTGTAGGTTTTTCTCCTTCATCACTTTAAATATGTCCTGCCACTCCCTTCTCGCTTGTAGAGTTTCTGCTGAGAGATCTGCTGTTAACCTGATGGGGATTCCCTTGTGTGTTATTTGTTGTTTTTTCTTTGCTGCTCTTAATATGATTTCTTTGTGTTTAATATTTGACAGTTTGCTTAATATGTGTCTTGGCGTATTTCTCCTTGGATTTATTGTGTATGGAACTCTCTGTGCCTCCTGGACTTGATTAACTATTTCCTTTGCCATATTAGGGAAATTTTCAACTATAATCTCTTCAAATATTTTCTCAGTCCCTTTCTTTTTCTCTTCTTCTTCTGGAACCCCTATAATTCAAATGTTGGTGCATTTAATGTTGTCCCAGAGGTCTCTGAGACTGTCCTCAGTTCTTTTCATTCTTTTTTCTTTATTCTGCTCTGCAGCAGTCATTTCCACTATTTTATCTTCCACGTCACTTATCCATTCTTCTGCCTCAGTTATTCTGCTATTCATCCCATCTAGAGTATTTTTCATTTCATTTATTGTGTTTTTAATCATTGCTTGATTCATCTTTAGTTCTTCTAGGTCCTTCTTAACTGTTTCTTGCATTTTGTCTATTCTATTTCCAAGATTTTGGATCATCTTTACTATCATTATTCTGAATTCTTTTTCAGGTAGACTGCCTATTACCTCTTCATTTGTTAGGTCTGGTGGGTTTTTATCTTGCTCCTTCACCTGCTGTGTGTTTTTCTGTCTTCTCATTTTGCTTATCTTACTGTGTTTGGGGTCTCCTTTTTGCAGGCTGCAGGTTCGTAGTTCCCTTTGTTTTTGGTGCCTGTCCCCAGTGGCTATGGTTGTTTCAGTGGGTTGTGTAGGCTTCCTGGTGGAGGGGACTAGTGCCTGTGTTCTGGTGGCTGAGGCTTGATCTTGTCTTTCTGGTGGACAGCTCCACGTCTGGTGGTGTGTTTTGGGGTGTCTGTGGCCTTATGTTTTTAGGCAGCCTCTCTGCTAATGGGTGGGGTTGTGTTCCTGTCTTGCTAGTTCTTGGCATAGGGTGACCAGAACTGTAGCTTGCTGGTCGTTGAGTGAAGCTGGGTGCTGGTGTTGAGATGGAGATCTCTGGGAGATGTTCGCCATTTGATATTATGTGGAGTTGGGAGGTCTCTTGTGGACCATTGTCCTGAATTTGGCTCTCAAACTTCAGAGGCACAGCACTGACTCCTGGCTGCAGCACCAAGAGGCTTTCATCCACCCGGCTCAGAATAAAAGGATAAAAAGTAGAAAGAAAGAATTAGTAGAAGAAAGAGAGAGAGAAAGAAAGAAAGAAAGAAAGAAAGGAAGGAGGGAGGGAGGGAGGGAGGGAGGGAGGAAGGAAAAGAAAGAAAGAAAGAAAGGAGGGAGGGAGGGAGGAAGGAGGGAAGTTAGGAGAAAGAGAAAGAGAGAAGATAAAGTAAAATAGAATAAAGTATGATAAAATATAATAGCATTATTAAAATAAAAAATGTAATTATTAAAAATAATTAAAAAAGAAAAACGGATGGACAGAACCCTGGGACAAATGGTGGAAGCAAAGCTATACAGAGAAAATCTCACACAGAAGCATACACATACACATTCACAAAAAGAGAACAAGGGGAAAAAAATCGTAAATCTTGCTCTCAAAGTCCACCTCCTCAATTTGGAATGATTCGTTGTCTATTCATGTATTCCACAGATGCAGGGTACATCAAGTTGATTGTGGAGCTTTAATCCGCTGCTTCTGAGGCTACTGGGAGAGATTTCCCTTTCTGTTCTTTATTCTCATAGCTCCCGAGTGTCAGTATTGGATTTGGCCCCGCCTCTGTGTGTAGGTCGCTGGAGGGCGTGTGTTCTTCGCTCAGAGAGGACGGGGTTAAAGGATCAGCTGCTTCTGGGGCTCTGGCTCCCTCAGGCCGGTGGGGATGGAGCGGCACGGAGGGCAGGGTGAGCCTTCAGTGGCAGAGGCCAGCGTGACGTTGCACCAGCCCGAGGCGCGCCGTGTGCTCTCCCAGGGAAGCCGTCCCTGGATTCCGGGACCCCGGCAGTGGCGGGCTGCACAGGCTCCCCGGAAAGGGGGCGTGGATAGTGACCCGCGTTCGCACACAGGCCACTTGGCGGCGGCAGCAGCAGCAGCCCCAGCGTCCCACGCCCGTCTCTGGGGTCCTACTTTTAGCCGCGGCTCGCGCCCGTCTCTGGAGTTCCTTTAAGCAGCGCTCTTAATCCCCTCTCCTCGCGCACCAGGAAACAAAGAGGGAAGAAATAGTCTCTTGCCTCTTCGGCAGCTCCAGACTTTTTCCCGGACTCCCTCCCAGCTAGCCGTGGTGCACTAACCCCTTCAGGCTCTCTTCCCGCCGCCAGCCCCTTTCCTCTCCCTGTGCTCTGACTGAAACCCGAAACCCGAGCCTCAGCTCCCAGCCCCGCCCACCCCGGCAGCCGAGCAGACAAGCCTCTCGGACTGGTGAGTGCCGGTTGGCACCGATCCTCTGTGCGGGAATCTCTCCGCTTTCCCCTCCGTACCCGTGTTGCTGTGCTCTCCTCCGTGACTCGGAAGCTTTCCCCCTCTGCCACCCTCAGTCTCCGCACGCAAAGGGGCTTCCTAGTGTGTGGAAACCTTTCCTCCTTCACGGCTCCCTCCCACTGGTACAGGTCCCATTCCTATCCTTTTGTCTCTGTTTATTCTTTTTTCTTTTGCCCTACGCAGGTACGTGGGGAGTTTCTTGCCTTTTGGGGTGTCTGAGGTCTTCTGCCAGCGTTCAGTAGGTGTTCTGTAGGAGCTGTTCCACGTGTAGATGAATTTCTGATGTATCTGTGGGGAGGAAGGTGATTTCCGTGTCTTACTCTTCCGCCATCTTCCCTGAATCCTATCTTGTTTATTTTTCAAATGTAGGATAGGTGCAGTTGGGAAAGCTGAGGTTAAAAATCACATGGTAAATTCTCATTTCAAGTAGAAGAAGAAAAGAAGATGGATATAACACAAATCACTATGTACAATTTATGGAAGAAGTAAATGTAATTTAATATTATTATGAAAAATACCTGTGAATAATTTGAGCTATATTACAGCAGGTCTAGAAATATAAAATAATGTGAACAGAAAGTTATCTATTGTTGCAAACTTACATTACAAAGATATTACTGTGCCCCACCCAATCGTTTTTGTTCTAGCTAAGTTTTAATAATGAATTAGAGATAATACATTCATTAATCACAATAGGTAAATAACTCTAACAAAATTTATTTAAAACCAAAGAGCAACTACAAAGTGGATTTACTAAAAATAGGGTATTTCTGTGTATTTCTATGTATTACTGTGTAACTCAGTGGCTTCCCATCTGAATTTTTAACTTCATTCTAAATATGTTTGCTTTAGGGTACAAACTAGCAGAGTTATGTATCTAAGTTGTAGTTACAAAGAAGCAAATTTCCTTAAATCCTTTGTTATTATTTTTTTTCCCTAAAACAATATTCTTTAGAAAATTTACATGGATAATCTTTTATAAGGGATATACATAAGTGTTTTCATGCACATGTATTTATATAACCTATTTGAAATGTACAGAGTATTTATCAACGTCAGTGTTTAAAATGCCTTGAGACACACATCTACTTTTCAGACTACGAGAATATTTTACAATAGTTCCTTCTTTTACTCATGAGTTGATAGGTTTAAAAATATAGCTTTGCCATTTGAGATGCTGCATAATTTACAGTAAGCTGGGAGAAGAGTAGATTTGCCTGTGGTGTTCAGGGATTGACTCACTTCCAGATACAAGCCACATCAACAAGGAAGCCTATGCAGGATGCTGGCATTCTCCTTCCTACCCTGGAGGCAAAGAAGATTCCAGAGCTCTGCAAGAGGTCCCCCAGAGGTCAAGCTTCCCGTGTTGTTATGGGAACTGTTTCTCACAAAGGAAACCCAGAATGATAGTTTCTGAATTCAAAGAAAGAAAAATATGCTGTTTGCAAGCCAGGTATAGAAAGTTGCTTACTGCCTTACTTGCAATTGGAAGATGTTTGCAGAGCTAAGAAGTACTTATTTACCTTGAAGAAGTGGGAGTACCAGTTGGAAGTCAAAATGGTGCCATTTCTTTCCTATCTGCACTGAAATGTGAATGAATTATTTATTGCAATGACCTGGGGGTAATGTACCACATAGTGCTCAGAAGGGCATTATGGACTTGGAGAAATTCAATAGAAATATACCAGTTTCTCTCACCAACTCTTGGCTTCAGAATAACTGTCTTCAGTCTCTTGGATACCTTTCATGACCCCCTTCTCTGCCCTGTTTACTAGTCTTCTCCTCACCTTGTAGAAAACCTTTCCTGACCTATTCATGATGTTCAATTTATTTCTTCCTTCACTCCTGTCCTTAACACCAAATATTTTGTCCAGTTTTATTGGGATAGAACAGACATACAGCACTGAATAAGTTTAAGGTGCACAGCATAAAGATTTGACTTACATATACCTAGAAATAATGACAATAAGTTTAGTTAACATCCATATCTCCTATAAGTACCATAAAAAGAAAAACAATATGTTTTTGCTTGTCATGAGAACTCAGGATTTACTCTCTCAACTTTCATATATATCATACATCAGTGTTAGCTACAGTCATCATGTTGTACATCACATCCCTAGTACTTATTCATCTTATAACTGGAAGTTTGTACCTTTTGACCACCTTTTTCCAATTGCCTTCCCCCCAACTCCCTGCCTCTGGTAACAGCAAAACCTGATCTCTTTTTTCTATGAATTTGGAAAGTCAACTCTTTCACAGAGATTTTGACAGCAGAAAGCAAATAAGATTTCTATTTATTTATTTGCTTGTTTGTTTGTCTTTAGCACACATCGGCTCAAATGACAATCTGCTCCCCTATGTCTCCCTCCTAATCAACTTCTTTAATTGATTTGGATGAAAATTTTCCTAATGTGACTAATTTTGCTTTCTGCCGAGCATCTAATAATTTTCTTCCTATCCAAGTCTATTAAATAATAATGTTTATAGTTTTTAAAAGGATGGATTTGCTTTGTGAGGTCAGACAATAATATTTAGTTCAGGGAATGCATGGAGAGAAATTGAATTCATTAATAAGCAAGGACTACCTCTGAAAGAATAGAAATTTACAGCAGGCTTCAAATCATAGTAGAGAATCAGCAGGCTCTTCATATTTGTTTAATGCCATCCACTTATACTTTTCTATAATAAAACCAACAATTAGAATTCATCATATAAAACACCCAAATCTGACATTTTTTTCAACTAAGTCCAAGTGAACAAATTTTTTTTCATATACAACAAATATTATTCATGTACAAAAATATTTTTTTCATATATTTTTTCTGTGTCTACATCTTCAACTCTTATCAGCTGCCACAAACTTGTATGACCCTTATTTACAGTTAGAACTATTGAAGAATCCCATCAGCAGGCCTGGCCCCAGCTTAATTTCCTTTGGTAATATTAATTTTCACACTTATTTAATCAAAACTTATTTAATGAGCCCCAAATATATTCCAGACACTGTATAAGGCACTGAAAATAAACCAGTGAACATATCTGTCTCTCATGAAGCTTGCATTCTGATGGGAAAAGACTTTAAATAAACAGGAAAACAAATATTTACATGAGTTTCCAGAAGTGATCAATGCATGTGCTGTGAAGAAAATAAAAGAAGCAATGTAAAAGATAAGGTGAATAGGGATAGCTACTTTTGATATGGAAGTCAGGAAAAGGCTCTATAGATTACTTTGGCTTCCATGTGGGGAATTGTACATAAGAACAGCCAGAAACAGCATGAACAGGGCCAATGCAATAATCCAAACAAAAGGTCTTGGTGGCATGATCAGGGTAGCAGGGATGATAACAAGAAGTAGTCAGGATCTGGATGTATGTCAATGGAAGAGCCAACAGGATTTTCTGACTGGTTGGATGTGGGAGAGAAAAAAGTCATGACAAATTTCAAGATTTTTTCCTGGCAGAGATACATGGGGTGAGAAAGACTGTGAGAGCAGGAAACTGAAAGGTCAGGGGTATAAATCAAGAGTTCTTCTTAGAACATGCATATCTGCGATGCCAGTTACAGAAGTGGGTAGACTTGAAATAGATGTAAGAGTTGGTAATTACTAAAATGTGTGGGCTGAGAATGAGGGGAAAGTGGAGGAAGTGAAGAGAAGATGACACCCAGGTTTCTGCCTTAGTGGGCTGGGTGAAGGAAGGTGCCATTCACTGATCTGAAGATCACAGGTGGAAGAGGAGGTGTGGACCAAGGGCAAGTGGGAAAAGCTCCATTTGGAATATGATGGGGTTGAGACATGTTTGATTTTCAGAAGAGGTTCAAAGGTAGGGATCTGAAGCCCTGGAGGATGCCGAGGCTGGAAGTAACAGATTTGGGTACCAGTAACATGTAGATGGGATCTCTAATCACTGTCTTATATCCCTTCTTGCACGTATTGCCCAATTCCCTCAAAAAGTTGTACATACTCTTAGTTTTCATTTCCTAACCTTCCACTTGCTCCTTGATCCACCATATGAATGGGGATATGAGTAATATCCCTTCACTTGGCAAAACAGATCTTCACCACAATGGCCACAGTGTTGCTAAATCCAGTGGATGATTTTCAGTCCTCATGTTGACGTCTCAGAGCATTATTATACTCAACCACTCCCTCCTTTTCCTTTGATTTTTATGACACAACATTCTTCCAATTCTTCTCCTACTCCTCTTTTTTGCTGTACTGTCGCTCTCTCTTTTGCAAGATCATCCACCTCTACCCAGTCTTTAGCATTTGGAGTATCTCATTCTGTGCTTCTTCTCACTTCTCGCTATTTTTTACCTTTAAAGAATCTCATCTAAGTCCATGGCTTCAGTTATTAGGGATTCAGATGCCAATGGCTTTTTCAGTGTTGCTTAGCTTATGTATGACAACACCATGCATACAGTTAGGCAAATGTAGAATTGCCCCTGAAGTCTCTGCACCTCACCTCCAGAACTATCCAGTCCATTACCCAATCCTTTTTGTTTCACCTGTCAAATTATTATTGAGTCCATTTGTTTTTTCATTATCTCTACTCCCATTTCCAAGCTGCCACCCTCTCT
The DNA here is from genome assembly GCF_949752795.1 of Hyperoodon ampullatus. Classification (NCBI taxonomy): domain Eukaryota; kingdom Metazoa; phylum Chordata; class Mammalia; order Artiodactyla; family Ziphiidae; genus Hyperoodon; species Hyperoodon ampullatus. The sequence goes on from NC_136916.1 coordinate 76,566,030, forward strand.
TTCCTGCAACATTTGACTCCCATAGCCCATTTCTCCTGCAGCTCACATAATCTTTTCAAAGGACAAATATGATGCTGTTACCTCCATGCTTAACACTATTGAAAGGTATCTCATCATTCTTAGAGAAAGAACAAAATCTTCAAAATCCTTCATTTTTGTGTCACCTGGCTACTGCTCAACTTTCCAGCTGCATCTCAAACCTCCTTCCTTCTCATTCTCTCTCCTCCAGCCTCAAAGTCTCTCTTTCTGGTCCTCTAATCAGATACTGTTCTTTGTACCATCAGTACTTTACACATGCTCATCCTTCTTTCTCAAACCATCCCTCTCACCCCATCCAGTTTTCTTCTACCATCCTTTAGATCTTAAGCAGCTCAAGTTACATGTGCTTCAGGAAAGCCTTCTTAGAATCCTTCCATCCCTAATTTACATAAAATTTTCATTATCTGTTCCCATAGATCAATTTTTCTATCTTTTTGCTTCTAGATGCTTTTAAATGTTCATTACTGTGTTTATTTCATGAAGCTCTTTCTGCCCCACTAGAGTATAAGCTGCATTAGAACAGAGAGGTTGTCTGGTCACTACTGAATCCAAGCATCTATCCCACATCTTAGCACCTAGTATGTATTCATTAAATATCTGTGGAATAAATTAAGGAACCCTTGAGTAAGTGTTTTGAAAAATAAAATAGAACATTCTTTTCAACATGAGTAAGAGTTTTCTGGGCTTCTGTATTATTCCACAAAATAGTCATTATGAGAAGAAGTTAATTTTTGAGAATGAAATGTTAATACTGATAGTCAGAAGTCATGCGATACCTTCAAGCTCCCCTAATAAAAGAATTGGCACATGCTCAATGACATCTGTACATGCTGAAACATCAGTAAAGCATTCAACAAAACCTGACTCAATGACCTGACCTCTTTCCTGACCCCCTAGGTCATATATATTTGGCCTGTCTCTAATCCTCCCCTTTTGATCTTCTCATATTTTGGCTACCACATTTTAGGCCTTAAAAGCCTATATCCCCAGCCGGCCTCAGGGTCTCATCCAGTGATATATGTGAGCTTCAGGGATGGGAGGAGAGAAAGAAAGATTCTATTACTTTATAATATTTATAGGGGGCTTCTGCGCAGTCCTTCTCCTGTCTAACTATATGTATAAATATATGAATGGAGCATATTAGAATAACAATTATGAAATCTCCTACGTTAACTCTTGCTTTTCAAAAGGTGCTAGATGAACATTTTTTTGAGTCAAGATCTAATGGGTCATGGGAGGCACCATATAGGCAAACAAAAAACAAAATACTATTTCATATTATAAAAACCCATGTAAACCTCCAAATAAGTAGGTTATGCTATTTATTGAGAGCATATTATATTCTAAGCACTTTTCCTGCACTATTGTTGTCCTCAGGAAATTCTCATTAAAGAGATATTGCTATCATTCCTATTTTTACATATGGAAACAGAAGTTTAAAGAGGTTAAACACCTTACCCAAAGAGTATACAGCATGAGCAAGTGGAAGTTTGTTGAATCCAGTGCTCTTAATCACTATACTGTAAGGCTACTAGGGAGAAAGCAAATGAAAAGAAAGAGCAGGCAGACTCCTTGTAGCCACAACTTTACTTCCAGAAAAGGCAGAGTCATATAAATGCCACTGAATTTAGAATCAGGAAAATAATGGGTCTGAGTCTTCCCTCTAATCCTCATTAACTTTAAATTAAGCAATTAGGCTTGGAAGATCACTTTTCTCAAATGTAATAGTGTCCTTATTCAGGATGGTAGTGTGAATTATCACATGACCTGATGACATCACATGACATCTGTGACATCACCAAATCTTGCACTCATTACTTTGTCAACCTCAAAAGCATGATTTAAGCCTCAAAAGATAATGTTATTAAATATTATATAGGTGTATATAGCTACATATGTATATAACATATGCATATTTATAGGAGAAATGCTTTATTAAATTCAAATGTCATGATTAGCTATATAACACAGCTCCCTCCTTGCTCAAAAAGAGAACAAATTCCCCAGCCTTTTGACCATCTGCGAAATGTTAAAGCTTCTGCCACACACTTCACAAGTCCAGTGTTTTTGTCCCTAAAGCCCACTTGCTCTGCCTGAAGTGGTCAGGCAGGCTACACACACAGCCCTGCAGAATGGAGGGTTCAATGTGGCTATGGGAAAGCAGCCTGCAAAAACACTTAAGGAAAAAGCAATATGTCCAATCTCGAAAATTAATATTAACTTCAGATATTCAGATTTGAGTGTGGAAGGTCCTTGTCTACTTCAGACAGGATCCAGTTATCTCACTTAATAACACAGTTGTAAATCTGATCAAAATTAAAAAGAGATCAAACCTTGTAGACAAATGGCTTTGGCTAAATGCCCTCTCTTGTGATCTGAATACCAACTACCGTGTTGTATAGTCATTTATAAAGGGGCTTGGAGGTAGGCAATAGTGGGTGGAAGGGGTCATTAATTTCAGCCCACCCAGAAAGGTGTTAACTATGCCCCATCCTTCTGGCTAGATGATAATTAGGCCTCCTCTTTTGTGCCTCCCCAGAGGAGGCATATATACTGTATTACTCTACAACACAGTTAGTGCAGTGCCATTGCAGTGAATCAAATCTTGTTTATCCTAAGGATGGGGTGGGCTCACCCAGCTAGGGGTTTTATTTTTAATTGGGGTTCACAGCAGAGTGAACACCCTCTTAGCTGAAAATTCTGGATAGCTCTGGGGCACGTATGTTTAACTCCCTCCCTGCCAATCTCTTAGAGATTGCTGAATATCATCCATACAAATACTTCCTCCAACAAAAGGTCTAGCAGGCTTCTCATGTGACAGGAATTCTCTCAAGTCTCTCCCAAGAGCTTATAATATCCTCAAGAGACTGATTAGTCTTCACATATTACTTTTATACTTTGGGATCATAAATTAGTTTTAGCATCTAAGACTGTATTAAGTATTTTCACATTCATTTTGCATACTACAATCCTGAAGCCTGGAGATGTTTCAACAACTTTTCCAGTAAAAGTGGTCAGTTAATTGGAAAGCAAAGTGTAGGATCTCCCCACACAGGTGGGCTGAAATAACATGAACTCTGTCCTGGGGACCTCCGAGCAGTGGTTTTGGGTGAAAAGAGAGACAGTGTCTTGGATTGTCTTTAATTTTGACTGCAGCCACAGTCTGGTCTTTCAGTCGTTGCCAGGCAGGCAAGTAAAGTTTGGAGCTGAAGGGTGCTGTTTGCTTTGATCCTAAGAACAATGAAAAGTAGGAGCAAGACCCCAAGTAGCCCCAAGTCTTGGGAGACCTCTGCTTTGTAGTCCTACAAGGTGTCACCTGATACGCCTGAGGCCTCCATGTTTCTTTGTTGAGTGGCTCATAAGTGATGTACAATATCTGATTCAATTAAACTCCCTGAAACTCAGTTTTGTCATATGGTAAAAATGAAGGTAAAATATAAATTTTACCAACTTGCAATGATGACTCAAACAAATAATGAATGGAAAATGCCTGGCACCTAACAGGTACTTTATTCATATCATTATTTTTTCATAATTCTCTTTTTCTGTGTGAATGTATACATTTTACCCCTTACTTGTCTGCAAGCATATAAATGCAGGCTGTGACAGATTCATCTTTGATGGTCCCCAGTGAGGAGCTCGGTGAATGTTGACTGAATTAACACTAGCATTCTAAGTGATGTCTAAACAACATTTCATTGGGAAAAGAAATTCCCAGAATGCACCATATGCAATGAATAATAGTCCAAGCCTAAGGCAGGGAAGACCATTCTTTATCAAAGTGGAGTTTAATGAATCTGTTTCAGAACTGAGAGGGTTAAGAGACCAGCTGAAAGAGAGATACAAAGTATTTATCAGGATGGAGCTGGGAATGGACTGAGAATCTAAGGTTTTAGGTGGGACCAAAACAGAGGAGTGGTTGTTCTCTGGAGGAAAAATGTAGAGGAAAATTTTGGAGGCTAAGGTAAAATAAAATGATGCTTACATGAACCATGGAGGAAAATGTGTGCTTTAAGTACATGTAATGTAATGTTCTACATCTCAAAGAGAAGGTTGTGAGATGCACAAATGAGAGTGGGTTGACTGGTGAGAAATCCAATCCATCAACATTTCAAACTAGGTTCAGTGGGAGTATCCTTGTCAGCAGGACTGAAGTAGATGGACTCTAGAACCCTCATCCCCCATGCTCCTATACCATCTCCTCTTCAATCAGACCAACTCACATCTCATTTTGCCCCCTTCAAAATTGGCTTTCTACATCAGTTCGCATTAGGAAAAAAAAAAGACTTTATAAAAAACTGACCATCAAAATGACTGGAAGTGAATAAAGAATTCTACTTCTGCTGCAACGATGATAAGGTTTAAATTCAGAGCTTGGTATTTTTAAAAATTAAATGCTTGCATCTACCTGGCAGGTTTCAAAATACGTACATTTGAGCAAAACATCAACAACCACAAAACCTCTTAAGAGAAAGGAATGAGAAAGCAAATTCAAATCTGTGGGCCGGTGTTTCTTTGGGTAATGTGCTACCTGACACGGGGCATTAATATTTCAGATGCCACAGAGGAACTTGCCTGTCACACAACGAGACAGTGACCCAACTTCTACTAGCCCCGTGCTCGGCAAAGGGCAAGCAGGGAAAGGTGAAAGGAAGAGAAGACCCTGAGGCAAGCTCAACATTTAACTGGCTCTAAACAAAAGGAAGGCTATGTAGATCAAAGCAGAATTTAGAAGAAATTAACAAATGTTTGTACATTTTACAAACAAATGTAAAGGAAATTTAAGTGTTGCTTTTAGAAATAAATCAGCATGCTTCTCTGAGGGAAGATACTTACGTGTCTCAACAGCAATGCTGTGCCTTATTTCTTTAAAAATTTACATGAGAACAACCCCTTCAGTTGTAACAAAGTGAAGCCACAACAAAACACAAGGGCAATGAATACTCAAAATGAGAATAAGAGTAAATTTAAAGACATTGAAATCTTTCTACTTTATTCAGTGTTGCAGTTTTTGCAAGTCCTACTCATATATCTAAATATAATTAAAACTGAGTCTAATATTCTCTTTGGACAAGCAGAAAAAAAAAATGTATTCATCCTCCCTAACCTAGACAGCAAATGTCATTTTGTTCAACTCAGACATAGCCTCTGTCTGTAGGACAAGTCTGGACTAAATCTGGGCCAGAGAGGAAAAAAATACGTTCATTTATCTTAGTTTTCTTTTTTTTCCTTAATTTTAAAAGGGGACTTTATATTCAGTTCTAAATTCTCTGGAACTCATAGAGCACATAGAATATAATAGATTTTCCAAAAAAATTAATCATGGTGAAATATACATATCATAAAATTTACCATTTTAACCTTTAAGTGTAGAGTTTAGTGGCATTAATTACATTCAAAATATTGTGCAACCATCACCAGTACCCAGAACTCTTTTCATTTTGGAAACTAAAACTCTGTACCCAATAAACACTAACTGCCCCCAGCACCCCACAACCACAGTGCACTTTCTGTCTCTGAGAACTTGCCTGCTGTAAGAACTCATGTAAGTAGAATCATACAGGATTTGTCCTTTTGTGTTCAGCTTATTTCATTTAGCATAATGTCCTCAAGATTCATCCATGTGGTAGCAAGTATCCGACTTTCCTTCCTTTTTAAGGTTGAATAATATCCAGTTGGATGTATATACCACATTTTGATTATCCTTTCATTGGTCAATGGACATTTGGATTGTCAGACATATTTTTTGAATGAATGGAGGGACAAAGGAATGGATGAATAAACCAGTGAATGAGTGGAGTGGAAAGAACTTACACTTTGGAGGAAAACAGAGCCAGGTCAAGACCTGTTCTAACACTACTGACTCTGCAAACTTGGGTAAAGGACTGCACCTCCCTGAATTTCATTTCCTCATCTGTAAGTAAGGGAGGGGATTCAATTAGAAAGATAACCCTTGGAAAATGTTAGTTACCCTCTGTCTGTGAGGCACCAGGACCAGAAAGGCTGGCCATTCTCCCCTCAGGTACTCGCACTGAATGACAGCAGAGCTGGCCAGGTTGATCTCATCCTCTGCAGCAGAGAATGAAACAACCATTAAGTCTCAGCATACACTATGTCCCCTTCAAAACCTCTTTCACCCACTGTGAGAAGAGAAGTAACCTATGAACCATTTGCACAAGAATAAAATTTTATGCATCAAATCCATGCACACCAGTACTTACCTGTCACTTGACAATGTAGTATTTGTAGAAGGATAATCTCAGGTAAACACACCAAAAAATCCTAGACTAGTATTTCCATGGCAGTCCTTGCAGCGGTGCAACCTGTTTTTCTCTAGAAAAGTCAAAGAGACCCTTCAAAGCTTATATAGAAAACATATCTTACCTGGGGAAACCTATAATACCATCCTGTTTCGTAGGATGAGCATTTATCTAGACATTGAGGGTATTCTGTGTCCAGGAAGATGTTCTTTGTGAAGCTTAAATCTGTGCCTATTTGAATAACCACATCCTACTGTCTTTCCCTTTTGGGCCCCAAGAGCACTCCAGCCATTGAAGAGAGGCCAAAGGAGGTTCCATTTTCCTGTGAATCAAGATGGCTGCTCTCTCCCAAGTGAGGTGGACAAGTCAAGTGCTTTGGGTTTGGTTTCTAGTCAGCCTAGGCTCCTCTGGAAAAGGCAGAAGGGCCAGCTACCTCAGTTTCCAAATATGTCAAATGAAGTGCCAGCCTTTTGTGAAACAAGTGCTCCCCTGTACATAAATGAAAGATGCTCTGAGAGCGGCCATATTTCTTTTTATTATTACTTTGTCATCAGTGATTGCCAAAGCCCTCAAGTGCTTATGTGCTTGCCTAGAAGCAGCAGTGCTCAGTCCCTGCTTGAAAGGGGTCGACAGTATGTAAGTAGTTAACCCTTGCCCTGTTGAGCAAGCCCAATGTGATCACACACATATAAACATTTTCTCCATGTGGACGAGCAAAGAGGAACAGCTACTTTTGCTGGTGGATGCTGTGCAAGAGGTCAGCTCCACCTCAAAATCAAAGCCTCGCAGGTAGTTAGGTGAAAACCCCATGGAGAGAAAATAAAACTGGAGCTACAAAGCTGATCTCAGTTCACAGACAGTTTTAAAAAACTGGCCCCATCTTTTGAAAGGCCGGTTAATGGTGCTCTTTTGCAAATTACCACTCATTTGGGTAGTGACCAGACAGATCAAGATCATTTCGATCCTGTTACACTTGGGAAGTTGAGTACTTGAAATTCAGTATCATTCATTCTTGCTGTGTGTGCTGAAGCCCCTGCACTTTGATTTTCTTTCAGCTTCTGAATGTCCAGCTCTCCCTAAGGCCAAATGGCTCATAGGCTTATCTTTTTTTTTTTTTAATTTAAATCTAGGTGATGACCCAAATACAAAAATCACTAACGCCCCCCACCCAACACACACACACACACACACACACACACACACAGTGATGGATTATTGCATTTACCTCCCCTCTAACTAACTAGCATTGTCTAAGTCGACAAAAATTTTTTTTCTCAATATATTGGTTAAAAATTAAATAAACAAGGAGAAACTGAGAGCTATAAAGGAAATGTGAAAGAATTATCAAACCAGAGAGCAAATTTTCTCTGCTTAAACCAGATGAAAACTGAGCTTTATAAATTTGATAGTGGAAGATTTATACATATATATATATAATTTTTTCTTTTTCGATTTTGCAGCCTAATGTTTAAAAATGAAATATTCAGTTATTTGGGGGGGGTGGATGATTTTAGGCAAAAAGGTTTATAATTTAGCAATTGGAGAAATGAAAGATGCCTTTCCAACATGTCATTAAAACTCTCTAATAAAATAGGGAAAATGAAGGTCTAAGATGACAGTCTTTATCAAAGTGTTTATAGAGACATTATACGTCCCCGTAATTGTTTAGGCCAGTGAATTAATGAATCCTCTCTGTAAGCCTCCATTTGAAATGATTTCGATGGTGTCTGCTGCTTGGCTGCTTTGGAAAAGCCTGTTGTCTGCAGCTTGGGAGAAGGGCCTTGAACCCTGCCATTCAATCCCTTTCAGCCCAACAGCTGAGTCTAATTGCCAGAAAGCACACGAGACCCCCGAGCCTGATTGTTCCCCCACCTCCTTTGAGGTTTGGAAGCATGAAAAGCAAAAGGAAAAAAAAAAGCTCCCTTTTGATCTTCTGTTTCTTTCTCTCTCCCTCTCCCTCTCCCTCTCTCTTCCTTTTTTTGTCTGCCCACTCTTACTCTGAGAATGACACATTTCTTTATAAGGCTTCTTCTCCTTCTTATAAAGACAATAATTAATAAGGCCTTTATAAAATGAGGCTTGAATTGGTGTCACCTCAGGGGTGGTCTGGAGCTCTGAAGTGAAACCTCGGTGGGCCCCGGCCTTGTCTGGCCTCTGCACAGGTCAGGTTTAAATACCCTGACCCCAATTTTCAGTCTCTTTCCCTAATGAGGCGATTCGCACAAGGATACAAAATTATACGAGAAGGGAAAGAAGACAAAAGAGCCAAGGTGTAGTTGACACCACACTAGCCACATTTTATTATTATCTTTGTGCCTGTGACATCACAGCTGTGTATGTCCTTAAAGCAAAGCATTTTCCCCTGGTTCCCATGGTGAGCTGTGTGGAATGACTTCACAGACCCCCATGAGCTTGACAAGAGGAGTGGCCGGCAAGAGCTTGTGACCAGTGCCCAGTCCTTCCCCGGCTACATGAGTATTACCAGGGGTGCTTTCTGAATTTCTGCACCATCACTTTCTGTCAATGGCTTGGGTAAAACTGCATTTTTTGTATCCATATAATTTTACAGGCTTATCATGTTGACATCAAGAGTTTAAAATGTTCTCCCGTGCATGTTATCTGTCCTGGATCTGGCTAAAAGCAGTCTGGCTTTGAACAGAGCAGGATGGGAATACAGCCTCTTGCCAGAATGTCTAAAAGGCTTTTAAAATAGCTGAGTAACCTTAGCAAATTGTATGCTTACTTCGTCCAGAGTTGCTAGTCATTGGGTGGATGACTTGTACGAATTATGTCTTTTTGGCTCAAAACATTTTTTTCACTAATAAAATTATGTGATTGAGGTAAAGGAAGAAAGAGTAAAATAGGAGTTGTAGTAGGAAATATAAAGGTAAGTCTTTTTCTCCTTTGCTATGACTTATTGCATCTGATACTTTTCAATCAATTTTGAGGGGTTCTCAATTCAGAAACAAAAATAAACAGAAAGAAACCTACATTAAAAGAATCTGGTGGAATTCTGATGTACATCCAAGTTCCAAATTCTAAAACACTATGGAGTCCAGAAAAAAAAAAAAAGTGTTTCAAAATAAATACTCTAAATCCAGTTATACAAAATGAAATGAATCGAGATTTTTTTTTAAATGATGCTGTTCTTTTTTCTTAAATAGGTAGAGCTCTTTCATTTATGCTCATAAAGAATGGTATCAGATACTTTCAGAGAGATTATAGAAAAACAATCACCATCCGCAAAGAATCACTACACACTGACTTCATACAAATATGAGTAATTAAATAAGACCACTGTCTCTGAATAATGAAGGAAAGAAAATGTATCATAATAGTAGATTTTATTATGGTATGGCAGATCCTTAATAGCCTTTATCTAATAGGAAGTGTGGGCTATCAGTGTATCCTGGTTAAATTGCTTTCATTTCAGAATTTTGTTCACTGGTGCCACAATGGTATAGGATTTTTAAAATTTCTTTTAGATATAGGCAAAATGAAATGCCAGTAAATTTGAGGGGAGAAAAATCCCTTGAGTAAAAGGAATATAAGATGGTAAGACAGTTAAAAAAGAGAGGCAGAGGTCTCTGCCTCCCAGGCCCATGGTAGGAGTGAAACTCTTGGCACCCTTGTGAGAAGGTGGGTCTTGTGAAAAGCTCTGGTCAATGAGTCGTGACCAAAGAGATGTATGCCATTTCTGGATCAAACATTTCACTGCCAGGGCAAGACCCTCAGGAGACCTTTTCCCTGTGGTGTGATGACTGACCAAGTTTAACATGGCAATGCTCAGTCAATCTGGGTGTCCTACAAGTAGAGCATCTCTGTCACAGCTCGGACTTTGGGTGAGAAATTAACCTTAGCTATTTCAAGCCATTGACATTTTAGAACTGTGTGTTACTGCAGCATAACCTGTATGTTCTGGTTGGATTGGACAGGTCCTACTCAGTTGAGCTGAGGTAAAGTACACTGTTTCATCTTGGAGTAGGGGGACAACAAAAAGATATGAAGGGGTCATATGTAGGGTAGCTTTCCTACAGCTTGAAATTGTTGATCATCATATGATTTCACTTATATGCAGAAACTAATCAACAAAGCAAATGGACAAACAAAACAGAAACAGACTCATAGATACAGATAATATACTGTTTTTACCAGAGTGGGGGCATCTAAGGGGATGGATGAAATAGACGAAGGGGATTAAGATGTATAAACTTGCAGCTATGAAATAAATATGTCACAGGGAGGAATACACAGGAGGAATGTACACCTAGGGAATATAGTCAATAATATTATGACAACTTTGATGGTGAAAAATAGTAACTGGACTTACTGTGGTGATCATGTCATAATGTATAAAAATGTCGAATCACTATGTCATATACCTGAAACTAACATTATATTGTATGTTAACAATAACAATAAAAAAACTATCTAAGCATGTGTCAAGACTAAAGGATGTCAACTAACCAAATAACCCTTAAGCCACATAAATGTTACATTGATTACATTAGAATTGGAAAAATGTTGAAGAGCAGGAAATGAAAAAATAAATATCCATAATATTTTTGCAGAATCACTTTTGGTTTTTTTTGCTTGTTTGTTCTGTTTTGCTTTTAGGAAATATTGCACATGAAGTTGTAAGGATGAACATATCTGATAAATAATATAGTACTTTGGTTAGTAAAATAGAAATCATCAGTTATAAATTTAAATACCTGGTGGGATCAATCAGATAACATAGATTTATGAATTATTCATCAGGAAACTATAAAACAATAGAGGTCATGCCCGTGGCAGCTGGAGAGACCTGCCATGCCTGAAGGTATTTAAAATAACAATAATAAAAATAACAATGATAATGGAATTCAACAAGGGACACACCAAATGTGAGGTCTGAATTCGGCCCTTCTGACACCAGTTTTCTACCCCTAGGAAATGATGCATTTGGATTGAAAGTATTTTCGAGATTCTCTCAAGAGCTTCGAGTATACAGCACAGAATCCTTCATTAAAACAACATTTTACTATGAAATTTTTTTATAGTAGAAAGATTTTCATGATTGAAGATTGGGTGTGGCTCACGTGTGAGACCTGAAGTGATACTTTCAAGTAAATTGTTATCACATAGACCTGGGCTTTGATTCTAACTCTGCCACTTAGACTGATGTTACTTAGGGCACTAAATCTGAGTGCCATTTTTCTCCGGTGTAATGGTGTGGGGCTGGGGGTACACCAATTCTCAGAATAATAACACCTACACAATTGGAGAACAACTGTAAATAAGGTGAGGGTCAGTGGTTCAAGCATTAGTCCACAGTCCCTGGGTCCATGGCCGGCAGGCTGGCTGGCTGGGAGTCAGAGTCACAGATGCACAGCTGCTAGTGGGAGAGAAACATCAAAGAGCTAGAGGCAGTGTCTGCAATGCAGAGGCTACCAGCTGAGGACAGCACTTTCTTCTGTGCTGCTACAGGACCTTACAGATTGGAAAAAAAATTATCTTCTGATTGAAAACCCAAGTATTTGGGATCATAATAGTATGGTGTCCCCCTCCTTCAATAGTCTGGAGAAAGAAGAATTTTTAAGGATCAAGCCCCTTGTTCTGTGCTATTTCATCATGCACACAGCAACTGGAAGGGAGCCTGACCTTTGACCTTATTAGCTGGGCCCCGACCCAATGAGCCACCAGCTGCACCCCGCGAGTCCACAGGCAGTCACACCAGATATTTGTCTGATTTTTTATGAACCATTCTATTCTTCTTCCATCATTTGTCAACGTAGTAGTGTTCCTTGAAATAATTAGGAATATGGAAAATAAAACATGTTTTAGAATAATTCTTTACCCTGAGTGTCTTTGTAAGTCTTATTTACTTTTATGATTTTTGTCAAAGTTTTTATTTAACTGGTTGTTTTCTAATTTGAGAACTGGATCTTTATGTCTCTACACATATCTTAACCCTTGATTTTTTTCAACAAGGTTTATTATTTTTGTTTTTTGCGGTATGAGGGCCTCTCACTGTTGTGGCCTCTCCCGTTGCAGAGCACAGGCTCCGGACGCGCAGGCTCAGCGGCCATGGCTCACGGGCCCAGCCGCTCTGCGGCATATGGGATCCTCCCGGACCGGGGCACGAACCCGTATCCCCTGCATCGGCAGGTGGACTCTCAACCACTGCGCCACCAGGGAGGCCCCAACAAGGTTTATAGTGAAGAAGACAGATCACTGGATTTCTCAATGAATAACTTCTCACAGTGTAATGGGCATTTACAAATTACCCAGAGATAATCGTTAAAATGCAGATTCCAACTCAGCAGATCTGCAGTGGGTTCTGAGTTTCTACACTTCTAGCAAGTGCTTGGTGATGGTGAAGTTACTGGTCCCCAGACCACACTTTAAACAGTAGAGGTTTAGACAAGTTTCTCAATGTTTAATTACCAAATCTGTAAATGGATTTAATAGCACCCACTTTATAAGGTTTTGGGTAATATAAGCACAAGTGAAAATGTGGCTTATTTATAAATGAATGTCATGTAGATAAAATATAAAACACAAGATTATCAGACCTAACAGTGCTTTCTCAATAATAATCGAGGAAAGTACTGTATAAAAATTTTTTTAACAATAGAAGGGACTTCGGGGAGTAGTACTTACTACCAAATGACAAAGCTCACTGTAGATTTAATCTTTCTGTTCACTTAAGAGTAACAGGGAGAGAACAAGGCATGCTAAGAAAAATGAGGCTGCAACTTCTGCTGTGCCCAAAGTAAAGGACTGGACCCCTCAACAGCCAGCACCTCAGAGGCCAGTGAAAGTGGAAATAACCACCTATCATTGTATGAAGGTCTGTGAAGACTGATCTCACAAGGATAACAGAGAGATAGAAAGTCCTAGAAGTGAGTAACATGGGGTCAAGAAAGCGGTCAGTCTAGCTTGGATCACTGGAGAAAATATCTGGTTTGGGACGGAAAAGTAGGCCAAGGAATTTTTTTTTCTTTTTTTATTTTTTAACATCTTTTTGGAGTATAATTGCTTTACAATGGTGTGTTAGTTTCTGCTGTATAACAAAGCGAATCAGCTATGGGTACCCATATATCCCCATATCCCCTCCCTCTTGCATCTCCCTCCCACCCTTCCTATCCCACCCCTCTAGGTGGTCACAAAGCACCAAGCTGATCTCCCTGTGCCGTGCATAGGCCAAGGACTTGACAGGTCAGATCAGTGACTGAAGAGAGAAATTCCTGAAATAAAGGTCCATAAATGTTTATCTGAAACTCTCAGAGCCAGATGTGTTTCCGAATTCAGATTTCGGAAGAGGACATTACATGGTAGCCTCAGTGAGGTCTGGGGCAACCCCCCACTTCCCTACCATTATTCTAATGCAATATTTCTGATTAAAATACATGGCCAGTCACAGTAAGTTGGAGAAATAGAGATTGCAGTAGCCTTAGGGCAGTACACATCATGTTCTGTCAACAGATAAATTATGGAGAAAAAAAACTTTTGGTTTTGGAGCTTTTTGGACTTTGAAATTACAGAGGAGAAATTGTATACCTCATTTATTGAGGTGGGCTTGATAGAGCTATATGATTGTAATTGGGTCAGTTTGTTACTGACCATTGCTCTCTCCCTCTCTCTGCCATCCATCCACATGAGTACATTAACAATTTAGTAACCTGTTAGTATATTTCATAGAGTCACTGAGTTTGTAATGGATTCTCTTTCAAAAAAAGGTTTTAAAAAGAGTTTTCTATTTTTAATTTCCCAAATGAATGTAGGGGAAATGGCAATACAGTCATAGATTGAAAGAAAGTCCAACAATTAGGTACTCCTTTTTCTCTCTGACTGTACTTGTTACCAACACAACAGAGATAATACTGAACTCTAGTTTGTGATTCTAATCTAGTTTTAAGTGCTTACATAACAATACACTTTAATGAACCTGCCACTGTCTCATTTGATATGAAATTTCATAAAAACAGTAAATGTTTAATTGTGTAGCATTTGCTTTTCATTGAGAAATTGAAATGATGACACTCAAGGTAAGATTCAGGACTATTGCAAATGTGTGTGTGTGTGTATGTGTATGTATATATATATATATATATATATATATATACACACACACTCACTTTTCATGAAAAAATTAGATTTCTACCATTATGGTCACCCTCACAGAAACCAAACTACTTATGGCAAAGAAAAGCAAATCAACCTCTCAATTTCCACCACTTTATAAAGCACATATTTAAAGTTTTACCTGAAACTGCCAGAGCTAAAAATAGACAAGCACTTTTCACAAGTAAAATTGCAGTAATAGGAAAAAAACTTCATCACTTCATTTTATTTTCAAAATGAACACACAAATGCAATTCACAACTTAAAAAATTCTGTGTTACTGGTACAACAGTTTTACCCAGTGAAGGAGTTAAATCAGAATGAACTGATTCTCCAAACTTCAGTTTATTCTGCCTGGAAACACATTATGATTGTCCTCACGATATGGAAATTGCTTGTCAAAGAGGGATGTTTAGTGGAAGTGTGCTCATGACCTGTTTATTCTGAGAATATGTATCTGGAAGCCCGCATCCTTCCTCCTAGAGACAACACATATTCTAAGAATCAGAGAAATCGCAATACCGCATCCCTCCTAGTGAGGTCACCCACCGCTGATGAGCACGGTAATAAGCACAGATTACGCATCAGCCCACTAATGCTCACCGTCAGGGTCCCCTCCAGGGAAGATACTTAGACTAAAGCCTAATAAAGACATCTGTGCTTGTCTTCCCTAGATGCAGATCCTAAAGAAAAAGACATGGGTAAGGATTCTTTCTTACATGCCATAATGTTCTTGCACATTTAAAAAACAAAGTCAACATATCTGTGGACTAAAATATTTGAACACTATATTCTCTGGGATGAGCCATTATTCCTTTGATGATATGATTTTTTATTTAATTCTCCCATGGACTCTCTTTATAAGGTATAAAACGCATGCTTCTCCCCAATAAGTAGTATTTGAGCAGAGAGTAATTCTTCCAGCCCCTGATTATATCCATAAATAGAAAACAAAATGGGAATTTGGTACCACTGAAATATGCATCCTTCAAAATGTTGGCTTCAAACTTACCTTTGCACACTCAGAAAACTTTGCTTTAATTGCTGTACAGAATCAAAGACATACTTTCTCATACCCTGAGGTATAGGAAAAATCAAAGAATGCAATTTTAATTCTATTTACTAGGAAGACTGTCTAGAACTGTTTCCTCATAAAACATATGCTTGTAAACAATTTAATATGTAGATATACAAGGTTTATGCAAATACTTACACAGAGAGATTATTTCAATGGCATTATGGGCTTATTTTATTGGGATTAATATATTCCAGATGCTTTTTCTTTCAACTTAAGCCATCACTATAGAAAATGGAAAAGTAGCTGCATTTCGGTTGAAATTCAATGGTCAGCCATCAGGTCACAACTGAACTTGTGCTAGATGCAAGGAGCAGGGGAGAGAGAAGGCAAATGCTGTACAGTTCATCAGCTCTGATCCTTGCTCTGTGGGGAAAGTAGGAAAATAAAAAAAATAATAATTATAATAAATAAAAAGCAGCTTGAGCAAAAGAGGATCCCACTTTCAAAGCTCTGCTCAGAAGAGTGATAGAGATCAATGAACATTATTTCTACTCCAAAAACTCTGAGAAAGATGTAAATTTTTACTAACAGTTTCCTTGAGAGCATAATAATGGAAAAGGGTTCATTCAACTGAGCACAGTAACACTTCCTAACAATTCTCTTTACTGCTCCCTCTCCGCAAAGTTACTCCTTGTAACTTAGGTCTCTCTGTCTCTTCAGAAGTCCCACTTTCTCCATTGCTTAGCCTCATCATTTCTCATCTCTCCTCTTTCCTACCTCTTGCTTCCACTTCATCCTCTTCTCTCTTTCTACTATGTCTCTCATGCTCCACGTAAAGCAATTTTCCCTGATCTCTTCAATTATTCATCTCTACCCATCACCATGATGAACTCAATAGAGACCAAGAGCAGAGTAACAATTGAAAGGCTGCAAACTGTGCTAAAGTCAGGCTTATCAAGGTGTAATATACATAGAGTAAGACTCATCCTTTTGAGATGTAGAGTTGAATGAATTTTTGTAGATATGTATATTATGTACATATCTACCACTTCCATCAATAAATAAATGTTGATTATCAAAAAAAGTTCCTTTATGCCTCCTTGTAGTAAATCCCCTCCTTCTATCCTCTCTGGAAGCCATTCATCTGATTTCTGTTTCTGTAATTTTGCCTTTTCCAGAAGTCACCTGAATTAGTTTCCTAGGACTGCTGTAACAAAGTACCACAAACCGGGTGACTTAAACCATAGGCATTTATTGTCTCAAAGTCCTAGAGGCTAGAAGCCTGAGATCAACTATCAGCAGGGTTGGTTCCTTCTGAAGGCAATGAGAGAAGAATCTGGTTCAAGCCTCTCTCCTTGGTGTGTAGATGGCCATCTTCTCCCTGTGCCTTCACATCATCTTACCTCTATGGATGTGTGTCTGTTCCCAGATTTCTCCTTTTAATAAGTGTACTAATTATTGGATTAGGACCCACCCTAATCTGGGTGACCTCATTTAACTTGAATACCTCTGTAAAAATACTTATCTCCAAATATGGTCATATCAGAGGTACCTGGGCTTAGGACTTCAATACATGAATTTGGGGAACACAATTCAATCATACATCATGTAAATGAAATAATACAATACATAGCCTTTTCCTTTGTTCTTCTCTCATGTCACATATTACTTTTGAGATTTACCTTTTTACCATTTTATTGCATATGTCACAACCTTGTTCCCTCTTATTGCTAAGTAGTATTCCAATTTATGAATGTACCACAATTTTATGTTCATGTACTAGTTGATGGATAGTGCAATTATCTCTAGTTTGGGTTTATTATTAATAAGCTACTATAAACTTCTGCATATAGATCTTTGTGTATATATATGATTTTCCTAGGTAATATCTAAGAGTGGAATTGCTGGGTCATATAAATGAGTGTTTAATTTTATAAGAATCTGTCAAACTATTTTCCAAAGTATCTGCAGTAATTTTCCTTCTTATCAGCAACGTAAGGTATTCCAATTCCTCCACGTCTTCACCATCATTTTGTATTGTCCATTTCCTTTACTCTCACTATTTTAGTAGATATATTGTGGTTTCAGTTTTCATGAGCACTTTGTGATGTGCTTGTCCTTTTGTCCTATTTTTATTACACTGTTGTCTCTTTTATTGAGTTGTACATGTTCTCTATAAAACCTGAATATAAGACTTTTATAGATGTATGCTTTGCAAATACTTCCCCATGATCTGTGATTTGTCTTTTCATTTTCTTAATCATGTTTTTCAAAGAGATGAGCAACCAGTCCTCTTTTAATATTTTAATCTTGTCACAGAAACTACTAGAAGAGAGACTTAAAGTCTGAATGAGTGTTAAGAAAAAATGTTTACTAATGTCACATATTGAATAAATGTTTAGTGAGAAAAAATGAGAATTTTGTTATGATATCTCCTTCTTCCTCCTTGGGATTCCTCAAGTTCCTCAAAGATTTTACCCCCTGCTCATTCGTTGTCTGCTGCATTAATACTACTCATGCTATACCTTTGGTGATTTTAGTATCCATGTAGTTGATTGCAGATTTGACATAGTTTGCCTCTCCTTTTTTCTGCTCTCCTCCAAGTCCACTGGCTTCACCTGAACACTCTTCTCAAAATCCTACTCAGCTCTTTGACTCCTAAGCTTAAAGAGCACCAGGTCTCAGCTTTGTGCTTGTTTCCTTTCTATCTACACTCATTCTCTAGGGACAAGCAGTCACTCATGGATATACTACTATCTATAAAAAAGGTGACTCCCAAATCTCCTCCCCATTATTCATATAGTTTTCAGGCAGCAAAAGCTATTATACTTTTCAAATAGAGTGTGGCCATTCCATGTTTCTCCTAAGTCCAGAATATAATGAGAACTTGTGTAGCAGCTTGAATAAAGCCCCCCAAAGATATTAAGACCTAATCCCTATAATGTTATTTTGAAAGGGAAATACAAAGCAGATGTGAATGAGACCTTGACTTGGGAAGATTATTCTGGGTTATCAAGTTAGGCCTAAATGCAATCTCAAGTATCCTCATAAGAGAAAGGCAGAGGTACATTTGAACACACACAAAGGATGATGCAATGAGAAGACAGGGGCAGAGATTTGAATGATGTGGCCACAAGCCAAAGAATACAGAAGCCACCAGAATTTAGGAGATGCAAGGATTATTCCCTAGAGCCTTGAGAAGGAGTACAACCAACCCTGCCAACACCTTGATTTCAGCCCAGTGATACTGATTTTGGACTTCTAGACTCCAGAACTGTAAGAGAATGAATCTCTGCTTTCTTAAGCCACCCAGTTTGTAGTCAGTTGTTACAGCAGCCACAGAAAGTGAATACAACTTACCCTGGACATTGTTGGCATGGCAATGAAGATTGGGCACAGATGTGGATGACCTGACAAACTGAGGGTCTGTTATTCCCTGATTGACAATGACGATCCTAATAGAGATTAGAGATGACACTAGAACATCAGGGTGAAGAACTTTCAAGAAAACTGAGATCTCTCTTTGATTTTTTGACACTTGCTCTGTCACTTTGGACTTGTCACTTAACAACTCTTGGACATATCTACCTCACCTGGAAAACTCAATCCTAACTATAAATATTTCCAACTCTGACAATTTATGATTTCATCTAAATATTTTCACAATTGCTTATGCCTATTACTTTCAAGATGTATTTTCTTCATAAACAGCCTTTGTCTCAGAATCCCCCAATCAGGGGTTCCTGTCACTTGTCTCACTCTGGCTTTTCTACCTTTGGCCAAAGCTGAGCTACCCTCAGGAGTCTGCCTTGTGGAGAAAGTGGAATCCCATTGAATTCTCTTATTCCTGACCCCAGGGTCTGAGTAACATTTCCACCTGGTCCTAGTTTTCACATTAATCTCAGATGAGTAAGATTCTATTCTGGTTTTTAGATGCCATAAAACTCTTATAGTGAGTTTCCCCATCACCTCCTGACAGAATTTGGACAATTCCCAGAGAGTTAATTATGTCTACAAGAGTTAATTTGTGTAGGTTAATTACACTCTACTTCTGTTAAAGTCAGCATTGAGACATAAGTCATCCTAACTCTGATATCTGATACTTTTGTAGTTTTTTTTTTTTTTAATGTTGAGCCTTCTTTTTAATTAATTTATTTTTATTTTTGGCTGTGTTGGGTCCCTGCCTCCGCGCGAGGGCCCTCCCCAGCCATGGCAAGTGGGGGCCACTCTTCATCGCGGTGCGCGGGCCTCCCACCGTCGTGGCCTCTCGCTGTAGAGCACAGGCTCCAGACGCGCAGACTCAGCAGCCGTGGCTCACGGGGCCAGCCACCCCGCGGCACGCGGGACCCTCCCAGACCAGGGCCCAAACCCGTGCCCACCACACTGGCAGGCAGACTCCCAACCACCGCGCCACCAGGGAAGCCCACTTTTGTAGTTTTTATAATATTTTCAATACTCTCTCATTCTTACCAACACGTAGGCATTTTCTCTCTCTCTCTCATTCTCTCTCTCCCTCTCTCTTCTCTAACACTCTCAATCAAAACAAATTTCAATATAAAATATTTACACATAAATTATCCCCAAATTGAAATACTGTATTCACATTCATATCAAAAATGTCCCCAATACACCTTCACTGATTTTTTTTTTTGTCTTCTGTTTTTTGTCAGAGGTACTGGATATTCCTTTACCTTCTGTGAGAAACCCACTTTCCCTTTGAAGATTCAATTAAACTGCTCTGTTCTCTCACAAGAATGAAACAGGCTCTCAACAGAAAATTATTTAAACACATAACTTGTCCATATATATTAATAGACAGAACAAAACAAATACATACAACTGAATAATGGTTCAGAAGGATCATGATGTATACCCACCATGTCCACACAAGGACAATAGTAACTCAGGATTTTTCAGACAGCAGAAAGCACAGAGCAGAGATATAGGTTAGATCTACTGGATTTTTGGATGCCATTGATGGGATAAAGTGTGAGGAAGAAGTTGATTACCCAACAGTGGAGATCAGAGAGACCAACAACACTCATAGTTGATGGAGACTCTAGCCCTGGTCACTGCCATGTTTAGCATGAGGCAGACAGATTGACTCTTTCTCAGAGAGAGGAAAAAGAATATGTTCAAAATAGAGTTTTGAGAAGTAGAACAAAGATGTGAGAAGAAGAAGTTCTTACCGTGATGCCTTAACACAGCAAACCCTCCATAGACATCATTGGTAGTGACAGCAGCAGCAATAGCTCTTATCATGCACCAAGTGCGGGTCTGGAGGTGAGGTGTTGTACAGGAGTGGGAGGGGGCAACAAGAGGGTAGACTAACCAGGGTTAATGTAAAGTATGCAGATAAGAGCGTAATGAAACTCAGACATCTCGAAGAAGCCCATTTTGTTTTGAGGTGACTCTAATTTTTTAAATCTCCATTTTTAGAAAGACTGAAGTCCACATTACTAAATTTCAAACTTCTGGTTCAAATGATCTTCTTTGAAACAACCAGAACCAAATAACACTATCCTAAATTTATCCAAGAGCCATAGCAATTTGACAATATCCCTCAAGAGCTCTAAAGAAGTTTTATACTATAACATTATTATCCCACTTCTAGGATCTTTTCATCAAAAAATGTTCAAGATATAAAGATATCTACAAAATGTTTATCTCAGCACTCTTTGCTATAGAGAAATCTATAAACTACTTTTTTATAGAGAATACTACTTCATTATAGAGAAAAACTAAAAACTACCTAAATAGCCCACAATAGAGAACTGATTGTTAGTTGTGATATAATCAAGATAAATTACTTTATGGTTATTTTTAAAATTTTAGACATAAAAAAGAAAAATATACATAGAAATATACATATTCATATTATATCAATCACTGCTCATTTTTGGATTGTGTAAACTTGGATAACATCTGCTTTATTTTATGTATATATATATATATATATATGTATATATATATATATATATATATACATATACACGTATATATACACTAAATATTTGTATTTCCACAGGTTCTTTCACTGATAATGCATTTTTTTTATAAGTGATATCAATTATATAAATAAGTTAAAACTGTAGAGCCATGTTATAAATTATGAAGTGGTCAATTAATGTGTGTTTTGACGTTTATTGAGTGCCTACTATGATTCAGTCCCTGGGAATACCAAAATATATAAGGCATTTTAAACATTAGCCAAGAGAGTAAGAAAATAGCCCAGAGAGTAATAAAACTTCATTTAAAAGTTTTATTCATTTAGTCACATACATTTACAAGTGCAAATCTGTATAGTGTCAGTATTCACCTTAGGTCCTTGACAAAATCCACACTTCTGACAGAAAGAAAAAACATCATCAGCATCAATCATTAAGAAACTGATGATGAACAAAACTGAGTACACAATAATTATTTTAAATTCATCTTCATAGAAAAAGACAATGAAGAATACTTCAAGTGGCAAATATAAATGTTTTTACAAACAATTATGGAAAATATCATTTAAAATTTTTGCTAACAATGAGATCCAATTACTAAATGTATTGAAGAATTCTCTAAGATGCATTAATGTGTATGATCTAGAGTTCATTGTTATGAATATCTTCATTTCAGACACATATTAATTCAATTTTCCTGTATTTCTGGATATAAAATGCATTTAATCGATACATTTTGATATCAAATTAGCAAAACTTTCATTTTTATTCTGAAAGGTTATGTTGTGTATATTAAATTTTAATTATTATATATTTCTTATGTTTCTCATTTGTAAACCTTGGGATTGTTTTGTTTAATATAGCCAAAAGTCAAAGAGAGAGAGCCATGAAATTATTCAGGCAAAATATGTGCACCACAAAAGAGTCTCATAGAATTAGACATCGGGTCTGAATATAATGAGCTGGATTTTATTCATTACCATGGTACCAATTTTAATAGAGCAAACTGAATAGTTTTGGAAAAGTTTGCTCACATTAATAAATTGTTGGGTGTTTCATTCTTCTGCTCAGTGAAGCTATTTCAGCAAAAAAAAAGGGAAGCAGGATTCTGCAATATGGTGACATGAACATGATCTCCTCTCCTCTCACTTCCAACTTCCCTAAAACAAACAGCTGCTGAAGCCCATACACGGGCTCAGTTAAGTCCTAGTCTGTGTTTTATCTTCTGCAGTAAAAATCAGTGTAAGAGCCTTCTTTCTCACACAAGATCGCCAAGATAGCTTAGGAAACCAATCTTAAAAAGCCCTAACAGATGAACTTCTGTTATAGCACCCTGAGGAGTAATGCAGAACAGCTCCCAAATAAAACTGGTAAAAATTATAACAGTGACCATTTTTAAATGACAATTTAAAATCTCTGAAAATGGTCCTAAGGACATATAGCCAATGAAGAAATATTTAATTGAGAAAACCTACTAAAACTAAAGTAAAAACAGGGAGTCTGTGGCATTTGAACCACAACCCATTCCCTCCATCTTCCATCCCAGCTCAGTGTTATGGAAACTCTACTCCAGAAAGGTGCAACTTAGCATACAATGATTCTTCTTCAACAGCTGTCAGTCAGAGGGCTATGGTATCTTTCCAGGAGACGCAAGGCATCAACATTTCCAATCATGCTTCAGTTAGCTGTTGCAGAGACTATGTTCTAGGGAAACACAGTCAAGAGTCAGTTCTTATGTCCAGTTCCTACTTGTGGGATAGAGACTCTATCCTGAGTGAAGCAAATTAAGAATACTGGGGCCAGATAACCTATACTTCAGTTTGTTTGCCCTGCTTTATAAGAAGCAAGTGGAGAAGACCAGAGCTTACAACCAGGTCTATAACCCTCCATCCCCAGTTGAATGCTTATTTGGTAATGGATATCTCTCAGAGAGAAGTATATCTTTGTCCCCATCCCCAACTCCAGAGCCTTAACAGATATTTTGCCTCAGGGTAGAGGCAGTCCATAAAACAGAGAGCTCTGAATCTCTTCCCAAGGAACTGACTCAATTGAAACGGAGTGCAGGGAATTAAACCCAAGCGAATTTTCAAAACAATGGAAAGTATGGTGAAAAGTAATTAAAAGGAAGCTGGTAGATTCCTTAGAAATATAAGCTATACTATTATATGACTAATTTTCCAGGAAAAAAAAAAAAACAGGGAAAGAGACCAAAACAATTTCAAATACAGACCTCAAAAACTATCCTTGTAAAGGTGAGTGAATTTCATTGAATGACTCTGTGAAGAAATTTATGTCCCAGGTCATTTTCGAAAATGATAGAGAAATAAGCTAGAAATTAGTAGAGCTTAACATCTAGGTGTTATTACAAAAAACAAACAAACAAAAATCATCATCCCAGGATGACAGTGCTCATACCCAAGACTTCACCTTCATGTGGCAATGCCAATGGCTCATACTATGGGGGTGAAATAGACTTTGCTAAAATAATCCTTCTAGTCACTAAAAATATTAATGAACAAATATCAATAAATCCCAGAGGGTAGAAAGGAGAACAATATCCAAAGTTTCTACAACATTAAATATATATACATATGCATATATGTATCTAATATATATTTGTGGGGGGGTGACTATATTGAAAAAATATATTGTAACAACTGTGTCAATGTTATAGCAATTTTATCAGTATGAGATATATATAGATAGATATAGATATAGATATATCATGCAAATAAATAGGAAGTTCTGACATTTACACAGAAAAAAAAAGCTGAGCAATGGAAAAATAGAAACTCCCTGTGAGATCAACCAGATGTTAGATTTAACAGTTAAAGGCTTCAATGTAGCCATTATAAATATATTTTTAAAACTAAAAAAACCATGCTAAAAGAAGTAAAAAAAAAGATATGATGATAAAGTTGTAGCAAATAAGACATATTAATATAGAGATAGAAATAATATTGTAAAAACAATAGAAATTTGGAGCTGAAAAAAACAATAACTGAAAGAAACATCCCCTAGAGGGATCCAATAGTAGATATGAACTGGCAGAAGAAAGAATTAGTGAACTTGAAAATAAATCAGTAGAGCTTATGCAATCTGAGTTATATAGAGAAAAAAATAATGAAGAAAAATAAAAAGGTGCAGAGAAATATGGAAAATCATTAAGCTCATCAATGTATGCGCAAAGCTATTCCAGGAGAACAGGAAGGAGGAGGAGAAACAAATATTTAAATAAATAATAGAAGAAAAATGTCTAAATCTAATGAAAAACTTTAATCCACACATCAACGAAGCTTAAAGGACTCTAAGTAGGATAAACACAAAGCTATCCAGAAACATCATAGTAAGAGGATCAATAAGGAAATAGAAGAATTGAACAGTGCTATAAACCAAATAGGCCTACACAGAGCTCTGTAGAACACCCCATCCAAAACAGTAGAATGTATACTCTTCTGAAGGGCAAAAAGAGAATACTCCAGGATAGACCATACAGTAGGCCATAAAACAAACCTTAATATATTTTAAAGAACTGACAGAAGATAAATGTCTATGCTCTCATAACCACAGTGGAATAAGATGTAAATCAATAATAGAAAGAAATTAAGGAAACTCAGAAATATGTGAAAACTGAAACAGCACACTCCTAAGTAACTAATGCATCAAAATAGAAATAAGAGAAACTATAAATTACTTTCAATGGAATTAAATGAAGACACAACATGCTAAAACTTATGGATTTCACTGAAAATAGTGCTTAAGGAATTTTTATAGCTAAAAAGGCCTACATTAAAAAAGAAAAATTTAATAACCTAATCTTTCAACTTAAGAAATTAATAAAAAAATGAAACCTATGTCAAACAGAAGAAAATAACAAAAATTAGAGCAGAAATTAATGAAATAGGAAATAGAAAAACAGTATAAAAATCAACAAAACCCAAAATTGGTTATTTGAAAAGATCAACAAAATGGCAAAACTTTCATTAGATTGAAAAAGAAATTAAGAGAAAAGACTCAATGAAAGGAAACAGAAATAAAAGAGCAGATATTCCTACTGATTCTACTAAAATTAAAAGGAATATGAAAAACTGTATGACAATACATAAGATAACTTAGAAGAAATGTACAAATTCCTGGAAAAACAAAAATAAGCAAAGCTGAATCCAGAAAAAATAGAGAATCTGAATAGTCACATAACAAGTGAAGTGTTTTAATTACTAATGAATAAACTACCACCACCAACAACAAAAAGTCCAAGCTGATATGGCTTCCCTGGTGAATTTTACCAAATATTTAAAGAGGTAATACTATTTCTTCACAAACTATCAAAAAAAATAATAGAAGTTAGGGAACCCTTCCAAATTCATTTTATAAGGCCAATATTACCCAGATATCAAACCAGATGAAGATATAAAAAAATAAATCTACAGAATAGTTATCTATTATATAGATGCTGAAGTGCTCAAAACAATACTAGCAAATCAAATCTAACAACATATAATATAGGCAAATTTATAGAGACAGAAAGTAGAATACTGGTTGCTTAGGGCTTGGGGTATGGGTGACTGACAGTGAGGTGATAGTTAAAGTGTATGAGGGGGTAGCTTCAAGATGGCAGAAGAGTAAGACATGGAGATCGCCTTCCTCCCCACAAATACATCAGAAATATAACTACGTGTGGAACAGCTCCTCCAGAACACCTACTGAACGTTGGCAGAAGACCTCAGACCACCCAAAAGGCAAGAAACTCCCCACATGCCTGGGTAGGGCAAAAGAAAAAAGAAAAAACAGAGACAAAAGAATAGGGAAGGGATCTTCACCAGTGAGAGGGAGCTGTGAAGGAGGAACGGTTTCCACATACTAGGAAGACCCTTTGCGGGCAGAGACTGTGGGTGGCGGAGGGGGGAAGCTTCGGAGCCACGGATGAGAGTGCAGCAACAGGGGTGTGGAGGGCAAAGCAGAGAGATTCCCACACAGAGAATCAGTGCCCACCAGGACTCACCAGCCTGAGAGGCTTGTCTGCTCACCTGCTGGGACGGGTTGGGGCTGGGAGCTGAGGCTCTGGCTTCGGATGGATCCTATGGAGAGGACTGAGGCTGGCTGCGTGAACACAGCCTGAAGGGAGCTAGTGCACCACAGCTAGCCAGGAGGGAGTCCGGGAAAAAGTCTGGAGCTGCCGAAGAAGCAAGAGAGGAGAGAGAATTAAGAACACTGCATAAAGGAGCTCCAGAGACAGGCGCAAGCCGCGGCTATCAGCACGGACCACGGAGATGGACATGAGACACCAAGGCTGCTGCTGCAGTTACCAAGAAGCCTGTGTGCAAGTACAGGTCACTATCCACACCTCCCCTCCCTGGAGTCTGTGCAGCCCGCCACTGCCAGGGTCCCATGATTCAGGGACAACTTCCCCAGGAGAACACATGGCACACCTCAGGCTGGTGCAACATCACACCGGCCTCTGCCACTGAAGGCTTGCCCTGCACTCCGTACCCATCCCTCCCCACTGCCTGAGTGAGCCAGAGCCCCCAAATCAGCTGCTCCTTTAATCCAGTCCTGTCTGAGTGAAGAACAGATGACCTCAGGTGACCTACAGGCAGAGGAGGGGCCAAACACAAAGCTGAGCCCCAGGAGCTGTGTGAACAAAGAAGAGAAAGGGAAATCTCTCCCAGCACCCTCAGGAGCAGCAGATTAAATCTCCACAAACAACTTGATGTACCCTGCATCTGTGGAATACCTGAATAGACAACAAATCATCCCTAATACTGGAGGTGGACTTTGGAAGCAATGATATATTTTTTATTTCCCTTTTTCTCTTTTTGTGAGTGTGTATATGTATGCTTCTGTGTGTGATTTTTTCTGTAGGGCTATGCTATTACCATTTGTCTTGGTATTCGGTATGTCCTTTTTTTTTTTTTTTTTTTTAGTATAGTTTTTAGCGCTGGTTATCATTGGTGGATTTATGTTTTGGTTTGGCTGCTCTCTTCTTTCTTTCATTTTTTAAAAATTACTTTAAAAATGTTTTTAATAGTTCTGATATTAATAACTTTTATCTTATTTCATTTTATTTATTTTATTTTATCCCTTTTTCTTTCTCTCTCTCTTTCTTTCTCTCTCTCCCTTTCTTTCTTTCTTTCTTTCTTTCTTTTCTACTCCCTTTTCTTCTGAATCATGCAGATGACAGGCTCTTGGTGCTCCAGCCAGGTGTCAGGGCTGTGATATGAGGTGGGAGAGCGAAGTTCAGGACATTGGTCCACCAGAGGCCTCCCAGCTCCATGTAATATCAAATGGTGAAAATGTCCCAGATGTCCCTATCTCAATGCCAGGACCCAGCTCGACTCAACAACCAGGAAGCTACAGTGCTGGACACCCTATGACAAACAACTAGCAAGACAGAAACACAACCCCACCAATTAGCAAAGAGGCTGCCTAAAATCATAATAAGGTCACAGACACTCCAAAACACACCACCAGACCTGGACATGCCCACCAGAAAGACAAGATCCAGCCTCATTCACCAGAACCCAGGCACTAGTCCCCTCCACCAAGAAGCCTACACAACCCACTGAACCAACCTTAGCCACTGGAGGCAGACACCAAGAACAATGGGAACTATGAACCTGCAGCCTGCGAAAATGAGACCTCAAACACAGTAAGTTAAGCAAAATGAAATGACAAGGAAACACACAACAGATGAAGGAGCAAGGTAAGAATGCACCAGACTTAACAAATGGAGAGGAAATAGGCAGTCTACTCGAAAAATATTTCAGAATAATGATAGTAAAGATGATCCAAAATCTTGGAAATAAAATGGAGAAAATAAAAGAAACGTTTAACAAGGACCGAGAAAAACAAAAATACAAACAAATGATGATGAACAACACAATAAATGAAGGGATCAATAGCAGAATAACTGAGGCAGAAGAATGGATAAGTGACCTGGAAGATAAAACAGTGGAAATAAATACTGCAGAGCAGAATAAAGAAAAAAGAATGAAAAGAATTGAGGGCAGTCTCAGAGACCTCAGGGACAGCATTAAATGCACCAACATTTGAATTCTAGGGGTCCCAGAAGAAGAAGAAAAAAAGAAAGGGACTGAGAAAATATTTGAAGAGATTATAGTTTAAAACTTCCTTAATATGGGAAAGGAAATATTAATTAAGTCCAGGAAGGCCAGAGAGTCCCATACAGGATAAATCCAAGAAGAAACATGCCAAGACACATATAATCAAACTATCAAAAATTAAATAGAAAGAAAAAATATTAAAAGCAGCAAGGGAAAAACAACAAATAATATACAAGGGAATCCCCATAAGGTTAACAGCTGATCTTTCAGCAGAAACTCTGCAAGCCAGGAGGGAGTGACAAGACATATTTAAAGTGATGAAGGAGAAAAACCTACAACCAAGCTTACTCTACCCTGCAAGGATCTCATTCAAATTTGACAGAGAAATTAAAATCTTTACAGACAAGAAAAAGCTACGAGAAATCAGCACCACCAAACCAGCTTTATAACAAATGCTAAAGGAACTTCTCTAGGCAGGAAACACAAGAGAAGGAAAACACCTACAACAAACCCAAAACAATTAAGAAAATGGTAATAGGAACATATATATCGATAATTACCTTAAATGTAAAAGGACTAAATGCTCCAACCAAAAGACACAGACTGGCAGAATGGAAACAAAAACATGACCCATAATATGCTATCTACAAGAGACCTACTTCAGACTTAGGGACACATAAAGAATGAAAGTGAGGGGACGGAAATAGATATTCCATGCAAACGATAATCAATAGAAAGCTGGAGTAACAATTCTCATATCAGAAAAAATAGACTTTAAAATAAAGATTATTAAAAGAGACAAAGAAGGACACTACATAATGATCAAGGGATCAATCCAAGAAGAAGATATAACAATTGTAAATATTTATGCACCCAACATAGGAGCACCTCAATACATAAGGCAAATACTAACAGCCATAAAAGGGGAAATCGACAGTAACACATTCATAGTACGGGACTTTAACGCCCCACTTTCACCAATGGACAGATCATCCAAAATGAAAATAAATAAGGAAACACAAGGTTTAAATTATACATTAAACAAGATGAACTTAACTGATATTTATAAGACATTCCATCCAAAAACAACAGAATACACATTTTTCTCAAGTGCTCATGGAACATTCTCCATAATAGATCATATCTTAGGTCACAAATAAAGGCTTGGTAAATTTAAGAAAATTGAAATTGTATCAAGTATCTTTTCTGACCACAACACTATGAGACTAGATATCAATTACAGGAAAAGATCTGTAAAAAAATACAAACACATGGAGGCTAAACAATACACTACTTAATAACGAAGGGATCACTGAAGAAATCAAAGTATACCTAGGAACAAATGACAATGGAGACACGACAACCCAAAACCTATGGGATGCAGCAAAAGCAGTTCTAAGAGGGAAGTTAATAGCAATACAATCCTACCTTAAGAAACAGGAAACATCTCGAATAAACAATCTAACCTTGCACCTAAAGCAATAAGAGGAAGAAGAAAAAAAAGACCCCAAAGTTAGCAGAAGGAAAGAAATCATAAAGATCAGATCAGAAATAAATGAAAAAGAAATGAAGGAAATGATAGCAAAGATCAATAAAACTAAAAAGTGGTTCTTTGAGAAGATAAACAAAATTGATAAGCCATTAGCCAGACTCATCAAGAAAAAAAGGGAGGAAACTCAAATCAAAAGAATTAGAAATGAAAATGGAGAAGTAACTACTGACACTGCAGAAATACAAAGGATCATGACAGATTACTACAAGCAACTCTATGTCAATAAAATGGATAACCTGGAAGAAATGGACAAATTCTTTGAAATGAACAACCTCCTGAGACTGAACCAGGAAGAAATAGAAAACATGAAAAGACCAATCAAAAGCACTGAAATTGAAACTGTGTTTAAAAATCTTCCAAAAAACAAAACCCAGATGGCTTCACAGGCTAATTCTATCAAACATTTAGAGAAGAGCTAACACCTATCCATCTCAAACCCTTCTAAAATACAGCAGAGGGAGGAACACCTCCAAACACATTTTATGAGGCCACCATCATGCTGATACCAAAACCAGACATCACAAAGAAAGAAAATTACAGGCCAATGTCACTGATGAACATAGATGCAAAAATCCTCAACAAAATACTAGCAAACAGAATCCAACAGAACATTAAAAGGATCATACACCATGATCAAGTGGGGTTTATCCCAGGGATGAAAGGATTCTTCAATATATGCAAATCAATAAACTTGATACACCATATTAACAAATTGAAGGAGAAAAATCATACGATCATCTCAATAGATGCAGAGAAAGCTTTCGACAAAATTCATCACCCACTTATGATAAATACCCTCCAGAAACTAGGCATAGAGGGAACTTACCTCGACATAATAAAGGCCATATATGACAAACCCACAGTCAACATCATCCTCAATGGTGAAAAATTGAAACCATTTCCCCTATGATCAGGAACAAGACAAGGTTGCCCAGTCTCACTAATATTATTCAACATAGTTTTGGAAATGTCAGCCACAGTAATCACAGAAGAAAAAGAAATAAAAGGAATCCAAATTGGAAAAGAAGAAGTAATGCAGTCACTGTTTGTAGATGAAGTGATACTATTCATAAAGAATCCTAAAGATGCTACCAGAAAACTACTAGAGGTAATTGATGAATTTGGTGAAGTAGCAGGACACAAAATTAATGAACAGAAATCTCTTGCATTCCTATACACTAACGATGAAAAATCTGAAAGTGAAATTAAGGAAACACTCACATTTACCATTGCAACAAAAAGAATAAAATACCTAGGAATAAACTTACTTAGAGAGACAAAAGACCTGCTTGCAGAAAACTGTAAGACAGTGATGAAAGAAATTAAAGATGGTACAAATAGATGGAGATATATACCATGTTCTTGGATTGGAAGAATCAACATTGTGAAAATGACTCTACTACCCAAAGCAATCTACAGATTCAATGCAATCCCTATCAAACTACCACTGGCATTTTTTGCAGAACTAGAATAAAAACTTTCACAATTTGTATGGAAACACAAAAGACCTGGAATAGCTAAAACAATCTTAAGAAAGAAAAACAGAGGTGAAAGTATGAGGCTCCCTGACTTCAGACTATACTACAAAGCTACAGTAAGCAAGTACAGTAAGCAAGACAGTATTGGCACAAAAACAGAAATATAGATCAATGGAACAGGATAGAAAGCCCAGAGGTAAACCCACGCACATATGGCCACCTCATCTTTGATAAAGGAGGCAAGAATAAACAATGGAGAAAAGACAGCCTCTTCAATAAGTGGTTCTGGGAAAACTGAATATCTACATGTAAAAGAATGAAATTAGAACACTCCCTAACACCATACACAAAAACAAACTCCAAATAGATTAGAGACCTAAATGTAAGGCCAGACACTATCAAACTCTTAGAGGAAAACATAGGCAGAACACTCTATGACATAAATCACAGCAAGATCCTTTTGGACCCACCTCCTAGAGAAATGGAAATAAAAACAAAAATAAACAAATGGGACCTAATGAAACTTTAAAGCTTTTGCACAGCAAACAAAACCATAAACAAGACAAAAAGACAACCCTCAGAATGGGAGAAAATATTTGCAAATGAAGCAACTGACCAAGGATTAGTCTCCAAAATTTACAAGCAGCTCATACAATTCAATATCAAAAAATCAAACAACCCAATCCAAAAATGGGCAGAAGACCTAAATAGACATGTCTCCAAAGAAGATATACAGATTGCCAACAAACACATGAAAGAATGCTCAATATCATTACTCATTAGAGAAATGCAAATCAAAGCTACAATGAGATATCATCTCACACCAGTCAGAATGGCCATCATCAAAAAATCTACAAACAATAAATGCTGGAGAGGGTGTGGAGAAAAGGGACTCTCTTGCACTGTTTGTGGGAATGTAAATTGATACAGCCTCTATGTAAAACAGTATGGAGGTTCCTTAAAAAACTAAAAATAGAATTACCATATGATCCAACAATCCCACTACTGGGCATATACCCTGAGAAAACCATAATTCAAAAAGAGTCATGTACCACAATGTTCATTGAAGCTCTATTTACAGTAGCCAGGACATGGAAGCAACCTAAGTGTCCATTGACAGATGAATGGATAAAGAAGATGTGGCACATATAGACAATTGAATATGACTCAGCCATAAAAATAAATGAAATTGAGTTATTTGTAGTGAGATGGATAGACCTAGATTCTGTCATACAGAGTCAAGTAAGTCATAAAGAGAAAAACAAATACCATACGCTAATAAATATATATGGAATCTAAAAAAATAAAAAATTGTCATGAACAACCTAGGGGCAAGATGGGAATAAAGATGCAGACCTACTAGGGAGTGGACTTGAGGACACGGGGAAGGATAAGGGCAAGCTGGGACAAAGTGAGAGAGTGGCATGTACACATGTGCACTACCAAACGTAAAATAGATAGCTAGTGGGAAGCAGCCACATAGCACAGGGAGATCAG
Organism: Hyperoodon ampullatus; assembly: GCF_949752795.1. Classification (NCBI taxonomy): domain Eukaryota; kingdom Metazoa; phylum Chordata; class Mammalia; order Artiodactyla; family Ziphiidae; genus Hyperoodon; species Hyperoodon ampullatus. The sequence goes on from NC_136916.1 coordinate 76,598,995, forward strand.
CTCGGTGCTTTGTGACCACCTAGAGGGGTGGGATAGGGAGAGTGGGAGGGAGGCAGATGCAAGAGGCAAGAGATATGGGGATATTTGTATATGTATAACTGATTCACTTTGTTATAATTCAGAAACTAACACACCATTGTAAATCAATTATACTCCAATAAAGATGTTGAAAAAACTAAAATAAAGTGTATGAGGTTTATGTTTTGAGGTGATGAATGTATTCTATAAATGATCTTGGTAGTGATCAGTAACTTTATGAATATGCTAAAAAACACTGAATTGTACAACTTAAGAAGTTATTTGAATTATGTCTCAAAACTGATGTAACCAAAAAAGGTACTCTACTGTATAATAAATAAGTTACATTTGTCAAAAGATTTTTCTGTATCTATTGAGATGATCATATGGCTTTTAGTCTTCAATTTGTTAATGTGATGTATCACTGATGGATTTGTGAATATTGAAAAATACTTGTGCCACTTTTATTAATCCCACTGGATCATGGTTTATGATCCTTGTAATGTTTTGTTTCATTCAGACTGCTAATATTTTGAGATTTTTTGCATCTACATTCATCAGTGATATTGGCCTGTAAGTTTCTTTATTTTTGATATCTTTTTCTGGTTTTGGTATCAGGGTGATGTATTCAGAAGTGTTCCTTCTTCTGCTAATTTTAGGAAGTTTTAGAAGGATAGATGTTAACTCTAAGTATTTGGTAGAATTCCCTTGTGAAGCTATCTGGTCTGCATTTTTGTTTGTTGGGAGTTTTCAAAGAACTGATTCAATTTAGTTACTGGTAATTGTTCTCTTCATATTTTCTATTTCTTCCTGGTTCAGTCATGTAAGATTGTACATTTTTAAGAAGTTTTCCATTTCTTCTAGGTTGTCCATTTTATTGGCATAGAATTTTTTGTAGTAGTCTCTTATGGTCCTTTGTGTTTTTGTGGTATAGACTGTACCTTTTCCATCTTTTGTTAATGAGTCTGGCTAAAGGCATTAATTTTATTTATCTTTTCAAAGAACCAGCTTTCTCTTTCATTTATTTTTTCTATTGTTTTCTTCATCTCTATTTCAATTGTTTCTGACTTTTATGATTTCTTTCCTTCTTCTAACTTTAGGTTTTGTTTGTTTTTCTTTCTCTAGTTGCTTTAGGTGTAAGGTGAGGTTGTTTATTTGAGATTTTCCTTATTTTCTGAGGTAAGATTGTGTCAGTATAAACTTCCCTCTTAGAACTGCTTTTGCTGTGTCCCACAGGTTTTGAATCATTGTGTTTTCACTTTCATTTGTCTCCAGGTATTTTCTTTTATCTCCTCTTTGATTTTTTCAGTGATCCATTGGTTGCATATTGTTTAGCCTCCACGTTTTTGGGTTTTTTTCTTGTAGTTGATTTCCAGTCTCATAACATTGTGGTCAGAAAAGATACTTGCTATAATTTCAATTTTCTTAAATTTAATGAGGCTTGCTTTGTGGCCAGCATGTGTTCTTCCTGGAGAAGGTTCCATGTGTACCTGAAAAGAATGTGTATTCTGCTGCTTTCATATAGAATGCTCTATAAATATCAATTAAGTTCATCTGGTCTCATGTGTCATTTTTAAAATTAATTTTTATTGGAGTATAGTTGATTTACAATGTTATGTCAGTTTCTGCTGTACAGCAAAATGAATCAATTATGTATATATATATTATATATATATATATTATATATATATATATAATCAACTCTTTTTTAGATTCTTTTCCCATATAGGTCATTACAGAGTATTGAGTAGCGTTCCCTGTGCTATACAGTAGGTTCTTATTAGTTATCTATTTTATATATAGTAGTGTGTATATGTCATTCCTAGTTGCCCAATTTATTCTTCACATCCCCCTTCCCCCTTGGTAACCATAGCTTGCTTTCTACATCTGTGACTCTATTTCATAAATAAATTCATTTGTACCATTTTTTTAGATTCCACATGTAAGTAATAACATATCATATTTCTCTTTCTCTGTCTGACTTACTTCACTCAGTATGACAATCTCTAGGTCCATCCATGTTGCTGCAAATGGCTTATTTCATTCTTTTTTATGACTGAGTAATATTCCATTGTATATATATACCATATATTCTTTTTTTTTTTTTTTTTTTTTTTGTACGTGGGCCTCTGACTGTTGTGACCTCTCTTGTTGTGAAGCATAGGCGCCGGACACACAGGCTCAGCGGCCATGGCTCATGGGCCTAGCCACTCCGTGGCATGTGGGATCTTCCCGGACTGAGGCACAAACCTGTGTCCCCTGCAACAGCACGTGGACTGTCAACCACTGGGCCACCAGGGAAGCCCCCATATAATCTTTGTTCATTCCTCCACCTATGGACATTTAGGTGGCTTCCATGTCCTGGCTATTGTAAATCATGCTGCAATGAACATACAGGTACATGTATCTTTTCGAATTATGGTTTTCTCTGGATATGTGCACAGGAGTGGGATTGCTGGATTATATGGTAACTCTATTTTCAGTATTTTAAGGAACATCCATATTGTTCTCCATAATGGCTGCTCCAATTTACATTGCAATGAACAGTGTGTGAGGGTTCCCTTTTCTTCACACCCTCTCCAGAATTTATTGTTTGTAGAGTTTTTGATGATGGCAATTCTGACCAGTATGAGGTGATACCTCATTGTAGTTTTGATTTGCATTTCTCTAGTAATTTGTGATGCTGAGCATATTTTCATGTGCTTTTTGGCCACCTGTATGTCTTTTTGGAGAATTGTCTAATTAGATCTTCTGCCCACTTTTTGATTGGGTTATTTGGGTTTTTTTTTTTTTTTCTGATATTGAGCTGCATGAGCTATTCTTATACTTTGGAGATTAATCCCTTTTTGCTTGCTTCATTTGCAAATATTTTCTCCCATTCTGAGGGTTTTCTTTTTATTTTAGTTATTGTGTCCTTTGCTGTGCAAAAGATTTTAGTTCAATTAGGTCCCATTTGTTTATTTTTGTTTTTATTTTTATCTCTCTAGGGGATGGATCAAAAAAAATCTTGCCTCAGTTTATGTCAATGTGTGTTCTGCCTATGTTTTCTAAGACTTTTATAGTATCTGGACTTATATTTAGGTCTTTAATCCATTTTGAGTTTATTTTTGTGTATGGTGTTAAGCAGTGTTCTAATTTCATTCATTTACATGTAGTTGTCCAGTTTTCCCAGTGGTAACTTTTTTAAGAAACTGTCTTTTCTCCACTGTATATTCCTGCCTCCTTTGTCATAGATTAGGTGACCATTACCATGGTTCATGGGTTTATCTCTGGACTTTCTATCCTGTTCCATTGATCTATGATTTCTGTTTTTGTGCCACTACCATTCTGTTTTGATTACAGTAGCTTTGTACTATAGTCTGAAGTCAGGGAGGCTGATTCCTCTAGCTCCTTTTTTTTTTTTTTTCTCGAGATTGTTTTTGCTATTTATGGTCTTTTGTATTTTCATACTATATGATTTCACTTATATGTGGATTCTAAATAACAAAGCAAACATACATACATGACAAAACAGAAACAGGTTCATGGGTACAGAGAATAAACTGGTGGTTGCCAGAGGGGAGGGCAGTGGAGGATGGGTGAAATTGTTGGAGAGGATTAAGAAGTACAAACTGCCAGTCATAAAATGTCACAAGGATGTAATGCACAGCATAGGGAATATAGTCAATAATATTTTCACAATTTTTTATGGTGATAGTTGGTAACTAGTCTTCATGGGGTAATCATTTTGTAATGTATAAAAATATCAAATCACTATGTTGTACACCTAAAATAATATAATATTGTAAGTCAATTATACTTCAATTAAAACAATTTTTAATGAAATCCAATGTATTTCTTTCTTTCTTTCATGAATTGTACTGTGTTTCCTATCTAAAAGCTCATCACCAAGTCCAAAGTCACTAAAATTTTCTCTTGTATTTTCTGTATTCTTATACCTATTTCATAACCTCATTATGGTGATTATTATAGATTTACAGCACATTTTAAAATTGAAAAATATGAGTCCTCCAATTTTGTTGTCTTCCAATATGTATTTTGTCTATTCTGGATCATCTACATTTTAATATAAGTTTTTGAAAACTCTTAACATGTTTCACAACATGCATGCCAGAATTTTTAGGGAATTTACTGAGCCTGTAGATTACTTTGGAGTAAATTGTCACATTATAACTCTAAAATATTAATGACTTAATGCAACAAATATTCCTCTCTCACCTTACATGTTATCTTGGCATAACAACAGGTTAGTAACATTGTCTCTGCTCTAGAGAGCTCATAATCTATTGAAAGACATCAGAAATAGAAATTAAAAATTGCATCTCAATATGTTTGTATGGTACTATTAATAAAGTAATGTGTATACTCTAATTTTGCACAAGAGGTGGGAGTGGCCAACTCTACCTTGTAGTGGAGAAAGGGTAGATGACAATCAGATGGAGTTTGCAGGAGTGATGACCAAACTAGTATTGAAGGATTAATGTGAATTTCACAACAGGTAATGCATGGCAGAGGTGGTACTTGGGTGGTGGGAGCAGCAAGAAGGTATGGTAAATGGCCAAATCATGAAGAATTTGTATTCCATGCAAAGGAGTTTGAACATTTATTCATAAAATACAGGAAACTATTAGAACGTGTCAAGGCATGATAAGATTTGGTAGAGGTATTGAAAGATTAATTCAATGGGGAGAGTGAAGAATGGACCAGAGTTAGGGTGGGGTAAAAAGGGGGAAAAGTAGATAAGAGGGTAATAAAGAATAACCTATCAAGTAAGTGAAAGTTACCTTACATGGCTCATTTATTTGACACTTAAGATCATTACTTCCCTTTTGATAATTGTTTCCAGAACTTTCCTCAGCAGTGACACCATACCAACTTCTCTAGACCTTTCAGATCATGCCCCTTCATATTTTTGTTTTTGCATATTTCAGTTTTGCATCCAACCTTTCACCTTTCTCCTCATAAAAACCAGCATGTACTTTCTTGATTTTGATCACCTAATTCTCTTAATAGACTTTATTGTTATTTTTCTGGACCAGATATTTGAAATGTAAATTTTAGAAAATGCTTTGTTTGAAATTATTTTTAATGAGGATTTTCTGAAAATTATCTTATAATAATGGGATTTAATTTTCTTTTACCAATGTTTTCTCTACCTGTTCTGAACAAATATGTTGTCTCTTCTCATTATAAATAAATAAATAAGAGAAAAAAGAAAGATAGACAGAAAACAACTTATTAAGGTTGGCTTTAATTCACTAAAGCCAAAATATTCCAACACTAACCCTGATTGAGTTGGAACAATTGTGCATATTATTTCAGAGGAAAAGAATCTATTGGAAGAAAAAAAAAATGTCATGACAACTTCTTTGTAATTACTTGTTGGTATACTTTCATGAAGAGTTCAAATGACATTTCCTAAATTTTCACCAATAGACACAGCAGATATTTGAGCAAGTTTGCATCTGAAAAAATTGTCAAAATAGATTTGCCTAAGTTGAACATATTTTAATGTTTTAATATTCTCAAATTTTCCTCTTGACTCAGGTTTTGATTTCAAGGAGGACTGTATGATATGTGTAAAGAAATTAGAAGGAAAACTGCCTTGTGTACTAGAAGGAAACAAAGATCCAAATCCTACTTTATCAAAAAAGTCTAAACATAACCCTTCTCCAGCACCCATATGTCAATCTTTGTTCATCTTAGAGAGTTCAAGTAGCTTTCTATAACCTATAAATAGCTCCTACTGGAATATTGTCAGAGAGGGGTTAACACATTGATAAATACACTTGAGCTCAGCTACAGGAATTTGGGACTGATGTAGTTCCAGAAGGAAATAAGGGACCTGGAGACAGGTTCAAACATACCAATATGCCAATCATAACAAATGGATGCACAGGGTGGTAAATGGGGATTACTCACTCAGCAGTGAGCTGTCTCAAGTTACCCAAGTGCCATAACTGGCTATAATAATCACACACTTGTCTTGATTTGTCACAGTCTTAATAGGAGAAACCACTGTCCACTTCAAATGGAGACAGTTGGGCAAACCTGGTCAGATTATTGCTGTCATTATTTCAAGCAAATTAACAGGTTACAAGATTGCTCACCTTATCTGACACCACTGTGAAGTTTGACAGCCTGGGCATCAAATGAGAAAATACATCAGGCTGATTTGCAAAGAGCTCACCTAAGATGACTCATTCAGTCCAAAGGGTCTTTATTTGGATGAATCGTTAGCAGTGAGACACTTCCCTGGGGTCAGTTTAGCAGTTTAGCACTAAACACAGTTGCCATTTCTTCCAGAAGTCCCTGGAATAGTTGGGTTCTGGGAGAAGGCTTTTGAAAAGGGCAGCCTGACCATTCAAACCCAGTACAGTTACCCTCTGTATCAGGGCTTTCTCCCTGGAAGTCATGGCTTCCCAAGCATCACCAGGGAACCACAGATATATCTACAGGAAAAAAAGTTTTGAGTGTAATTTATTAATGCGGTCACAATTTAACATAAGGGGAAAACTTGGTCAGTGAGTGTTTGAAGGGCAAGAATCCTCTTTAACACACAGTTATTTCCTCTGTATCAGAGCACAATTAACATAACACTACACTGTCCTGGGTCCCTCATTGTCTTTTAACTGTGTCTCAGCTATGTATGTCCAGGACCTTTGGTGTATGTCAGTGTGTGTACATGTGTGCCTATATGTGTAGGGAGCACTGGTACCATGTTTTCTGTAGCCTCCAGTTATTCCTAGAAGCTGTTTCCCATCCATTCCTAATCATAACCCTGTCTGTCTTAGCTTAATATGTCATGTCATTCAGGATGCAAAAAAGGAGGGGTGGATGGCCCCAACCTCCCACCTTCTACTAAGTCTGGGATAATTGACTTTTCTTTCACATTGTTGATCAGTGCTAATGGAGTTCTGCCTCCTTTTTAATTTCTTTGCTTAAAATTCCCAAATTCCTTTAAAAAAATCCCCAACATACCAAATTTTCTTTACTATGTCATCAAAGCTGCTGAATACAACATGCCTCTAATTCTGGAGCAAAAGAAATCATTATGCAGAAGTTCCAAGGAATCACTCAAAATTCTCATTACCTGGACCTAGGAAAACCTTGAATGAAAAACTTTATTATTAAAATATTTCAGAGTCTCTCCCAGACTGTATTTGTCTGGCTGCCTACATTATACATTCCCATTTGTTGGACATTGGGAAGCAGGACAATGTGTTCAAAGGATCACAGGATTTGAAAGCATATCCTTTTGTGCTTAAAATCTGCCTTGGCTGTTTAATTGCTTTGTGACATTATGTCATCACATTAGCTGAGTTGACACCTGTATTGGTACCTATATCAATCAGGTTTCCAGAGGAAACATACAGTGCATTCAAACTGGGTCATTTCAAGACAATTTAAAGAAAGGACTATTTATAAAAATTTTGAGTAATTGTTTTATCACTTGCTACTTTATTAAAATTGCAAACATATCTGGTGAGTTTTCCTTTAATTCTTTTTAAATTAAAAAACATCTGGCTATACACTAATTTTAAGAGCACAGCTAAAACAATGTATTAATTTTTTAAAAAAGGTGTTATATCAATATTAAATAGACTTTAAGGCAAAAGTCATCATTATGTATACTTAGTATCATTAAATAGTGATAAAAGAACAAATCTGAAATGACAGAAATAATGAGCCTGCGTGCATCTACCAAAATAGCATCAAAAATTATCAAAAAATATTGACAGAATTTCCAGGAAAAATGGACAAGTAAACAGCCATGTTGCAAGATTTTAAGACCTCTTTTTCAAAACTGAAAATCAAGTGAAAAAAATTGTTAACAATATTGAAGAATTGAGAAATAAAGTGAACAAAAGTGGATGCAAAGCAAGTCTCAACAAATATTAAAAGACCCTGTTATTATAAGACCACATTTTTCAGACTATAATTAATGGTCAATCAAGATGTAATAACTAGCACTTAAAACTGTATAGAACTAAGTGCATAAGGAAAATTCATGCTGCTAAAACTGGTATCTAAAGGAAAATTTATAGTGTGAAAAGCATATATTAGAAAACAAGAAAGAATATGAATTAACCTAAGTGCTCAACTCACAAAGTTAGGAGCACCATGAAAAACTGACAGAGCAAATACAAAAATATTAGGGAAGAAAATTTAAAAATAAAAGCAAAAACTTAATAAAATATTAAGAGCAACATAACTTTCTAATATGTGAATATTAATTGTCATTACTGATATACTTGATTGTTTTATTCCATTCCACCTGATATTTTCCCTGTATTTTTATGCAAATTTTTTAACTTTCATTTTCTCCTTTCTGCCCCCCATTAGATTTGTGATATATTATTGATTCTCATTTTTCTCTTCTACTGTTTTCAAAATTTTTCTCCTCTATTGTTTTGAAAACTATTCTCCACTCTTTTTTGTTGTTGTTGTTGCAGTACGTGGGCCTCTCACTGTTGTGTCCTCTCCCGTTGTGGAGCACAGGCTCCGGACGTGCAGGCTCAGCGGCCATGGCTCACGGGCCCAGCCACTCCGCGGCATGTGGGATCTTCCTGGACCGGGGCACGAACCCGTGTCCCCTGCATTGGCAGGCGGACTTTCAACCACTGTGCCACCAGGGAAGCCCCTATTCTCCACTCTTGATTGGAAACTGAGAATCAATACAATTAGAATTTGATTCTTTAAAAAAAAAATTAAACTCTCAGATAAACTTAGGCTAGATTTATCAGCAAATAAGATATAGTACAAAATAAAATAATATTAAAAGTAAAGAAGGCAACATAACCAAATTTAAATATATATATAAACAAAGCTATACCAGGATATAACTTGGCCCATCAAAATAATCTTGTACTTTTAAAGATTTAAGTTAGTTCAGGGCTTCCCTGGTGGTGCAGTGGTTGAGAATCTGCCTGCCAATGCAGGGGACACGGGTTCAAGCCCTGGTCTGGGAAGATCCCACATGCCGTGGAGCAACTGGGCCCATGAGCCACAACTACTGAGCCTGCGAGTCTGGAGCCTGTGCTCTGCAACAAGAGAGGCCGTGACAGTGAGAGGCCCGTGCACTGTGATGAAGAGTGGCCCCCGCTCACCGCAACTGGAGAAAGCACTCGCACAGCAACAAAGACCCAACACAGCCAAAAATAAATAAATAAATAAATAAAATTTAAAAAAAGATTTAAGTTAGTTCATTAGCAAAACTGGAGGGGATTTGTAGAGTAAAAACGACTCTAAATTTTTGTTGCTGCTTACTAATGCTACTCCCTGTAGTCCTATATGTCTGTTACTCTCAGACCTGTGTGAAGAACTGTAAAGTGTCTGGGGTGTTTATGCTACTTGAATGCTAACAAGTTAACCTGCCTCCAGTTTTATAATGCTGGTAGAAGACACGAGACTCCTAGGTCAGAGACAAAAGACTTCATTACTTACAGCACAGCAGGCACTCTGAGCTTCAATTTCATGGCAGGTGCAATAGTCCACCAAATCCCAAGGGGACAATAAGCACATAGAACTAGAAGGATGCTGTATACACAGTGTTGTGCATCATGGCTGAGGAATTTTGTGCTCAGGAAACCCTATGAAGTTATAAGAGGATGGTAGAAAACCTGTCCAAACCTTGACCCAGGAGAAGACATAATCTTTATTATACTGAATAACAAACAAATATTCCCTCTGCTTTCTGGAAGAAGAAACTATCTCCATCTTCCAAGGCTGTCTTTTATACAAACATCTTTGAAAAGATAGTTTGGAAAAAAAATTGTCAGTGACTCTACTCACAAGATATATAGAAACATGAGAGATCCAATGGAAAGTTGTCTCTCAAAACTTATTTCTGCTGCTACTGCTGCCGCTGTATTGGAGTTAAAATATAAGTGTAATTTCTCCCTGGGCCTTTCCTACATCTCCCTGTGATGTCCTGAATATAGGAAACAGCACTTAGAAAACTCACCATTCCTCTTCAAACAATAACTCTCATGGGGGGGGTAGGGTTTGGGGGGCAAAAACAAAACAATTGCTCCAAAGAGTTAATCATGACACTTAATACCTGGGTAAATTTTCATCTGAAATTTCCCAAATTGTTTCAATCAATTCATAGTAGAATGTTCTTGGCTAACATTTCTGGAGTAGGAAAATAATATGGGTACACTCATATTTCCATCTAAGACCTACCTCTGTAAATCATCTTGCAGATGATGAGATGTGGAATATAAATATTGTTAAAAATATATAAAGAATGCATATATGGCCATTATTGATTTAATGTGCTGATACTTAATGGCAGCTTTCCTAAAATGTTCCATACCTCCTACAAATGCTAATGTTGGACTTACCTCTTGCTAACCTCAATACCTCTCCTCTTGAGCAAACAATTTTGACTATAAACTATTCATTTCTTAACTCTGTGGTTCCCATGTATTTCCAGACATATTAAAGCCAACATTACAAATAAAGGCATGGTGAAAGATAATAGTTGCTGTGACTTTTGTTTCAAAAAATACTAGACTCAACTCTGGTTTCTAAATGTGTTACACAGAAGAATACATTTGAGGAGTTAATAATTATTTTCCATGAACCCACAAACCTGATTGCATCATGTACTGAATGGTCTTATGCTTTAATTTTCTTTTTACTAAAATTAGTAGCAATTTTCTACATTTTAAATATATTGTACATGAATTTTTGCTGCTATGTCCCACAGTCTCCTGAAGAATTATTCAAAAGTACCAAGCCCTTTTAAAATATCTTTTGTGACTATTCAAATCTCTGATCTTTAAACTGAAATTGATGAACTAAGATCTGTGAATCTGCAGTTTTAATTCAAGTTACATTTTATGCTAAAAGTAATAAAAACCATGACTATGTTTGATATGGTTGATGATGTTACCAGGACAGACATTCAAGCCAGTTAATTTTATTTCAGGCAATTGTTAGCAACTGTTTTATTTATGCTATAGACAGACTACCTCTTATACAGACCAGTGGTATATTTTCCCCATTACCAGCAATAGAGTGTGTTATTTGTATGGAGTATGCTAGAAAACCTATCCAAACTATGCACCAGAAAGAGATATTTTCTTTATTATTTTTAATAATTTAACAGACAACATTTAACCAGGTAAATGAACAATATTTTTAAAAAATAGTTATGAATGATTCTATAAATGCATATATATGAATCATAATTGTGTGTGGTTTCATCTAACTTTAATTAACTCCTTAAAAGCCCTTTTTCCAAATATATCCACTTTAGGGATTAGGACCTTAACACACAAATTGAGAGGGGGTACAACTCAGTTCATAACACAGAGGTAATTTTGGGATTCCAGTAAGAATTTCCAGTAAGTATACATGGGGTCTAAGGCAAAGGATAATTTCCATCTATCTACCTTCAAAGTATACCCCCTAACACAGAGTTACAGTCTTTCACAAATCAAATAAAGGACACACACTCCCATTATCTGAAAAGACATTGACCCAAAGATTTCACATTATTTTCTCTGCAGGTGGTTTTCAGTTCAATAACATTTCAGAATATTATTAGAAAGCAGAATTTTTGTGCCCCTTTGAAGGACTGTAAGTACTCACAATAACTTCCATGTTTGGCAACAGTTGCAAAGCTCTCACTAGGACCATGACCAGTGTCCCACAGGGTCTATAAAGGTGTTCACCATTAGCCTGGTCTTCTCTCACCAGGTGCCACCTCAGTGCTCTGCTACAGCTTGAACAGAAACATTTATTGCCCAGAACACTATATTTTATATCATCAAAAAAGAAAAGCATTTTTTTCATGACTAATATACACACAACTTTTCTTAGGCAACATATCAACCTCCCACTAGCAGTAAGTACCCAACTTTACACAGAATTGGAAAACTCATGACCCCTTCAGCTAAATGTTGAGAAAACCTTACCATGTCATGAAGTATTCTCAGTGCTGGCTCTCCTATGTGAGCTTGAGCACATGCATGTTCCTTAATAATCCACACTAGATACCATCTCTGCCATGGCAACATGGCCAGCCACAGAAATTTGTATTTTAAAAGAATATTTTCTGAGGTAAGAAATAGGAAAGAGTTGAGTCTATAAAAAATCACTTGAGAGGTCATCTCTGAAGCTTTCACATTTTCATTCATTATTTCTGGCAAAGGAAGAACTATTGGCTGCTTTAGCTTTTCATGATATAAGTCCAAATCTTCAAGAGCTGGACAACAAGGCAGCTCCCTCCACTGGCCAAGATATTCATACAAATAAATGACTGCTGAACAACAAATCCTTGGCTAGGAGATTCATACATTAGGCAAGCTGAAGCTCCTGATTGAAAAAGAAGATTGTGAAGGGGCTTAGGCGGAAAATAAAGCACTGACAAGCCAATTCACTGAATGTATATGTGTATTCAGTCTATGTTTACAATAAAATGCAAGAAAATTCAAAAGACAAAGTCTTTGATATTAGAGGTAATAATATAAAAAGAAATCTAATCAAGATGAAAAGCACTGGTTGAAGGTGGGTGATAAAAAAAACAATGATACAAAATAAGAAATACAGAACAGAGTCAACGTGGAAGAAAATAGTAATGTAATTAAAATTTTTGAAAATTTTCACAGAAAAAGAGCACAGAAACTTTATCCATTAGGACCTTCTTCTATTCAAGTCATAGAAAATTGTCCTTGACTGGTTTAGTAATAAGTAATGTCAGAAGTGGGTCAGTTCCAAGACTGTTAAATTCAGTGGCTTCACAATATTCTCAAAGACCCAGATTCTTTCCATATTTTTCCAGTGTCATCATTAGAATTATAAAAAAAAGTTTTAAACTGTTGTGTAACACATTACAAAACTTGAATTTTTAGGGTCCATTGAAGAGACAGAACAGTTTTAAACACATTAACAATAAGATGCAACTTTGAAGATCTCTGTTAGAAATGTTATGAAAAAATTAAAAATAATAAAATAATTTCAAAATATATTCTTTATAAAAAATACCAATAGCATGGTATTAGAAAAAGATATAAGTAAGAAATTCATTGCAACTAATGAATAAATACCAAAAATAATTACTTTACTTATGTTTTTAATGTTCTGTTAATCAATAATTATATACATATTAATTTATATTATTTTCATTTTTTGAGAAATAATTTTATTTTTGAAAATGGTTTTTGAATAGAAGGCTTTTATATGTCTACTCATATAATAAAACATTTATGTATATCAGTCTATAAATAATTTTTTAAATTATATAGTTTTAATTACTTTTAGGTTCCCCTACCACTGTCAAAAATGTGTCCATTTAAACAATGCATTACATGTTAACTCTATAATTAAAAATTTAAAATTAAAGTGAGAGACTCTACAGTCTATAGTCTCTATAGAGAATCTGTACCCTATGAAGAATGACTATAGAGGAAAAGAGGTGGAGGTCCAAGCAATTATCCTGAAAAGAATTTCAATTTAAGCCTTAAGATGTCAAGGAGACAAGCAAGAATCAACAAAGGAGACAGGAGACTGAGACCCCAGAGGATAAAAAAGTAAAGTAAAATAAAACAAGAAAGCAAACAAATATGAGAGTATGAATTTTGGGAAACTAAGTGAAGAAACTCACTTAAGGAAAAAAAGTGGTCAATTGTGTCAAATGTTTCTCTTAGTTCATGTAGGGTCAGGACTGATGATCCCATATTGGATTTAGCAACATGGAGGTTATTGGTGATCTCAAAGAGAGTGATTTTGGTGGGTGTAGGCTGAGGGAAATGTTACCAAACCAAACTTGGGTCTGCTTGCCTGCTGGCAGTAAAACCAATCTACCGATACTGGGTTGTGGTGAAAGCAAGTGCAGCATTTATTGCAAGGAGTCAAGCAAGGAGTCCAGGCAGTTAGTATTCAAAAGTTTTGGCTCTGGGAATGAGTACCTGGTGCAGGGTGGAGAGTAAGACTTACTGAAAAAGAGGAGATCAAGGGAATGAGAAGCCAGGATAGTAGATGGATCATCTATATGGATAACAAAATCAGCAAGAAGTTTCACAATGGTGTAGGCGGGAAGGACTATGGGCCAGGAATAAAAGTCTCAAAGGAAAAATTGGGGGACTCAGTACTCGATAGATGGCTGCAAACAAGAGGGTAGTGGGTGGCATAATCTGATGACCTGAGATTCATACTGGAAGGATGGAGGGAAAGAGCAATGTAGAGCAAGAAAGACCTCTATCCCACATCCAGACCAAATTATTAAAAGTGATAAATGGAATATTGCCTGAAATATCAGTAAACAAAGAATGGCACCATCATCTGAGATTGCAGCCACTGCCTACGGTGAACTGGTGAGCCTGGAGGGAACTCAGGAAGGAAAAGAATACATGCCATCTAGCAGCCATAAGACTACAGCCTCTACTGACTGTGAGCTCCTGAGGAAACTCAGGATGCCAAAACACAGAATACTGGCCCCAGATAGCTGAGATGTATATCAAAGGAATGATGTCAGTGAGCCCAGACTCTTGCATCTCCCATACATAGAAAAGGGCTAAATTCCTTAACTTGTGATTTCTAGTTTTCTTTAATTAACAGTAATTTTTTTTGTTCTTACTATCTGCCTTTTGTTGCAAAACTCCTATATATCCTAGCTGCCCCCTTTGCCTCCTTGGAGCAGTTATCTCAGGATTACTTGAGATTCTGCCTCCCCAGGGTTGAAGTCCTAAAAATTCCCATTGAATAAAACATAACTCTCAACTTTTAGGTTGTGAATATATTTTTTTAGTCGACGAAGGTGTATGGGAGAAAAAATATCTGCCCCTTAAGTCAGTGGAGATGAAGTGAGAAAAGGAAACCACAGTAAGCCAGGAAAATGGGAGTAGATAACTAGCCCTGAATGAGTCAAGGAAGATCAGTAAGGCTGTAGGATGCTTTAGAAAGGTGCATAAGATCAGGAGCATCTTTTCAGGAGACAGGGTTCTGAGGGCCTCTTTTCACTCCTGCCCATGGCACTGTGGGACCTGAGTGGGGGAATCTTATTCAGACACACAAAGCTCTAAGGATTCCTCTTTCTCTCCCTTTTAATTAAACAATAAAAACCAATAGAACAGTAGTATAGTCATGTGTATGACTTGACGTTCCATACACACCAGAAATGATGAGTTTTCACAAGCTGAAAACACCCATGTAACCAGCACCCACATCAAGGATCAGAGCATCACCAGCTCCCTTTGTGTTCCCTTTTCAGTCACTATCAGGCTCCAAAACGACCACTACCCCATTTCTCACACCACAGATGAATTTTGTGGGTTCCCTTCGGACATCTGTTGATGGAGGCAAGAGGTAAGGTGAAGATGGTCTTACCATGAGTTGGCAGTACTCTGCGTCTCTATTTTGGTATATTGATTGCTAGCATAAAGGCCATGGTCTGGGCAGAGTTAGCCATAAAGCCTGGACCCATCTGGAATATCAATCGTTTCTTCCCTGTATTCTTATAGCATTTTGTGCCCACCCCAATAATAGCATGTTTAGTACAATATTGGAATTATATGTTGAACACACTCTGCTTAATTCTTTGAGATAGCAAGTTTTATTCTTATTATTTTTTATTCCCATGCATCTTTAATATAGCAGATGTTTAAAAAAATGTGTTGGTTAGAAATAAGTGTATATCTCTGCAATTAATACTAAAACCAAGTGAAAAAACAGAAATTCCCAGGAAAATGTTCTGTGTATGCTGATCCTTGTATATGACTGCATATATACACAATTTACAAAGCTGTAGGTCCATCATCTTGAAGAAGTCTTTAAAATTAGTTGATTTTAAATATTTCTCATTACCAACTAAATTAATTCTCTGAACTGATTTTGTGAAGTATAGAATTGTAAGAATGATGTTTTACAACGAATTAGGACAAACTTTATCTGATTTCTCACCTGAAATACTTCAACTGGTGTCACAATAGTATTAATTAAGGGTCTTTTGTGTACAGAGAGCTACTTTATAATGTTCTAGGAATAAAACGAGAGCTAGAAGACATGATTCCTACATCAACATTTGATTTTGTCAGTATCCCACTGAAAAGAGAAGCAAGGAAGCTACAGCTCATAATATTTGCAGATGAAGGAACCAAGTCACAAGAAGGTTCACTGGCCTCCCCATGACAATGTGAATTAAATCCAGAAGTCTTTTATTCTAGTCCATACTTTACACTGTTTGCAGCTTATCAATGCCTGCAACTTCACTATCAGTGATTTGTTCTTTGGAGTAACTGTCTGTCCTCTACGAAAATAAAACATACTCTCAAGATTAACAAATACCTTTTAGTTTGAAGAAGGTGGTTTTGGTAGAGATATGGGGGAGAACTCATGCTGGAAGCATCAGAGGGAGACTCCAAGAGACTAGGAACATAAATGTGAAGGGTCCATGGCCTTAAAGAAAAAGACTTTATTCTTCATAGATCTCAAGTAAAGTTGATTTTTTAGTTCTAAAGAAAATTCAGTCCATTCACTTCATGATGTTAAAAAAATACATAAGTTGGTCCTGTTGGAGTGGCCAGTAATTTGGCATCAATGCAATTTTCTCCCAAATTCAATGATTGAGTCCCTTTAGTTGATAATTAATGAGGGTCTACATGACAGGCACTTATCTATGTATGAGGGATACAGCAATGAAGAAAACGGAATCTTTGCTCTCAACGAGTTTGCATTCTAGTGCAGAAGTTACTGTGCTTGAAAAATAGCTAATTTTAGCAACTGACTATCTGTGATAAATTTTACCCTTTTAGCTCCAAGTTATGTGTCAGATATAGCTATATTTCCACCTACTTCAACATGTCCAGAAGAAAGCTCATTATCTTCTTTTTTTATTATTATTTAAGTATAGTTGATATACAATGTGTTAATTTCTGCTGTACAGCAAAGTGATTCAGTTATACATATTATACATTCTTTTTCATATTCTTTTCTTTTATGGTTTACCACAGGATATTGAATATAGTTCCCTGTGCTATATACAGTAGGACCTTGTATCTTCATTTCTGATAGCCCACATTTCCAATGATGACACCATCCTCTATGCTGTCACTCAAGTTGGAAACCTAAGGTTTATTCTTGGTCACTCCCCCAGTCCCAACACTCTTAGTGATCAGTCTTCCAGACTCAGTGACTCTTCCACATAAAGAATTGTTCCCTCCCTCCATCTTCATCAGCCATCATCATTTCCTCCTGCCTAGGCCACTGTCACCTCCTCCAGGGAGGTTCCTTGGTTCCTCATCACTCTGCCCTTCAACCATGGCATTCACTGCTGCTCATGGAGTAATCTTTCAAAACCTAAAATCTCATCATGACAAGCTTCTGAATAAAAACTTTTCAGCGAAATTTCAAAATTCATAGACTTAGCCTACCTTCCCAGACAAATCTTCCCCCAAATAAGCAACAAATCACTCAATATTTTCTTGCTTCTCTGTTTTTCAAACACTGACCCTTTGCTTCTTGCTATCTGTACCTCCAGGCCTTTTTCCTCTGTCTTTACAGGACTGTCTCCCTTTCATATACTAGGCATCTTCTCAAATATCACCTCTTCAGATATGTCTTCTCTAGCCATCTTATAAAATACTTTTCTTCTACACATCTCTGTCCCCAACCAGATCACTCTCATTATTTTCAAAAGTTATCACTATTTAAGATCACCTGAGGAATTTATTTGGTTAGGGATTATTTTCTCACTATCCTCTATATCAGAGAGTAGATCCTGATGTCCCACACCTGAAATCAGTGCCTGGTACCAAGGAGATTTTCCAGGATTACTTACACAAGGGACAGCACCTTCTCTCCAGAATGTTCCTACCCATTTTGAGATTTTAACAATCTCGAACCATAAATTGTCCATTTTTGTGTGAAACTGCAACACTTTTATGTATTTATTTTTATAATTCTCACTTTATATTATAATTATTGGTAGAGCAGGTTAAAAATAATATGTTGCATCTTTCACCACATTCAACTTCTAAGGATGATGAACAGTTGCAATTTCATCATCTTAAGAAGTAAAAGAGAAAATGTTAGGAGTTGAAGGATATATATGTAAGAGAGAAAATGAAGGAGAAAATAAGTTGACAGCAGGTTATGTTTATCAATAATGTAACACATCTCTTTTCAGGACAACCTAGGAGTTTAATAAAATCTACTAATACTTACAAAACCTCAGAGAGATGGATTTTGTCTCAGAAAATGTGCACTTTCTGGGAAATTTTAGAAATCATTGAAAAGGTTTATACTGTCAAAATTATGGAATTCAGGCAATTGGAGATTTTAGAGCAATCACAGATGACATCTGGGCTACCTTGATTCATGTAGTTGTGTGCACACACATATGCAGATGAAATTAGCTACATAACACTGTGCATGGTGATAATAAAGATAACTGTGAGCTATAAAGAACATTCCACATATCTCATATTCTATCTCTAAACAAACTTGTGAACAAGGCAAATGTGGTTAAGCTCGTTTTGCAGAAAAGGACAATTATTCTCAGAAAACTCTGCCATGGATCAGCAGATTAGGGCTCTTTCCTGACCACTGTCTCAGTACATCTGCTTTTTGGCCTTGAAATAGTCATTTTCCACTATTATGTTTCTTTTTCTCATTTCCAAAGACATATGATAAAAATCTAGTAATTTTTAACACACAACCCCCATTTTTTTTTTTTTTTTTTGCATAAGGATCATTGAGAACTACATGAAATTTATGGGCTCTCTTCACAGAATATTTCACATACACATGAAACTAGATCTTTTAGAGATCAATGGAAATCATACTAAGTACTTCTGTGCAGGCTCTAAAATTATTCTATTATTCATATGCAGGTTATCTTAAGTTCCTAACTGAATGTTATTAGCAAAGTTTGAACTTCTGGAGAGCTTCTTAAGTTAACCCATGGAAGTTTTCATAAACACTAAATTCTTTATTCTCCAATTGTGCAGAATTTCTGAATTGCATTGCAGGCTTTAATTTAAACCAAATTGTAGAAGGTTTAAGAATTACATTTTGCTCTTTGAGATGCAGTAAGCAACCATTTTTTTCAGATTGCCAATACCAGGCAAACGGGCCAAAACATTGTTGCCCATTCCCTGGAAGATCCTTGGGCTGGAAATGCACAGCTAATTGTAGAGCATGTGTTAGTGCATTGTCAACAGAGATTAACAGAGCTGCTCTCCCACTAATAGAGCAGGGTGTCCCCAGGGGAGCTGATAAATAAGCAGATGACTGTGATTTTAAAAGGCATGTGTCCCTAACTTGAGACCACCCTGGTCTCATTCTGCATTCTGTAAACAGTCACAGCCTTACGGACTCTGAATAAGTGAGATCCCCAAAGACAACACTCCCTGTGAGTAAGTTTGCATCTGTGGAAGTAGCATTGTCTTTTCCAGTTCTGAAAGGTGTCCTGAGGCATGGACTCATCCTTGAAGAGAAGCTTATATCATAAAAGGACCCAGCTCAGTGTCTTACGTATGAATTTAGTAAAAAAAAAAAAAGAAGAAGAAGAAGAAGAACAACAACAACAACAAAAACAATAATAAGGGACAAACACTGTTTGCAAAATATCCAAGAACAGTGGGAAATGTCTAGGTAGAAAATTAAATTGATGTTAATGAGCAAAACTTGTGTGTGTCCATTTGTCCCTTTTTTAAATAAGAGAAACAAAGAATTTCACTGTGGATAAGTTACTAACTTTCATCTTCAGTTATGCATTTGAGGGAATTTGAGAGAGCACTCTAATTCATTCCACAAATGTTACTGAGCCCCTACTATGTCCTAAGAACTCAACACATGTTAAGGAATAAAACAGAAATATTTGCCTTCTTGGAGCTTACATTCTAGTTGGGGGAAGTGTGGGAGTGGTAAGAGTTGTCTTCCAGGATAAAAGAATAAACAATTATTGTAAATAAGTAACATATTACATGTTAGAAGGAGAGGAGTACTATGGACAAAAGGAAACATAGAGCTGGGTGTGGAAAGCAGGAGTTCTATATGGTCAGCTATATGGCCAGTTTTTAGAAATGTCTGAGTAAGTGTCTTTTTGAATGCTTGTCATGTGCCTCACCCTCTCCAAGAATCCCTGCTATGGGGTAGGGATTTCTGTCTCCAGAAAGCATCTATTAAAGTGTGGTTAGATTAGCCAGTGACCAGGCTGCAAGGCAGGCTATATTGTCTTGGGGTCTCAGCCTCCTCACTCCTCCCAATAGATCATTTCCTTCCTAGTAGACACCAAGAATCCTTATGTTCCCTCCATGCTCTTTTCTGATACCTGCTCTGCAAGTCTTCTTTCAAGGTGGGGAAGGATGTATACCTTAATCAATGTGCTCTACAAGATCTTCAGAAGAGGGAAATGTCTTACACACATACTATTAATGAGGGTAGAGTCTAGGTGAGATGCCATGGAAGAAAACATGATGGTGGAGTTTCAAGTGTTGACAATCAGGTAGTGGGTAAAAGGTAACTGATCTGTCAGAAGGTAGTGACAAACTTCACATCCAGCATAGAATTCTCTACACCCCATGGCTTACCTCAATGCACATGGTGAGTCACAGGAGGTCCATGCACATGCATCCTCCCAGTGAAATTATTTTATAATGATTGAATGAAACAGATTGGTATAATTTTAAAACCAACTGACCTTAAAGGATGTATTCAGTTGCTCTCCCAATAGGGGGTATGTTTTGGAGTCAAATTGAATTAGTTTTCTTTTTTTTTTTTTTGATTTGAACAAAAGCTCATTCTCTGCAAAATTACAGTCACAACTACAAAGATTTGGTACATTCCCTTGTTTATTTGCTTGTTTGAAATGAACAATGTTGTCTACTGCAACATTCATATTTCATTGAGAAGGTTTAGAAAGTTAGGAGTTAAATGAATGATTCCTATTCTGACTGTTTCTAAACCACGACTTTCTTACTTGTAAGAGATACAAAACAATATTCCCTAAATCTCACCATTTCACATATAGTGGCTTGTGATTATTGCTGAACACATACATTCACAGGTGGAAATTTAACAGAATTATAATAATATAGCAAATAAAAAAAGAATCCATGACTTTTATGCTAAAAGTTAAACAAACAAACAAATAAAAGGAGTGAAGGGAAAGCTCTTTTATACAGTAGAAAGTGACAAATATTGGAGGAAAAACAGGGTTAGAAAATCACCACTTTGCAACTACCATTGTCATAATTAATATAGGCAAGAATTATCAATGGATCTTAAAACTCTTGTATGAAATTTTGTTAAAGAATAGTGTATTTACCAAGGCTGCTGAAGAGGGTGTGGAGAAAAGGGAACCCTCTTGCCTGTTGGTGGGAATGTAAATTGATACAGCCACTTTGGAGAACAGTATGGAGGTTCCTTAAAAAACTAAAAATAGAATTACCATATGACTGAGCAATCCCACTACTGGGCATATACCCTGAGAAAACCATAATTCAAAAAGACACATGCACCCCAATGTTCATTGCAGCACTATTTACAATAGCCAGGTAATGGAAGCAACCTAAATGCCCATCGACAGACAAATGGATAAAGAAGATGTGGTACATATATACAATGGAATATTACTCAACCATAAAAAGGAACAAAATTGGCTCACTTGTAGAGACATGGATGGATCTAGAGACTGTCATACAGAGTGAAGTAAGTCAGAAAGAGAAAAACAAGTATTGTATATTAACACATATATGTGGAACCTAGAAAATGGTACAGATGAACTGGTTTGCAGGGCAGAAATAGAGACACGGATGTAGAGAACAAATGTATGGACACCAAGGGGGGAAAGAGGCAGGGTGGTGGTGGTGGTGGGATGAACTGGGAGATTGGGATTGACATATATACACTAATATGTATAAAATAGATAACTAATAGGAACCTGCTGTATAAAAAAATAAAGTAAAATTCAAAAAAAAAAAAGAATAGTGTATCCACACAGTCTAGAAATATCTCTGTATGGATTTCTTATTAATTATAAAGAAAAAAAATGAGAACTTTACAATAGAAAATAGTGTATAAACAACCTAAATCAAGGTATCACGTGCTTCCTGATATGGTTCACAGAGAAGGACATGGCAAAACTTATACAGTAATCCTGCCAGAAAATGCA
The DNA here is from genome assembly GCF_949752795.1 of Hyperoodon ampullatus. Taxonomy (NCBI): domain Eukaryota; kingdom Metazoa; phylum Chordata; class Mammalia; order Artiodactyla; family Ziphiidae; genus Hyperoodon; species Hyperoodon ampullatus. The sequence continues at coordinate 76,621,139 of NC_136916.1, forward strand.
TAACCTGAATCAAATCATTAGGGAACAATCAGACAACCCCAAATTGGGGAACTTCTTAAATAAACACTTGGTCTATACTCTTCCCAACTGTCAACGTCATAAGAGAAAAGAATAAACCTAAGAAACAGTTTCTGTTTAAAGAAAGTAATGAGGCATAACAACTGAGAGAAATGATTACAGCCAAGGAATGGTTTCTGTTTAAAGATAGTAATAAGATGTAACAACTAAGTGAAATGTGTGATTTTAGATTGGAACTTGAAAGGGAAAAATTGAGACAACTACAAAATATTGAATTTGGACTACATATTAGATAATACTATTTTATGTGTGTTCCATTTCCTTAGTTTTAATAAATGTATTTTAAATGTTGTATTCTACTATGAGAATATCCTTGTTCTTATAAGAGATACATGTGGAAACACTTAGGAGTTTGTATCTTATATTATATGGTTCAGCAAAATAATATTTCTGTATAATAAAGAAATTAGCTGGCCTTTGTCCCTGGATCCTGGGAGGTAAACTATAAACACTTGGAATTTCCTGTCTTTGGGAGTGTCTCTTTCCAGGCTTGGGATTATCTGTCTTTGTTACTCTTGGTGGTCCCCTTGGAGCACATCACATCATTTATGCTAACCAAGTGACTCATGGTGGGTCCTTAGATAGTTTGTGCTAATAAAATTACTCAAGATGGAAGATGGTCATGCTCAAAAGACCAATCATGTGATTACACGGTGAGGCTTTGAGCCTCTCAGTACCCACCCAAACTTTGGGTAGAGAAGAGGGCCTGGATATTAAGTCATATAGTCAATGATTTAAGTGATGATGTCTATTTAATGAAGCCCCAATAAACACTATGGACACTAAAGCCTGGGCAAGCTTTCCTGGTTGTTAATACTCTGTATTGTCACACACTGATGTCAGTGGATAGCATGACCCCAAAGACAAAGGCAGCTTTACATATGGGACTCTCTCAGCCTGCCCTTTGGCTGTTTCTGATTTGCATCCTTTTCGTATAAAAAAACTTTAATCATAAGTAAAGAGCTCTCCTGAATTATGTGATTGAGTTGAGGAGATTATTAAACCTGAGCAGCTCAAGGGAACCCCTAAATTTGATCAGAAGTGAGGATGTCCTGGGGATGCCTTAACTTACAACTGGTGCCAGAAATGAGAAGTACTGGGAAGTTTGACCTAATTCTGGGAAGATGACAGTTGCAGATTCATTCATTCATTCATTCATTGTAGATATATTGTACTATTTTTTTTACAAATTTCTATATGTTCAGTGTTTTAAAAAACAAAAATTTAATAAAAAGAAAACTGTATGGCTTTTACATAACTTCAGGAAGTGGGGAAAATAATCTGAAGACAACATTCAATAGCCCACCAGTGTGCCTCTATGGTCATGTCACAGAAAACACTGAACTTTGTCTGGTTAGGTGAACAGTTAGATTGTTAGATGAATTTTTCTCCAGAAGTTAGTTTGTTTGGATTGAAAAAGACTGTTTTTAAGCCAGTTTGATTTTATGTGCTTAAAAATGCCCCAAACTAAATATTAAATGCTATACCCATGCCATTACTAGCATGAAAATGAAAACACTTTCCTGGTAAACTTGGGGTTAAAATTCAAATGGAAATCTTAAGACCATGCTGAAAACAGTATTCTTCTAAACAATGAAGTATATTCAACTGATAGAGATTTTTAGCCGTCCAAAGACATTTTAAAAATCTGTGCCTGGCTCATAGTGGATGCTCAATGAATAGTTATAGTAATAAATATCAGACAAGAAATATGAGGGATTTGAGGAAATGGTGATATCAATGATTCCCTCTTTTGGTAAGGCACACTTTTTATTCTTTGAGCTAAAAAAGTTTATGCAGCATATTGTTACCAAGCTGGAGTGGGATACTGGGTAGACAGTGTGAATTATCATTGTGATACTACAGAGATCATGAAAACTAATAGATTCTCAAGGTCATAGACTGCAAAGTACCAGCCAGTTCAGTCTCTTTTCCCACCATGTCACAGAGGTGCCCAAATTGAGGACTTTGATGACTCTTCTTATAGAATTCAAGAGACAGAGATAGACAGAGAAGACAAAGGGAGAGACAGAGAAGAGAGAGGCAGAGAAACAAAGATAACAGACAGAGAGAGTCAGAGACAGAGGGCAGAGTCAGAGACAGAGAGAGAAATAGAGAGAGAGGAGGTAGGGAGGGAGGAAGGAAGGAAGAAGGAAGAAAAAAAGAAGGGAAGGAAGGAAGGAAGGGGAAAAAAACCAAGCCTTTTCCTTGTTCAAAATGTATCACATTAACAATTAAACATAGAACTTCAATTTTCATTTCTTTCAACATTCTATACTGCTGTGGTTCCACTGTTCAACAGCAACCTGTTTTCTCCTGTATAATGAGTTTTGTCCTCCATTACGCTTTCATCGTCTACATCAATATCTCAGACAAAAGCTTTTAAAATAAATTTAATAACATCTTGAACACGTTGCTTGTAACTTCTATAGCAGTAATACAATGTATTTGAAAATGCATATTAATTCAGTTGCAACCAACTTACATGAATGCAGGAGAAATAATTGACTCTCTTTCTTCCTCTCTCTCATCTGCCCACATTATATATGTTACATGTTGCATTTTGCAACACTGCATTTTTATGTGGCTGTCATTCTGAGTTGATCTGAGTTGATCTAGTAAGTAAAATCAATTCTTTTCTTCCTGGTAAGACAGTCAAGTGTCTGACACATGCTTTCTTTTCTCAGCTATATGAAACAGCTATATGAAACAGCTTAAAACATCAGAATACTTCAACTAGGCTTTTTAATTATATATCTTAGCAGTACAATGTATACAGGAACCATATTTAAGTATTCAACCTGAAATGGACTGTGTACTAAATTAAGTAAACTACTAACTAAAGCAACTTTGCTTGGTGTATCTGCCATCAGAAGTGACAATTTATCTAATTAGCTTGTGATACTGGACGTTTTCTAAATTATTTCCCTCCGGGTTTTTTTTTGGTTTTTTGTTTCTTTTTTCTTCATGGCCACTGTGCATGTATGGTCCACAGACATACTTGATTTCTATTAAAGAATGACTTCCACCAGCCAACACATTAATTAGTATTTGTTCTGTGCCTAATGATATGTATAAGGTGTAGTATTGAGTGTGTGGATGACCCAACAAATAGCAATGATCTATTGGGGAGTGTTATGACACATCTCAGATATCTAAAACCACCCAGTGGTTGACCTTAAGTGACCTATGAGTTCTCTAAGACAAGCTTCAAGGAAGGTACAATTAAGGGTGTGTGGCCCCACCTCTTTCTATTATTCTTAGAAATATATCAGTGTACCAGTGAAAGACTAAAAAGATTAAGGATAACCTTGAACATTCATGTCTCATTTGACCAGTTGATAATCATCAATATTCATCACCCCAATTATCAGCTTAGAAAAACAAATCATTGGCAAACTTTGGAAGTTCAGCTGCTTTTGGCAGCAAATGTCCCATTGTCCCATAATCTGACTCATAACCAATGTAAGGCAGTGTTCCACTGTGACCCACTGGGTCAGACCATTTCCAGTGGCTCCCAGAGGGGCTGAAATTGGTACCAGATCTTGAAGGGTGGAGAGGACTTAAAGGAGCAAAGAAAGGCCAAGAGTTATATGTGTCTAAGATGAAGGGCAAGTGGAACAGTATGGAGAAGGCTCGACACAACAAAAGAGCAATAATGGAGGTTGGGACTCAGGGCAGGGGCATAGCAACAGGGGAGAGGCTAAAGAGATGTGGTGGAAGCCAACTGAATGAGACTAAAGTGCTAGACTTTTATTCCTTAGGCTAAGTAGTGGGTTTTCATTTAAACTTTTCTATTTCAATTCTATCACATAATATATATTTTAAGTTCTATTTTAATTGTTTGTTTGTTTGTTTTGGCTTGTTTGGAGGGAGATGAGAAGTATGAGGAGACATGTGCCTGGTAAAGATTCAGACCATATCAATAACTTTACTTAGCAGGCAACAACAAAAAATAAGAATTGGAAAAATAGGATCTGCTGAGCCCTTGTGTTATTTACCACTTAATGGAATGTTGGCTGAAAACAGTAAAATAAGTATTTCATTTTACCCAGCATCACTTAAAAAGTAAATAAGACACAGAGTCCTTCTAAGACAACTGCTGTGGCAGTATGGAGTAGATATAATGGGCTTCAAGCTGCATAAAGTTTAAGATAATATTCTTGGGCTTAGGAGTTTATATCTTCCTTTCCCCTCAAACAGTCCCCTATATGATTCCCAGAGGTAAAATCATCTCAGTGGGTTTCGCAAACCAGTGTAAATAAGTGTATGCTTGCATTAAAGCTTCGGCTACATATTAAAGCCGAATCAACAGCCTTTACTAATAGAGATATTCAAAAAAGATAAAACACCTCAAACCACAGGCGCTGGGTTTGTGCTGCTATTTCATGTCAAGGCAATTACAGTGATGGTATTAGGGAAGATGAGGGCGGGAGTGGTGTTGTCATCCAGGGGGAAGGGAACGCAAGCCTTTAAGCAATCATGTAGAGCATGCAGAACATCTTAGAGCTGGGGAAGCAACAAAGATCCGCGCTGTCAGAGTATCGATCCGCTCCAGAAGGTGCAGAGAGCCGCCAGACCGTGATTGCCTTCCCCACTGTGTTTAGAGAGGTCTGAAAGAATACAGTATTGATCTGGCCCCTGTTCCTGAGAAGTAACTTAGAGATAAGCCCTGACTGGAGGCCACCAACCTTGAGAACAAACTGTTGCAAAGACGTCCTCTTTGCCATGCGTCCAGCATCAGTGCTAATGCTGTGTGGGTGATGATGAGAACACACTTAAACCCCGTTCGGGAGAAGCTGTCCACGTGCTTCCTTCCTCTCCTCGATCCCCGGAGTCTCCAAAGGCTGAAACTGTCAGAACAACGTTCTGAGTGGAGAGGAGGGGCGGGCACAGCTGAAGTCCCATTTGTGAAGTTGTATTTTGTCAAGGAGGAAAGATTTGTGTTTCTGAAGCGTTGTGTGCATTTCTGAAGTTTTGAGTGTTTGTTCGAATCCTCTCCAAACTTCATTTATCGCATCTTTTAAATGAGACTAATAATGCCAATTTTGCAGATTGTGGTCTTAATTCAATGTGATAAAAGAACGTACTCAGGAAGTGATGGCTCCTAATTGTCAGGCTCATGTCTGGGGGGCACTGAGGAATCCACTACCATCTCCTCCCTGCTTTCTCTCAGTCACCAACTTCTATGAATCAATCAAACAAAAAAACAAACAAAAATCCCCAACAACAGACAACATCAGTGAAAACACTTTTCAGGGAAAAAGATACTTCCAAATTTTCCACTTCCAGAGCTGTGTGTAGAACTAGTTTGCCACTTTAATCCTTGTGTACTACCAAACCTCAAGTTTCAACTTGGAAATAAAAATAAAGCCAACTGAAACTTCTTCATTTGCATACCACTCAGTGTGTCCTGGTTTCCTGGTGGAAATTACTGTAACCACAGGATTTCTCATGGTTTCAACCTCCAGCCACAAGTTAAAATTGGCCAGATGTTATTGAGAAGTTGGGGAACTAGACTGTTAGCTGGGGATTCATCCTGATGTATAACTAGATCCAAATACACATTCATTTGGACTGGGATTTTAGGGTAGAGCAACTTTATTTCTCCCATTTGTTAAGGAATATGGCTCCAAGTTTGTCACTCCTTGGGGCAAGCTAGTCCAATAATTTTGGCGTGGTACTATAAATCCTGGATCACCTCCTCAGCCTGTGAGGGGCAATGTTATCTCCCTGGTTTATGTTGTGTGTAAAATGGGGTACATCCTTACATCCTCGGTATCAAGGATTTTATGAGTCGCACGTAAAAAGACTTGGTGTTCTGTGTGATTTTTCTTCCTAAATCAGTATCAGTTCACCGTAGCTATAATAACATTGTTTCATCAATTTCTGAATTGAGTGTGTTGGATGAACAGCCACTTCTCAGACTATTTAAACAAAAAAGAATTTGTAGTTCTGTCATATTTGAGCTCAGTTCAATAAGATACAGGTAGATGAGAGACAAAGTCCCATCTCTCAGATTACTTTCTTGAGCAGTGAGGGGAACTAAAGCAAAGTCTCCAGGAGCATGTCTTGTGGATTTAAAGATCATAATTGTAATAACAATAACACCTCACCATTTTCAAAGTGCTTCCCGTGCATTGTCTATTTTTTTATCATCCTCGAGGCTCCCGGAGGTCAACGCGCACATTCATCCCGGCTTCATTTGATCCACCTCCGCTTGACCACTGCCGGACTTTTTCCCAGGCAAAAGGAGAACACCCGGGAGGGTGCACAGACTGGACAAAGAGGCTGCAGAGGTGATTTGATTTCACCACAATCATTTCATCTGTCTTAGCAGAAATCCCCTGGGCCGCCTTCCCGTATACAAACTTGCCTTTGTTCACACAGCTCAAAAAGAAAGCTTCTCCTTCAAAATTTAACTGCCTCTCTGAAACATTTAAAGGAAATGTGGCCTGTAATTGTTCAACGTGAAATGCAAGCTCGTCGATCCTTTGTCCAAAGGCTAATATTTAATCTTTTAAAGCTCCTAGGAAGTGTCTTTGAAGCTCTGATTTTATTTGTCAAGCCAAATACAAATAATGCTAAATACTTATGTGCTTTATAAAAAACATGAAGTATTTATCTGCATTTTCAGCACACCCTTAGTCAGTCCTATACCTTAATTTATCACCATGCAGAGGGTATTAAGATCATTGATTTTTCTGAAATGTATCCGTAATTGAAAAATCCTTTTAATTGTCTTCTTTTCCGACCACAACTTTCAAAAATAACACATTTTGTGACCAAGATCCCCGACCCCAAGAGGTAGAATCCTGTAGCAGCTTAAAAATTCCCTGCACATGAAAAGGGCCAAATGGGTTGTAAAGAGGGACCCGTTATGCAGCGAGCCCGCCGCCCACGCCCCCTCTGACATGCCCACCTCTGTGAGCACAATAATTACCCATGTGATAAGAGTACCAAGGGTCTTTGTTATCTCTTTCAGTCCTCCTTTTTTCTTCCTTTCCTAGTTTTTCAGTTCTAAGAGAAGTCAAGGTGAAAGGTTTAATGCCTCTGAAGCTGGGGCAAGAAAACAAAATCGCCTTTTCCTGTGGTCAGTGCAGAATACAGGGAACAGTTAAAATAGATCCACTGAAGTGAACAACCTTAATGCGACCAAGGGAGAAACCCCCCTTTAGGTGCTCCCCACAGGGTTCCCTTTCAGTTGCTGGGCCAGGAAGGTCGGCCCATCTCTATGGCACTCCCTTTCAAGTGCACTGGCTGACCGTCAGAAACAGGTTCCGCATGACTGCTGGTGCTCAGACAGACTCCTCAGAGAGAGACTCCTGACCCACCAGAGGGGAGGAACCAAAGCAGGGATCAGGCAGTTTATTTCAAGTGTGTGTGTGTGTTTGTGTGTGAGAGAGCACAGGCTACAAAGGTGAAGGAAGCCTTTCAAATCTGGACTCCATTACACACACACACACTAGGCAGAAGAAAAATAGGAAGTAGAAATAAGAGAGACTGTCTTTCAGATGTAAACAACTTAGAAGACACCGAGACTATTGGTGGCACTGCAGAGTTAGAAATTTCTATTTTAATTCTATCCCACTGTTTTGAAGGAACAGAGTGAATATAGTGGTATCTATATACTTTTGCACGAAATGTACTATTCTGCAGCTAAGGTCTTCTGTCTAGGTAGATGTCCTTCCATCATTATTTGATACATGAAAAGTTAAACATACAAATTGCTAGAAAATTCCATTCTTGTTATCTAGTAAAGGATTTTCTCTGCTACAGATGCACAGGGCTGTGGTCTTTTGGTTACCTGGTACATCCTTGGATGCTCACACAGTAATTAATAAGCAGAGTTAGCAACATAAACACACTTATAGGTGGCACTGGCAAGTTCTGGAAGAAGCCAGAGATCCTTTGGCCAAAATTTTTCTCATTTGCAAATTGGAGGTAATTTTGTTTCCTCACAAGCAGCCTTGCTCGTGAGCCAATGACTGATGAGTATTCTCACACTATCAAGCAGCTCTTGAAACTTCCTGTAAGATACTGGAGATGCTAAGTGTAGTACTGGGCACTTTTGTTACCTTCCATTTCTCCTTCAATTGAGAGTCTCTGGGTTGGAAACCTAGAGTCTTGAGTGTCACAGCAAGTCATGGGCTAGAATAGGAGACCCAGTAGTTGAGGTGATTGCACTTAGGCTGGAGAATCCTTGTGGTGGGAATACAGCATAGGAGGCTCAAGCATAATTCCTACATTCAGCAAATTTTATTGAGATCCTATTTTATTTCAGGGCTAGAGATACTTACATACTGATGGACACAGCCAGTTCTTGTGAAGCCCACCCCCTAGGAAGGATGGCAAAAAGGGACACGTAATTCTACTTGTGTTAAGTCACAAGAAGAAGTGATGAATTCTGATGGGGGATATAAGAGAAGCAAACTTAGGGTGAGGAATGGGGAAGGGTTTCTGGAGAACAGGATGCTTGCATGATAAGGGAAGAAAGTTAATGTTAATGTTAAAGTTAAAGTTAATGTACATGTGACTTATAATACCTGATTTTACAGATTGTCTGTTGTGACCATCACATGTATCTACAATAATTTTCAGATACACTCTCTCCTTTCCAATCCCACTCTTGTTTACCTCCCTTCAGCTATCACAACACACTAGATTTGAAAACTCTCTTTTGGAGAGTTTAATTTGGACATTTCAGCAGGGAAACAATCTCAGTAGCCTGTCTAATGAATAGAAAAAGAATTGTATTTTGACATCTATAATCAAACCACATAAAATAGCCCCAACTGATTTTAAAACTCATATTTCAACCATACACTAAATTTTTATTTTCAAAGCACTACCTCTGCATTGCCTTACATCTTGCTATCATTTCATAATTTATTGTCCTTAGAAAATTATGTGACTATTATGAAACTTAAGGCACAGGTTTTAAGCAGAAATGGGATTTCTTTTCCCACAAAATTTAGGATATTAAATTCTCCCTTTATTGAACTAACAAAAAAGATATCCAATTTTTTGTAGGTAGGGCTTAAGGTAGTTGCAGGTATAGTCCTTTTGGAAGAGAGAAATAAGACTTTTAAAATGTGGAATTTGAAGATAAACTATGAAATGTTGACTTGCCAACTTGCAGCATATCAAAATGTCAGCTCAGCACCTTAAAGAGTCTAAAGGGATTATTCAGCCCAATTTTCTCTGTGCTTAATGCCATATCCTGGCTTAGAGTCAGGCTCTTCTGGAAGAACATTTAACTCTTTCTGCACATCATGGCCTCATTTCATTCAATAAGGTTGCCATTTCCTAAATGAGATTCTAATAGTATGAAATATTTCCCTCAGCTTTGAAAGGATCCTTGCTTTGAGGATATGGCTTACATACTGCGATAACCTCAATCATTCCCTGGCAAGAATATATCAAAATCACACTTATGCTTCCATTAGTAGGGCCTAACAAGAATGATAATAAGAATATTCTTAGCATTATCCCAAGAAGGGACAGTGGCTTGAATCTTATGACAACCTCCTTTAAGCCTGTGAGGATTGTGTGATGGCTTTACTGAAACAGCATAAATCTTTAACCATGACATTCAACCTCTGAAGGAATAGATATGTCACATAACATTTGGAAGGGACCTCAGAGTTGGACAAGTCTATTTTCTGTATGATTCATGAATCCCTTCTATCATTCTTCTGACAGATGGACACAAGGACTCTGAGTCCTTTGTTCTCAAAGACTCCCCAGAAAGCAGCCTATTACTTTGTTTGATGGGTCCAGTTGAATTTGTTCTTTATACTTTCTTGTAATTAGCCTTCGAAAAGTTTAACTACTTGAGCTATTTCTGTACTAAAGGACCTCATAGAGTAGAGCCATTATTTTCACACAGGACATCCCTACTTGTATTTTACTTTAAAATCACTTCTTTGTGTATTCACCCATTTACTGGTCACCAACTATGAGTCACACCCATCGAGTTTTGATACTGCAGTAAACAAAACTGACATATTCATTCCCCTCTTGGGACTCACATTCTGGATTGGGTGTAGAGGGAGAAGATAAGCAAACAAACAAACAAAAATGGAAAATGTCAGGTAGAGAAAAATTAGATAGAGGAGAAAGCTAGGGCATGCAGGGTGAGGAGGGGAGCTGTGAGTTTGTTTCAGGTGGTCAGGGAAGAACTCACTTACAAGGTGATATGTGTACAGATGGACACCTGAGAGAGAGCCAGGAGGAGACCTACGGGAGTTCCCAAGCCCTCACACTCTGCACTGGCAAATGGATGTCGCCTCTCCTATTGGTTCTGATTGGTTGATGATGCTGTCCAGATCTCCACACTTAAGGCTGGATCCTGGCTAGTGTAAAAGGGAGCATTATTTAACAGTATCTGCCATGGATGCCGGGCAGGGATTGGGCAGTAAATATTCACTATATGCATGTTGTAGACCTATGATACTTGCTGCAACTCCTTATAACCTTCTCTCCTCTAGCTTGCATATCTTCATTTTTTAAGTAAATCTCTCATTTTATGCTTTTTTCCTCCATCTTTGCCACGTTTGCTCTTTCTCTAGAATAAGTGTTAATATGTTTCTTAAAGGGCCAAATTCAGGGCTGTGCATAGTAATGCAGGTGTGGTCTGGCGAGCAGAGAGAAGATCTAGAATCTCAGTACCCTCGTTCTGGACTCCACACTCAGACATATGCAGTGTAAGTTCTTGTTATTTGGTTTGGGAGGGACTTTTCATTACATCTGTGTGTTTAGTGCTAAGTGATGTCAGTATGACAGGCACAGGACAATTAGTTTTCTCTTTCCTTCTTTCCTTGGCTAAAAACTTAACATGCTGTTTAAAGAAAGAAATGCACATGGAAGGAGTACCATTTGTCAAAACAGACTCCAATCACATCAATTTGCAAGTCCCAGCACACAGCATAAAACGACAGTTTCATGTTGCCCATTCTTAACAAAAGGTTAATGCTTTAAGCTTTAAAAAAATTTGGATCTGTTGGTTGGTAATTAGAATAAACATTCAAATTTGAGCATCAAATTTCTCATTAGTTTCACATCAATACCTGTGCTGCAACTATGGATCAGTGAACTGGGCTACTCGCTGCCCAAGTGAGTTCATTAATCACTCTCCCCTAAGATGGCTGTGTGAGTACACAGCTGTTCTAAGCAGCTGTCTCCCAGTACACTCCTCTCCTACAGACGATGGGAAGCTTTTTGCATGAGTCCGCTGTTGTTTTAGCTGGAAGCCCCACTTGTAGTGACAGGTCCAGAAGCAACCAGGTCTCAGGTCAGTAAAGCATTCCAATTTGTAAATGGTCACTTTATGGTCACAGATAGAAAGGTTTAAAACCATTAAGGCTAAGTTTCCGTATCTTATCTGACTTATCACCAGGAAAAAGAAATACGAAGCTATGCATTTCAAGACTACACCGTATTTGGTGAAAAGCCACAAACCTAAATTGAACTCTTATGACCCTTTTTCTCCTGCCCAAAACGATAGGGGATGGTTCCTTAGCTCTCTGGCTCTTCCAGATATAGATAGTTAACTTTATTTTCATATTTTCGGATACACTTGGCTGCTTCAAGAGATCAGAACCCACACACAGCTCCAATTCTCCATTATATTGAAGCTAGGACTCCAGTAATTGGAGCTTATCCTGTTTTAATATATGCAATCAGGAAATTTGAAGCGGCCTTGATGGCCCCTATAATATTTCCCTTAGATGCTCTCTGATATGTCAGCGTCTACAAGTTCATCCACACAGCAATGACCTCATGTGGCAACCTTTTTCCATCCACTAGAACACTTAGTAGTAACATGAGAACCTGATTATCTTCTCTTAGGAAAAAAAAAGAGAGAGAGAGGAGTAAAGACTAAGAAAAACAACACACATAAACACGAATTAAAGAGGTATCTCTCTCTTGTAAACAGAACCATCAGGAGAAATAGACACACTGGAGAAAATAAGAATCACAGAATCCAAATAATTGCTTTGTGGAAAGGAGGTAGGTGGGAGTTTGTTGGGAATCAAGGCCTTCTGGGCATATCTATTTCCTAGAGATGTATTTAGTCTTTTCATATTAAAGAAAAGAGAAGATTTCAAAAGTTCAGCTCATGAAAACTTTCCTTTCTCTCATTAACTGCAATCAGGAAATAAATAAAGGAAAGGGGGAAGGGAAAATAATGAATTTTTTCTGGGTACTTCTTAGGCAAAACATTTAAAATTAGATTTCCCTATTGTGTGTTTGCGACAGCTCTGAGGTAGGCAATGCCACCCCCAAGTGCAATAAGGCAACTGAAGGTCATTTATTCATTCATTCATTCGATAATCCTGTAACAAATATGGACTAAGAGGGCTTCCCTGGTGTCGCAGTGGTTGAGAGTCCACCTGCCAATGCAGGGGATATGGGTTTGTGCCCCAGTCCAGGAAGATCCCACATGCCACGGAGTGGCTGGGCCCGTGAGCCATGGCTGCTGAGCCTGTGTGTCTGGAGCCTGTGCTCTGCAACAGGAAAGGCCACAACAGTGAGAGGCCCGCATATTGCAAAAAAAAAAAAAAAAAAAAAAAGAACTAAGAAACTATTATGTACAATGTTCTGTTCTAGGCCTTGGGAATAGAGGTAAACAAGGTAGCACAGGGAACTATATTCAATATTCTGTAATAAACCATAATGGAAAAGAATATGAAAAAATATATATGTGTATGTGTGTGTGTGTATATATATATATATATATATGTATACACACATGTGGAAATGATGGGGACAGGGATAAATTGGGAAACTGAGATTGACATATATGCACTACTATATATAAAATAGATAACTAATAAGGACCTACTGTATAGCACAGGAAACTCTTCTCAATACTCTGTAATGACATATATGGGAAAGGAATCTAAAAAAGAATGGAGATATATATATATATATATATATATAACTGATTCACTTTTCTGTAACTAACATGACATTTTTTTTTTTTTTTTTTTTTTTTTTGCGTTACGCGGGCCTCTCACTGTTGTGGCCTCTCCCATTGCAGAGTACAGGCTCTGGACTCGCAGGCTCAGCGGCCATGGCTCACGGGCCCAGCCGCTCCGCAGCATGTGGGATCTTCCCGGACCGGGGCACGAACCCGTGTCCCGTGCATCGGCAGGCGGACTCTCAACCACTGCGCCACCAGGGAAGCCCTAACATGACATTTTAAATCAACTATACTCTAATAAAAATTTAAAAATAAAAATAATAAAAAAAGAACTGAATCACTTTGCTGTACACCAAAAACTAACACAACATTGTAAATCAACTATACTTCTATTAATAAACAAACAAACAAACAAAAAACAAGGTAGAAAAGAGGCTTGTTTTCACAAAGCTTACACTCTAGTGAGCAGAGACAGAAAACAAACAAGAAAATATCAGTCAGTAATAATTTCATGGATAAAAATAAAGTAGAATCCTATCATAAAGAGAGATTGGAAGTTATTTAAGGTTGAATGGTGTCGGAAGGCCTCACTGGTGGGGGAGGATATTGAACTTGAGGCCTATAAAACAAGAGCTAGTGTTGCAGAAGCTGGGAAAGTCTTTCCACCAAGACTACACAGCTGGCCCAAGATGTGGGATATTCAAACCCACTCCTGTATATGTGCAAAGACCAAGCTTTCCCCCAACCTCCTATTTAATGGGTCATTGTGAAATATTTGACTAGTTTTATAATCTATATAATCAAGAAGATCGCTGGCAATTACGTGTAAAATGGAAGTTATGAAAATGGTACAATCAGATAATTAAGTTATACATTTTCTGTCTCTGCTTGGGTCTCTCCAAATTGTTTATCTATCCAGCCTCTTTCTCTGAATAATCATCTAGGCTAAACTATTTTGGAAGTAGCTTTACCTTGAATGCATTGTTTCTGGACATTTCCTCATCCTTAAAATTAACATATTTCCCCATTATGGAAATACTGTGCCTTTGTCCTCATTGTTCTCTTATTCTTACCCACTTAACATCCAATTTAGCCTAGTGTAGTTAAAATTACATTGGCTGTGGCATGGCATATGTTGGGACCAGAACTTTGTATTCAAGCCAATGAGGGGATGCAGCAAGAAGCAGGATGTAAAAATGATTTCTAAAACATTTAAAAATACTACGTGAAAAGGCATGCCCAGAAAGCCTTGGAGAGTTGAGCTATCTATGCCCAGTGGGGTCTATTAATGGAAATTGTTTAATGAGTGTCTTTTAAAGTAATTACCTATTAAAATACTAAATACTTGAGTGGAAACTTTGGTCTCTAATAATCTTGGAACATTTTGTAGACTCTTGACTACAGGGATGGTTTCACTCACTACTGAATTGCAGCCCCTCCTGAGGTTGATTATTTCAACTCCTCCAACATGCCCATCAGCAGAGTGTTCTTTTATAAATCCAGCTGGCTGAAGAGTAACCCAAGTGTCAAACCAAAGTTGATAACCTCCAACCTTTGAGATTTTTACAGACTTGTTGACGTAAAAACCGATATTTATACTTTTCCCTTTTCCTTTTATGTCCTTATCAACTTGTTTATATAATTGGTACTAGGAACTCATCAGACAAAACTGTCTTTGTTTTATGGCATATATGGAGGAAATTGCTAGGCAATAAATATTATTATAAAAAGTATTTATACAGCTCAGATTTTGAAATATGTTCACTAATATTCTACTCATAAAAATGAATTACATTATTTTCCTGGAATGTTCCTCCCTGTTCCTGTTTTTGATGAAATTCCAAATATGGATCCAATTTCTCCTTTATATTTGAGTTGTATTTCATTCCATTTGCTTCCAACTTCAAGGATTGAATTAAAGGGAATTTTATGTACTTTATATTGTTGAATAAAACAATAATCCAGAATGATTTGTATAAATGATCCTAGTGAGAAAATAAGTACAGACACATAAATCATTTGTATATGCAATTTTTATAGCTATGAACTTTGCAAAATATGTTATTTACCACATTATCATTTCTGACAGTTGTATCTCAGGTGTGACAACATTGAGCTATGAAACTGTCCCAGATGCATGAAATTGAGAGCTAAAAGAAACTTGAATAGACATCTGGTTTAATTCCTTCTCTTTAAAGATGTAGAAATCAAGATCCAGAAATGTTATGGGCCTTGTTTCCAGTCACATAACTAGTTAAGGGTAGAGCCCAGACCCTCTGACTGCATGTGTGAACAGCAACAAAGAGAACTTTCTTCAAGCTGTTGGTGTGAAACTTCTTTGATCTAATTATACAATCTTATTTGAGACTTAGTGAGATATTTATCTAAAGAATGTCTCATTAAGAAAAAGTTCTACTAATTAGGAAACTCTATGTTGTGGACTGGATGTTTGTTCCCCGCCCCCTGCATTACCACCAAATTCCTATGCTGAGTCCTTAATCTCCAGTGTGGCTGTATTTGGAGAAGGGGGCTCCAAGGAAGTAATTAAGGTTAAATGAGGTCATGAGGGTGGGGCCCTGATCAAATAGGATTAGTGTCTTTATTAGGAGACCTGCCAAAGAAAACTCTCTCTTCCTCTCTCTTTCTCTCCCTTCCTCTCCCCAGTCTTCTCCTCTCCCCACAAATGCACAAAGAAGTGATATGAGCACACAGAAATGGCAGTCACCTACTAGCCAAGAGAAGAGGCCTCAGAATAAAAACTACTTTGCCATGACCTTGATCTTGGATTTCCCAGCCTCCAGACCTGTGAGAAAGAAATTCTGTTGTTTAAGCTACTCAGTCTATTGTATTTTGTTATGGCAGCTCAAGCAGGCTAATACACCATAATAATTCAAGTGAGATTTACTTAATTTCCCATTTTGTACTTAATAGGAGAATTGATTTGCTTAACAAGTACATGGTATTAAATGAAAGAAAAAAAGATAGTTGTCAAGACAGTGATTCTCTATATTAGGGAACTTAATAGAACATAATAATTAGTTTGGAAAAGCATATTCTAACATTATTGCTGCCGTGATAACTATTCTTATAGGTAAAATTCTACAGATCTTTGATAATTTTCTTAGAAAAATTATTGATATTGGAATTGCTGGGTCAAAGTATGCATGTACTAAGGCTTTTAAAATTTTCACAGAAATATAAACGACATAGTATACTACTCTCCAATAATTCTCCTTGCAAAATAGGCCGGCATGTTGATGGATAAGGGTAGTGAAGAGGGCTGTTCTATATAAATCCTTTTCATAGATAGCTGCCTTTCACACATAAGGAACTCTGCTTAGACTGTGATTCCAAAGAACACTTGGGAATCTAGGAAGGAGTGAGATACCAGGAGGAGGGGGAGCTTGCTTTCACTTTTGTTTATTAAAGACAAATTACCACATTACCAGGACTTAAGGACACACAGCTGGCTAAAAATTAGCACCAAAAAACAAAGAATCCTGTGACCTAATTTAAATGAAAGTCTCCTGTAAGAATAAAGGTAAGCAGGATCCAAGTGTGAGTCTGAACCTAACACCAGTTACCAGGACATTGATCCAAACCATTCTTTAACTTTCTTTTTCTTCCTTCCTTTCTTTTTTTTTTTTTTAAATTTGAGAGTCCAAGATTGGTTTGCTACAGGGTACAATTGGCATCTCCTTGGCTACCCTGGAGGGTAGTACAAAACACACTCCATCTCAGTCATTACTGACTGACAAGAATGTTACATTTTATGTAGTTTCATATCAAGAAATTCTTCCAAATGATAACCGATGCAGTAACCCTCCTAGAAAATGAACAGTCTGGAGGATTTTATGAAGAAACCTAGTCACCTTTTGAAAATCTCTGGCTAGTAGACACATGGGGATTTTTGAACTGAGAAGGCGAGCTTTGCCTGCTTGCGCCTTGACCCCACCTCAGTCTGAGGTGCAGAAATTGAAGGCTGTATCATTTCTTTTGAAATAGCTACCTTATGTGGAGCAACAACAATCAAAGATTGAGCTATGGTCTAATAAGTGTAAAAAGAAATATTCTTCTATCTTACAGGAATATCTCCTATTAATGAACTTTGAAACCAGATGTTCAAACACATGTCCACACGTAGGCATGCCCTCCCATCCACTTTGCACTACTTATAACTGAACATAGTAAGAAAAGTTAAAATTTTAAAAGGAAAGAAAGTATATCATAAAGATATACTAACCCACGAATTCCTCAGAGGAGCGAATAACCTTTTCTCTTGATACAGGAACCAAGCATTGATCTGTCACACTGTTTGTTCTAGTAGACTCCCAGAGGCACATTCAGTTTGAAACGTTAAGGCTAGTTCATTAGGCGTCCCTAGCTCGTTTCTCCGAGAGAATCAAGATAACGCTGTGGTTAGTTAATGGCTTTCTCTTGTTTCCCCCAGAGGCTGCCTGTTTGAAGCCTGCAGCCTCGAGAAGCTTCTTCCCCCCTTCTCTTTGCTATTAGTCACAGCTGGTAAGGCTCACAGGAGCCGAGCTTGTTTGAAAACAGTCGGATCACGAAAATGTTTTGAGTCTTTCTGCTGCAAGCAACAGACTTGGCCCGGGCTTCCAGGAGGAGATGGAGTGGGAGTGAGGGTGGGGCAGGGATGCACCAGGAAGGAAGGAAGAAAGGGAAATTGCTAACCACCTCACTTCAAAATCCCCTCGGAGGGAGCCGCGGTGGGCAGCCTTGCTGGGAAGGTGGGAGGACTAACTAACTTTAAAATGAAGTGATGCCTCTTGGGGCTCATGTCTCCTGCCTGGTACCCATTGTGCTCCCTTGTATTCTGGTAATGGATGGGGGGCGGGGGGCTAATGATAAGACCCTAGATGTAGCGAACGGACCTTCGGCTGTTGCAATTCTCCAAGACCCACACACCCAACCCCACCCCTCTTCCTTCTATACATACTTTTCATAGAACCAGAGCGGAAGAAAAGAAAGAAAATAAGAACTTAAATATAATAGGTACATTCAAATTCCAAAACCAGACCCATAAATATCTCTTAACATCCTGGGGTTGAACTGCCGAAACGAAAACACAGCGCCTCATAAGAATGGCTTGATTTCTAACAGCCCTGTGATTTGGTTGTTCAGTAATTCCTCCTCACAAAATTGGCCCTAGAAATGCTGAATAATTTAATCTTTTGCCTCTGATAGAGCCTCCGTGAACTGTTACCAGGACCCATGCATCTGCTGTTCCCTAGAGTGGCGGGTGTGGGCTGCTGTGCAAAGGGATGCTCAGACGTCTCCCACGATGATATAGGTGATAAAAATGATGTCATCGCCAGTGACAAATTACCCTTTGTCACAACCCTTAATCTTGATTCATGAATGCTTCGGTTGCATTAGATTTATGAGGCCAATAAACATACATGCTTTGGGTTCGAGTTTAAATACAATCCGGAAAGGTTTCATTTCACTTTCTGGGTGTTTCAAGGATTCATATTGTACTGAGAAATCACAGAGGAAAGTTTTATGAGGGATCAGGTCAAGCCCATAAAAGTAATGGGGTTCTTCACGTCACCTCTTTCAGGGCAGTCTGAACGGGTTCCTTATCTAGTTGGGGTTTTTCAGACCACATCCCTGCCTCTTCTTAAATGGTTTGAGGAAATGTAGTTTCTTCCTCTGAATTTGGAACATGCTAGTGCCTTATAAGAGATATAAACACAGGAGTGTATATTGACTTTCAAATTCAAACTTACTGAAAAACCAAAAGAAAAACATTGAAACGGATTCTTAATTTCTCTCCAAAATCGAAATATGTATGTAATATTTCTAATTAACAAGCAATTATCTAATTCTCTCACAATTATGTTTTAGGTTTTAATCTCTGTTCAGAGGTCATAGGTAGAAGACAAAGAAAGACTAACGGGAAGACAGAAAATTAGAGATCCACTAGAACTTGTCTGGATTGCCCACTACAGCTGTTGTCATACCGTAGAAAGATGGTCACTAATAGATAGCTAGCTATTTTATCTTAATGTTTACTATTGGAAAGATACGGCTACCATGCAATGTTTCTAAAAACATACTAATGTTTCCTATACTAATCTTTCAAATATGAGTGTTTTTTAATCATCCAGGTTAAAGAAAGACTACTATATCATGAAACAAGAATCAAGTCATACCTTATACAAAGATTTTACTTAGACTTACAATTTGGGGGATTTTGTCTAATGTCTAATGTTGGACATTGGCTGATTGCATGCTATTATCTAGCAACTTATCCTGGAGGTTAAAATATCTCTGGGTATGCACTAAGTAACATTAGTGTTGTTCATTTATTCATTAGGCACCAATAAAGACTGCATTAGTTAATACAACTCATTCTCCGTACTTTTGCTCTGACAGCTTCATCCTCCTGAATCTTCTCTTTCTCCCTGACTCTTCTCCAGTGTGTCTTCTTTTTCACATGCTCTGCGCATTGATTGTTCATGGACTTGGCCCTTGGTTCTAATTGATCCATATTTTTCTCCTCAGAGAAAGGAAGACTGTGTCTAGTCACAAAGGCAGCATCAGATCCCACTCTAGTTTGCCTTCACTGAACACCAACTATATACCTGACATTTTTTTCTAGTCACTGCAGGGAATATAAAGGTAAGTCTCATTATCTGCTATCTTGGCAGATGAGATAATAATCCTACTCATAATAAGTGAAATCACATATCTGGCACTTATTATATGTCAAGCACTGTTCAAAGTGCTCTATGCATAAACTCTCTTAACCTTCCAAGAATCCTTTGAGGGAAGTGCTATCAGTATTTCCATTATACAGAGAAGCCAATAAAGACATGGAGGGGTTATTGCCCAGTGTTGTAGAACAAGAGTACAAATCACCATGGGGCAAAGGGGAATTGGAAAAGTAGTAGACAGGAGACACAAATAAAATCCCATGGAGTCTCAACCAATGGGGATTAAAAAATAAATAAATAAATAAATAAACAAATAAAAAACATACACAAATGGGCCAGATTTCCTGAAAAGCTGACCTTTGAAAGGAGAATTTTAACATAAATTTTAAAGACTTACTGTATTTCAGGAACTTATACCAAGTACTTTGCTTCATATAATCTGCACCAAATCCCCATTTCACAAATAAATAGATATCTAGAGAGGACACAGGTTGTCTAATTTTGCAAAATGGTAAAATGTAAGGCCAGAAATTAAACCCAGGTATGCCTTAACTCAGCACCCATGCTTTTAGCCACTTTACTAAACTGCCTATATCTTTGTTGTGGGAGATGCTGAGGGGTGAGTGAGATATTGAAAGCCAGAACTGAGAGGATAGGAAAGTGCAGTGAGAGGATAAGTATGAGTAAAGAGGCAGATATGGATTCTGAGGAAAGAAGGGATATCTTACCTTTGTTCTTCCCTCTGCAACAGGAATGCATGACACGTATACCCCTGACCCACAGCAGGCACACACCCATATTTTACAGGCTCTGGGGAGGTAAGAGAGGCCATGAGAGTGGTACCTGGTATGAAATGGAAAAGTGAGGCTGCCATGCTTTGTATAGAGAAATCTGGGAACAGAGATTGGAAAGTAAGGTTGGGGATGTATCACAAAGGGCCAAGATGAGAAGTGTTAACTCTGGATGTCATGCAGTGGGTAGCTACTTATAATTTTTAAAAGACTATATGATTGGAATTAAGCTTTAATAACATTAATTAGACAATGAAATATATTTGGATGAAAAGATCATTTTGGAGACCCTTGAAAATAATTCAAAAAATCGATGAGTGTCTAAACAATAATGTGGAGAATGATAATCAAAAAGTCCCTGTGGACATAGAATACACATTTGGCAACTGATGTCAATGGGATTAGAGAAAGGGAGGAAGGACTGATGATTGTCAAGTTTCCAGACTGGCAGACCTTTAAAATAATTGTGTGTCATGATTTTATTTTTATTTTATTATTTTACTTTATTTATTATTATCTATGAGAGATTAAAAAAATTAAGAAACCCAGCTGATGTGATGCTTAACATGATGAGTTTGGATGTGGACAACTTGATTTGAGGTACCAACAGAACATTCCTTTGGAACAGTCCAGCAGATATTTAAAAATGTGGGTCTGTGCTCAGAAAAGGAGTTGAACTTGAAAATATAATTCTTAAATAAATTTTTTCTTAGAATCTTTTTAGATTTATATAAAAATTGTATAGATATTGTAGAGGGTTTTCATAGGCCTTACACCCAATTTCTCCTATGATTAACATTTTGTATAAGTATGGTACATTTGGTAAAATTAATGAGCTAATATTAATACTTCATTATTAACTAAAATCCATAGTTTATTCAGGTTTCCTTCATTTTTACTTAATGTAAAGCTTAATATTCTTTTTCTATTCTGGGATCATAATCAGGACACCACATTCCATTTAGACATCATGTCTCCTTAGGTTCCTCCTGGCTGTTACAGATTCCCAGACTTCCCTTATTTTCAATGACCTTGACAGTTTGAGGAGTACCAGTCATGTATTTTGTAGAATGTCACTCTACTGGGATGTGTCTGATGTTTTTCTCATGATTATTTTCTCGGGTCAAGAGTCTTTGGAAGGAAGACCACCATGCCACTCTCATCCTATCATATCAATGGTACATATTGTTGACATGACTTATGACTGTGACTGTTGACTCTGATGACCTGGCTGAGATAGGGTTTGTCAGATTTCTCCATTATAAAGGTACTCTTCCTCCTGCCCCTTTCCATTCTGTACTTTTGGAAGGAAGTCATTTAGGTGCAGCCCACACTCAAGGACTGGGAATTATATTACCCTCCTTGAGAGTGAAGTATCTACATAAATTATTTGGAATTCTTCTGCACAGAATACGTCTCTTTTCTACAATTATTTACTTTTATAAATAATTATTTTTCTTTCATTGATGTATAACAGTGTTGACATACAGATATTTATTTTATAATTTGAATTATAGCACAATATTAATTTACTGATTTTCTTGCTCAAATTATTATAGTTTAGGCCATTGGGAACTCTTTCTTTCAGTGCCTGTGTCCCTTTGACATGTTTCATCATTTTGTTTGAGGTTTTTTTGTGTGGTATCAGAATTGTTAGCCCATATGGCACCATGGGAGACAATTTCCTCAACTAGAATACAGTGCTCATTTACAGTTTCTTTCCACTTTAGTTTTATAGACTCTACTAATTTCCAAAGTCTCTTAGGTAAGCACCTATTTCCTCTACCAGAATACATATTTGAAATGCATAATTTGCAAAAAACATGATGGTTAATGGCAAGAGTTTAGAAGAGTTTGTTGAAGAGGTGTAGGGTCAATGGTGCATCTTAAAGAAATTCCACTGTGTTTGGAAGTGTAGGAGAAGATGGAGCAAGTGACAGTAATAATAAAGAAAATTAGATGGAGAATGAAAAGAATACATTGGTACAGATCAAAGTGGCAAGAAAAGAAGAGTTAGTTGGTTGGGTGATATGGAGCATAAGGATGAAAACAAAGAGTTCACATCTATAGACCAAATGTGGACTCCCTCCTCAGGACAATTCCTTTTTGTTTTTACAAATGTCCTCTACAGACATTCCCTCTTTGGGTGCCTGTGGGACTTTCTTAACAAAAGTCCTCATGTCACTCCAGTAACTTCTCCCTCCAGACTCTTCTCCTTCCTCCTTTTTCCTTCCCTTCTTCCTCCCTCTAGGCATCACATTTGGTAGACCCAGTGTTGGAAGCTATATAAGGTACCACCTAGTCTAATCTAGCTTAATTTTATCTTTCATTAATAATTCTCCAAACCTTAAACAGCGTTTCTTTCAGAAAGCCCCTCTTGAACTTGCCTCCTCCAGAAGTTAGATGCTTCTGATATGAACTCCCATCACAGTACTTTCACTGCTTTGTCAGCATTGCTTGTTAACTTCTTGGTCTTCCTTTGCTAACCTATCAGCTACATGAGAAGAAGACAATATTTATTTCAGTCACTACTGTGTATGACAATAGAGTGTGTGACATATGGCAAGTTCTTGATAAATCTTTGGTACATGCACTCATCTATTGAAAGAACACTTAGCTCTCATCATGTCAGCCTGATCTGAAAATGATATATTCCTTGTTATCTTTGAAATCTATTCATTCCATTCTTCCCTTTTCTTCTCCTCCTCAACCAAAACTTATGCTCATTCTTCAGCTTCCCAGTGATTTCTTTTGCTCCCCAGTTTATAAAGTATTCCATTTTATGTCATTCAGTTGCTCACTTTGATTTTCCATCACTTAACTTTGTCATGAGTCCTTGTTTATGGCACCTGCTAGATTGAAAATTTTCTGAGAACAGAGGATGAAATCTCTGTTTGACTGTAACAAACATTTGTTGAACACCAAGTGTATACATGGAGGGAGAAGACTTGACCTCTGTCCTTTAGGGAATTATGATGTAGCTAAAAGACAAGACAAAACATGAAATGATGAGGGAGTACTTGCAAAATAATGTAGAAGAAAGTGTGTGAGAGAGTACAGACTGGATTAGTAATTGCAGGAAGCAAGTAAAACCCAGCTTTGAGTAGAAATTGTCAGGGAAGGTATGGTAAAATTGATGAGTCCAGAGAACTTTTGGACAAATATGGGGCACTTGCAGCTCTTCTTGTCCCTTTTGCAGCCCCCCTTCAGAGGCAGAGGGAAAAAAACTCAAAGGTGTTGTCAGAAAGTCTGATTTCAAACAAGCCTTGGGTCCACTGTTGACAGGTTGTATAACCCTGGGCTAGTTGCATAAATCCACTGACCATTAGTCACCCTTCTGTAAGGTAGTGTTTTACCTTTAGCCTACTGCTGATGGATAGGATTTGGACGGGAGTGGGTAAGGGTAAAAGAAGAATCAAAACAGACTTCTAGGTTTCTATGGAAATAGTAGTGTCATTAATGGAGATGGGGAAAACAGGAAGAGAAGGAGGTTTAGAAGGAAGAGAAAACTAGGCAGTTAGACAATCAGCAAACTGCTTTTGACAAGTCCCACTTGCAATACCTATTAGATAGTGACCTGTTTCTGAACTTCTTCCAGATCTCTTTCCCCCATCCCATCAACCCAAAAGAGCATGCTCAATCACTGTCTGCTTCTACTCTGACTTGATTTCTTATGTAGTATATATTCCTTTTTGAAATTATGTTAGATTTCCCCTTTTTTTGTTCACTGTCTATATCCTTCTCTACAATATAAATGTTAAAAGGGGAAGTAATTTCTGTTGCTCACTATAGAACCTCTAAAAACTTATATAGTGGCTGGCATATTGCCAACACTCAACAATGAATGAGCAAATGAGTAAATAAATGAATAAATGAGTGAATGAATCTAAGTAGCCATCTCAATAAAAATGTTCAATAAAGGTGTTTGGGAATCACAAGTCAGAGTTAAAAATACAAATAACTAGTCATCTGCAATCAGATAGAATTTAAAGCCATGGGAATATGGATGAAGAAGAGTCAAGAAAAGATAAGGAAATGCCAGCAAAGAGAGGTTGCTGATGCCCTAGAACATATGCAAATTAGTTGGGTTTGAACTTAGTTGTTTGTTGCCTCCAGAGCTGAGACTTTGGAGGACTGTCCTGCAGTGCCTCTCCCCACTGGGGGAGGAATCTTTGCTCAGACCCCACCTCTCCAGCCTCCAGTAAAATCTCCCTCACTCACATCCTCCATCAACCCTTGAACCAGATCTAAAGCAGCTTCAGATTGTGAAGCAGTCACATTAGTGACTGAGAGTGGCTTGTAGGGCATAAAAGATGTTTGCATTTGCATTGAGAAAACAATCTGTAATTCAAAAGAAGTTTTATATATATATATATTTATTTATTTATTTATTTATTTTTACCCAGCAATCCCACTACTGGGCATATACCCTGAGAAAACCATAATTCAAAAATGCTCAACATCATTAATCATTAGAGAAATGCAAATCAAAACTACAATGCATGCGATATCATCTCACACTGGTCAGAATGGCCATCATCAAAAAATCTACAAAGAATAAATGCTGGAGAGGGTGTGGAGAAAAGGGAACCCTCTTGCACTGTTGGTGGGAATGTAAATTGATACAGCCACTATGGAGAACAGTATGGAGGTTCCTTAATAAACTAAAACTAGAACTACCCTATGACCCAGCAATCCCACTACTGGGCATATACCCTGAGAAAACCATAAATCAAGAGAGTCATGTAGCACAATGTTCATTGCAGCTCTATTTACAATTGCCAGGACATGAAAGCAACCTAAGTGTCCATCGACAGATGAATGGATAAAGAAGATGTGGCACATATATACAATGGAATATTACCCAGCCATATAAAGAAATGAAATTGAGTTATTTGCAGTGAGGTGGATGGACCTAGAGGCTGTCATAGAGAGTGAAGTAAGTCAGAAAGAGAAAAACAAATACTGTATGCTAACACATATATATGGAATAAAAAAAAAATGGTCATGAAGAACCTAGGGGCAAGACAAGAATAAAGATGTAGACTTACTAGAGAATGGACTTGACACGGGGAGGGGGAAGGGTAAGCTGGGACAAAGTGAGAGAGTGGTAGTGTATATATGGATATATATACGGTACCAAATGTGAAATAGATAGCTAGTGGGAAACAGTTGCATAGCACAGGGAGATTAGCTTGGTGCTTTGTGATCAGCTAGAAGGGTGGGATAAGGAGGGTGGGAGGGAGGGAGACTCAAGAGGGAAGAGATATGGGTATATATGTATATGTATAACTGATTCACTTTGTTATAAAGCAGAGACTAACACACCATTGTAAAGCAATTATACTCCAATAAAAACATTAAAAAAAAAAGAGTCATGTACCACAATATTCATTGAAGCTCTATGTACAATAGCCAGGGCATGGAAGCAACCTAAGTGTCCGCTGACAGATGAATGGATAAAAAAGATGTGGCTCATATATACAATGGAATATTAGTCAGCCATAGAAAGAAATGAAATTGAGTTATTTGTAGTAAGTTGGATGGACCTAGAGTCTGTCATACAGAGTGAAGTAAGTCAGAAAGATAAAAACAAATACCGTATGCTAACACATATATAAGAATTTATTTTTAACAGCAAAATTTTAGGCTGCAGATCATTCTCAGAGACCATTAAGTAAAAGCCCTTAGGTGTATATCTAGTCTCAGTGGATAGTTTCCTGTCAACACTTGAATATGAAAAAATCCTGCTCCCAGAAGATTGGTGATCAGAAAAAAATTTAATATCCCATCCCAGTTTTTCTACTCAAAGAATTTCCCAGCCTCTTTCTACAAGTAGAGTGATAACTCACACCCCCCAAAAATGCCAAAATTGTGTCTTTTGCTATTGTTTTTCTACCTAACTAAAGAAAGAGAGAGATGGACTCTGTGTTCCATGCCAAGTATTTAAGTAGAAAACCATCTGCACCTTTTCATCATTAAGTACAAAGTCCCTGGTTAAGATCTTGCAACCTCCTCCTTTTGAAAGTCACAGCAATTCATGAATATAGACTGATTTTTGTTCAGCTGGTTATAGTGTGTTAGTTCTTAAGTTTGAAATGCTTGAAAGTAAGAAACAAACATGCTGTCAGGAAATCAGTGCTTCTTTAAGGGTGAAAAAATAGAACATCTTTTTCATTTGCTTCAGGGGACAAGCAACCTAACACAGTATTTTTCCTACAGTCTGTGATCAAGAGTTTTAGGAGATCTGAATTCATAACAAAATTAAGAAGGCAAAAAGTTCAGAATATTCAATCTGCTCAGCAATTCACTCTCTGATGCTCTTCTGTGGTTTAATCAGTGTTGAAACTTGTCTCAGAATATGAAGGAAGAAGGACATGGCTTGTGTCTTCATTAGAGGAATGAAGCCTTCTAGTTGAATATCCATTTATAATTTCTTCTCTTAAAATAGTATTTTTCTGGGCAGAAGATTTTATTAAAGAAATTAACATTCATAGAAAATATCATTTTCATTAAAATTTTTAAATATGGGCTTCCTTGGTGGCACAGTGGTTGGGAGTCCACCTGCCAATGCAGGGGACGTGGGTTCATGCCCAGGTCCAGGAGGATCTCACATATTGCAGAGCGGCTGGGCCCGTGGGACACTGGGCCTGCGTGTCGGGAGCCTGTGCTCTGCAACGGGAGAGGTCACAACAGTGAGAGGCCCACGTACCGCAAAATAAATAAATAAATAAATAAATAAATAAAATAATAATAAAACCAGCTTTGCAAACCAAAACCTATGTGTGTGTTCCTACTCTTTTGAAAGACAATGTTTGATCTTATGGTTTAGGTAGAAATTAACATGTCTTCATGTCTGCATTTGTATATCAAAACTATGGTTAGACCTCATCATTAAGTGCCATAAATTAGAGAATAATGGAGAGAATTTTTTGTTTTAAGTATGATCAAATATTGTGGAACCAAAGTTGAGTTACACACAGAGTAATTTCAATGGAGTAGTTCTACAATAGTGAACTGAGGAGGATTAAGCTTGACAAATCCTTTCATTTGAACTCTTTATTCTCAAGTATTCTCAGACACTGGGTAACTCAAGCTGGCAACAGCCAATTTGAAGCAACAATGAAAAATTCTCACCTTAGACATCCATGAAGGCTTAATTTTGCTCCCTGATGAATCTCCCACAAAGTTTCTAAATCCATCTTTCCCCCTTTTGGTTAATGCAGCAGTGTACTAAACATACTGTTTAGCACCGAGATTACTCTAAGATGTCATTAAAGTCAAGTCGGTCTTCAATAATGTATTTATATTTGCTTTTGGGGATGGGGATGGTAGTGGGTCGTATGCAAACTTGTAAAATAAAACTTAGAGTGTCTGAAAGAACTTCATTTCACATGTGACCTTTTACAATAATTGGATCTGAATTATAATCAGTCACCTGAATCCTGAAATAGATAAAATAGTTTTTTAATGTTAAAAAGTTTTTAGCCCTTCGTTGATTATCTATCAGTGCTTACAGTCCTGTGAAAATAAGATAAATGAGAAATTTGGTCTCTAATTAGACTTCACTAGATTTACAGCTTTTAATTTATACGCCAATGCAGCTCAAGCCAGCACTAACGCAGATAGAGATGGAGCCACAGTTTTCAATTGATTTAACAATTTAATTGCAGCATTAACATCCATTAACATTTAACTAACCTTTTAAACTAACCTCAGGCACAACCTTAAAGACTAAATGAAGTAAAATTGCATATAAAAAGGTACTAACATACAGCTGTAAGGAGCCAAAGTGAATCTTGAGGGAGATTTAGCTTCACTTCCTCACATCAGCAAGAGGGAGTCTGTTTTCCTTCTTGCAAAATTCAGTAGGAAAGCATGCTCTGATTTATAGGAAAAGGAAATAGACACCGTTGATGGTTATTAACTCGCATTTGTGTCTTCTTGTCTATGGTGGTAGTTAAAAGACACAACAACCCTTACAATGGTGCAGAGTTAATGGTCAAATGCTAAGGAATGTACAGATCTCAAAAAGAGGACCACCTCAGAACCAAATGCAAATTTGATCAGAAGCTGAAATATAATACACTTCAAACCCTACTCATGAAATGTGGAGAATACATGCATTAAATCCAGTTGGCCAAACCAGCCCTATAAATTTGTTTGTTTGTTTGGATTTGGGGTTGGGTTGTTTGGTCAGTGTTTCTCTTTAAATTTTTTTTTCAGCTTTTTTTGCTCTTTTTTCAATTGAATGAGAAAATTATAATTGAGCAATATATTTTAAATTTTCAGGAAAATTCAGGGTTGTAGTTGTAAGCTTGGTTTTAAGATAAGAAAGATGAAGAGAGAAACTTTAAGATATCATTCTCTGCCTTTAAAAACAAATACTAACCTGTAAAACATCTGGTTTCACACATGTAGGATATTTTCTAAACAAGAACAGTCACTTGAGATAGCTTTGCTAATGTAACTGTAGAGTCTCCTTAAATGTTGGTTTTAGAACATTTCTGTAAAGCAACACTTGGGATGACTAAACAAAGTAATGCTGAGATCCTTGTGGTTCTCAGGAAGCTGTCCTGCAGCATCAGCTTAGGGGTTGGTCCCACACACAGACCCAAAGCACTGGGACACCTGAGACTGTTCTTTTTGATGTCTTAGACTGAGAAGTCTGGGGAAGCAGGAAGACCTTCCAGCCAACAGAGCCACACTGCTCCCGGACTGGTACTATAAATCATGTATATAGTAGTTCAATGATCCAGATATTAAAAGCCCATAGTTATAAGCATTGACACAGTATATTGTCACTCTGCTATTTTTCATGCTTCCTGGCACTTCAGTTCCAATTTATGTTGCAGGGCTCTGAGGATATATTACGTTAACATTGTGCTCATCCAGGAAATGTGGGAGTATTGTAGACATGCTTGCCTTAGAAACTCTCCTGTAGCACCTCACAAGAAAGAACTGTAGGGCTTCCCTGGTGGTGCAGTGGTTGAGAATCTGCCTGCCAATGCAGGGGACACAGGTTCGAGCCCTGGTCTAGGAAGATCCCACATGCTGTGGAGCAATTAGCCCCGTGAGCCACAATTACTGAGCCTGCGCGTCTGGAGCCTGTGCTCCCCAACAAGAGAGGCCGCGATAGTGAGAGGGCCATGCACCACGATGAGGAGTGGCCCCCACTTGCTGCAACTAGAGAAAGCCCTCACACAGAAATGAAGACCCAACACAGCCAAAAAGAAAGAAAGAAAGAAAGAAAGAAAGAAAGAAAGAAAGAAAGAAAGAAAGAAAGAACTGTAATTAACCTTAGTAAACAGGAAGAAAAAGTGATCTGAGAAACCACTAGGGTGATGATATGTTATAATTAGCCTTTTCTGTTCACATTTGGTTTAGTAATGCTTTATATACAAATACCACTAATGTGTCTAATTTATCTTATTATAGAGAGTTATACATCCCAATTCAGTACAGAGTAGGGGGACTGTGAAGTCAGGCTGTATGAGTTTGTATCCTGCCTTCACCCCTTGCTTGTTTTATGTCGAAAGCTTGTTCTTTAAACACTCTAGATCTCTATTTCTTTTTCTTAAAAAACCAAAGAATTAAAATAGGTCCTTCTCCATAGGATGGTGGTGAATATTAAATAAGTACTCAACATAGAATGCATTTAGTACAGTGGGCAGCAGAGGAATTTTACTCAATAACTGTTGGAGACAGACAGATAGAGAGAGAGAGAGAAAAGCATGAAAATGAGATTCAAATAAATTTGCAAATATAAAAATTACATATCAAAAATACTATTAATATAGCTATTGTTATATGGTGCTAAATGAAATCAAATAGATAAAAAAAATACTAAAGTTTTGAGTGAGTGATTCTGAAAAACAAACTAAAAACTTACTACCCTGGACTTAAAATAGACTGTATTAAAATGTAAAATGATAAAGTTTTTTGAAAAGAAAAATAGGACAAAATCTTCAGGATGAGTTTCTGAGACTTGATATCGAAAGCACAAGCAATAACAGCAAAAACTGATAAGCTGGACCTCATCAAAAAAATAAAAAAAAAACTTTGATTCTGCAAAAGATTTGGTGAAAAGGATAAACAATCAAACTACTGATTGGGGGAATATATTTTCAAACCACATATTCAACAATACAGTAGTATTTGGAATATATAAAGAAATCTCAGTTCTGAAAAAATAGGAAACCAAACAATTAAATTAGAAAAAAGGGAATAAAAAGACAAAGGCATTCCATTGACGATGATATGCAGATAGTATACAAGCATATGAAAAGACACTTAATATCTTTACTTATTAGGGAATTACAAATTAAAACCATGAGATATCACTATAGAACTAACAAAATGGCTAAGATAAAAATAGTGAAATCCCAAGCATTGACAAAGATGGGGAGAAACTGGATCATCCAAACATCACTGGTGGGAATGTAAAATGGTACAACCACCATAGAAAACAGGTTGGCAATGTCTTATAAAAGTAAATATGTGATTGCCATACAACCCAGAGATTGCACCCTTGGGTTTTTTTGTTTGTTTGTTTGATTTTTGGTACGCGGGCCTCTCACTGTTGTGGCCTCTCCTGTTGCGGAGCACAGGCTCCGGACACACAGGCTCAGTGGCCATGGCTCATGGGCCCTGCCGCTCTGAGCCATGTGGGATCTTCCCAGACTGGGGCACAAACCTGTGTCCCCTCCATCGGCAGGTGGACTCTCAACCACTGCACCACCAGGGAAGCCCCAACCCTTGGGTTTTTATCCTAGAGAAATAAAAACTTATTTTCATACAAAAAAACATGAATGTTCACAATAGATTTATTCACAATAGCCCTGAACTGGAAACAATCCAAATATTATTCAAATGCTTAAAAAATTATAGTTCATAGATATTATGGAATACCACTTAGCTATAAAAGAGAAAAAAAACTGATACGTGCTACAACTTTGATTGGTCCCAATTTAATTATGTTGAATGAAAATGCCAATCCCATAAATTTGCACACTGTAAAGTTTAATTTATATAATATTCTTGAAATGAAAATGAACAGATTAATGGTTCCCAGGAGTTAGAAATGGGGGCTATAATTACAGAACAGCAGCACAAGGAATCCTGATAATGATGAACTTTTCTAATCTTGATGATAGAATTGAAATACACAAATACTCACATGATGAAATCACATAGAATAAATACACACACAAACAAATGAGTACACGTAAAACTGGTTGAAATACAAATAAGATCAGTATGTTATATCAACATCAATTTCCTGGTTATGGTATTGTTTTGTACTATAATTATGGAAGATGTTACTTTTGGGGAAAACTGGATGAAGTGTATACATGATCCCTCTGTATTGTTTCTAACAGTGCATGTGAATCTACAATTATCCCAAAATAAAATGTTTATTTAAAAAATAAAGAAGAGAGACTGAAATAATTGAAACCTAAAAAGAAGCTTGGATCTCAATCATTTATGGGTGAGAATAAGGTTAAGAAGTCTGTTCAACCTCCAAAGAATACATACACGCCAATATTCACTTCAAATATAGCCAAGGAAAATAAAGAAGAACAGAAAAATCTCAGAGGGTGGAGCCCAGGTCCATAGGTTAGCATGGAAAATGGAAACGCCCTTGAGAAGGAACATCAGCACCAAATCAGGGTACTCAAAATGTCACCCCACAAGGATTTCAGTGTTTGCTGTGTCTCCCTCCTTTCCTCTTTCCAAATGGGGATTTACTGTGGTTGTACTGTCCTTTTATCTCACTTGATATTGGGTGTTGTGTGAAAGGTACATTGTCTTTCTAGTTCACGTCTGGATCAAGAGGAGTCACATTTCACCTTGTAAGACTACCATGTGTCACCCCACAATGAAGAGACTTTTATAAGTCGCTGAACTATCCTGGATTACTGAATAGGATCTTTGAATTGCCTCTCTTGAATATGGAAGAAGTAGATTCCCTACTGGAGGGATAGTTAGCTTGATTTTGGTGACTAGATGGGTAGACAGGGTAGTCATTAGGGCTAGTTCCATTATTCCAGTTCTCATCCTTTCAGGCCTATGATAGAGTTGCATTTGTCTGCCTCTTTGAAATAGGGTACAATCATTTGACTTATTTCAGCTAGTGAAATGTGCGGAAAAGTGACACCTATGGAAACATTTAAAAGCCAGTGTCCAACTCACCATATTTCCTTCTCTTTTGCTATTATAACGCACAACCTTCCAAATGCTAGAGGCTACACCAGCTTCCATTCCAGAGTAAGGACAACACAGCACATATTCCCTGCCAACCTGCAAGGGATATGTATGGTGAGTGATAAATAAACCTCTGTTAGCTTAAAACTTGAAGAGCTGGGAATGTTTGTTGCTTTAGCAGTACCTAGCCCATCCTGACCAATGCAGCTTTCCTGAATTACACAGAGTAGCCCAGAAGAAAAAGGTTGTAATGGATCCATGTTTTTCTTTTTCTGCCCAGAGTGAGAATGTCTTTCCTAAACCTGGATAAAAGCCAGAGCATGCTTCTCTCAAAAATAATCTGAAGACACTAGATATATGCTTGACCATCTTCTCTTATAGCTCAGACCTGACAAATGAAATGAATCTAGCCTGTACTCTGAGTCTGGAGCTACTTTCACAGGGGCTGTAGAGAGTCTACTGTGGTGGTAGTGGTTATGGTGGCAGCAGCATCCTCTTACATGGGACCAGCCCTCTTAATGAGGCTAGCAATAGACTCCAGTGCCCAATGGCCATGGCATCCACTGGTTGGCAGAGATGGCCTTGGTGTTTTCACTGCACTGCTGTGATAAATACTATGGTTCTTACTATTACCCAGCCTCTCTTTTCCTAAGCCTGATTCTACAGCCTTCCCAGAAATTCTGTGAATTACCCAGTATTCTTTCAAGGAATCCCTCTGATGCTTATAACAAACAATGTTAGTATCTATTTCTGGCAGTTAAGAGCTCTGACAGTTACAGACCGATGCAGACCTCATTTCCTGACATTAATAATACTGAGACAGTATGAATGATGCAAAACCCTCTTTAAATTCTGCATGTTTCATTCCAAGCTGAACTACTCAAATATAATTGTTTGACAAGAGCAAAGTCAAAATCATCCCAAAAGAACAAAGAATGACCAAATATCACAAATGCTCAAAACTATTTTTTTTTAACTGGAGAAATCATTCAGGGGTAACTTTTCAAGTGCCTTAGGTAGACTTACCTAGTGTTGAATACATATCCTAGGGCCAAGCTGAAATGTACAGTCTATGTTAAAGAACACTTGGAGAAGAACTTAATCCCACTATTTCTTCTGAGAACAAAAATGCATGAGAGAAAAAGTTTTTTAACAATTGAATCAAGTTTTATATGTTTTAATACAAGGGTTTGGGTTTTAGTTGTTGATTTTGGTAGTAAAAAATATACGAATGTCTGTGTCATAAGCTTTTCTCAGTGTAAATCACAGTAATTACTATGGCCACAGTACTTTCCAAAGATGTTTACAGAAATATCTCTTATGCCATAAGTTCTCTGGAAGCTTGTCATTCCCCAGTTGAGAAGTGGAGTCTAAGTCCCCTTCTCTCACACAATTGAGTGACACTATATGACTTCTGAGACTGAGTCATAGCTCTCCTTCACTTCTGCCTTGCTCTTTTAGAACACTTGCTCTTGGAACACAGCTACCACATTGAGAGGAAGCTCAAGCAGCCCCCGAGGCAGCCCACATAGAGAAGAACCACAGTGCTGGCTGAGCTCCCATCTGACAGCCAGCATCAACTTGCCAGTCATGTGAAGGAACTTTCTTCAACGTGGATCCTCTCAGCCCTAGTGAGTCACCCCAACTGATGTGGGTGGAGCAGAGATAAGACATGCCCCCTCATCCCAAGGCTTGCTGCCCCCTTTGTGAGAAAAATATTTTTTAGTCCACTAAATTTTGGGGTGATTTATTACACAGGAAAATATAACTAATATAATAGTATCTAGATTAACCTTTATGATACAGGTCCAGAAGGAAAAGGACTCATGTTTCAGTTCACTGCACTTCCATCTAGATATTAGCAGAATCACAATACTATGATGGCAAAGTTAAGATCAAAAATTGGCTTCAACTGACAGGACACAGTTCTGTGAGCTGAAAAGCATCAGCAGTGTATGAGAACTGACTTGCCAACTGGGTGAAGTATTCTGCACAAGAGCTCTGTGGTTGAAAAAGATGCTCTCAAAAGCTCCTGAGACACTCTAAATTATTTACAAAGACCCAGCTCTTCTCAGTTCTCAGCCTGGCCATTCACTATGCTCCTCAGGCATGAACTCCATTTTATCTGACCCTTTCCACAGCAGCAAACTTATCTTAAAGTCTCCACCATCACCAGACAGAGCATTTAACAGTAGCTGTCAAACCGTCAGAACCTGAGTTGTTTTATCACTCCCTTCTACTCATCCCCAAGTTATATGACTTTGAGTACGAACACTTAGGGTCCTCTTAGACAACTCAAAAGGAAAAAAGAAGGAAAATACTTTATTTACTTAAAAATTGCAGACACAGTCGATCTCTGTCTCTCTGTCTCGTCTCTCTGTCTCTATCTATATGTATATATCTATATCTATATCTATATCTATCTATCTATCTATCTATCTCTATATATATATTGTGTCTTAAAAGAAACTTCAGTAGTAAAGATAGGAGGGAAAAAATTTAATTTGCATCTTTTCTTTTAAGAACTTTATAGTTTTTCTGATACAAGATTCTCTGGAGGGGAGCCAGTGATATACTATTGAAGTTAAACAGGAGAAGACATGAAACCACTCACTAATAGACAGACGAAGATAGTCCAAGGAAGAACTTGGAGTAATAATAATATTAAATTGTACCATCTTCTCTCTTCTTATTGTCATTTACTCATTCATTCGGTGAATAGTTTGTACTTGCCACCTGCTGAGCACCTCATTTAGTATAATTTCTTTTCTGTTGATAGACCTTAGATATAATGGATATTACTAACTTTCACTGCTCTGTGCTGAATTTGCAGTGGAAGTAGCTGTTAGTCTTAGGTATTTTTTCCTCCTAGAATAGTGTTTCCTTAGACACAATGTGTTGCCTTCACTATAAAAGCCCTCTGAAAAATTTGTAGTTCCATGCCATCGTATTCACTGAGCAAAACATGTATGCCCATTCTTAAACCTTGGAAGAAAAATCCAGTGATTCATCCACCTAGTCACCTTCCCAGGGAATAAAGGGCTTAGGAAGAAGGCTCTAGCCTACTAAGAAGAGGGTAAGTCAAAATTGATACACTATAGACTGATCTTATGCTCAAAATCTAGGTCATACCCAAGCAGGAGAAGGGCAAATTTGACCAGGCTGTATCCAGCAGTAGGAAACAGTTCACTGGGATTAGGGCTCCAGTGGATTTGAGGTCAGGAGTAAATCAAAGGTTTGGATCCAGGAAGTTGGTAAGATGAGAGTACAGAAAGAAGTCCTAAGGGGACTCATGCGAGAGAGGAGACAACATCCAAGTCAGGGAGTTTGAGGCCAAATCTAGTCCCCAGTAGATGTCAAAATGTGAACCAATATCTGCCATATTCCAAAATTCTTGCTCTTAACTATTAAGCTAAACTATATTAGTATTTAGAAATTAATAGATTTGAAATCAGCATTGTGCTAAATTAGGCATCCAAATAATCAATAATCATTTTTTTTATTATGCCAAATCTGGAATTTCCTTGACTTCTTCAAACTCTCAACCAAGAGTTTAACCTACTTAGGATATTGTTATAGAAGAGAAAATAAATTGGGCCTGATAGAAATCCTATCAACAAAATCCTGCTATCGGAAAGCACACTGAAAGCCAAATGTCAATCAGGCTGGAAGTCCAGAATACATTGAATGCACATCTACTTGCTGTCCAGGGTCCTTCTTGTTCAGACTAAGTCAGACCATCTTTGTCATAGATGTATAGCTCAGTGGTTTGGGTCGAGAGATGTAGAGACCATGAGATGGAAGATATCTACTGAGAAGGTAAAGTGGCTTTGGTGGGCATTGATGGAGTTAATGCAAATTTTGGCATAATAGTAGACATTTCTTTCCAGATATGCATGCTTAAAATCAGTTTCATAAGATGCTCCCAAAAGGTTTTCATGAATTTCAAATTATTTTTCTGCTCAATGATTACATCTAATATAAAGAGAAGAATCTTGGACATTTGGAAGAGAGAACATTCAAAAAAAAGTTTGTAAAAATATGTGATTATTCCTGTATGTGTCATTACTACTAATGAACAAAGAGAAGTCAGGACCAGAGGCGTCTTTATTCTTAGCCTCAGAGCCAAGTACAGTACATGGAACACAGTAAGCATTTGACCCATATTTGTTAAATGAGAGAAAGATTCTAGGTGGCTCAGATGGTTAGAGTTCTTCCCTTTGATTCTGAACACCTTTACGAATGTAGCCCACTTAAGGAACTTTCCAGCTCTTTCCATTTTTACTATCTAAATTATAGATATGCTTTTATAGAAATGATTTAAAAATAGTTAATTCCAACACAGCCCTGATATTTTGTGGGAGATTGCTCTTGTGAACTCTGGGCATTGCTTCTGCTGCAATCAGGTTCCTAGACAAGGTAAATGTGCCAGAATCTGAGTGAGCACAGTGTGGAAATGTGCCCCCACTTAGAATGGTTCACCACGTGTCTGTCTTTCCTCATCAGCTGATCTGGGCTGCTCTAGTGACGAGATGGCTTATGACAAGCGCAGGTAAAGGGAAGAAATACGCCTTGGGAGGCAGCGGGGTGGGTTCTTCCCCTCTGGATATTCTATCTTGCCCCCTTTTTTCTCTCACATCTAATCAATGACAAAAGCGCCAAACACAACCTTTTTTTCCCCCCGTTTGCCACCAAAGAGACCAAGGAAAAAATAGTATAACTATACAGCACCATAGAAACATTAGCCATTATTTGCACTTTGCAAGTTGATAAACTTAACCCATGGAACCCAAAGACATATCGTAGGATCTGAAGATTATAGTTTGGGTTTGAAGTTACTCTTTTGCTGGGGATTATTCTTTTATCCAAATAGAGAGTTCATTCAGTTGTTTTCTTCTTCCGTATTCTCAGGTTTAACTCTTTTTGCCTCCCCTTTGTTGAAGGCAAGAACTTTTATAACTTTTATCACTTTTATAATATGCTACTGAGCCCTATCTGACACTTGATCTTAGTATAGCTACAAATAAACAAAGTCATGAAAATAATCAAAACTTAAATACAAAGGGAATCTGGGAAATAAATATTTGAATGTATTGTGATGGAATCTCTAATACATAACATTTATAAATAGAAATATTAAGATTTCACTAAGACATTTTGAGGTGAACTATTTGGTAAAGGGTAATAAAAATGGCCTTGTTCAGCTTTACTAGTGAATTTTAAACATTAAAAAATAATTGGAGAAATATTTTTTAAAATCTAAAAATAATTCCTGCTAGTGAGGATAAGCAAAGAGGCTATTATAGAAATGTAAATTGATCCAATTTTTTGAAAAGCCATTTGTTAATGTGAACCAAATATTCTTAAAATGTTCATACCAAGTTAGTGCACTTTTTGGAATACCAACTAAGGGAACTGAAGAAAAAGTATTGTGTGTAAATTATAGTTTCTGTGCTATACAAAATTGTGAAAAATTGAAAGCATAGGCAATTTGAAATCAAAGGATTATGTAAATTATGGTACAGTTATTAAACAAAGCTTTATAATATAATAGAAGCTTTCAAAGGGTTTTGAGTTAAAAAAAACTATAACAGATTGTACATATCACACATGATAGAGTAAGAGAAGGGTGGGGCATCTAGTGACATATTTATGTCCATAGTGACTAGTTTGTGTTCAATTCCTTACCTTCACTTTTTTTGCTTTCACCAAGAGACATTTATTTTATGTGTATACACACACATACACACACGTAGATAGAATTATAAACCTATTAGATTGTAACGAGAAGCATAATGGTATTTAGAATACAATTTGTCATCCAGGATATTGCCTTTCTCTATAATAAACACAAGGACAGGATGAATACCACTTTTTATTCTAATAATGTGTAAGTTGAAAAGAAAAGAAAAGAAAACAAGAGAAAACCCCTACAAAAACCTACCTCCTACCCCCTCTTCTGCCTTTGCTTTGAATTTCATCAAGTATACTTCCATTTTTCAAGGAGAGCTCTGATTAGATCAGGGCGAAGGGGTGGAGTGTATGAAATTGTTGGCTATTTACCAGAAGTGAACACTGAAATCACATCCGTGCCCTGAAGCATTATGGGGCCTTTCAAACAGCCTCTGAGGCGACCCCCTATAAATCCCTGTTCCTGTCATGTTTAACTAAAACCCAATACACACTCAATAAGAAATTCATCAATGTTATAAAAAACAATGACAAAGCACTCTCCTTTGTGTCAGGGAAAACTGACACTTCCACAAGAAAAAAAGAAATCATTCTCTAATCCTTTCTACTTCTCTCCTCATTTTTTCTCCCTTTGCTCTTCTAATATATTGTGCAAGTGTCCCCTTCTCTCTCTCTCTCTCTCTCTCTCTCTCTCTTTCTCTCCCTCCCTCCCTTTCTCTGGCAAGCGTCCGTTCCAGCTGGGCCAAAGGAAGCAGTTTTCAGTGAAAGGGAAGTATTTTAGTTTATAAAAATTTGAAACCACAAATTATCTTCCCAAACTTACAACTGCAGCCCATGATAATACATGAGGCACCCCAAGCGTCAATTCATTCTGAAGTCCTATGTGAAGAAGGGAGTCACGTGGCTCAAGTTCTTTGCATTACAGCTGCACATTACTATTCTATCTGGAGTGGCGTTTCATTCTTACAGTCATAACCATCTGTTACTCCCCTATGATCCTGCTCAGTCTCCCTTTTAATTGTCTTGGGAAAAATCACTAGGAGTTAGGGAGAACTGTGAGTCCAAGAAGGGCATGAGACTTAATTTGATGGTATGAGCTTATGTACTTTATCTTCTCTTGTATCTTACAATCATGGCAGTAGATGCATTAGAAGACTATGTAATATTTGGAAAAATAATGTTAACCTGCTGATAAGGTTTAAATTGGGTTTTGAACATACACTTTGGCATGTGGGTTGATCATGTTTCAGATTTTTTGTTTTTCTCTTAGGGAATCTAGAATGTAGTTTAAAGACATATCCTGTCTCAACTGATACACTCAATCCATTGGCTCTGTTCCATATCCTCGTAGGAGGAACCCCTACTGAACCCTATCTCAGATCTCCCTCATCACCTGTAGATTCTGCCCCAAGGAGACCCCACACAGGGAGGAAAGGAGGTCCTGGGACCATCACAGGCCTTCACTGCATCCTTTCCTTCCACCCAGGGCCATTCAACTTTTTAT
Source organism: Hyperoodon ampullatus (assembly GCF_949752795.1). NCBI lineage: Eukaryota > Metazoa > Chordata > Mammalia > Artiodactyla > Ziphiidae > Hyperoodon > Hyperoodon ampullatus. Next base: position 76,661,021 of record NC_136916.1, read on the forward strand.
CAACTGTAATACTAAATCTTATTAATTTACAGTATGAAATCTATTCTTAAAAGTGGATATTTAAATAAGCATTTTAAAAATTGATTTTAAATTATTTTAAATGTATTTTTTAGCTTTTAATCCAAGTATCCTGGGTTCATCTCATTATTTCATCTGCTATTGGTAATGTCTTCAATTCTGCATAATATCAAGAACCAAATTACATGATCTATACATGCCTAACTTATAGAGAGCAGTCTATAAATTTAATTTTATTGCCGATTAATTACTATTAATGCTATTATTATTTTTAATATTTTATGAATACAATACAAGATTAAAACTTTAGAGATTATAAATTTTTAACAGCGATATTCCCATTATAGCTTTAAAATAATTTTATAAAAAAACAAAGATTATGTGATTCTCATTACATTGATGAAGAAACTGAGCTATTAAGTGCAGAGTATTTCTCAATGTCTCACAACAAGTGACCATTTTGGAATTCTAACAAAAATGTTTTTGCTTCTTATATCTAGAGATCAAGCCAGGTGGTAATATTCAGGGTGTCTAATTCTTATAATATTACTACTTGGGGCTCATCGGCTATATTATCTCTCTCTTTGCATTTACTTGAATAATGGAGAGGTCAGCTACTTGCTGTATGCACTTGGTCAGCAGAGTCCCAAACTAATAAACATAACCAGTGAATTTGTAAATTGTGAGAAATCACATATGATAGAAATCTCAACTATTGATAAAGACAACCCAAACTCATTTTTAATGATGAAAGACACGGTTAGAACTTTCTCTTGGTATTGAAATGATAATCTGCACTAAAACCTTCTCTAGTGAGTCAATAATGATGCTAAGACTTTGTCACTATGGGCATGAATCCCCCAGTTTTGCCCACCCCTCATTGGCACTTTCCTCCATGTTCTCAGCCCAGATGCCCATGCTGACATGAATCTGGTCCACGGAAAAATAGACACATTTTCAGCACATCTACTGTATGTTAATATTCCTCATTCCTCTAAAACATCAATACAAATGTGTCTAATATCCACAGCTATCACTTTTTGTTATAAGGATATATTTGCAGCATATTTTTCTTGCAGCAAATTTCTATTACCATTTGAGGTGTCTGGATATTTGTCTCCCTCAACTGAAAATAAATATTCTGCCATTTCTCTTTATCTAGGCAAGAAGAAAGTCAGAGGTGGCATGAGAAGCCCTTAAACATTATGCAAAGCTGCAAAGGACAGAGAAATACCTGACCTTATGCTGGGGAGTAAAATACAGGTAAGCTGGTACATTTGAGACGGTGGCCCCATCTTTAGACAAATGGCCTGACACTCCATATGTGAAAGTATACCTGGCATCCTGGGTTAGGTTTTCCTGTAGGCATCTGAAGCTAGACTGAATGACAGCCTCTGAAGACTGAAGAGCCAAGAATGTGATACATAACTTGTTTTCATGCTTCTGCAATGTCTAGTTTGAGCTTATTAATATGTGCCTTTTATCCAATCACCTAGAAAAATATTTTAAGGCTACAATAAAGAGATAATCCTGGCTAACTAATCTTCGGGAATATTAAATGTCTAATCAAGTCAGAGTGGAAATATTTCATTGGTACAATATGTAAATTTCTCAATCTTTCCTTTATAGTGAATGCCCCAAAAGCAAAGATAAATTTGTCTCCCCATCATCACAACAACAACAATTTTGAATATAGAATTAAAAATTAATCAGTACTTCTTATTTCTCCCTTTAAATTGTGAGGAAGAGTGAAGCTTTTTTATTATAACTATTTTAAGGAATATCAAAATTATCAAGGGATATTAGCAAACAATTTATTTCTTTATGCAAAAGAAACAAAAGAAAGAATGGATCGGGAGAGCAAGAAATAGAGGAAGAAAGAATGGGAAAAAATGAGAGAGGAAGAGGTTGGATGATGGGTGCAAAGTGAGAGGGAGGAAGTCCAATAACTATTTAGAGATGATACTAATATAAAGCCAATTATTCTGCACTGAACAAGCTTTGTTCTTCTAGAAAACGTTTTGTTAGCTGGCCATGAATATTGTGATTCTCTATATAAGGTCAAAATACTTAATGCTACGAATATACCCTTCCAGCTTTAGTTATTTAATTTATTTTAATTGGTAAATTTATGCTTAGCTGAGCAGTACTATGAAATTGATTAATAAATTACATTCTACTGTCAGTGTTCTAGGGTTTCCTACTAGTAATATTTGAAGCAGAGTTGACAGTAATTAAATAATAATTTCATCACTGATAACAAGTATATTCAACTGAATGAATCACTTTTGTAACATATTGAAAATCCTATTCTCATAATATTACATTGATTGAAGGATGGATGAAGAGGACACTTTTCTTAAAGGAACTGTAGATTAAGACATTCCTTCCCATTACAAAGATATCAAAATATAATCTTTTCTTTTTTTTTTTCTTTAACAAATGGAAAGCTGTCAATTTGACTCATTTGAAGCCAATAGTAACCATCATCCCCAACCCCAAATGGTGTGATTTAGAATACTGGCAATAAAATATATTTTGGGAGGGGTGCAAAATAAATGAAAGTCTCATTAATAGAAGATTTGCATTTTTTCACGTTGTAATGCATCCTACAGCTGAGGGTGTGCCATAACTTAATGGGGAGCATTTTTATTTTTTAGGTGTATATAAGACAACTCTACAACTTAAAATCTTTGGGTGGATATATGTTTTTGATTTTTCCTGAGTGGAATTGCAGGTATATTAAAGTCTATGCTTAATTTTGTAATAAACCATTAAACTATTTTCCATTGTGTCTGTACCATTTTACGTTCCCAGGAGCAATGTGTGAAGGTTCTAGTGTCTCTATACCCTCATCAACACCTGGTATTGTCAACCTATTTGAATGTAGCCATTCTAGCAGAGATGTAGCCGTACTGCACTGTAGTTTGAATTTTCATTTCTTTAACAAGTTATGATGTTGGGCATGTTTTCATGTATTAACAAGTTTTTATACATCTTTTTGGTGAAATAACTTTGTCCATTTTTATTAGGTTTGTATCCTTATTGAGCTGTATAAGTTTTTCATATATTATGGACAAAAGTCCTTTATCAGATACATTAGTAGCAAATACTTTCTCCCACTCTGTGACTTTTTCGTTTTTAAGAGCAGCGTGTTTTTTTTTTAACAAACAAGCAAGCAAGCTTTATTTATTTATTTGTTTGTTTGTTTGTTTATTTATGGTTGTGTCAAGTCTTAGTTGTGGGCACATGGGCTCTTCATTGCGGCGCCCAGGCTTCTCTCTAGTTGTGGTGTGTGGGCTCCAGAGTGCATGGGCTCTGTAGTTTGCAGCACGCAGGCTCTCTAGATGAGGCACCCAGGCTTAGTTGCCCCGTGGTATGTGGGATCTTAGCTCCCCATCCAGGGATCGAATCGCGTCCCCTGCATCAGAAAGTGGATTCTTAAGCACTGGACCACCAGGGAAATCCCCAAGAGCAGCATTTTTTTTTTTTTATTCACTGATGTTAAATTTATTATTTTTTTAAGTTTAGGGATTATAGTTTTGTTGTCATAGCTAAGCAATTTTTGCCTAATTTAAATCCAGCACCCTATTCTATTTTGTTCTAAAAGTATTATTATTTGTGATATTTTACATTTGGGTCTATGATCCGTTTTGAGTTAAAGTTTGTATATTATGTTACATGAAATAGCAACCCATGTTGGTTTTTTGGGGGTGGGGGGGTCTGTATTTTCTTTCTTTTTTTTTTTTTTTTTTTGATCAATTTTCTCAGAACCATGAGTTGAAAAACCTACCCCTTTCCTCAAGGAATTGTCTTAGAAATGTCGAAAAAAATCAATTGAATATCTGAATATCTCAGAATTTGCCTGTAATCTCAATTCTGTTCTATTAATATATATGTCCATCCTTTTGCTAATCTCACACCATTCTGATTACTGTACTTTAAGGTTGAAATCAGTTAGTGTGGGAACACCAAACTTCTTCTTTTTTTGTAATTATTGTGGGTCCTTTGAATTTCTATAAAGTTTTTGGTGCAGCTTGTCAATTTCTCCAAAGAAAAAACTTTCTGAGTTTTGATAGGGATTGCCTATTTTACATACATGATCATGCCATCTGCAAATAAAGATAATTTATTTATTTTCACATTTATATAACATTTTTTATTTGTCTTGCTCCATTGCTTTAGCTAGAGTCTCTAGTACAATGTTAAATAGAAGTGCCTAGAATGAGCATACTAGTCTTCTTCAAGATCTTAGGGGAAAAACTTTCAGTCTTTTATCATTGACTATGATCTTGGCAGTGCATTTTTTACAGATGACTTTATCAGGCTGAGGAAATTCCCTTCATTTCTTGGTTTGTTCACCATTTATATCATGAAATGTTGTTAGGTGCTGTTAAAGGCTTTTTCTGCATCCATTGACATTAAGATAATCACATGGCTTTGTCCTTTATTAATATGGTATATTATATTGATTAACTTTTGATATTAAACTTACCTTTCATCTGTGATAAGTCCTGCTTGCTTGTTGTTATAATCCTTTTTTTAGGTATTGCTGTATTTTGTTCACTAGTATTTTGTTGAAGATTTTGTGTCTATATTCATAAGGGGTACTGGTCTGTAATTTTCTTTTTTGTGTATGATATCTTCATCTGGTTTTAGTAACAAGGTAACGCTACTCTCATTGAATGAGTTAGGAAATAATTTCTCTTCTGTTTTTGAAAGAGTTTATGAAGAATCGGTATTGATTCTTAAATGTTGGGTAGAATTCACCAGTGAATCTGTTTCTGGGCTTTTATTTGTAGGAAATTCTTAAATACTCTCTTTCCTCTCTTTTCTTTTTATAGGTTTATTCATGTTATGTAATTCTTCCTGAGTAGTTTCAGGTAGTTTGTGTCTTTTTATGGATTTGTTTATTTAATCTAGTTCATGTAATTTTTGGCACACAATTTTAATAGTATTCCCTTATTCTTTTTATTTCTGTAAAGTCAGTAGGGATGTTCTACCTTTTATCACAGATTTTAATACTTTGAATCTTCTCTCCTTCTTTTCTTGATTAGTCTAGATAAAAGTTAGTGAATTTTTAAAATCCCCAAATCACCTGTGGTTTTCATCTATTTTTCTGTATTGATTTTCTATTCTTCATTTTATTAATTTACTTTTCATTCTAATCTTTGTTATTTCCTTCCTTCTTCTTGTTTTGGGTATAATTTACAAGTCTTTGGATGTAGGGTTACTGATTTGTGTATTAGTGTCTTGATGCTGCTATAATAAATTAGCACACATTTAGCAGCTTAAATAATATAAATTTATTATCTTACAGTTCTGCAGTTTTAGGTGAGGTATTTGTCTAACTGAACTCAAATCAAGACCTTAGCAGGGCTGAGTTTGTTTCTAGAGGCTCTGAGGGACAATCTATTTCCTTGTCATTTCTGGTTTCTAGAAGCTTCCTGAATTCCTTGGTTTCTGGTTTTCTTCAAAACCAGCACCAAAGCATCCTCAAGTCTCTCTCTGACTCTCTACTTCTCTCTTGTGATTATCAATTCCACTTTTAAAGATCTGTGACTACCAAACTTAAAATAGCTAGTGGGAAGCAGCCACATAGCACAGGGAGATAAGCTTGGTGGTTTGTGACCACCTAGAGGAGTGGGATAGGGATGGTGGGAGGGAGGGAGATGCAAGAGGGAAGAGATATAGAAACATATGTATATGTATAACTGATTCACTTTGTTATAAAGCAGAAACTAACACACCATTGTAAAGCAATTATACTCTAATAAAGATGTTAAAAAAAATCTGTGTACTTACATTCGTTCTACCTATATAATCCAGAATAATCCCACTACTTTAAGGTCAGCTGATTAGTAAACATAATTGTATCTTCACATTTAGTTGCCTTTTGGCATGAAGTATGAGAGATAACATGCTCACAGATGCCAGGGATTAAGATGTGGACATCTTTGAAGAGGGTCTTTATTTTCTTAACACTCTTTGAAATATTTCTTCTTTTTAAATAAAGGTGTTTTACAGCTACATGTTTTTCCTATAAACTCTGCTTCAGGTGTATCCCATACATTTTGGTATGTTGTGTTTATCTTTTCCTTCTTTAAATATTTTCTAATTTATCTTCTTTGACCCATTGGTATTTTTAGAACTCTAACTTAATTTCCACATATTTGTAAAGTTCTCAAACTTCCTTCTCTTCTTAATTTCTAAAATTATTCCATTTTTGTTGAAGAGTATACTTGGTATGATTTCAATCATTTCATATTTCTTGGTGTTTATTTTATGGCCTAGGTTGTGGTCAATCCTAGTGAATATTCCATGTTTGTGTTCTGCTATTTCAGGATGCAGTGATTTAAAGGGACAGGTTATGTCTAGTTGGTTTAGAGTATTTTTCAAGTCTTCTATATCCATGTGAATATTCTATTTATTTATTCCTTAAGTTATTAAAAATAGAGTTTTGAAGTCTTCAACTATTATTATTGTTATATTTTCTATTTTCTCTTCAATTTTGAAGGTTTTTTCTTCATGTATTTTGGGGCTCTGCTTTTAGGTGGACATACTTTTTTTTATTTTTCTATCTTTCTGACCCTAAAACCTTTTTTATTTATCTCTATTGATGTTTTATTTTCTCTTTTTATTTCAAGTTTACCTTGGGCTAATGTTAGTATAGCCATTTCAGCTTTTTATGATTGCTATTTGCATATTATATCTTTCTGCATCCTTTAATTTCAATCTATTTGTATCTTGGATCAAGTGTGTGACTTCTGTAGATAGCACATAATTGGGTCTTTTTTTTTTTAATCCAGTCTGACAGTTTCTACCTTTGTCTGGATTGTTTAAATTATTCATATTTAATGTTATTATTAGTATGGTTTAATTTATCTATCTATCAGCTGTTTTGCTTTTGGATATTTATATGCCTCATTTTTGTTGTTGTTCTTCCTTTAACTCTTTTTTGCCTTCTTTTGTATTAGACAGATATTTTCTAGAGTGTTATTTTAATCCAAGTAATCCTTTTTTTCCCAAGTATTTGAGTTATTTTCTTAGTCATTGCTATAGTGCTCACAATATTCATCTTAACATAGATATAATTCATATTTATACTAATTTCCAGTGAGACAAAGTTTATTCCTAATAGCTCTAGTTTTACTCCCTCTTTTTTTGCTATTATTTTTAACCACTGCGCCACCAGGGAAGCGCCTTTTGCTATTATTTTTATACAGTTACTTCTATATGTGTGACTAATCCAACAATATATCATTATAATTATTACTTTTTATGATTTAGGCATTTAAAGTACCTAGAGGAGAAAGAAGAATAAGAATATATTTCTAAAATAAGAAAACTATATGACAATAAACTATATTGTCATATAGTTTTCTTATTTTCCCTTTTTGGTTCTCTTTATTTCTCCTGTGGATTTGACTTATCATTTGGTTTTATTTTCTTTCTCCAGTGCATATTTGTTCCCATTCAACTCCTTTGTGCTTATTGTCAAACATATTACAGTTTTATGTGTAATAGACATCAAAATACAATTATATGCATATTATTTATTAATTTGGTTTTTAAACCAATTATAAAAATAAAGCAAAGGATATATATAATTATTAAAATACCTATATAATTATCTTTCCTGGGCTCTGTTTTTTTAAAGTGTAGATTTAAATTACTCTCTGGTGTCACTTGCTCTCAGTCTGAAGAAATTCCTTTAGAACATCTTATAGGTCAGGTCTGCTATCAAGTAAATTTCTCAGTTTTTGTTTATCTGTGGATGTCTTTATTCATTTCTGAAAGGTAGTTTGACTCAAATAAAATTCTCTGTTGGCATTTTTTTTCCTTCTACACTTTAAATATGTCAACCCACTCCTTCTGACTTTTATTATTTCTTATGATGAACAACACTTTAATATTTTGGGGGTCTTTTTGTGAGGAGTTATTTTTTCTTGCTGCTTTAAAATTTTTCTCTTTGTCTTTATTAACATTTTTTTCTTGTATTAACATTTTGACTATTATGCCTCTGGGTTCTGGACCTGTTTACATTAACCCACTTAGAGTTTGCTGAGCTTCTTGGATGAGTAGGTTAATATCTTTCATCAGATTTTACAAAGTTTTCATCCATTATTTCTTTGAAAAAAAATTTGTTCATTTTTCTCTTTCTCTCTTTCTGGGGCTCCCATTATGTGTGTATTGGTGCATTTAATGGCATCTTAGCATTTTTTTTTCTGAGTTTCGTTTACTTCCTTTTCTCTCTTTTTTAAATTTCATCATTCCTATCAACCTATTATTAAGTTTGTCAGTCCTTTCTTCTGCCAGCTTATATCTACTTTTGAGCCCCTCTAATGATTTTTTTTTTTTTTTTTAGTTATTGTACTTTTCAATCAAACTTTTTCGTCTGGTTCTTTTTAAAGTATTTCTATCTCTTTACTGATATTCTCTATTGGATGAGGAACTGTCTTCATTTCTCTATGCCACTTTCCTGGAGCTAGGCGCAGGATAATGACCAGCTTCTTCCAGAGTGACACCCTGCTTGGTGAGTGAGGCTCTGTGTGGGTACAGTAGCCCCTTATTTCTTGGGTTGCCTTCCTGGTATGGAACTTTCACCCTACCATCAATCTGTAGCAGTGGTGTTTGAAGTCCATATGCTGAGTTTGTCATACCTAGAGTAGAGTTTCCATCCTATTCAAGGATGCAGAGTGCAGGAAGAGAGACTTAGTGTTCTTCACTGAGCCTACCCAAAATTGAACTTCTACAAATGAAGATGGGGTGGTGAAAGAGTTCTATGCCAAGAGTGAAACTATAGTACTTAGACTAAAGCTATGTAGAGATGGAGCCCAATCATCTTGACTGCATATACCCAGAGTGGAGCTTCTAACATATTGAGCCAGACTAGGAGGAAAGGGTATAGGTTATGGCTCAAATGCCATAGACTCTCCCTTTTCTGAGATTTTCTTGAATGTATTGGGTTACTCTATTTGCTTTGTTATCTTAGGGCAATCCCCCCAAACTGTAAAAGGTTATTTTTGTAAATTTCAGCAGTTAAATAGCTGTTTCACTGCAATGAGGGTCCATCTCCCTCTTCCTACCACCATTCTGAAAGATATTCCTTTATTATAAAAGTACTGATTCCTCAAATTCACAAAGTGGGAATATCTGTCCATTTATTATTTTTTATACTTTCTTTATTATCTCAGCAATGTTTTGTTGCTTGCAGTGTACAGGTGCTGTGCTACCTTTGTTAAATTTCCCCCAGAGTATTTTATTCCTTTTGATGCTATGATTAATGTAGTTAATTTTTTTAATTCATATTCCTATTATTTGCTGCAAATATATAAGAATATAATGTATACTGTGAAAATAAATGAAGACCCCCAAATGAGAACAAACAGAAGCAATTTCTTCAGAGCTTGCTATAAAATAAGGGAGTTAGCTACCATCATTTGTGTTTGGCAGAAAATCAGAGACAAGCAGGAGAATGGGAAGATGATAGAGGAAAACAGTGAAGGGCTTCGGGTATGCTCTAATTGGGGGTTTACTGGCATAGAGAAGTCATTTGTGGGCTAACTAGGACTGTTTTATTTATTTGGTTTAGGGAGCATATTTGACTTTGTCTAATTGATCCTGATATGGAAGTGGAAACAAAAAATAAGAGTGTATTCATTGACTAGTTCCTGACTGTTTTACACTGATTGCTTCAGTGGCTGTGTGGCAGAATTCTCTCGTCATATACAGTTTGTCCATTGTTTGTTGGAAAATTCAGTCTTTCAGTATATTGATCTGTTTTTTGCTAAACTCATTTACTAATTCCAGTCGTTATTATGTAGATTCCTTAAGATTTTCTACACACAGGATTGTATCATCTATTTCCTATGAATAAGAATAGGATTGCTTTACTTCTTCATTTCCAACTGGGTGCCTATAACTTTTTGTCATTTTACTGGAGGGTTTAGCCAGTACAATTTTGTTTATCAGAGAATACAATTTTATTTCCTTAGAAAAGCTTAAATGATACACAAAAAAATAAGTGCAACTAAATTAGTAATTTAAGCAAATTGCAGAGTATAATTATATATCTATATATGTACAGATCTATATCTATATGCTAGAAAAAATCAATTAGAAAATTAAGAAACACAATACAATTTCCAATAGGATCAAAACACTTAAAATATCTGGAAACAAATTTAATTTAAAAATGCTCAAAATTTCTACATTAAAAAACACAAACTTTGATGAGATAAATTAAAGTTAGCCTAAGTTATGGTTACATGAACATATATTTTTATTGGAAGATTGAATACTATTAAGATATCAATTATTTCCAAATTTGTCTACAGGGTCAATACAACCTCAATAAAAATACAAACATAGATTTTGTGTGCATGTGATAAACCACAAGCTGATACTATGATTTATATGGAAATGCAAAGGGACCAACACAAGCAAAAGAGTCATGAAAAATAAAAGTAATTTTTTTCTGATATGAAAACACTGTTTAGGACCAGTAGTCTGGTACTGGTATAAAGATATACAAACATCAACACTGAGCATGAATCTTTCACTTCCAGCAAAGATGAAGTGGTAGGTAAGAGAGCTACTTGTTTTAAACAAATATGTAACTTTGTAGAGTTTGGCATTCCTTAAAAAGTTAAACATGGACTTACCACACTTACCATGTTATCTAAGCCATTCAATTTCCAATTTCCCTTTGTTTGCCAAAGGCAAATTGAAGTGTAAGTCTATGAAAATATTTATATATAAATGTTCATAGCAGGTTAATTTGTAAAACACAAAACTGCAAAACAACCCATATGTTCTTTAACTTTTTGTTTTAAGATTTTTTTTTGACGTGGACCATTTTTAAAGTCTTTATTTAATTTGTTAGAACATTGCTTCTGTTTTTTTATGTTTTGGATTTTTGGTAGTGAGGCATGTGGGACATTAGCTCCCTGACCAGTGACCGAATCCATAACACCCGCATGGGAAGGTGAAGTCTTAACCACTGGACCACCAGGGAAGTCCCAGCCCTTCAACATTTGATTGAATAAACAAACTATGGTGTATCTATCATACAATGATGTATTACTTAACAATGAAAAAATGAATTCTTGATATATGATACACCATAGATTAATATCAGGATAATTATGCTGAGCAAAAAAGACAGATAAGAGGGAATACATGCTGTATGATCCCATTTATATAAAATTCTAGCAAATACAAACTAACCCTTAGGGAAGGGAAGTAGATCAGTTATTGCTAGGCAATGGCACGGGTGAATACATGAGGGGAAGGTCGAGGAATTATTGCATTGCAGGAAGGAACTTTTGAGTTAATGGATAGGCTTAACATCTTGATGGTTAAGGTTTCATATATATATATATATATATATATATATATATATATATATATATATATATATAATTTGATGGGCTTGTCATATATGCATATATATGACAAGCAAATCAAATTGTACAGTTTAAATATATGTTTTATTGTAAGTGATTTATACATCAATAAAACTGTTTTAAAATGAAATAGAGTCCAGAAATAGAGCCATGGCTATATGAATAATTGAATTTACACAAAGATACCAAAACAATAAACTTGAGACAGAAAATTGTTTTCAGAAAGTAATCCTGAAACAACTGGATGTTTATATTGAAGAAAGAAAGACAATTCAACCATTTTCTCACACCATACAAAAATCTTAATATTTGATAGGTCAGACTTCAACAGTAGTTAAAATAACAAAGTTTCTAGAAGAAAATATAGGAAAATATTTCATAATTTGGGGATAAGCAAAGATTTCCTGGAAACCTTTGAGAAGTCTCAAAGAACCTGGTAATCATTAACCATTGATTATTGGTAATCTATTAAAAATAATAAATAAAAATCAAAATTATATCAAAAATTTAAAATTTTTAATGACTGCACACTACTTTTCCCTCACAAAAGAATTTGTATCCATAAAGTATATAGAACTTCTACAACTCAATAAGTAAAACACAACTAACCTGATTTTATAAAATAACAGTTTAGAAACTTGATAGGACATGATGCAGATGAAGTAATGACATGTTGAAAGAGAAAAGTTGTTGTTGATGAGTGGAAAGGTAGGAGGAAGCTTTCTGGAGTGATGTGACTGTTCTGTATCTCTATAGGGATGTGGGTTATAAGGGAGTATGCTTTTGTCAGAACTCATCCAACTGTGTACTTTACACCTATTTATTTCAATCCATGCAACTTATACCTCAACTCAAAAAAGACACATTTGGGCTTCCCTGGTGGCACCGTGGTTGAGAGTCCACCTGCCAATTCAGGGGACACGGGTTCATGCCCCGGTCTGGGAGGATCCCACATGCCGTGGAGTGGCTAGGCCTGTAAGTCATGGCTGCTGAGCCTGCGCGTCCGGAGCCTGTGCTCTGTGACGGGAGAGGCCACAACAGTGAGAGGCCTGCGTACCGCAAAAAAATAATAAATAAATAAATAAATAAATAAATAAATAAATAAATAAATAAGACACATTTGTACCATTCTTATCATTTGTAAAATTACATGAAATATTATCTAGCCACAATCTAGACTTAGAAAAAAATATTATAATATTGTTATTTTATATGCCTATGCAATTCATATAAAATCTATCATGATGATGAGCTGATCCTGACAAACTATTAGAACGTCCCAGTCTTGCTTTATAAAGGCACGAGCACTTTTTGATGATAGAAAACCTTATTATGTAGGACTGGTGTATATTATTCTATAAAGTCAAAATCATCTTACTGTTTTCCATCTCCATTATTGTCAAATTAGACTGAAACACCTCAGGAGATATATACTATGAGTGTAAGAACACAGAAGGAATTAATTAGGATTGATTTTATTATCTTTGTCTAAGGTCTTTATAGTAATGGGATATTTAAAACACTGAGTCAGTAGTAAATGGTACACCTAGTGATTACTTGAGTACATTCCACAATTCGTTTTTTCTCCTTCAAGCACAAAAGGAATTTTTAATGTTATTCACATTTTTAAACTAACATTTTGTTTTAAGTTAACTCCAGATTGACATATAGTTGTAAAAAATAAAACAAAGAGATTATGTGTACCCTTTAACCAGTTTCCACCAGTGGTAACTAGTTCTTGAAAAACTATAGTACAGTATCACAACCAGGATATTAAGATTCATCCAGTGAGAGGACAGAACATTCTATCACCAAAAAGATCCCTGTGGTTCCCATTTATAGCTACACCTACTTCTCTCCTGCCCACAACCTCTTCATAACCCTCAGTAACTACTAATCTTCTTTTTTTTGGTATAATTCTGTCATTTCAAAAATGTTATAAAAATGGAATCATAGTGTGTAGCCTTCTGGGATTTTTTTTTTCATTCAGCATAATTATCTGGAGATTCATCTAGTTATCATGAATATAAGTAGTTCATTTCATTTATTTCTTAGTGGTATTGCCTGGTATGAATATACCATAATTTTTCATCATTGACCCATTAAATAAGCCTGGGTTTTTTCTAGTTCTGGGGAATTATGAATAAAGCTCTTATACACATACATGTACAGGTTTGTGAGTGAATATAAGTTTTCATTATTCTGGTATGAATGCCCAAAAGTGTAATTGATGGGTTGTATGGTAGTTTCATCTTTGGTTTTATAAGAAACTGCCAAATTGTTTTCCAGGGTGACTTTACAATATTACATTTCTACCAGCAATATTATGAGTGATCCACTTTCACCATTTCCTTGCTAACATTTGTTGTTGTCACTATTTTTTATTTTAACCATCATGACAAGTTATAGGACTATTGCATTGTGATTTTAATTTACATTTTCCTAATGACTAATGGTGTTAAATATCTTTTCATGTGCTATTTTTCTATCTGTATATACTTTTCAGGAAAATATCTCATTTCTTTGGCCCATTTTCCAATTAAACTTTTTAGTTTTGTTTTTATTTTGTTCTGGTTTGTATTATTGTTGAGTTTTGACAATTATTTATATAGTCTAGATACTAGTTATCTGTCAGCTATCTCCCAGACTTTAGATTGTCTTTATATCCTATCAAAGATGATTTTCACAGAGCAAAAGATTTTAATTTTGATGAGGTCCAATTGTCAGCTTTTTTTTTTAACATAGATTTTCTTTTGGTGTGAAGTCTAAGAACTCTTCACTTACTTACCTAAGAACCCAAAGATTTTTTTCCCCATTATTTCCTAGTACTTCTGTAGTTTTACATTTTACATTTAAGTCCATGATCCATTTTGAGTTGATCCAGTTGAGTTAATTATGTATAAAATATGTCTTGGTTCTTCCAATCTAAGAACATGGTATATCTCTCCATCTGTGCCTTCTTTGATTTCTTTCATCAGTGTCTTATAGTTTTCTGAGTACAGGTATTTTACCTCCTTAGGTAGGTTTATTCCTAGGTATTTTATTCTTTTTGTTGCAATGGTATATGGGATTGTTTCCTTAATTTCTCTTTCTGATCTTTTGTTGCTGTGTATAGGAATGCAAGAAATTTCTGTACATTAATTTCGTATCCTGCAACTTTATCACATTCATTGATTAGCTCTTGTAGTTTTCTAGTGGCATCTTTAGGATTTTATATGTATAGTATCATGTCATCTGCAAACAGTGAATGTTTACTTCTTCTTTCCCAATTTGTATTCCTTTTATTTATTTTTCTTCTCTGATTGCCGTGGCTAGGACTTCACTGCATTGAGGTATCCCCTCACACTGGTTAGAATGGGCATCATTAGAAAATCTAAAAACAATAAATGCTGGAGAGGCTGTGGAGAAAAGGGAACCCTCTTGCACAGTTGGTGGGAATGTAAATTGATACAACCACTATGGAGAACAGTGTGGAGGTACCTTAAAAAACTAAAAATAGAATTACCATATGACCCAGCTATCCCACTACTGGGCATACACCTAGAGAAAACCATAGTTCAAAAAGAAACATGCACCCCAATGTTCATTGGTGCACTATTTACAATAGTCAGGTCATGGAAGCAACCTAAATGCCCATCGACAGACAAATGGCTAAAAAAGATGTGGTACATATATACAATGGAATATTACTCAGCTATAAAAAGGAATAAAATGGGGTCATTTGTAGAGACATGGATGGACCTAGAGACTGTCATACAGAGTGAAGTAAGTCAGAAAGAGGAAAACAAATATCATATATTAATGTATATTTGTGGAATCTAGAAAAATGGTACAGATGAACAAGTTTTCAAGGCAGAAAAAGAGACACAGATGTAGAAAACAAATGTATGGAAACCAAGAGGGGAAAGGGAGGGTGGAATGAATTGGGAGATTGACATATATACACTTATACATATAAAACAGATAACTAATGAGAACCTGCTGTATAGCACAGGGAACTCTATTTCACTGTGCTGTACTGTAGAAACTAACACAACATTGTAAAACAACTATACCCCAATTAAATATATATATATATATATATATGTGTGTATATATATATATAATATATATATATATGTTAGTATATATATATATAATATATATATGTTAGTCTTGGGTTGAAGCTCTTTTTTTGTGATTTATGGATATGCAATTAATCTGGTACCATTTGTTGAAATGGTTATCTTTTCTCCATTGAATTTCTTTTTCACACTTGTCAAAATTAGTTGGCCTTATTTCTGTGGATCTATTTCTTGGTTATTTTGTATGATTTATTGATCCATATCTATCTTTCCATTATAGTCTTGTTTACTATAGCTATATAATGTCTTGATATCAGGTAGATTGATTTCTTACAATTTATCCTTCTTTTTAAATAATCATTTTAACTATTCTAGTTCTTTTGCCAGAACATAAAATTGTTAGTATTGTCTATAACTATAAAAAATATAATCTTGTTGGGATTTTGGTAAGAACTTTATAAAACCCATGTTTCAATTTGAAAATAATTGACATCTGTCCTACATTGAGTTTTCTAATGAATGAACATGATATGCCTCTCTATTCATTTTGACCTTTGATTTTTTTCATCATCATAGTTTTCAACATATAAGTTCTCTACATGTTTTGTTAGATTCACACCAAAGTAAATCATATATAATAACTAAAATTTCCAGTTGTAAATAGTTATTGTTTTTTAAATTCTGTGTCCACATATTCACTGATAGTATATAGAAATGCAATTGATTTTCTGTGGGTTTATCTTATATTTTGCAAAGTTGCTGAACTTATTAATTCTAGGACTGTCATTTATTTGGTAGATTACTTAGGAGTTTCTATGTAGGCAATTATTAGGCAGTTTTATTTTTTCCTTCCAAAGCTGTATGCATTTTTTTCCTTTCCTGTATTACAATGGCTAAAATTTCCAGCAGTATGTTGAGTAAGAGTAGTAAGAAGAGACATCCCTTGCCTTGTTTCTAATATTAGGAGCAAAGCATTAGTCTTTTACTGTAAATATAAAGCTACCTGTGGATATTTGTAGATATTCTTTATAAAGTTGAGGCAATTCCCCCCTCTTTCTATTTTTCTGAGAGTTTTATCATGAATGAATACTGAGTTTTGTCAAATGCCTTTTCTGCATTAGTTAATATAATCATGTGATTTATCTTCTTTTAATATATTAATAAGGTGGATTATATCAATTGATAATCAATTGATAAAACAGAACACATCCTGTTTTATTGATTTTTCTCTATTGGGTTTCTGTTCAAATTTTTATTTATTTATTTATTTCTGATTGGGAGTTATTTTGTTCTTTTTAAACTGGATTATTGAGGTAAGTACTTAGGTTATTGGTTTGAGACTTTTTCTCTCTCCTAATATAAGCATTTAATGCTATAAATTTCCCTCTTAACACTGCATTAGTTGTATCTCCCAAATTTTAATATGTTTTATTTTCATCTTAAATTCAATGTATTTTTTTAATTCTCTTGAGGCGTCTTCTTTTACCCATGGATTATTTAGAAGTGCCTTGTTTAATTACAATGTATTTGAAGAATTTCCTATTACCTTTCTGCTTTTTTTTTTTTTTTAAGGCAGTCCTAGGAAATGAATACACTACTTCTAGCAGAGAGAAGTTCCAGAGTAGCTGGGTGGTGGGTGTTTATCTGAACAGTTTTTAATCCCCTGAAATTCTTTTTTTTTTAAAATTAATTAATTAATTAATTTACGGCTGCATTGGGTTTTCGTTGCTGCGTGAGGGCTTTCTCTAATTGCAGCAAGCAGGAGCTACTCTTTGTTGTGGTGCATGGGCTTCTCAGTGTGGTGGCTTCTCTTGTTGCAGAGCATGGGCTCTAGGTGTAAGGGCTTCAATAGTTGTGGCATGCCGGCTCAGTAGTTGTGACTCATGGGCTCCAGAGTGAAGGCTCAGTAGTTGTGGCAGCCAGGCCTAGTTGCTCCGAAGCATGTGGGATCTTCCCAGACCAGGGATTGAACCATGTCCCCTGCCTTGGCAAGAGGATCCTTAACCACTGTGACACCCGGGAAGTCCCTACCTTTCTGCTTTTAATTTCTAGTTTGATTGCATGGGTTTAGAGATCAGATTCTTCATAATAGCAATTCTTGGGATTTCCTTTTTGCCCAGGATATGGTATATGATTTTAAGTACAGGAGATTATCAGTAATCTGAGTAAACCTGATACAATCATTTGAAAGGCCTTAAGAGAAGAACTGAGGTTTGCCTGAGGAAGAAGAAATTCTAGCTGTAGACTGCAGCATCAGCTATTGTGTGAGAGTTTCCAGGCTGCCCTTCTTGATGGCTTGTCCTATGGATTTTGAACCTGAATCTATAATTCGATCTTGTGGTTATTTCGCTAGGTCCTGAATACATGGTTGTAACAGGCATACTCTACAACTGGCAGAATCCCCACATTTGTTCCCTGAAATGTGGAGTGAGGGCTATTATTCTAAGAAAGGCCAAGTGGAAAACACAAAAACTGTCTCTACTTAGAAAAATTGTAACCTAAAATCAATACTGCATTCCTGGAGGGACTGCAGAGATTAGTGCTACTACCATCAAGGACTTGAAGGTTGCAGTGTGGTAATTCCCACCACATTCCCATTCAACTCGATTTGTCTTATGAAGAAAATATATAGATTTTGAAGAATCATAGGGAATTATTGTAAACTTAACCAGGTTGTGACTCCAATTACAGCTGCTGTTCTAGATGTGGTTTTGATGCTTCAGAAAACTAACACATCCCCTGGTACCCAGTATTCAGCTATTAATCTGGCAAAGCTTTTTGTTCATAATACCTGTTAAATAGACCTGGGATTGCAAAGCAGTTATACTCCAATAAAGATGTTGAAAAAAAAAAAAAAGACCTGGGAGAAGTTTTCTTTCACCTGGCAAGGTCAACAATTCACCTTACTTTCCTATTTCAGGGATATAGCAACTCTCTAGACTTATAATTTAGTCCATAAGGATCTTAATCACCTTTCCCTTCTACAAGACATCATACTGGTTCATTACATTAAGGATATTATTCACTATTCTAGACATGGTGAGCAAGAACAACTTCTCTAAACTTATTGGTAAGACATGTGTGTCAGAGAGTGTGATAAAAATGTCTCTGATAAAAATTCAGGGACATTTTATGTCAATGACATCTCTAGGGCTTTGATCGTCTGGACCATGTCAAAACATGCCTTCCAAGGTAAAAGTTGTTGCACACAGTTCTTCCTGCAACTCAAAAAGAGGCACCATACTTAGTGGATCTCTTTGGATTTGGGAGGCAACATATTTTTTGTTTGGGTGAGTGTGCTATTCCAGCCCATGTACCAAGTGATTCACAAAGCTGCTGGTTTTGAATGGAACCCAGAACAAGAGAAGGCTCTGCAAGTCCAGGCTACTGTAAATGCTATTCTGACACTTGGGGCTATATAATCCAGTAGATCCAAAGTGTCTATGGCAGATAGAGATGTTTGGAGCCTTTTATCGGACATTATAGTTGAATCACAGGGAAGACTCTTAGAATTTATATCAAAGCCCTGCCATCTGCTGCAGGTATCAATTTTTAACTTTGAGAAACCGCTTCTGACTTGCTATTGGTCCTTAGCAGTGACTGAAATTTTACATGGGCCACAAAATTAACATGTGATTTCAGTTGCTCATCATGAAGGGAAGTTGTCTGACTCATCAAGCCATAAAATTTGGATTCACAGTAACACTCTATTAAGAAATAGAAGCACTATAATCAAGATCATAGTTTTGTTTATATACTTAGAAGCAGATTGCTGCATCATATGGTTAACTCAATGTCTAACATTTTGAGGAACTGTCAACTTGTTTTCAAGAGCAGCTGCATAATTTTACAACCCCATCAACACTGTAAAAGAGTACCAATTTCTCCACAACCATGCTAAAATTTGTTATTTTTTCCTCTTTTTATAGTTATCTTATTAGATGTAAAGTATTGTCTTATTGTGGCTTTGATTTATTTCCCTAATGACTATTAATGTTGAGGATTAATTGGATTTTCATGCAGGATTTTCATGCACTTGATGATTTAACTAATCTTTTGGGAGAAATGTTTATTCAAACTCTTTGTCCAGTTTTAAATTGTCTTATTTGTCCTTTTATTGGTGACTTGTAAGTTCTTTATTTTTTTAGTATAAGTCCCTTATCATATATATCATTTTCAAATATTTTTTTCCATTCCATTGATTTTTTTTCTCTTTTTTGATAATGTCTTTGAAGCACAGTTTTTAATTTTGATGAAGTTCAATTACTTAATTTTTTGTTGCTGTCACTTGTACTTCTCATGTTTTAGCTATGAAACTATTGACTTTCCAAGATTGCAAAGATTTCCTCATATTTTATGCTAAGCATTGTATAGTTTTCACTCATTCATCTAGATCTATGGTCCATTTTGTATGTGATATGAGATAGGCATCCAACTTTATTCATTTACATGTAGATATTCAATTGTATCAACACTATCTGTTGAAGATGATTTACTCCTACATTGGATTTATCTTGGCACCTATGTCCAAAATTAATTCATCATAAATGTAAGGGTTTATTTACTTCCAATTCTATTTCATCCATTTATGTGCCTATCTTTATTCTAGCACACACTGTTTGGATTACTGTAGCTTTGTAGTGAGTTTGTAAATCAGGAAGTAAGAGTACTCCAATTTTGTCCTCCCTCTTCAAGAATTGTTTTAGAGGGAGCAAAAATGAGTCCCTTCAATTTTAAGATCAGCTTCCCAATTACTGAAAAAAATGCAGCTGGGATTCTGATAGGGACGTCTTGCACTGAATTTGTACATGGGTTTGGGAGTATGGCCATCTTAGCAGTATTAAATATACTGATTCAGAGACTAATGTTTTTCTATTTATTTTGGTTTTCTTTCATTACTTTACTTTCAACAGTGCTTTAGAGTATCCAGTGTACATCTTGAACTTTCTTTGTTAAGTTGATATCTAATTATTTCTATTTTTTCAATGCTAATGTAAATAGAATTATTTTCAAAGTTTTACTTTTGCACTGTTCATTTCTAAAGAGTACTCTCCCAACGTGAGGCTCGAACCCATGACCCTGAGATTAAGAGTCTCATGATCTGCCAACTGAGCTAGCCAGGCAATCACTGTATTGTTCATTTCTAGTATATTGATATACAATTGAGTTTTGTATGCTGACTTATATCCTGCACCTTTCTGAATTCATTTATTAGTTTTAATTGTAATTTTGTGGATGCCTTAGGCTTTTCTGTATACAAGATCAATTCATCTAGAAATAGATAGTTTTACTTCTTCTTTCCACTCTGAATGGCTTTTAGCTTTCTTTTTTTTCCCTTTACCCTGGATGGAACCTCCAAGACAATATTGAATAGAAGTGGTAATAATAAACATATTTATCTTCTGCATGAACTTAGGTCAAATTTTTAGTCTTTTATCCTTCTGATGATGTTAGCTGTGTATTTTTCATAGACTTTGTTAAGTTGAGGAAGTTCCCTTCTAACCCTAGTTTTTTTTTTTTTTTTTTTAATCATAAAAGGGTTTGGGTCCTGTCAAATAGTTTTCGTCTATTGAGATGATCGTGCTGTTCTTATTCTTTATTCTGGTACAATAGAATCAGCCCTAAATGTTATTGAAGATTCCCAGTACATAGCCACTTTTCTCTTGCTGCTTTCAAGAATCTCTCTTTGCCTTTGTCTTTCAATGTTTTCACCATGGCATCTGGGATCTGGACCTTAGTAGGAGTTTTTTGAACATCTTAGACATGTATTTAAATATTTTTCCTCAGAGCTGAAGATTGGAAGTTTTCAGTCATTATTTCTTTGGATATTTTTTCTGTTCCCTTTCACTCTCCTCTCTTTTTGAAACTCCCATTATACTTATGTTGATATGCTTAATTGTCTCATATTTTTCTGAGGCACTGTTCATTTATTGTCTATTCCTTTGTCTCTCTGCTCTTTGGGTGGTAAAATTTCTATTGAGTTATATTTCAGTTTGCTGATTCTTTCTTCTGCCAGTTCAGATTTCCTTTTGCCCAGTTCTAGTAAATATTTTTAAAATTTCATTTATTGTGATTTTAGCTACAGAATTTCTATTTGGTTTTCATTATAGCTTCTGTCTATTGATATTCTCTAGTGGATGAGACACTATTTTCATACTTTTCTTTAATTCTCCACACGTGGTTTTCTTTAACTCTTTGAGCATGCTTGAAATAACTGATTTAAATTTTATGTCTAATGTAACTCATGTCTGGGCTTCTCAGGTATGGTTTTTATTAAACTGTTTTTTTCTTGTTTGTAAGCCATACTTTTTTGATATTTTGACTATCTCCTAATTATTGCTTAAAAACTTCATATTTTATTTATATATTTTTAACATCTCTATTGGAGTATAATTGCTTTACATTAGTGTGTTAGTTTCTGCTGTATATCAAAGTGAATCATCTATACATATACATATATACTCATATTTCTGCCCACTTGCATCTCCCTCCCACACTCCCTAACCCACCCCTCTAGGTGGACACAAAGCACCAAGCTGATCTCCTTGTGCTATGCTGCTGCATTCCACCTACTATCTATTTTACATTTGGTAGTGTATATATGTCCATGCCACTCTCTCACTTCATCCTACCTTGCACTTCCCCCTCCCCTTGTCTTCAAGTCCATTCTCTATGTCTATGTCTTTATTCCTGTCCTTCCCCTAGGTTCATCAGAACCTTTCTTTTTTTCTAAGATTCCATATATATGTGTTAGCATACAGTATTTGTTTTTCTCATTCTGACTTACTTCACTCTGTATGACAGTCTCTAGGTCTATCCACCTCACTACATATAACTCAATTCCATTTCTTTTTAGGGCTGAGTAATATTCCATTGTATATATGTGCCAATCTTCTTTATCTATTCATCTGTCGATGGACACTTAGGTTGCTTCCATGTCCTGGCTATTGTAAATAGAGCTGCAATGAACGTTGTGGTACATGACTCTTTTTGAATTATGGTTTTCTCAGGGTATATGCCCATTAGTGGGATTGCTGTGTTATATGGTAGTTCTATTTTTAGTTTTTTAAGGAACAACCATATTGTTCTCCATAGTGACTGTATCAGTTTACATTCCCACCAACAGTGCAAGAGGGTTCCCTTTTCTCCACACCCTCTCCATCATTTATTGTTTATAGATTTTTTGATGATAGCCATTCTGACCAGTCTGAGATGATACCTCATTGTAGTTTTGATTTCATTTCTCACATGATTAGTGTTGTTGAGCATCCTTTCATGTGTTTGTTAGCAATCTGTAAATCTCCTTTGGAGAAATGTCTATTTAGGTCTTCTGCCCATTTTTGGATTGGGTTGGTTTGTTAAATCTTCACATTTTAAATAATATACTATAGCACTCTGGAATTAAGGCTCTCCTCCTTCTAGTTTGTTGTTGTTTTTGTTCCTTTGTTCCTATTTATTAGTGACTTTTCTGAACCAGATCATCTGCTTTTCCAGCATCCAGTCTGGGAGATATAAGACAAGAAGAAAGCCCAAGGAATTCACCACCATGTTGTCCTGAGAACCCTAACTATTCTGCCTTCCTCTCTCCACCTTTCCGTGTCTTCATATGTTTGTCCTATAGGTAATATCCAGGAATATTTCTGTTGTACTTAGGGAGAGTAATAGAGAAATGTACATCTACTCCATCTACCAAGAAGTGGAAACCCCAATGTTGTTCACTTTTAAAATCTAGTTTAGATATGGAGAATTTACTGTTAATTCAGTGATGGTTTTTAAGGGAAATGTGAGTTTACAACTATCATGTGATTGAAAGGAAATAAAGATCTCTTTTTTTATAGATCTTTGAAATACCTATTCAAGTGCTTACTCGAGTGAGATCTCACCTCCAATATATTGGTGATTCTTAAGTTATCAACTCTTAAATAATCAAACTTTCTACAGTGTCTCATAAATGAGAAAAAATTTAAAATTTTTAACATTTTTAAGTTTGTTAGTAGGGAATTAGAGATTCTCTTTGTATTAGTCTGCTCAAGCTACCATAATGTAATAACACAGACTTGGTGGCTTAAACAATAGAAATGTATCTTCTCATCAGTCTGGAGGCTAGAAAGTCCAAGGTTAAAGTGTTGGCTGATTCATTTTCTGGTGAGCTCTCTCAAGGTTTGTAGGTGGTTACCTTCTTTTCAGATACCCACTCCTCAGAAGATGGCCTTTCTTCAGTGTGTACACATGGAGAGAGTGACAGAGAGAGAGAGAGAGGATCTCTACCCTTAGGACCTCATTTAATCTTAATTACTTCCTAAAGACCTTATCTGTAAATATAGTCACATTGGCACACTGGGGATTAGAGCTTCAATCTATGAATTTTGGGGGGAACACAATTTCATTCACAGCACTCTTCTATTCACTTTTGGTCCCAGCACCAAAGAAGACCTGGTATATATTATTCACAATAAAATGTGCTTTCTAGGTGAATGTGTGAATATATGAATGGATGTTGAAAGAATGGATGGATGCAATCATGAATGTATCAGTCACTAGAAAGGCTACTTTTTTAAAATTTAATTTTATTTATTTTTTTATACAGCAAGTTCTTATTAGTTATCCATTTTATACATATTAGTGTATATATGTCAATCAAAATCTCCGAATTCATCACACCATCCTCACCCCCACCATATTCCCCCCTTGGTGTCCATGTGCTGTTTTGTACCTCTGTGTCTCAATTTCTGCCCTGAAAACCAGCTCACCTGTACCATTTTCCTAGGTTCCACATATATGCGTTAATATATGATATTTGTTTTTCTTTTTCTGACATACTTCACTCTGTATGACAGTCTCTAGATCCATCCATGTCTCAGTTACGTTCCTTTTCAGGGCTGAGTAATATTCCATTTTATATATGTACAGCTTCTTCTTTAACCATTCATCTGTTGACGGGCATTTAGATTGCTTCCATGTACTAACTATTATAAATAGTGCTGCAGTGAACATTGGGGTGCATGTGTCCTTTGAATTATGGTTTTCTCTGGGTATATGCCCAGTAGTGGGATTGCTGGGTCATATGGTAATTCTATTTTTAGCTTTTTAAGGAACCTCCTTACTGTTCTCCATAGTGGCTGTATCAATATACATTCCTACCAACAGTGCAAAAGGTTTCCGTTTTCTCCACACACTCTTCAGCATTTATTGTTTGTAGATTTTCTAATGATGCCCATTCTAACTGGTGTGAGGTGATACCTCATTGTAGTTTTGTTTTGTATTTCTATAGTGATATTGAGCAGCTTTTCATGTGCTTCTTGGACATCTGTATGTCTTCTTTGGAGAAATGGCTATTTAGGTATTCTACCCATTTTTGGATTTTTTTTTTAAATATTGAGCTGCATGAGCTGTTTATATATTTTGGAGATTAATCCTTTGTCCATCGATTCATTTACAAATATTTTCTCCCATTCTGAGGGTTGTCATTTCATCTTGTTTGTAGTTTCCTTTGCTTTGCAAAAGCTTTTAAGTTTCATTAGGTCCCATTAGTTTATTTTTTATTTCCATTACTCTAGGAGGTGGATGAAAAAAGATTTTGCTGTGATTTATGTCAAAGAGTGTTCTTCCTATGTTTTCCTCTAAGAGTTTTATAGTGTGCAGTCTTACATTTAGGTCTCTAATCCATTTTGAGATTATTTTTGTGTATGGTGATGGGGAATGTTCTAATTTCTTTGTTTTACATGTAGCTGTCTGGTTTTCCCAGCACCATTTATTGAAGAGACTGTCTTTTCCCCATTGTTTATCCTTGCCTCTTTTGTCATAGATTAGTTAACCATAGGTGCATGGGTTTATCTCTGGGCTTTCTATCCTGTTCCATTGATCTGTATTTCTTTTGTTGTGCCATGACCATATTGCTTGATTACTGTAGCTTCGCAATATAGTCTGAAGTCAGGGAGTCTGATTCTTCTAGCTCCACTTTTTTCCCTCAAGACCTCTTTGGCTATTCGGGGTCTATTTTGTTTCCATACAAATTGTGAATTTTCTTGCTCTAGTTCTGTGAAAAATGCCATTGGTAGTTTCATAGGGATTGCATCAAATCTGTAGATTTGGGTGGTATAGTCATTTTCACAATATTGATTCCTCCAATCCAAGAACATGGTATATCTCTCCATCTATTTGTATCATCTTTAATTTCTTTCATCAGTTTTGTATAGTTTTCTTCATAGAGGTCTTTTGTCTCCCTAGGTAGATTTATTCCTAGGTATTTTATTCTTTTTTTTTTTTTTTGCAGTGGTAAATGGCAGTGTTTCCTTAATTTTTCCACCAGATTTCTCATTATTAGTGTATAGGAATGCAAGAGATTTCTTTGCATTAATTTTGTATCCGACAACTTTATCAAATTAATTGATTAGCTCTAGTAGTTTTCTGGTGGCATCTTTAGGCTTCTCTATGTATAGTATCATGGCACTTGCAAACAGTACAGTTTTACTTCTTCTTTTCCAATCTGTATTCCTTTTATTTCTTTTTCTTCTGTGCCTGCCATGGCTAGAACTTCCAAAACTATGTTGAATAGTAGTGGTGAGAGTGGACATCCTTGTCTTGTTCCTGATCTCAGAGGAAATGCTTTCAGTTTTTCACCATTGGGAATGATGTTTGCTGTGGGTTTGTCATATATGCCCTTTATTATGTTGAGGTAGTCTCCCTCTATGCCCAAGTTCTAGAGAGTTTTTAACATAAATCGGTGTTGAATTTTGTCAAAGGATTTTTCTGCATCTATTGAGATGAGTATATGGTTTTTATTCTTCAATTTGTTAATATCATGTATCACATTGATTGATTTGAGTATATTGAAGAATCCTTGCATCCCTGGGTTAAATCCCACTTGATCATGGTGTATGATCCTTTTAATGTGTTGTTGGATTCTGTTTGCTAGCATTTTGTTGAGGATTTTTGCATCTATATTCAACAGTGATATTGTTCTGTAATTTTCTTTTTTTGTAGTATCTTTGTCTGGTTTTTATCAGGGTGATGGTGGCCTCATAGAGTGAGTTTGGGAGTGTTCCTTCTTCTGCAATTTTTTGGAAGAATTTGAGAAGGATGGGTGTTAGCTCTTCTCTTAATGTTTGATAGAATTCACATTTGAAGACATCTGTCCTGGGCTTTTGTTGTTGGAAGATTTTTAATCACAGTATCAATTTCATTATTTCTGAGTGATCTGATCATATTTTCTATTTCTTTGTGGTTCAGTGTTGAAGGTTATACCTTTCTAAGAATTTGTCCATTTCTTCCAGGTTGCCCATTTTATTGGCATAGAGTTGCTTGTAGTAGTCTCTTGAGGTGCTTTGCATTTCTGCTGTGTCTGTTGTAACTTCTCCTTTTTCTTTTCAAATTTTATTGATTTGAGTCCTCTCCCTCTTTTTCTTGATGAGGCTGGCTAATGTTATTTCAATTTTGTTTATCTTTTCAAAGAACCATGTTTTAATTTTATTGATCTTTGCTATTGACTTTTTTGTTTCTATTTCATTTATGTCTGCTCTGATTTTATGATTTCTTTCCTTCTGCTAACTTTGGGTTTTATTTGTTCTTCCATCTCTAGTTCCTTTAGGTGTAAGTTTAGGTTGTTTATTTGAGATGTTTGTTGTTTCTTGAGGTAGGATTTTATTGCTATAAACTTCCCTCTTAGAACTGCTTTTGCTGCATCTCATAGGTGTTGGATCATCGTGTTTTCATTGTCATTTGTCTCTAGGTATTTTTTGATTTCCTCTTTGATTTCTTCAGTGATCTCTTGGTTAAATAATAATGTATTGTTTAGCCCCCATGTGCTTGTGTTTTTTATGTTTTTTTTCCCTCTAACTGATTTCTAATCTCATAGTATTGTGGTCAGAAAAGATGCTTGATATGATTTCAATTTTCTTAAATTTACAGAGGCTTGATTTGTGACCCAAAATGTGATCTATCCTGGAGAATGTTCTGTGTGCAGTTGAGAAGAAAGTGTAATATGCTGGTTTTGGATGGAATGTCCTATAAATATCAATTAAATCTATCTGGTCTACTGTGTCATTTAAAGCTGTGTTTCCTTATTAATTTTCTGTCTGGATGATCTGTCCATTGGTGTAATGGAGGTGTTAAAGTCCCCCACTATTATTGTGTTACTGTTGATTTCCTCTTTTATAGCTGTTAGCAGTAGCCTCAGGAATTGAGGTGCTCTTATGTTGGGTGCATATATATTTATAATTGTTATATCTTCTTCTTGGATTGATCCCTTGATCATTATGTAGTGTACTTCCTTGTCTCTTGTAACATTCTTTATTTAAAGTCTATTTTATCCAATATGAGTGCTGCTACACTAGCTTTCTTTTGATTTATATTTGCATGGAATATCTTTTCCCATACCCTCACTTTCGGTCTGTATGTGTCCCTAGGTCTGAAGTGTGTCTCTTGCAGATGGCATATATATATAGGTCTTGTTTTCATATCCATTCAGCAAGCCTGTGTCTTTTGGTTGCAACATTTAATCCATTCACGTTTAATGTAATTATCAATATGTATGTTCCCCTGACCATTTTCTTAATTGTTTTGGGTTTGTTTTTGTAGGTGCTTTTCTTCTCTTGTATTTCCCACTTAGAGACATTCATTTAGCCTTTGTTGTAGAGCTGGTTTGGTGGTGCTGAATTCTCTTAGCTTTTGCCTGTCTCTAAAGCTTTTGATTTCTCCATCGAATCTGAATGAGTTCCTTGCCAGGTAGGGTAATCTTGGTTGTAGGTTTTTCCTTTCATCACTTTAAATATGCCATGCCACTGCCTTCTAGCTTGTAGATCTTCTGCTGAGAAATCACCTGTTAACCTTATCAGACTTCCCTTGAATATTATTTGTCGTCTTTCCCATGCTGCTTTCAATAATTTTTCTTTGCCTTTAATTTTTGCCATTGTGATTACTATGTGTCTTGGCATGTTTCTCCTTGGGTTTATCCTGTTTGGAACTCTCTGTGCTTTATGGAATTGGGTGGCCATTTCCTTTCACATGATAGGGAAGTTTTCGAGTAGAATCTCTTCAAATATTTTCTCAGGTCCTTTCTCTCTCTATTCTCCTTCTGGGACCCCTACAATATGAATGTTGTTTCATTTAATGTTGTCCCAGAAGTCTCTTAGGCTGTCTTCATTTCTTTTCATTCTTTTTTCTTTACTCTGTTCCACAGCAGTGACTTCCACCATTCTGTCTTCCAGATTACTTATCCATTCTTCTGCCTCAGTTATTGTACTATTGATTCCTTCTAGTGTAGTTTTCATTTCAGTTATTGTATTGTTCATCTCCACTTGTTTGTTCTTTAATTGTTCTAGGTCTTTGTTAAACCTTTCTTTCATCTTCTTGATCTTTGCCTCCATTCTTTTTATCTTTTTTTAAATTTTTTATTTTTTGTGATACATGGGTCTCTCACTGTTGCAGCCTCTCCCATTGCAGAGCACAGGGTCCAGACATGCAGGCTCAGCAGCCATGGCTCACGGGCCCAGCCGTTCCATTGCACATGGGATCTCCCCTGACTGGGGCATGAACCTGTGTCTCCTGTATAGGGAGGTGGACTCTCAACCACTGTGTCACCAGGAAAGCCCTGCCACCATTCTTTTTCCGAGGTCCTGGATCATCTTCACTATCATTATTTTGAATTCTTTTTCTGGAAGTTTGCCTATCTCCGCTTCATTTAGTTGTTTTTCTGGGGTTTTATTTTGTTCCTTCATCTGGTACATAGCTCTCTGACTTTTCATCTTGTCTATCTTTCTGTGAATGTGATTTTTGTTCCACAGGTTGCAAGATTGCTGTTCTTCTTGCATCTCCTGTCTGCCCTCTGGTGGATGAGGCTATCTAAGAGGCTTTTGCAATTTTCCTGATGGGAAGGACTGGTGGTGAGTAGAGCT
This sequence comes from Hyperoodon ampullatus, assembly GCF_949752795.1. NCBI lineage: Eukaryota > Metazoa > Chordata > Mammalia > Artiodactyla > Ziphiidae > Hyperoodon > Hyperoodon ampullatus. The sequence goes on from NC_136916.1 coordinate 76,690,406, forward strand.
GGCTGTTTCTCTGGTGGGCAGAGATCAATGAAACTTTAATCTGCTTGTCTGCTGATGAGTGGGGCTGGGTTCCAGTTCCTGTTGATTGGCTTGAGGCGACAACACTGTAGCCTACCCGGGCTATTAGTTGGGGCTAATGGCGGACTCTGGGAGCACTCACGCCAAGGAGTACTTCCCAGAACTTCTGTTGCAAGTGTCCTTGTCCTCACAGTAAGACACAGTCACCCCCGCCTTTTCAGAAGACCCTCCAACACTAGCAGGTAGGTCTGATCCAGTCTCCTGTGGGGTCACTGCTCCTTCCCCTGGGTCCCGATGCACACACTACTTTGTGTGTGCCCTCCAAGAATGGAGCCTCTGTTTCCCCAAGTCCTGTTGAAGTCCTGCAGTCAAATCCTTCTAGCCTTCAAAATCTGTTTCTCTAGGAATTCCTCCTCCTGTTGCCAGACCCCCAGGTTAGGAAGCCTGGCATGGAGCTCAGAACCTTCACTCCAGTCGGTGGACTTCTGTGGTATAAGTGTTCTCCAGTTTGTGAGTCACCCACCCAGCAGTTATGGATTTGATTTTATTGTGATTTCACCCCTCCTACAATCTCATTGTGGTTTCTCCTTTGTCTTTGAATTTGGGGTACTTTTTTGGTGAGTTTCAGTGTTTTCTTGTCAATGATTGTTCAGCAGTTAGTTGTGATTCCAGTGCTCTCACAGGGGGGGATTGAGAGCACGTCCTTCTACTCCACCATCTTGAACCAATCCTCCCTAGAAGGGTTACTTTTAATTTTCTCCTACATACTTTACCAGGGTCACACAGTAATAGTACTCTCTGCCAGGAAACGTGCTAAGTGTTTTACACTAAGTGTCTTAATTAATCCTCACATCAACTCTATCAGGAAGGCATGCTACCCTTATTTTATAAGTGTGAGAACTAAGGCTTAAGAGGTTATGTGACTGGCAGAAGATCTTAGAGATATTTAGTGGAGAAGACCATGATTTAAATATAAATCTAATTGAATCCAAAACCCCGATATCCATTAATATGTGTTGTTGTCCTATGTCAAATCTTGTGAGAGTTAAAATCCATAGCTTGTGACACATAAACCAAATCATGAATACACAGAAAAGGTTATTCTAAATCTAACATTATTAAGAAAATTCCAAAACTGATTCCTTTTGCATAAAAGTATACCATGTTCAATAATTTCAAGCTGGCATTTATTTAGTTTGGTTGAGAAGCTAAACATTGAATTCCAACAAACCTGTATTTTAAGCTCCAATGGATAGTGGTGCTTGGTTGTGGAGAAACCTCTGTGGAATCCTGGGAGCATGAAAGAAGAAGTGCAGAAAGTTAGGTCAGAAGGTGAAGGCCCTGGGGGAAATGCCTAAGGGAATTAATAGGGTAGGATATTGACTGCTTTCTACTCAAAAATTTTTAAATCTATTCAGGGATGGAAACATAAGCACTAACTTGGACTTTATTCCCCAGCTTCTAAAAGATAACATTTCTTGCTGGTTAACTTTACTGGATTTAAGCATATTAGAGACAAGACATATTGTAAATAAATATTAATCTGGAATTTAACTCTATTCTAGTCATTAAGTGATGATTTTTTGTGGCTACTATACAGTGCTTAAAATTCATTATGTTTACTTTTTGTCTTGCAGATTGTATTTTCTAACTAATAATTTCATTAGGAAGGCCAGTATAAGTCTATGCTCCAATTAAGAGTGAGGTGAGATTACCAACACTGAGAGTGTTGGTGTAGGAGCTGATAGGAAATAAACTGTGCTTCACTAACAAGTGAGATAGTGCACACACCTAGGTATACAAGATGTCTGATGGGAAGATAATTGCCAACAGATAAAAAGCTGAGGGGAGCCGACCTTCACGATGGCAGAGGAGTAAGTTGTGGAGATCACCTTCCTCCCCACAAATACATCAAAATTACATCTACATGTGGAACAACTCCTACAGAACACCTACTGAAGGCTGGCAGAAGCCCTCAGACTTCCCAAAGGCCAGAAAATCCCCACATACCTGGGTAGGGCAAAAGAGAAAAAAGCACAGAGACAAAGAATAGGGATGGGACCAGCACCAGTGGGAGGGAGTTGTGAAGGAGGAGAAGTTTCCACACACTAAGAAGCCCTTTCACTGGTGGAGATGGGGGGTGGGGGGGAGCTTCAGAACCATGAGGAGAGCACAGCAACAGGGGTGCAGAGGTCAAAGCGGAGAGATTCCCACACAGAGCATTGGTTCTGACCAGCACTCACCAGTCTGAGACACTTATCTGCTCACCCACCAGGTCAGTGGAGGCTGGGAGCTGAAGCTCAGGCTTTGGAGGTCAGACCCCAGGGAGAGGACTAAGGTTGGCTGTGTGAAGACAGCCTGAAGGGGGCTAGTGCACCACAGCTAGCTGGGAGGGAGTCAGAGAAAAAGTCTGGACCTACCAAAGAGGCAAGAGACCATTGTTTCAGGGTGTGTGAAGAGAGGGGATTCCTTCCCTGTGGGCCCACAGAAGGCAGAGCACCACCTACGCAAGCTCCAGAGATGGGCACAAGCCACAGCTATCAGCTTGGGCCCAGAGACAGGCATGAAACACTAATGCTGCTGTCACCAAGAATCCTGTGTGAAACAGAGGTCACTACCCACATCCTCCCCTGGAAGTCTATGCAGCATGCCACTGCCAGGGTCCTGAGATCCAGGGACAACTTCCCTGGGAGAACACACAGCGTGCCTCAGGCTGTTGCAATGTCATGCTGGCCTCTGTCGCTGCAGGCTCACTGTGCGTTCCAATTATGACTACCATACCCCTCCCTCTCCCCAGCCTGAGAGAGCAAAGATCCCCCTAATCAGCCGCTGCATTAACCTCCTCCTCTCTGGGCAAGGAAGAGGTGCCTAATAGTGACCTACACACAGAGGTGGGACCAAAACCAAAGCTGAACCCCGGGAGCTGTGTGAACAAAGAAGAGAAAGGGAAATTTCTCTGTGCAGCCTGAGGAGCAATAGACTAACTCCCCACTATCAACCTGATGAACCCTGCATCTGTGGAATATATGAATGTACCCAAAATTTAGGTGGTGGACTTTGGCAGCCAATGTAGACTTGGGGATTGCTGTCTGTGACTGATTTGTTTCTTTCAGGTTTATCTTAGTTTAGATTTTAGTTCTGGTTATCATTGGTGGATTTGTTTATTAGTTTGGATGCTCTTTTCTTTTATTGATTTATTTATTAATATATTTATTGATTTTTAATTTTTAAAATTTTATTATTTTTTTATTTTATTATTTTTAATTTATTATTTATTTTATTTTATTTTATTTATTTTTCCTCCCTTTTTTTCCTCCTTTTCTTCTGAGCCATATGGCTGTTAGGGTCTTGGTGCTCCACCCAGGTGTCAGACCTAATGCTCTGAGGTGGGAGAGCCGAGTCCAGGACATTAGATGACCAGAGACCTCCCAGCCCCATGTAATATCAATCAGCAACAGATCTCCCAGAGATCTCTATCTCAACACAAAGGCCCAGCTCCACCCAATGGCCAGCAAGCTCCAGTGCTGGACACCCCATGCCAAACAACTAGCAAGACAAGAACGTAACTCCACTCATTACTAGAGAAGCTGCCTAAAATCATACTAGGCTCACAGACACCCCAAAACACATGACCAGACGTGGCACTGTGCATCAGAGAGACAAGATCCACTCCCATACATAAGAACATAGACACCAATCCCCTCCACCAGAAAGCCTACACAAGCCAGTGAACCAACCTCAAACACTGAGGGCAGACACCAAAAACAATGGGAACTAAAACTCTGCAGCCTGTGAAAAGGAGATACCAAACACAGTAAGTTAAACAAAATGAGAAGACAGAGAATTATGCAGCAAATGAAGGAGCAAGGTAAAACCTCACCTGACCAAACAAATGAAGAGGAAATAGGCAGTATACTTGAAAAAGTATAAAGAATAATGATAGTAAACATGATCCAAAATCTTGGAAATAGAATGGAGAAAACACAAGAAACAGTTAAGGAAGACCTAGAAGAACCAAAGAGTAAAGAAACAATGATGAACAGCACAACAAATGAAGTTAAAAATTCTCTAGAAGGAATCAATAGCAGAATAACTGAAGCAGAAGATAGGATAACTAACCTAGAAGATAAAATATTGGAAATAACTACCACAGAGCACAATAAAGAAAAAAGAATGAAAAGAATTGAGGACAGTCTCATAGGTCTCTGGGATAAATTAAATGCACCAGCATTCAAATTATAGGTGTCCCACAAGAAGAAGAGAAAAAAAGTGTTTGAGAAAATATTTGAAGAGATTATAGTTGAAAACTTCCCAACATGGGAAAAGAAATAGTCGATCAAGACCAGGAAGCACAGAGAGTCCCATACAGGAAAAATCCAAGGAGAAACACGCCAAGACACATATTAATCAAACTATACAAATTAAATACAAAGAAAAAACATTAAAAGCAGCAAGGAAAAAACAATAAATAACATACAAGGGAATCACCATAAGGTTAACAGCTGATCTTTCAGCAGAAACACTACAAGCCAGAAGGCAATGGCTGGACATATTTAAAGTGATGAAAGGGAAAATTCTACAACCAAATTACTCTACCCTGCAAGAATCTCATTCATATTCAATGGAGAAATTAAAATGTTTAAAGACAAACAAAAATTAAGAGAATTCAGCACCACCAAACCAACTTTACAACAAATGCTAAAGGAACTTCTCTAGGCAGGAAGCGCAAGACAAGGAAAAGACCTACATAAACAAACCCAAAACAATTAAGAAAATGGTCATAGGAACATACATATTGATAATTACCTTAAATGAAAATGGATTAAATGCTCCCAAAAAAGACATAGACTTACCAAATGGATACAAAAACAAGTCCCATATATATGCTTTCGCAAGAGACCCACTTCAGACCATGGGACACATACAGGCTGAAAATGAGGGGATGGAAAAAGACACTGCATGCAAATGGAAATCAAAAGAAAGCTAGAGTAGAAATCCTCATATCAGACAAAATAGACTTTAAAATAAAGACTATTACAAGAGACAAAGAAAGACACTACATAATGATCAAGGCATCAATCCAAGAACAAGATATAATAATTGTAAATATTTATGCACCCAACATAGGAGCACCTCAATACATAAGGAAAATGCTAACAGCCATAAAAGGAGAAGTAACATGGTAATAGTAAGGGACTTTAACACCTCATTTTCACCAATAGAGAGATCATCTGAAATGAAAATAAACAAGGAAACACAAGCTTTAAATGACACATTAAACAATATGGACTTAATTGATATTATAGGACATTCTATCCAAAAATAACAGAATACACTTTCTTCTCAAGTGCTTATGGAACATTCTCAAGGATAAATCATATCTTGGGTCACAAATCAAGCCTTGGTAAATTTAAGAATATTGAAATCATATCAAGTCTCTTTTCCGACCATGCTACAAGACTAGATATCAATTACAGGAAAAACACTGTAAAAAATAGAAACACATGAAGGCTAAACAATATGCTATTAAGTAGGGCTTCCCTGGTGGTGTAGTGCTTGAGAGTCTGCCTGCCGATGCAGGGGACATGGGTTTGTGCCCCGGTCTGGGAAGATCCCACATGCCACAGAACAGTTAGGCCCATGAGCCACGGCCATTGAGCCTGTGTGTCCAGAGCCTGTTTTCCGTAGTGGGAGAGGCCACAACAGTGAGAAGCCCTCGTACTGCAAAAAAAAAAAAAAAAAAAAAAAAAAATGCTACTAAGTAACAAAGAGATCACTGAAGAAGTCAAAGACAAAATCAAAAAATACCAGAAACAAATGACAATGAAAAGACAATGAGCCAAAGCCTATGGGATGCAACAAAAGCAGTTCTAAGAGGGAAGTTTATAGCAATACAATCCTACCTCAAGAAACAAGAAAAATGTCAAACAACCTAACCTTACACCTAAATAAATTAGAGAAAGAAGAAGAAGAACAACAACAAAAACCAAAGTTAGCAAAAGGAAAGAAATCATAAAGATCAGATCAGAAATAAATGAATAAAAGGAAGTAAACAATAATAAAGATCAATAAAACTACAAGCTGGTTCTTTGAGAAGACAAACAAAATTGATAAATCCTTAGCCAGACTCATCAGGAAAAAAAGGGGGGAGATTCAAATGAATAGAATTGAAAACGAAAACGGAGAAGGAACAATTGACACTGCAGAAATACAAAGCATCATGAGAGACTACTGCAAGCAACTATATGCCAATAAAATGGACAACCTAGAAGAAGTGGACAAACTCTTTGAATAGCAGAACATTCCAAGACTGAACCAGGAAGAAATAGAAACTATGAACTCACGAATCACAAGCAATGAAATTGAGACTGTGATTAAAAATCTTCCAACAAATCTACAAAAAATGGTACAGATGAACTGGTTTGCAAGGCAAAAACAGAGTCACATATGTAGATTACAAATGTGTGGACACCAAAGGGGGAAAGTAGGGGCAGGGTGATGGTGGTGGGATGAATTGGGAGATTGGGATTAACACATATACACTAATATGTATAAAATGGATCACTAATAAAAACCTGCTGTATAAAAAAGAAAAGTAATCTTCCAGCAAACAAAATCCCAAAACCAGATGGCTTCACAGGTGAATTCTATCATATATTTAGAGAAAAGCTAACACTTATCCTTCTCAAATTTTTCCAAAATATAGCAGAGGGAGGAACACTCCCAAACTCATTCAACAAGGCATCAATCACCATGACCCCAAAACAAGACAAATATATCACAAAGAAAGAAAACTAAAGGCCAATGTCACTGATAAACATAGATGCAAAAATCCTCAACAAAATACTAGCTAACAGAATCCAACAGCATGATCAAGTGGGGTTTACCCCAGGAATGCAAGGATTCTTCAATATGCGCATATCAATCAATTTGACAAAACATATTACAAACTGAAGGTGAAAAACCATGATAATCTCAATAGTTGCTGAAAAAGTTTTTTACAAAATTCAACACTCATTAATTATAAAAACTCTCCAGAAAATAGGTATAGAGGGAACCTACTGCAACATAATAAAGGCCATATATGAGAAACTGCAGCTAACATCATTCTCAATGGTAAAAAATTTAAAGCATTTCCTCTAAGATCAGGAGCAAAACAAGGTTGCCCACTCTCACCATTATTGTTCAACACAGTTTTGGAAGTTTTAGCTACAGTAATCAGTGAAGAAAAACAAATAAAAGGAATCCAATTGGAAAAGAAGTAAAACTGTCACTCTTTTCAGATGACATGGTACAATACATGGAGAATCATAAAGATGCTAACAGAAAACTACTAGAGCTAATCAATGAATTTGGTAAAGTAGCAGGATACAAAATAAATGCAGAGAAATCTCTTGCATTCCTATAGACTAATGATGAAAAATCTGAAAGAAAAATTAAGGAAACACTCCCATTTTCTATTACAACAAAAAGAATAAAATATCTAGGAATAAACTTACATAAGGAGACAAAAGACCTCGATGCAGAAAACTATAAGACACTGATGAAAGATATTAAACATGATACAAACAGATGGAGAAATATACCACGTTCTTGGATTGGAAGAAGCAACCTGGTGAAATATCACTATACTAGCCAAAGCTGTCTACAGATTAAATAAAATCTCTATCAAACTACCAATGGCATTTTTCAGAGAAGTAGAACAAAAAATTTCACAATTTCTATGGAAACACAAAAGACCCTGAATAGTCAAAGCAATCTTGAGAAAGAAAAATGGAGCTGGATGAATCAGGCTCCGTGACTTCAGACTATACTACAAAGATACAGTAATCAAGACAGTATGGTAGTGGCACAAAACTAAAAATTTATATCAATGGAACAGGATAGAAAGCCCAGAGATAAACCCATGCACAAATGATCACCTTATCTTTGATAAATGAAGCAAGAGAATACAATGGAGAAAAGACAGCCTCTTCAATAACTGGCGCTGGGAAAACTGGATAGCTACCTATAAAAGAATGAAATTAGAACACTTCCTAACACCATATGCAAAAATAAATTCAAAGTGGATTAAAGACCTAAATATAAGGCCAGATACTATAAAACTCTTAGAGGAAAACATAGGCAGAACACTGTATGACATAACTCACAACAAGATCCTTTCTGACCAACCTCCTAGAGAAATGGAAATAAAAACAAAAATAAACAAACAGGACCTAATGAAACTTACAAGCTTTTGCAGAGCAAAGGAAACCATAAACAAGATGAAAAGACTACCCTCATAATGGGAGAAAATATTTGCAAACAAAGCAATGGACAAAGGATTAATCTCCAAAATACTCAAGCAGTTCATGCAACTCAATTTCAATAAAACAAACAAACCAATCCAAAAATGGGCAGAAGACCTAAATAGACATTTCTCCAAAGAGCATATACAGATTGCCAACAAACACATGAAAAGATGCTCAACATCACTAATCATTAGAGAAATGCAAATCAAAACCACAATGAGGTATCAACTCACACTAGTCAGAATGGCCATCATCAAAAAAATCTAGAAACAATAAATGCTGGAGAGGGTGTGGAGAAAAGGGAACACTCTTGCACTGTTGGTGGGAAGGTAAATTGATACAACCACTATGGAGAACAGTATGAAATTTCCTTAAAAACCTAAAAATAGGATTACCATATGACCAGCAATCCCACTTCTGGGCAAATAGCCAGAGAAAACCATAATTCAAAAAGACTCATGAGGGCTCCCCTGGTGACACAGTGGTTGAGAGTCTGCCTGCCAATGCAGGGGACATGGGTTCATGCCCCGGTCTGGGAGGATCCCACATGCCGTGGAGTGGCTGGGCCTGTGAGCCATGGCCGCTGAGCCTGCGCATCTGGAACCTGTGCTCCGCAACGGTAGAGGCCACAACAGTGAGAGGCCCACGTACCACAAAAAAAAAAAAAAAAAAAAAAAAAAAGGCTCATCGACTGGACCTTACCAAAAATGATATCCCACATCCAAGACAATGGAGAAATCACAATGAGATCTTACAAAGGGTGCAATCACAGCAAAATCTAATCCCATAACTGCAGGGTAGGTGACTAACAGACTGGAGAAGACTTATACCACAGAAGTCGACCCACTGGAGTGAAGGTTCTGAGCCCCACATGAGGCTTCCCATACTGGGGGTCCAGCAATGGGAGGAGGAATTCCTAGAGAATCAGACTTTGAAGGCTAGTGGGATTTGACTGCAGGATTTTGACAGGACTGGGGGAAACAGAGACTCCATTTTTGCATGGCACACACAAAATAGTGTGTGCATCGGGACCAAGGGGAAGGAGCAGTGATCCCAGGGGAGAGTGAATCAGACCTACCTGCTAGTGTTGGAGGGTCTCCTGCAGAGGCAGGGTGTGTGTGTGTCTCACTGTGAGGACAAGAACACTGGCAGCAGAAGTTCTGGGAAGTGCTCCTTGGCGTGAGTCCACCCAGTGTCTGCCATCAGCCACACCAAAGAGCCCAGGTAGGTTCCAGTGTTCAGTTGCCTCAGGCCAAACAACCAGAAGGGAGGGAACCAAGTCCCTCACATCAACACTCAAGCAGATTAAAGTTTTAATGAGCTCTGTGCACCAGAGCAACAGTCAGCTCTACCCACCATCAGTCCCTCCAATCAGGAAAATTGCAAAAGCCTCTTAGATAGCCACATCCACCAGACGGCAGACAGGAGATACAAGAAGAACAACAATCCTGCAGCCTGTGGAACAAAAATCACATTCACAGAAATATAGACAAGATGAAAAGACAGAGGGCTATGTACCAGATGAAGAAACAAGATAAAACCCAGAAAAACAACTAAATGAAGTGGAGGTAGGCAACCTTCCAGAAAAAGAATTTAGAATAACGATACTGAAGATGATCTAGGACCTCGGAAAAAGAATGGAGGCAAAGATCGAGAAGATGAAAGAAATATTTAACAAAGACCTAGAACAATTAAAGAATAAACAAACGGAGATGAACAATACAATATCTGAAATGAAAACTACACTAGAAGGAGTCAATAGCACAATAACTGAGGCAGAAGAATGGATAAGTAATCTGGAAAATAGAATGGTGGAATTCACTGCTGTGGAACAGAATAAAGAAAAAAGAATGAAAAGAAATGAAGAAAGCCTAAGAGACCCCTGGGACAACACTAAATGAAACAACATCCATATTATAGGGGTCCCAGAGGAGAAGAGAGAGAGAGAAAGTACCTGGGAAAATATTTGAAGATATTCTACACGAAAACTTTCCTAACATGGGAAAGGAAATGGCCACCCAAGTACAGGAAGCACAGAGAGTCCCACAGAGGATAAACCCAAGGAGAAACACCCAAGACACATAGTAATCAAATTGGCAAATATTAAAGATAAAGAAAAATTCTTGAAAGCAGCAAGGGAGAAATGACAAATAACATACATGGGAACTCCGATAAGGTTAACAGCTGATTTCTCAACAGAAACTCTACAAGCCAGAAGGGAGTGGCATGATATACTTAAAGTGATGAAAGGGAAGAACCTACAACCAAGATTACTTTACCCAGCAAGGATCTCATTCAGATTTGATGAGGAAATCAAAAGCTTTAGAGACAAGCAAAAGCTAAGAGAATTCAGCACCATGAAACCAGCTCTGCAGCAAATACTAAATGAAAGTCTCTATGTGGGAAACACAAGAGAAGAAAAGGACCTACAAAAACAAACCCAAAACAATTAAGAAAATGGTCATAGGAACAAACATCAATAATTACATAACACGTGAATGGATTAAATGCTCCAACCAAAAGACACAGGCAAGCTGAATGGATATAAAAATAAGACCCATATATATGCTGTCCACAAGAGACCCACTTCAGACCTAGGGACACATACAGACTGAAAGTGAGGGTATGGAAAAAGATATTCCATGCAAATGGAAATCAAAAGAAAGCTGGAGTAGCAATACTCATATCAGATAAAATGACTTTAAAATAAGGAATGTTACAAAAGACAAGGAAAGACACTACATAATGATCAAGGGACCAATCCAAGAAGAAGATATAACAATTATAAATATATATGCACCCAAAATAGGAGCACCTAAATATATAAGGCAACTGCTAACAGGTGTAAAAGAGAAAATTGACAGTAACACACTCATACTGGGGGATTTTAACACCTCAGTTACACCAATGGACAGATCATCCAGACAGAAAATTAATAAAGAAACACAAGCTTTAACTGACACAATAGACCAGGTACATTTAATTGATATTTTAAGGACATTCCATCCAAAAGAGCAGATTACCCTTCCTTCTCAAGTGCTCATGGAGCATGCTCCCGGATAGATCACATCTTGTGTCACAAATCAAGCCTCAGTAAATTTAAGAAAACTGAAATCATATCAAGCATCTTTTCTTACCACAAGGCTATGAGACTAGAAATGAATTACAGGGAAAAAAACGTAAAAAAAAAAAAAAAAAAACATAGAGGCTAAACACTACGTTACTAAAAAAACCAAGAGATCACTGAAGAAGTCAAAGAGGAAATCAAAACATACCTAGAGACAAATGACAATGAAAACACGAAAATCCAAAACCTATGGGATGCAGCATAAGCAGTACTAAGAGGGAACTATATAGCTATACAAACCTACCTCAAGAAACAAGAAAAATGTCAAATAAACCTTGCACCTAAAGGAATTAGAGAAAGAAGAACAAATAAAACTCAAAGTTAGCAGAAGGAAAGAAATAATAAAGATCAGAGCAGATATAAAAGAAATAGAAACAAAGGAAACAATAGCAAAGATCAATACAACTAAAAGCTGTTTCCTTGAGAAGCTAAACAAAATTGATAAACCATTATCCAGACTCATCAAGAAAAAGAGGGAGAGGACTCAAATCAATACAATTAGAAATGAAAAAGGAGAAGTTACAACAGACACCGCAGAAATACAAAGCATCCTAAGAGACTGCTACAAGCAATTCTATGCCAATAAAATGGACAACCTGGAAGAAATGGACAAATTCTTAGAAAGGTATAACCTTCCAAGACTGAACCATGAAGAAATAGAAAATATGAACAGACTAATCACAAGTAATGAAATTGAAACTGCGATTAAAAATCTTCCAACAAACAAAAGTCTGGGACCAGATGGCTTCACATGTGAATTCTATCAAACATTTAGAGAAGAGCTAACACCCATCCTTCTCAAACTCTTCCAAAAAATTGCAGAAGAAGGAACACTCCCAAACTCATTCTATGAGGCCACTATCACCCTGATACCAAAACCAGAAAAAGATACTACAAAAAAAGAAAATTACAGACCAATATCACTGATGAATACAGATGCAAAAATCCTCAACGAAACAAACAGCAAACAGCAAACAGCATGCAACAACACATTAAAAGGATCATACACCATGATCAAGTTGGATTTATCCCAGGGATGCAAGGATTCTTCAATATACAATAATCAATCAATGTGATAAACCATATTAACAAACTGAAGAATAAAAACCACATGATCATCTCAATAGATGCAGAAAAAGCTTTTGACAAAATTCAACACACATTAATGATAAAAACTCTCCAGAAATTGGGAATAGAGGAAACCTACTTCATCATAATAAAAGTCATATATGACAAACCCTCAGCAAACATCATTCTCAATGGTAAAAACCTGAAAGCACTTCCTCTAAGATCAGGAACAAGACCAGGATGTCCACTCTCACTGCTATTGTTCAACATAGTTTTGGAAGTCCTAGCCATGGCAATCGGGGAAGAAAAAGAAATAAAAGGAATACGAACTGGAAAAGAAAAAGTAAAACTGTCACTGTTTGCAGATGACATGGTACTATATATACAGAATCCTAAGGATGCCACCAGAAAGCTACTAGAGCTAATCAATGAACTTGGTAAAGTTGCAGGGTATAAAATTAATGTACAGAAACCTCTTGCATTCCTATACACTAATGATGAAAAATCTGAAAGAGAAATTAAGGAAACACTCCCATTTACCATTGCAACAAAAAGAATAAAATACCTAGGAATAAACCTACCTAGGGAGACCAAAAGCCTGTATGCAGAAAACTATAAGACACTGATGAAAGAAATTAAAGATGATACCAACAGATGGAGAGATATACCATATTCTTGGATTGGGAGAATCAATATTGTAAAAATGGCTATACTAACCAAAGCAATCTACAGATTCAATGCAATCCCTATCAAATTACCAATGGCATTCTTTATGGAACTAGAACAAAAAAATCTTAAAATTTGTATGGAAGCAAAAAAGGCCCCAACTAGCCAAAACAGTCTTGAGGGGAAATAAACGGAGCTGGAGGAATCAGACTCCCTGACTTCAGACTATACTACAGTAATCAAGACAATATGGTACTGGAATAAAAACAGAAACATAGATCAATGGAACAAAATAGAAAGCCGAGGGTTAAACCCATGCACCTATTGTCAATTAATCTATGACAAAAGGAGGCAAAGATATACCATGGAGAAAAGACAGTCTCTTCAATAAGTGGTGCTGGTAAAACTGGACAGCTACATGTAAAGGAATAAAATTGGAACACTCCCTAACACCATACACAAAAATAAACTCAAAATGGATTAGAGACCTAAATGTAAGACCGGACACTGTAAAACTCTTAGAGGAAATATAGGAAGAACACTCTTTGACATAAATCACAGCAAGATCTTTTTTGATCCACCTCCTAGAGTAATGGAAATAAAAATAAACAAATGGGACCTAATAAAACTTAAAAGCTTTTGCACAGCAAAGGAAACCATAAACAAGATGAAAAGACAACCCTCAGAATGGGAGAAAATATTTGCAAATGAAGCAACTGACAAAGGATTAATCTCCAAAATTTACAAGCAGCTCATGCAGCTCAATAGCAAAAAACCAACAACCCAATCCAAAAATGGGCAGAAGACTTAAATAGGCATTTCTCCAAAGAACATATACAGATTGTCAACAAACACATGAAAGAAAGCTCAACATCATTAATCATTAGAGAAATGCAAATCAAAACTACAATGAGATATCATCTCACACTAGTCAGAATGGCCATCATCAAAAAATCTGCAACAAATAAATGCTGTGGAGAAAAGGGAACCCTCTTGCACTGTTGGTGGGAATGTAAATTGATACAGCCACTATGGAGAACAGTATGGATGTTCCTTAAAAAACTAAAAATAGAACTACCATATGACCCAGCAATCCCACTACTGGACATATACCCTGAGAAAACCATCATTCAAAAAGAGTCATGTACCACAACGTTCATTGCAGCTCTATTTACAATAGCCAGGACATGGAAACAACCTAAATGTCCAGCAACAGATGAATGGATAAAGAAGATGTGGCACATATTACAATGGAATATTACTCAGCCATAAAAGGAATGAAATTGGGTCATTTGTTGAGACATGGATGGATCTAGAGACTGTCATACAGAGTGAAGGAAGTCAGAAAGAGAAAAACAAATATTGTATATTAATGCGTATTTGTGGAATCTAGAAAAATGGTACAGATGAACCAGTTTTCAGGGCAGAAATTGAGACACAGATGTAGAGAACAAATGTATGGACACCAAGGGGGGAAGCTGCGAAGGGGTGGGGGTGGGGGTGTGATGAATTGGGCAATTGGGTTTTACATGTATACACTAATGTGTATAAAATTGATGACAAATAAGAATTGACTGTATAAAAATATAAATAAAATAAAATTCAAAAAAAAAAAAGTCACGTACCACAACATTCATTGCAGCTCTATTTACAATAGCCAGGATATGGAAGCAACCTAAGTGTCCATTGACAGATGAATGGATACATCATATACATAATGGATTATTACTGAGCCAAAAAATAAAAGAAATTGAGTTATTTGTAGTGAAGTGGATGGACCTAGAGTCTGTCATGCAGAGTGAAATAATTCAAATAGAGAAAAACAAATACTGTATGTAACACATGTATATGTAATCTAAAAAAAAGGGGGGGGTTCTGATGAACCTAGGGGCAGGACAGGACTAAGATGTAGTCGTAGAGAATGGACTTGAGGACACGGGGAGGGGGAAGGGCAAGTTGGGAAGAAGTGAGAAAGTAGCATTGACATATATACACTACCAAATGTAAAATAGATAGCTTGTGGAAAGAGCTGAATAACAGTTTGGTGCTTTGTGACCACCTAAAGGGGTGGGATAGGGAGTGTGAGAGGGAGGTGCAAGAGGGAGGGAATATGGGGATATATGTATTTATATAGTTGATTCACTTTGTTATACAGCAGAAACTAACACAACTTTGTAAAGCAATTATACTCCAATAAAGATGTTAAAAAAAATATATCTGAGGAGGGGTTCCTGGCAGTGCTTTAGGAGGAATGCATTTCAACAGCAGTAATGGCTAGACCTAGGATTTTCTATCATCCAGCACTTAGTAAGCTTGCCTAGGTAAAGGACTCATGCATGAAACATCCAGGGAAAGAGGAGATGGGCATCTGAAAGTGAAAAATGATATTTCTGGTACTGAGCTGACTGCAAACTTAGGCATTCTTAGCCATTTTTAAATTGGAGTTATCTCACTTCTCTCCTTCAGAAAGGGGCATGGAGGGCTACAAATTGCACTGGAACAGGTCAAATTTTACCAAATGAATATTCAGATTTTTGTATTACCAATGTCTGTGTGTGGAGCAACAGCTTCTATATGGATGTTAGCAATTATTTGTGTATGATTTTCTATGGAACTTTACAGGGATGAATTGCCTTCTTTTGGAGGAGCTGCCAGCTTTATACTCAGTGATAGCAAGCTTACTTTTTTTTTCAATTTAATTTTCATTTTATATTAGAGTATATTTGATTTACAATGTTGCATTAGTTTCAGGTGTACAGCAAAGTGATTCAGTTATATATATATGCATATATGCATTCTTTTTCTGATTATTTTGCCATATAGGTTATTGCAGAATATTGAGTAGAGTTCCCTCTGCTATACAGTAGGTCCTTGTTGATTATCTATGTTATATATAGTAGTGTGTATATGTATATGTCCCCCTTCCTGCCACGTTCCCACTTTGATAACCATAAATTTGTGTTTGGAGTCTGTTTCTGTTTTGTAAATAAGTGCATTTGTATCTTTTTTTAAAAAACTTTTTAAAGTGGGTACAGTTTATTTGGTTTTCTCTGCATTCTGTTTCCCTGTGAGATGGGAAGGGGGAAAGTGAGTAAACACCGCACCTATGTAGGATTTGACCATCCCCATGAAACAGGTAGCTCAGTGCACAGGTTGTTTGATGTGAACCTGACCATAAGGAAAGGCCATAGAGAAATTACAAAGTTCTTTGCTATTTTGTTGACATTTTTTTTCTTACACCTTAGTCTCAACAGTTACTCTCAATCTTTGTCTTTGTCTTGTTTATCTAAAACCAATGCTGAGTCCTGTTCATATCAATCAATGCTGCTTCCAGATGATGACAAAGGACTCCCAATTCTTTTGTTTAACAGCTTATTCGACACCTATTGCCTTCAGAGACATTTTAAGACCTACACTTCCTGACTTCATGGTTAACAATCTTCTAAGGTGAAAAAGAGGCAGTTTAGTTGAAAGATAGAGCTAGATTTCTCCACTTTTATAGTGGTAGGAGTAATGGGTATGACAAGAAAGGTCATATCTTTTAGGAGATGGGGAGACTGAAACAGAAATTCAAATTTTAACTCATGATTATTGAACTAAAAAAAGAAGTTCAACAAAGTCTAAGGATTTTTTACTTTGCTAATCTAGAATTTATAATAAATAAGACTGTGGCTAGGCTGAAACAAATCTTTGCATAACATACTTTGCTGGACAAATTATCAATGTACAAACAATGGTAGGCAAGAATATTTATTTAAGGGAAAAATTTCAAACATTTGAGAGGCATGTATTTACACATAATAATAGAATTATTATTTATATATGCAAACTGAAAATCATGAAAGTTGCCCCTCTTTTCAGAGCTTCTTTAAGTCACTATGTGTATCAGAAAATAGCAGACACTGTCTTGTTTTTAAAAGAAATTTTGTAACTTTGTTTTAATAAAATAAAGTAGATAGACTTTTCTTCCTAATTAATCTGAATTAGTGTAGTTTTACAATATTTTGCATGGATTATATAATATTCTATAAGAGACTTGATAGCATAAATCTCTGCACAAGAAAAACATCACACTGTGTTTCCAGGATCAAATGCTTCTACTGTAACTTTTTTTTGTTAACATCTCTGATAAATCATCTTTTTCAATACTGTGCCACACTACAAAGAAGACATAATCGTTGCTATCAAATACAGAGAGATAAGACCAACATACCGTCAAAGATTGATGCCCTTGATAATTCCCAGTGACCTACAAACTCACTCAATCTCAATATATCCATAGAAAGTTTTTTTTAATGGATTACATACTTTCCTGCTGTATGCATATTATGTATACAATAATAGGAAATAGGGAATAAAAATAACATGAGACAGGATTTTTGTTTATTAACACTCTAAACAATTTTTTGTATTCACTAAAATTATTAACAGAATGCCTAAAGCAGAAATATTATTTTTCTTTCAAAGTTTACAGACATTTGAAGTTATGTTTTTACATTCAGATTGTTCCAATTATCTGGTTACGATAGTTGTCAGAGTTGAAAAATATCTCATAAAAATGTGCCACTTTCTGTTAATATCATCCACTGATATACAAAAGTTGTTATTGAAATTCAACAAATTTTTATCCCATTTTTGTCAATCAGTTCATCGTGCAAACTAATCAAAATGTATTTCATTTTTATATACTCAACACATGGTTTCAAAATCCATTGAAATTGTAATTTGAATGATATTTTAAAGCAGTTAGAAAAATGATATGTCTGTGTTGTGTAGGTGTGAGTATATGTGCATGTGTGTGTGTGTGTCCATGCATGTTGATATGGGGGGATTTACATGTGTACACATATCTCTTGATAAACAACAATACATAATAGTGAAAACATTTCCAAATGTTCTTTACAAAATTCCATCTCCTCCTTACCTTAAAGTGTGTCTGTTGAGTTCTGTCTTTTTCATTTTGTGCACATACATTTGCATTATTTTTTTGATAGATTTTTTCAAGAATTCTTTTTTTAGTTCTTGTCCATTTTATGAAAGTTAGTTAATTAAAGCTAGATTTATGTAGATTACACATGCATGTAAGCAGGAGCATGTGAATTGCAGCATAACACAACAGGCTAGAAGCGAACTCTAAGTCAGAATTCCTCACCTGTTGAGTATCTGACATATTGATAAATGATGAGAAACCTAGTGTGAATCCACATATTAAATATTAATATTATTTAATTTTCTTATTTTTTTGAATAAAAGTAATCATACATTTTAATGTATTTTTTCCACACTCAAATAGATTTTGCACCTCTCTTTAAAGAACACTGATTTAAATAAATCCTCACAGTCAGCTCACATAGAAGAGTCTGCTTTTTCTGCCCTAACTTCTTGTAAACAATACTTGAGCATAGGCAAATAAGTAAGGTTAGATTTCCTAGAAGAATGTAGAAACGTGAAGAATTAAAAATAACAGTAACGTGAAGAGCTAAAAACATAATAATTAAAATAATGAATAATAAAAAATTATAATGTGAAGAATTTAAAAAATAATATATGGCAGTAGTTAGCCAAAACATGGTTTTCTTACTTCTCAAAATGTATGTTTATTTCTCTCATTTTTCTGGGTTTTGACAGATATCAAATATAGACTAAAAACCGGAATACAAATAAGAACACTGATTCTGCAAATACTTCAATGAAGTGTTTTTTTTCTTTAAAACATATCCATTCTTTATGTTAGTCTCCAAAAACTAATAGAAAACTATTTCATAAAGAACTTGCATGTTTTATTCTAAGCAATTGACTGTTTCATTTTATTGGTAATATTTTCAAAATGTTCATAAAATCAAAATGGAATGAAAACGTATACAATGTCCATGTCTTCTTTTAGCATGGATAAAAATTTAAATAATAAATAAAACAATATAGATTCTCAAAATAGTTTTAACTGAGTAATACTCTATTCATTTTCTCAATGAATGCCACCATCAGTGAAACTGTTGCAAGATGAATAATTCAATCCTCTCTTCCATTTCTTATAGTATTCTCCCAAGTATCAGAAATAAGAGGCTGCAATCCTTAATCATAAAGTTGTCAGTTGTACCATAATTATTATAAAAGAAAATAGATCAGAGCTTTGGTCAAATGCTAGCTAAAATTTATTTGCAAGTCAAAATATGGGTAATAGTTAAATTCCTCCTGTGATATACTTTCAAGGCAGTGCAATTTTTTCTCCACTGGAGTTCCCAGCATGTGTAACAAAAGTGAAACAGAACAAATCTGTTCTGCATCAACATAAGGTTAATTTTTTTTCTAATTGGTAGGGGAAAAAAATCTCATTTGACTGCCCCATATTTCTTTCCAAATTAAAGCATACCAACCTAGCATCACCACTTTTGGCAAGCTTTCTTTTATTGGGCATGAAATAAATAGGACTTCCCTTCATAGCTACATTTTTTTTTTATTTCTTAATTGTAAATACAAATATACATTTGAGGAACTCACACACAGTTTTGGCTCTATTAATGAATGGACTGAATTTCAAAAGCCTTTGTGTAACTCAATTGTGTACCCTCACATGATCATAAATATTGATTTACATATTGCCACCAGGACAGTAGAGAAAGATCTGTTTAATATAAAACATACTCTGAGACATACACCATGTGTGTCCGTGTTTATATTTAGAGTAAGTGGTGATGACCTGAGCTAAAGGAACATATGTACAGTGATCTGATACGATAGAAAGTGTGTGCTATTTGGAGTCAAATAGCCTGTGCTTGATTTACTTTACTAAACAATAAAATTTGTAAAAACCAGATACTAAAAGTAAATCTCTAAAAGGCATGATGATAATTACATTTTTATTGGCTTGTTGTATAGATTATGAATGTGAAAACCTACTCTTAATCAATGAGCTTTTATTGAGCACCTCCCATGCCCTAGATTTTCTGCTTGGTACAAGGGTACAGATATAAATATGATACAGCCCTTGCCATTAAGGGACTGCTCATCTGTTTTTATCACTAAAGTTGTAAATGTAGTAGTAATGGCAGTAGTCATAGTAAAAGAAATAGTATATGATACTGACTTCAGCAAAAGCAGTGAGAAAAGTTATTTACTTGTTCATCAACAGATACTGATTGAATGGTTCCCAGATGACCAAGATATAAAAGTGATGAAATACCTGCCCTCAAAGAGTTTAGTAGGAAAGACCAACAGGTGAGAGAGGTACAATATCCATAAATAATGGTTGAGGAGATACAACATACTATGGAGCACCAAAGAATAACAAGTAAATCTTGCCCAAGGGGATATTAGAATAGTCCTCTTAGAAAGTGTAGAATCTGCCTTGCAGACAGGTGGAGTGGTCTGGAAGAGTATGGCATTCTGGAGTTTCTTATAAGCAGCATGAAGTAAATGAAGCAGAGATGGTGGATAGAGATGCAAAGAGGAGTGAGAATCCAAAGACCAGGAAAGTCCAGATTGTGAAAGCCTTTTAATACTCAACTCTGGAGGTAACTGACACACACTAAAGGATTTGAAAGAGGAGAATTATCTTTTTTTCATGTGCCAAGGAAATGGGAATTATCTTAATGTCATCTGGGCCATGAGGGGTGATTCTAGAGGCCAGTCTCCACCAGCCCATGGAAGAAAACAGAAATGAGGCTGAGAGCATTAGAATTAGTGGTGGGGAGTATGGGTGTCTGGGCTAGCAGGCTTCAGAGTTAGACCTGTATGGTTGAGGAAGAGGGGTTGTTTAAGTGACCCTAGGCACAATGCTCCATTCTCAAAGACCTCTGAGTTCCCTATTTCTTTTCATTTCTCAATCATGTCAAATGGCACATAGACACTAGCTTATCTAAAATGCAGAGAAAGGAAGGGGAAAGTTTTCATGATGAGCCTACACCAACAGGCGCTAGACCTCAGGTTCATTAACATAGAAATTGTCACACAATAAACACTTTCTGAACATTTTCATAAGGCAACATCTGTGCATAAAGTTAGCATAGTGCTCCTCCCCCTTGCATAGCAATCCCCTGGAATGTTGGTATCTTGTTAAATGTAGACTCTCAATCAGTAGGTTTGAGATAGGACCCAAGATTCTGTATTTCCAACAAGTTCCCAGTTGATGCTGAGGCTGATAGACCAGGACCACACGTCCAGAAGTTTAAAAAGGAGCTTAAAAAAGAAAAGAAAAAAAAAAACAGTAAGAAAGTATGGTCCCTGTTGTTGTGGAGCTGATAATCCGAATAGAGAGACAGATAATAAATAAATCTCTGCAAAGCAGTGTGGTAGAGCTATCCTGCAGGATGTACAGGCACCGTGTGAACAAATTTCTGTGGCTGCAAATGTAGTTGTCATGAGACTCCAATTTACATGCTTTAAAAAAAAACTAGTGAAAAAGTATATGTACTTCAAGACTTTAAAGTAGAAAGAATATGTACCTTCAGTTAAATTTCTTTAAGGCTCTAGAAACAATTTGCTTATTTTTTCAGTACTGTTATTAGACATTTAACCTTTTTTCTTTATATCATTTTGCATTGTCTTCTTGCATATTAAAGATGTAGAAAGGGATCTTGAACATTAATCTTAGTATAGAATTTTGATTATAACCTAAGGATAAATTCTTCCATGAATTTCTTAGCCAAACTTTATGAGCACTTTTTTCCCATGGAAAGGCATCTTATTTTAAATATAGCAGTGTGTATATGTCAATCCTCAAATCCCAATCTATCCCTCCCCCCAACCCTTCCCCCCCAGTTCGTTCTCTAAGTCTGTGAGTCTGTTTCTGTTTTGTAAATAAGTTCATTTGTATCACTTTTTTTAGATTCTGCATATAAGTGATAAAAACAATGCACAAACTAAAACTTGATTAGAAGGAACATGTTATGGTTTGGGGGTAAAAAAACAAAAAAATAGTATGTCGACTCTGAGAGTCAGAGCAAGAAGATATTACTAGAATTGTTTTCTCCTTGCTTGGTGTATTTTTCCTCCCAAAAAATCACATTGATTTCTGCTGTAGGCAGATTTGGCTAACAACTTTTGAACTGAGAACTCTGGTTATTACTCATGTCTTATTAACAAAGAGGAAACTCGAATTCTCCACTATCTTTCTCACAGGCTAACCTATTTTGAGAAATTGGTATAGTCAGTGACATGAAAAATTTTCACAACAATATAAAAGGAGAGATTTCTAATTGGGAGCTATATTTTCTATTCAGAATATATTTGAGGCAAAACTATCCTATATTCTATCAGGATAAAATTATAACTAACATTTCAGTGAAAATATTTTTATAACAGACATCTTCCTCTTGTCCTCTACAAATAAAGATATGTTGATATTCATATTTATATACAATGTTTGCATGTAATCCTCAGGATCTTCTTCTGAGACAGTTTATAAGACATACTTAAATATCAGTCTGGTTAGCTTCCAATATCACTTTGTTTTTACCACAAAGTACTATTAGCTGGTGTATTGGTTTTCTGGGGCTGTGTAACAAAGTACCTCAAAATGAGTAGCTTGAAAAATGGATATTTATTGTCTCACAGTTCTAGAAACTAGAAGTCTGATCTCAAGGTGCCAGCTGGAGATACTTAAGATTAATTAATTTTGTTTTGTTTTGTTTTCAGTTTTAAGTGTCAGAATTATACCTACAAGGACTCTCTCGTCAACATACATCAGCAACTTATAAGGAGGTAAAGAAGGTGGAGGACTCATTACACCCAGAACAAACCTACCGCATTATCAGTCCTTGGATGGAGTGAACCATCTCTAGCTATTACTTTAATGGGATAACTCTTTCTTATGGACAGAAGGTAGAAAAGCCCTGGCTACTTGATACAGTTTTCTCATCTTAATCACAAGGAGACTTTCTTTCTGACTGAGTGTTCCTTCCAACTGTGCTTCTCGATCTCACAGACACTGGAACAATTTGTCCAAAATTTAGGTGACAATGACATCAGCTGATTATTTTTGGAATCGTTTTCTCACTTTTATTTTCACCTCTATTTGTTTTTTCTTCTTCCTTTGAGTGAAATGAGTTCCAGCCAAACTAAGATCCACTGTACACATTTCTATCAGTGTTAGAAAGAGAGTATTTCATTTCAATTACAGAATTCAGTTTAAATAATAATAAAAATGCTAGTTCATAGCCCCAAGATTTGCAACTAAATGCCTTATGTTTACAAGTTAGAAGCAAACCCTAAATTTAGTTCCATATAGGAAAATCCATTTAAAATGTAATTCAAGGTTACCCAGCATGAATATTTCAAGGACCAAACTGTAAAAAGCTATGAAGGTAAAATGTACTTCTTCCAAGCATGTGAGATGTAAAGATGACACAACTGTTGCCTGCCTATAGGCTTTGATTTTTTTTAATGTATCACAATGAATTTGTTCAGAGTTACTCAGTCCATAGTCTAAGGAAATATTTCCAGTCACATGATGACTGATTGCAACTAAGAAGACAGATAGTCCGTAAAAAAATTTATTAGGGTCAAAGATATGATCCATTGGATGATAGAAGCAGTGTCACTGACCTCCTGTTTCCTACAGTGAAGACAATTGAGCCCAATAACTAGCCCAAGCATGGCAGGTGAAGATGAAGCATAATTTGTAGTAGGCACTACTCAGGGTACAGGTGACACAGACATGGGTAGGACACAGCCCTGCCCTTAGGAGCCAATCATCCAGTGGAGAAGCATAATTACATCAGACAGGACCCAGTTTATGAGAGAGATCGATGGAGACAGGAAGGCAGTACAGGGGACAGAGTGGTTAGGTCTGGTAACAACCAGGGAGGGTCCATGGAGGAAATTATAACTGTGATGAAATGTGAAAGAGTAAAGTTTAAATTGACAGAGAAGCTGAGAGAGGACATTTCAGAAAGAAGGAATAGTGTGAACATAGACACAGATATCATTCAGGATGACTGAAATGTGAGTATCTGAAGATTAAGATGAAATGATAGTGTCTGGGTTTTTAGACTGTGATGATAGCAAAACCGTATCTTAAAAAGTGGTAAAGTGGGATAAATGCAGTTTTAAGTGAACATTGGGATAAATGTTTTATGATGGTGCTTAGTTCTGAAAAGTTAAAATATAGTTTAATGTTCATAACATGTAACATGTGTAGCTAAATATTATTACTACAAAGTGAGCTGATGACAATTTTCCTTGCAAATATGCATTTCATTCAATGCTATGACCACCAATAAACTATGTCCCACCTCACTAGGGAGAAAAAGGAGAGGAGCTAACACTGTTGAACATACACTGTATGCAAGATACAAGACATATATCCCTAACTATTTAGATGAATAAAACCTTTCTTCAGGTAACTCCAGGCAGGCTTAGAAGAGGAAAGAAGCAATCATCATGGAGTGTAATGAGCACCACAATAAAAGACACATGTAGGGTTTAGAAATAGCTCAAAAACAGGGTCAAGGAAACCATCACGAAGAAGGTGCCACTTCAGCAGTGACATGAAGGACAGCTGGGTGTCCCTTGTGAATTTAAAGGTTAGCATGCTATGGGAAGTGGTGAGAGGAATGTGAAGTTGAAAGACCCTTCAGCATGGAATCTCTGTGGTGAAAGGAATGGGTGTAATGGGAGCAGGTTTTGGGGTGGAGGGGACCAGACTGAATAGGTCGACAGAAGCTCCATCTCCCAGATCCAGAAATGTCATACTGTGCAATCTGGACTCAATTCTGCCCTGGACAGGACTTTGTTGAAGATTTTTAAGAAGGGACTGACTATATCTTATGTTTTTTTCATATAGTGTGATGGATCAGAGTAGAAGCAAAGGGAAAATGAGAGGCAGGAGACTTAATAAAAGATGATCACAATTGGGCAGGGGTGCAGAGGAAATGGAGAAAAGTGGGCCTACTGGGGATATGTTTTGGAATTTGAGCAAAAAGGACTTTCTGATGGATTGAAGGTAAGGAGATGAGAAACAGAAAAGAACAATGGAAGAGCTTTAGATTTTTGACTTGTGCAACTATGTAGATGTTGGTGACATTTACTGAAATGGGAGAGACAGGAGGTATAAAGTGGGTAGAATATGAAATGAAGAGTTCTATGTTCATTGATGAGTTTGGAAAGAATAATTTTGATGGAATAGGGAAGGAAGACAAATTAAAATAAGCTGAGGGTAGGACACAATACAAGAAAGATTCTTCAAGATCATATAAACAAGAAACAGTGTTTTGTCATAAAGCTAGTGTTGCATGTACAGAGCACATAAAATATTCACAAATTCATAAAAAAATATATATTCATTTTTATATTGTATTTTTGTGAAATAAATGCTAATTGGTATTAATGCTTATGTGTTATTCAAATATTTGTTGAATGCCTGCTATGATTGAACTGGGATACCTTGAGTTATATGATTTCTATCTACTGAAAGACTGAGATGGTGAACATTTCAATGTACTTCTTCATGCTTGAGCCTCTATTCCAGATTATAGTGAAATCACCAGGTAAATGGGTGACAAATCAATGGTTTCTCATAGGGTGTATCTTAAGATAAATTAATTCAGAGATGAATGAATAACTTGGACAAAATAAAAGTGAATTTACACGTATTAATTCAACAAAAATTTAGTGAAAACTTATCCATATGCAAAATGCTTCACATGTGCATAGTGGTGCAAAGAATTTTCTGAACTCTCTGCAGCCTGGAAGCTTATAGAATAGTGAAAAACAGTGACAACAGCACAAAACAATATTTAATCATTATTAAATTATTAATAATTTAATAAGATGAGAGCTGCAAAATCATGATAAGAATTTAGGAGAAGGAAATAATTACCTCTAACACTAATCAAATTTAGGGTTAACAAAAGCTGGGGACATATAGCTAATGGATTGGATGATGATCAGTGTCCCAAGGGTAGTGATGGGCTAAATTAATAGGCTGAATTTATTAAGGTGAAGCAATGTCGTTCAACAAAACAGGACAAAACTAAAACAAATTGTTACCTGGGGCAATATCAATAGCTGATTTTTACTGAACAACTTTTATGTGTCAGGCACTATCCAAATGTTCATGTCTATTAAATAATTTGTTTCCAAATTATTCCAAAGAAACGAATACCATTACTATCTTTATCTCTATCATTGAGGCAACCCAGGCTCTGTGTGGCAATAAATGGTAAAATTAGGATTGGAACTCAGGCTGTGTGCCTGAAAGCTTACATGTATTACAATATACTAACAATTTTTTATTTAAAAACTAGCTTATCCAAAACTACAACTGCAATAGTCCTACTTCACTTCTACACTATGGTATACTTACTTGACTTCTATCTTTAGCCAAACAAATTCTAGAGTGGTGTATTTGTATTAATTAATTAGTTCATGAAGTTAATATAGCATGCCTCACTTCAAAAAGGATTGGGAAAGGATTCTTTAATATGATATTAAAAGTAAAATATAATAGTTGGATAAGTTTAGACAACCTAGATTGTGTGTAGAGAAATGAAACCCAGATAGCCTTGATTATATTATATCATATGTGAGCTTTTATTTTAGTCCATTTTGCTATAACAAAAATACCATGGACTGTGTGGTTTATAAACAACATTTATTTCTCACAGTTCTGGAGGCTGGGAAATCCAAGATCCTAGCACAGCAGACTCTGTGTATGGTGAGATTTGCTTCCTCATAATTGATATGGAACAGGACCCTATAGTCCTTGACCCCCATGTCCTCAGTCTGCCTTTTGTCTGTGGAAAAACTTTAGCCAAATAATAAGTTTAATCAGAGAAGTGACAAAATGCAGAAACAAAGGAAAACAGTCAAAGAAGACCAAATAATAATAGTTTAGTCATTAAGCATACTCAAGGGACTTTTGTTCTTCCTTAAGGCCTATAGATAATATTCTGAGCCATACCCTGTGAGCTGTTTTGCAGATACTGAAACCCCCACCAGGTGGAGGAGGATGATTATATGATGACCAAATTGAAGCTATGACATAAGCTGCTCCACTTCACACAATTCCGAAAACGGACCTCAAAGAAACGGGAAAAACTCTGGAACTAAAGATTAACTGTACTTAAAACAAGCAAGATGACGCTGATCAGACCACCACATTACTGATTTCAAGATGGCTGTCAGAACTGACTATGCTGTTCTGCTCCCTCCCTCTTCCTGTACAACCCTGAAACTCCCTTTAAAAAACCCCTGTCCCCTGAACAGCCATTGGGAGTTGGTTCTCACCCTGTTGCTGGCCTCCGAAATAAAGAAACCTTACCTTTCTTACCAACACTTGTCTCTCAAGAATTGGCTTTCGAGTGGCGAGCAGCCGGACCTGGGTTCAGTAACATGACTGTCTTTTCTCTATAACCTCATGTGGTGGAAGGGGTGAGCTGCTCTCTGTGTCTCTTTTATATGAACGCTAATCCCATTCATGAGGGCTCCACCCTCATGACCTGATTTCTTCCCAAAGATCCCATCTCCTTGATACCATCAAGCTGGGAGTTAAGTTTCAACATATGAATCTTTAGGGGATGAAAACATTCATAGCAACTTGAAGGCAAAGAGAACATTTGATGCAGAGAAGAGCAGACTTCAGTCATGTAGTACATATTTACTTTAGAATGAGGAAGCAGTAAACTTCAGTAAACTTCGAGATGCCCAGATCCTGTTTGATCTAACTGTTTAATGATCACTAGTGTTTTTAACCCCTAAGAAAGCAGAGAAAACAGAAGCCCAGTATGTTTTTGCAGAGAGAGAAGTGAAGGGATGTGGGCAGTCAGGGAGAATCCCTGAAGTGAAAAGAAGGCCTCCGGGAAAGTATCACATTCTGGAAGGGGGGAGATCACTTCCTGGAGATTTCATAAACATGATGCCTGATCCTTTCACTCCATAAACCTTAATGTCCAGCTCCAAATAAACCATGTTACTTCCCACCAGGTGGACTCATTATGTATGTCCTACGTTGGTGGAACCACCTCCTTTCCTTGCCTCTCACATTACTTCAAAAACACTAGAAGACAGAATTGTCTTCTTTCCCAAGCTCCTGTTTCATTTCTCCCAGTAAAGCAGTATCCAGTGAACTAAAATAGCTGTCAACTTGCTAATGAATAAGAAGTATTAAACAAAACTCAGAATAATGGACCTGTGTAGGGGTGACAAGCATTCAGGTCTGTCAAGTGTCCCAGCAGCTCACTCCTGAGGGTGCCACTTTGTAAACAAGAGCTCTGATAGGCATCATGGAGTGCCAGGGGGTTCCAATTCCCACCTGCCATCAACACGTGAGGATAAACAAGAATGGGAAAGGTGCTTCATAGCACGATGGGAATTGAACAAGCTTGTCATTAGCACTATGGGAGAGATTTTACAGTGTCTGGATCTGAACAACCTCTGGTCACAGACATTGTGTGCATGTGTGTGTGATATAACACTAGGTGGGACTGTTTATTATTATTTTTTCAATCAGCTTGTGTACACAAGTAGAATGTGCCTGATAAAATAGTAAGAGAAAGTGTTTGGAATAAGTAAATTATTTACCCACACTCCCTCCCTATCCCCTGCAAGTACATCTTTCTGGTATATCTGAAGGATAGAAATCCAGAACGTCCATGTCCTCTGCGGTGGTTGATGTGACACACTAGTTCTGAGCAATGTCACTCAAAATCCTCCAGATGAAAGGCAGAATGGCTGTTGACCACTGAACTTCCTTCTGTTGCTACAGGAAAGGTGAAAAATAAGAAGGCACCATGGGCTTCATAATTTGCAGCACCCAAGGCAAAATGAAAATGCAAGGTCCCTTGTTCAAAAAATGATTAAGAATTTCAAGATAGCTACTGCAGATGTTTTAACAAGCACATTGCCCTTCTATGTCACTGCAGAGGTCACACACCCATGAAGTTGGTCTTATAAAAAGGATCCCAGGACTGGAACTTCTAGGAAACAGTCCTAAATAGTTTTATTATTTTGTAGGACTTAGAACACCAATATTCATTATTTTACTTTCCCATGGCACCCCAAATTCTTAAAAATTAACCTACTTTTTCAAAATGGCATCTTGTGTAAACCAGTAGTAGCTGAGAATGATTTCACAAGTGGGCATTGTCCCTGTGACTCTGACTCCCCCACTCTTCACCCTTGTCCCTCCATTTCTTGTCCTTCTGCAAGTCCCATATCACAGGAATGGGAATATGGGAAAGGTCTACATGTTTCTGTTTTCTACCATATGTATGTTTTCCTGCTTCAGTTAACTTCCCTGTGAAATAGCAAAACTTAATCCCCTTTAAGACCTTTACTTCCACCCCCAGCCTCCGGGAATGTAACTTCTCAGCAATAATGCAAGCCATGCCTAAAACCTGCTGGTTGCTCACTGTGATCTGGAGAGGATCTGCTGCAAGGGATGCCCCTTGTCAGTATCCCTGAACATCCAAATGTCCCTTGTAAATGCTGCTGTAGTAGCTGCTATCAAATCAAACATGCATATATAGGGAAAAAATAACCAAAGGATACAAGGAACTGGTTACCAGTAACAATGCAAACAAAGGGAAAAAAATGTGTTTCTGCCATTTATTTTGTTACTTCTAGAGCAAAGTTATTTTAAGTATTCAAAAGAACATACAAGTTTGGGAATATGTCTATTAATAAAAAATTATAGAGAAAACAGAAACTCTGGTAGGAAGATATATGGGTAAATGAGTCTCCTTGGTTTTAAATGTTTGAGATGAATAAGGTATTAAAACACAAAATTCAACTGAGTGAATTTTAAAATCTAATTGGCTTTGTTCAATGATTCATGGACTGGGCAGCATCCCACCTAGTAAATAGAAAGGAGCTCGTAGGAGTTGTACAAAATGGAAGACTTTTATAGGCAGAAGAGTGGGCAGGACAAGGAAAGAGGGGATTGTTTCAGGCAGGATCCCCTTCCTTTAGGGGATGGACAAGGTCTCCCAGGTGATCCCATCACTCATGCTGACTGGGAGATTCCAGACTGGCTGGTTAAGATTACTTTCTGGGGGAGGTTGAAACTGCAATTACATTAAGTATTAAGTCTCAGTTTGGTGACATGGGCTTAGCACAAGTGACTCACTTTGGGCCTGTTGTTTCTTTTTCAACAAAGGTCACACTATAACCACCTATTGCCTCACAAACTGAATCAAGTTTCAAACTGTAATCAAATCTTCATTTTCTCATAAACTCATTTTCTCCATCAACAGTAAGTAGGGGGGGAGCTTCAAGATGGTGGAAGAGTAAGACACAGAGATCACCTTCCTCCCCACAGATACAACAGAAATACATCTACATGTGGAACTCCTCCTATAGAACACCTACTGAATGCTGGCAGAAGACCTCAGACCTCCTAAAAGGCAAGAAACTCCCCACGTACCTGGGTAGGGCAAAATAAAAAAGAATAAACAGAGACAAAAGGAAAGGGACGGGACCTGCACCAGTGTGAGGGAGCTGTGAAGGAGGAAAGGTTTCCAGACACTAGGAGCACCTTCATGGGCGGAAACTGCGGGTGGTGGTGGGGGAAGCTTCGGAGCCATGGAGGAGAGCGCAGCAACAGGGGTGCACAGGGCAAAGCGGAGAGATTCCCGCACAGAGGACTGGTGCCGACCAGCACTCATCAGCCCGAGAGGCTTGTCTGCTCGGCTGCCGGGACAGGCGGGGCCTGGGAGCTGAGGCTCGGGCTTCGGTAGGAGAGCAGGGAGAGAACTAGGGTTGGCGGCTTGAACACAGCCTGAAGGGGTTAGTGCGCCATGGCTAGCTGGGAGGGAGGCCGGGAAAAAGTCTGGAGTTGCCAAGGAGACAAATGACTTTTACTTGCCTCTTTGTTTCCTGTTGCGTGAGGAGAGGGGATTAGGAGCGCTGCTTAAATGAGCTCCAGA
Source organism: Hyperoodon ampullatus (assembly GCF_949752795.1). Taxonomy (NCBI): domain Eukaryota; kingdom Metazoa; phylum Chordata; class Mammalia; order Artiodactyla; family Ziphiidae; genus Hyperoodon; species Hyperoodon ampullatus. The sequence goes on from NC_136916.1 coordinate 76,721,440, forward strand.
AATGGGCATGAGTTGTGGCTATCAGTGCGGACCCCAGAGATGGGCATGAGACGCTAAGGCTGCTGCTGCAGCCACCAAAAAGCCTGTGTGCAAGCCCAGGTCACTATCCACACCTCCCCTCCCGGGAGCCTGTGCAGCCCGCCACTGCCAGGGTCCCGTGATCCAGGGACAACTTCCCCAGGAGAATGCATGATGCACCTCAGGCTGGTGCAGCGTCATGCCAGCCTCTGCCACCGCAGGCTCGCCCTGCATCCATACCCCTCCCTCTCACCCGGCCTGAGTGAGTCAGAGCCCCCGAATCACTGACTCCTTTAACCCCATCCTGTCTGAGTGAAGAACAGACGTCCTCAGGCAACCTACACACAGAGGCGTGTCCAAATCCAAAGCTGAACCCCTGGACCTGTGCAAACAAAGAAGAGAAAGGGAAATTTCTCCCAGCAGTCTCAGGAGCATTGGATTAAGTCTCCACAATCAACTTGATGTACCCTGCATCTGTGGAATAACTAAATAGACAACAAATCATCCCAAATTTAAGAGGTGGACTTTGGGAGCAAAGATATATTATTTTTTCCCCTTTTTCTCTTTTTGAGAGTGTGTATGTATATGCTTCTGTGTCTGATTTTGTCTGTAAACCTTTGCTTTCTCATTTGTCCTAAGGTTCTGTCCATCCGTTTTTTTTGTTTTGTTTTGTTTTACTTTTTAAAATACATTTCTTAATAATTATTTTTTATTTTAATAACTATTTTATTTTATTTTATTTTATCCTCTTTCTTTCTTTCTTTCTTTCTTTCTATTTTTTCTCCTTTTTATTCTGAGCCATGTGGATGAAAGGCTCTTGGGGCTCCAGCCAAGAGTCAGTACTGTGCCTCTGAGGTAGGAGAGCCAACTTCAGGACACTGGTCCACGAGAGACCTCCCAGCTCCACGTAATATCAAATGATGAAAATCTCCCAGAGATCTCCATCTCAAGGCCAAGACCCACCTTCACTCAACCACAAACAAGCTACAGTGCTGGACACCCTATGCCAAACAACTAGCAAGATAGGAACACAGCCCCATCCATTAGCAGAGAGGCTGCCTAAAATTATAATAAGGCCACAGACACCCCAAAACACACCACCAGACGTGGATCTCCCCACAAGAAATAAAAAATCCAGCCTCATCCAGCAGAACACAGGCACTAGTCCCCTCCACCAGGAAGCCTACACAACCCACTGAACCAACCTTAGCCACGGGGGACAGACACCAAAAACAACGGGAACTATGAACCTGCAGCCTGCGAAAAGGAGACACCAAAAACAGTAAGTGAAGCAAAATGAGAAGACAGAAAAACACACAGCAGATGAAAGAGCAAGATTAAAACCCACCAGACCTAACAAATGAAGAGGAAATAGGCAGTCTACCTGAAAAAGAATTCAGAATAATGACAGTAAAGTTGATCCAAAATCTTGGAAATAGAATGGAGAAAATAAAAGAAATGTGTAACAAGGACCTAGAAGAACTAAAGGGCAAGGAAACAATGATGAACAACACAAGAAAATGAAACTAAAAACTATCTAGCAGGGATCAATAGAAGAATAACTGAGGCAGAAGAAGGGATAAGTGACCTGGAAGATAAAATAGTGGAAATAACTACTGCAGAGCTGAATAAAGAAAAAAGAATGAAAAGAACTGAGGACAGTCTCAGAGACCTCTGGAACAACATTAAATGCACCAACATTCGAATTATAGTGGTCCCAGAAGAAGAAGAAAAAAGAAAGGGACTGAGAAAATATTTCAAGAGATTATAGTTGAAAACTTCAATAATATGGGAAAGGAAATAGTTAATCAAGCCCAGGAAGCACAGAGAGTCCCAAACAGGATAAATCCAAGGAGAAACATGCCAAGACACATATTAATCAAATTATCAAAAATTAAATACAAGGAAAACATATTAAAAGCAGCAAGGGAAAAACAACAAATAACACACAAGGGAATCCCCAGAAGGTTAACAGATGAAATTTCAGCAGAAACTGTGCAAGCCAGAACGGAGGGGCAGGACATATTTTAAGTGAGGAAGGAGAAAAACCTACAACAAAGATTACTCTACCCAGCAAGGATCTCATTCAGATTTCATGGAGAAATTAAAACTTTTAGAGGCAAGCAAAAGCTAAGAGAGTTCAGCACCACCAAACCAGCTTTACAACAAATGCTAAAGGAACTTCTCTAGACAGGAAAAACAAGAGAAGGAAAACACCTACAATAATAAACCCAAAACAGTTAAGAAAATTGTAACATGAACATACATATTGATAACTACCTTAAATGTAAATAGATTAAATGCTCCAAACAAAAGACACAGACTCGCTGAATGGATACAAAAACAAGACCTGTATATATGCTGTCTACAAGAGACCAACTTCAGACCTAGGGACACATAGAGACTGAAAGTGAGGGGATGGAAAAAGATACACCATGCAAATGGAAATCAAAAGGAATCTGGAGTGACAATTCTCATATCAGAAAAAAATATACTTAAAAGCAAAGACTATTAGAAGAGACAAAGAAGAACACTACATAATGATCAAGGGATCAATCCAAGAAGATATAACAATTTTAAGTATTTATACACCCAACATAGAAGCACCTCAATACATAAGGCAAATACTAACAGCCATAAAAGGGGAAATTGATAGTAACAAATCATAGTAGGGGGCTTTTAACACCCCATTTTCACCAATGGACAGATCATCCAAAATGAAAACAAATAAGGAAACACAAGCTTTGAATGATACATTAAACAAAATGGACTTAATTGATATTTATAGGACATTCCATCCAATAACAACAGAACACACATTCTTCTCAAGTGCTCATGGAACATTCTCCAGGATAGATCATATCTTGGGTCACAAATCAAGCCTTGGTAAATTGAAGAAAATTGAAATTGTATTAAGTATCTTTTCCGACCACAATGCTATGAGACTAGTTATCAATTACAGGAAAAGATCTGTAAAAAATACAAACACATGGATGCTAAACAATACACTACTTAATAAGCAAGTGATCACTGAAGAAATCAAAGAGGAAATTAAAAAATACCTAGAAAAAAATGACAATGGAGACACGATGACCCAAAACCTATGGGATGCAGCAAAAGCAGTTCTAGGAGGGAAGTTTATAGCAATACAATCCTACCTTAAGTAACAAGAAACATCTCAAATAAACAACTTACCCTTGCACCTAAAGCAATTAGAGAAAGAACAAAAAAACCCCAAAGTTAACAGAAGGAAATAAATCATAAAGATGTGATCTGAAATAAATGAAAAAAAAATGAAGAAAACGATAGCAAATATCAATAAAACTAAAAGCTGGTTCTTTGAAAAGATAAACAAAATTGATCAACCATTAGCCGGACTCATCAAGAAAACAAGGGAGAAGACTCAAATCAATAGAATTAGAAATGAAAAAGGAGAAGTAACAACTGACACTGAAGAAATACAAAGGATCATGAGAGATTACTACAAGCAACTCTATGCCAATAAAATGGACAATCTGGAAGAAATTGACAAATTCTTAGAAATGCACATCGTGCTGAGACTGAACGAGGAAGAAATAGAAAATATGAACAGAACAATCACAAGCACCGAAATTGAAACTGTGATTAAAAATGTTCCAACAAGCAAAAGCCCAGGACCTGATGGCTTCACAGGCAAATTCTAGTAAACATTTACAGAAGAGTTAACACCTTTCCTTCTCAAACCCTTCTAAAATATAGCAGAGGGAGGAACACCCCCAAACTCATTCTACAGGGCCACCATCACCCTGATACCAAAATCAGACAAAGATGTCACAAAGTAAGAAAACTACAGGCCAATATCACTGATGAACATAGATGCAAAAATCCTCAACAAAATACTAGCAAACAGAATCCAACAGCACATTAAAAGGATCATACACCATGATCAAGTGGGGTTTATTCCAGGAATGCAAGGAATCTTCAATATACGCAGATCAATCATTGTGATACACCATATTAACAAACTGAAGGAGAAAAAATGTATGATCATCTCAATCAATGCAGAGAAAGCTTTTGACAAAATTCAACACCCATTTATGTTAAAAACCCTGCAGAAAGTAGGCATAGAGGGAACTTTACTCAGCATAATAAAGGCCATATATGACAAACCCACAGCCAACATTTTCCTCAATGGTGAAAAACTGAAACTATTTCCACTAAGATCAGGAACAAGACACGGTGGCCTACTCTCACCACTATTATTCAACATAGTTTTGGAAGTTTTAGCCACAGCAATCAGAGAAGAAAAAGGAATAAAAGGAATCCAAACTGGAAAAGAAGAAGTAAAGCTTTCACTGTTTGCAGATGACATGATACTATATAGAGAGAATCCTAAAGATGTTACCAGAAAACTACTAGAGCTTATCAATGAATTTTGTAAAGTAGTAGGATACAAAATTAATGCACAGAAATCTCTTGCATTCCTATACACTAATGATGAAAAATCTGAAAGTGAAATTAAGAAAACACTCCCATTTACTACTGCAACAAAAAAAATAATATATCTAGGAATAAATCTACCTAATGAGACAAAAGACCTGTTTGCAGAAAATTATAAGACACTGATGAAAGAAGTTAAAGATGATACAAATAGATGGAGAGATATACCATGTTCTTGGATTGGAAGAATCAATATTGTGAAAATGACTCTACTACCCAAAGAAATCTACAGATTCAATTCAATCCTTATCAAACTACAACTGGCATTTTTCACAGAACTAGAACAAAAAAAATTCACAATTTGTATGCAAACACAAAAGACCCCAAATAGCCAAAGCAATCTTGAGAATGAAAAATGGAGCTGGAGGAAGAAGGCTCCCTGACTTCAGAATATACTACAAAGCTACAGTAATCAAGACAGTGTGGTACTGGCAGAAAAACAGAAATATAGATCAATGGAACAGGATACAAAGCCCAGAGATAAACCCACGCACATATGGTCACCTTATCATTGATAAAGGAGGCAAGAATATACAGTGGAGAAAAGACAGCCTCTTCAATAAGTGGTGCTGGGAAAACTGGACAGGGACATGTAAAAGTATGAACTTAGAACACTCCATAACACCATACACAAAAATAAGCTCAAAATGGATTAAAGACCTAAATGTAAGGCCAGACACTCTCAAACTCTTAGAGGAAAACATAGGCAGAACACTCTATGACATAAATCACAGCAAGATCCTTTCTGACCCACCTCCCAGAGAAATGGAAATAAAAACAAAAATAAACAAATGGGACCTAATGAAGCTGAAAAGCGTTTGAACAGCAAAGGACACCATAAACGAGGCCAAAATACAAGCCTCAAAATGTGATAAAATATTTGCAAATGATGCAACTGACAAAGGTTTAATCTCCAAAATATACAAGCAGCTCATGCAGCTCAATATCAAAAAAACAAACAACCCAATCCAAAAATGGGCAGAACACCTAAATAGACATTTCTCCAAAGAAGATATACAGATGGCCAACAAACACATGAAAGAGTGCTCAATGTCATTAATCATTAGAGAAATGCAAATCAAATCGACAATGAGATATCATCTCACACCGGTCAGAATGTCCATCATCAAAAAATCTACAAACAATAAATGCTGGAGAGGCTGTGGAGAAAAGGGAACCCTCTTGCACTGTTGGTGGGAATGTAAATTGATACAGCCACTATGGAGAACAGTATGGATGTTCCTTAAAAAACTAAAAATAGAACTACCATATGACACAGGATTCTCACTACTGGACATATACCGTGAGAAAACCATAATTCAAAAAGAGTCATGTACCACAATGTTCATTGCAGCTCTATTTACAATAGCCAGGACATGGAAGCAACCTATGTGTCCATCAACAGATGAATGGATAAAGAAGATGTGGCACATATATACAATGGAATAGTACCCAGCCATATAAAGAAACAAAACTGAGTTATTTGTAGTGAAGTGCATGGACCTAGAGTCTGTCATACAGAGTGAAGTAAGTCAGAAAGAGAAAAACAAATACTGTATGCTAACACATATGTATGGAATCTAAGGGAAAAAAAATGTCATGACGAACCTAGGGTCAAGATGGGAATAAAGACTCAGACCTAATAGAGAATGCACTTGAGGATATGGGGAGGGGGAAGTGTAAGCTGTGACAAAGTAAGAGAGTGGCATGGACATATACACACTACCAAACATAAAGTAGATAGCTAGTGGGAAGCAGCCGCATAGCACAGGGAGATGAGCTCGGTGGTTTGTGACCACCTTGAGGGGTGGGATAGGGAGGGTGGGAGGGAGGGAGATGCAAGAGGGACGAGATATGGGAACATATGTATATGTATAACTGATTCACTTTGTTATAAAGCAGAAACTAACACATCATTGTAAAGCAATTATACTCCAATAAAGATGTTAAAAAAAAACAGTAAGTAGGAAGATATGACGTGAAAGTATCTCTGAGAAAAAAAAGATATGTGTAATATAAAAAAGACATATTTGTAATTATGGCCTAATTCACTTTTTCTCCTAATCCAACTAGAAAGACATACATTTACTCAGGACCTTTTCTTTCTGTGATAGTACAGCTGGCTGGCTTTTCAGCAATTTATTTTAAAACCTGGTTATTGCCCAGTTCAGGTATTTGGAGCTAGGTGGGCATGTCTGACAAGAAATGAATGATTAATCATATCATTCAGCTATCTGTAATTAAAAAACAAACAAAAAACCGTATTTGATTCCTGACCAAGAAACCAGGGGGTTAGTTCTTTTTTTACCAAGCAGCAAAGAACACAGATGCCTCCACAGGGTTAAGGCAGTTAAATAGAGATATATATGTTTTAACGGAGTTGTGCTTTAAAATTACTTCTAATTTATCCACTTACCAGACATGTATTGAGGTAAAATGATCAGCAGTAATGTTCTGCAGAAAGATGTATACTTTTTTAATTGTAGCCAAGAGGAAAAAAACAGCATGGAATAACTTAGTCGTTGCTAATTATAATATCACTGAGGTAATTACAATAGATTTTGATTGTCTCATTTTCACACCAGAGGAGGGCACAATGCTGGCGTTTCTCTTAATACATATTTGTTTTTAGAGAAGAGCTGACAATTACACTAATTGTAGTCACAGCATGAAACTTTGTTTTTCAAAAAAATTTCGTCTACATGTCGCTTGGAATAAACGCGTCCTTTCTGTTTGGTTAGGTGCAAATTAAAGACACATTAATTGCCTTGTTTTTTGTGGTAAGAGATCTCTTCATTGTTGCAAGCATTACCAATTTTACAGGAGCAATATCCATTTCGAAGTCCTCAACATCTCAAGAAAGTGTTCTGCTGCTTAAATGAGGCACTTTTATGAAAGCTTTGGAAGACAGCCCGTTCACTTCACCGGAAGCCACATGATCCTTAAATTCACCACTTGCATTCAGGAAGGTGAGGGAAAATCCTGATAAGAAAAATGCCAATGAAAGCTGAATTTTTAGATGCATCTTATTCTACTGCTGCAAAAACCCACTTGAGTACCAACTGCATCTGTGTGTACAGGTACGTCTATGAGGAACTGCCTGATAAAGTCAGGCACCTGAAAGGGGCGCCTGAAAGCCTGACCTTAAACAGAGTAGAGGAGAGGAAATGAAAGTTGCCAGATTTGCATGTGTCATCAGGATTGGTGTCTGGTCAGTTGGTTGGTTCTTCTTGCCCACCTGTGGACTGCAGTCCAGAGAATGCAGTCTCCATTGTATCCTCTCCTTGGTAATAAGAAAGCAGTCTCAGAACTGTGATTTTCCCCTGTACTTTGTAAAATGCCTTATGTATGCTTTCCTGCATTGACCTGTCCAATAAGCTGTAACTGAACGGCTGGCCATTTCCATTACCCCGCCCCCCTCCTTTTATTACCATCTTGCCAAAACTAACAGAGGAAGAGATACTGCTAGCCATCTGGAACAAAGGAGAAAAAGCAAAACTTGGATTGGGTATCTGGACAGTCATAGGATTCCTAGAATGCAGTAGGTATTATTGACCCTATTGACACTTTATTGTTTCAAAAAACTGTATTTAAAAAATCCACATCCAACATCTTTTGAGTGATGAGAGGTACTCAAAGAGGTACTACACAGAGAAGTAAACTCAACCATATAGAATACTCAAATTGTCTTATGTTGCAGTGTAATCAAAGCAGTAGTCACATAAAGAACTGTAGCATAAAGGCTGAATAATTGGAGTATAATTATACATTAGAGAGAAGAATATATTAATTTATTACACAATAAGTAAATACTATAAAACCCTGTGGGTTTGGGGGGTGTTATTGAAATATATTTGACATATAAATAACCCTGTGTAAGTTTAAGATGTGCAACATGTTGATTTGATACATTTATATATTTCAATATGATTGCCATTGTAGCATTAGCTGGCACCTCTATTACCTCACATAATTATCATTTCTTTTTGGGGGTGTGGGAATAATTAAGGTCTGGTCTTGCAACTTTGATATTTATAATACAATATTGTTGTCTACAATCACTATACTGTGCTTTAGATCTATGGGAGTTATTTATCTATTAGTTGCAAGTGTGTACCCTTAAAAAATATTTATCTTACCCTCCCACCCTCATCCCCTAGGAACCACCATTCTACTCTCTGTTTTTATGACTTTGGCTTTCATAGATTCAACATATAAGTGATATCATATAGTATTTGTCTTTGTCTGACTTATCTAACAGCATAGCCTATTCAAGTTCCATCCATGGCAAGCTTTTCTTCTTTCTCATAGCTGAATTATATATATATATATATATATATATATATATATATATATATATATATATATATATATATATATATATATCACTATATATATATATCACTATATATATATCACATATTCTTTTTTTAACATCTTTATTAGAGTATAATTGCTTTACAATGGTGTGTTAGTTTCTGTTCTATAGCAAAGTGAATAAATTATACATATACGTATATCCCCATATCTCCTCCTTGCCATTCATTTTTGAAGAGCACTGAATGTTTCATATGGTACAGAGCATCGTATCTTTGCTATTGTGAATAATGTCCCAATAAACATGGGAGTGCATAGGTCTCCTCACTATCCTGTTTTTATTTCCTTTGGGTATATCCCACAAGTGGAATTGCTGGATCATATGGTAGTTCTCTATATAATTTTTCGATGAACCTACATGTTGTTTTCCATAGTTGCTAAAGCAATTTACATTCTCACCAACAGTATACAAGGGTTTCCTTTTCTCCACATACTCACCAATACTTATTATCTCTTATCCTATTGATGATAGTCATTCTAACAGGTCTGAAGGGATATCTTATTGTGGTTTTGATTTGTGTTTCCCTGATGATTAGTGATATTGAGCATCTTCTCATGTACCTGTTGGCCATCTGGTTGTATTTTTTGTAAAAAATGTCTTTTTAGTTCCTCTTCCCATTTTTAAAATTGGATTGTTTATTTTTTTTTTGTTATTGAATTGTATGAGTTTCTTATATATATATTAGATATTGACCACTCATCTTATGTATGGTTCTCAAATATTTTCTCCCATTCTGTAGGTTACATTTTAGTTTGTTGATTGTTTCTTTTGCTGTGCAGAAGCCTTTAAGTTTGATGTAGTCCCACCTGTTGATTTTTGCTTTTGTCATTTGTACTTTTGGTGTAATATCCAAAAAAATATCAAGACTAATGTTGAGGAGATTTTCCCCCATGTTTTCTTGTAGGAGTTTTAAGGTATCATGTCTTATGTTTAAGTCTTTGGTCCATTATGAGTTAATTTCTGTGAATGGGATAAAATACAGGTCCAAGTTTATTTTTTTGCATGTGTTTACCTGGTTTTCTCAACACCATGTGTTGAAAAGACTATACTTTCTCCATTGGGTGTCCTTAGCTTTCTTATAAGATATTAATTGATGTGGTGGTTTATTTCTGTGCTGTCTATTCTGTTCAATTGGTCTATGTATCTATTTTTATGGCAGTGCCATACTGTTTTTTTTATTGCTTTGTAGTATAATTTGAAATCAGGAAGTTTGATGCTTTGTTCTTCTTTCTGATGATTGCTTTGGATATTTGGGGTATTTTGTGGTTCTATACAGATTTTAGGATTTTTTTTTTCATGTGGAAAATGCCATTGGAATTTTCATAAGGATTGCTTTAAGTCTATAGATTGCTTTGGGAGTATGAACATTTAAACAATATTAATTCTTCCAACCCATGAACTCAGGGTATCTTTCCATTTGTATGTGTCTTCAATTTCTTTCAAAAAAGACTTGGGGGGAGACCTTCAAGGTGATGGAGGAGTAAGTTATGGAGATCACCTTCCTTCCCACAAATACATCAGAAATACATCTACATGTGGAACAACTCCTACAGAACATCTACTGAACCATGGCAGAAGACCTCAGACTTCCCAAAAGGCAAGAAATTCCCGGCATACCTGGGTAGGGCAAAAGAAAAAAGAAAAAACAAAGACAAAAGAATAGGGAGAGGACCTGCACTTCTGGGAGCAAGCTGTGAAGGAGGAAAAGTTTCCACACATTAGGAAACCCCTTCACTGTTGGAGACAGGGGGGTGGACAGAGGGAAAGCTTTGGAGCCATGGAGGAAAGCACAACAACAGGGGTGCAGAGGGCAAAGTGGAGAGATTCCCACACAGAGGATTGGTGCTAACCAGCACTCACCATCCCAAGAGGCTTGTCTGCTCACCTGCCAGGGCGGGTGGAGGCTGGGAGCTGAGGCTTGGTCTTCAGAGGTCAGATCCCAGGGAGAGGACTGGGGTTGGATGCATAAGCACAGCATGAAGGGGGCTAGTGTGCCACAGCTAGCCAGGAAGGAGTCCTGGAAAAAGTCTGGACATGCCTAAGAGGCAAGAGACCATTGTTTCAGGTTGCACAAGGAGAGGGAATTCAGAGCACCACCTAAATGAGCTCCAGAGATGGGTGCGAGCCATGGCTATCAGTGCAGACACCAGAGACGGGCATGAAACACTGAGGCTGCTATTGCAGCCACCAAAAGCTTGTGTGCAAGCACAGGTCACTATCAACAACTCCCCTCCCGGGAGCGTGTGCAGCCCACAGTTGCCAGGGTTCCGTGATCCACGGAAAACTTCCCCGGGAGAACACATGGCTCACGTCAGGCTGCTGCAATGGCATGCTAGCCTCTGCCACCACAGGCTCACCCTGCATTCCATACCCCTCCCTCTCCCATGACCTGAGTGAGTTAGAGACCCCTAATCAGCTGCTACTTTAACCCGGTCCTATCTGGGCAAGAACAGATTCCCTCAGGCAACCTAAACACAGAGGCAGGGCCATATCCAAAGCTGAATTCCAGGAGCTGTGCGAACAAAGAAGAGAAAGGGAAATTTCTCCCAACAGCCTCAGAAGCAGCAGATTATGCCTTCACAATCAACTTGATGTACCCTGCAACTGTGGAATACATGAATAGACAATGAATCATCCCAAAATTGAGGCAGTGGATTTGGGAGCAACTGTAAACTTGGGGTTTGCTTTCTGTATCTAATTTGTTCCTGGTTTTATGTTTATCTTAGTTTAGTATTTAGAATTTATTATCATTGGTAGATTTGATAATTGATTTGGTTGCTCTATTGTTGCTTTTTATTTTAATATATATATATATATACTTTTTCCTTTTTCTCTTTTTGTGAGTGTGCTTGCGTATGCTTCTTTGTGTCATTTTGTCTGTATAGTTTTGCTTGTACTATTAATCCTAAGGTTCTGTCTGTTTTTTGGGTTTTTTTGTATACTTTTTAGAGCTTGTTATCATAGGTGTATTTGTTTTTTTCTTCAGTTGTTCTCCTTTCTTTCTTTCATTTATTTTTCCTTTTTAAATTACTCTTTAATTTTTTTATTTTTAATAATAATTTTTTATTTTAATAACTTTTCTTTTCTTTTCTTTCTCTCTTTCCTTCTTTCTATCTTTCTTTCCTTCTTTCCTTCTTTCTTTCTTTCTTTCTTTCTTTCTTTCTTTCTTTCTTTCTTTCTTTCTTTCTCTCTTTACTTATGAGCAGTGTGGATGGATGATGGAGTCTGGGTGCTCAGGCCAGGTGTCAGGCCTGTGCTTCTGAGATGGGAGAGCCAAGTTCAGGACATTGGTCCAGTAGAGACCTCCTAGCTCTATATAATATCAAATGATGAAAGCTCTCCCAGAGATCTCTATCTCAATGCTAAGACCGAGCTCCACTCAATGACCAGCAAGCTACAGTGCTGGACACCTTACTCCAAACAACTAGCAACACAGGAAAACAACCCCTTCCATTAGTAGAGAGTCTGCCTAAAATCATAATAAGGTCATAGACACCCCAAAACACACCACTGGACGTGGTACTGCCCACCAGAAAGATAATATCCAGCCTCATCCACCAGAACACAGGCACCAGTCCCCTCCACCAGGAAGCCTACACAACACACTGAACCAACCTTAGCCACTGGGGGCAGACACCAAAACCAATGGGAACTACGAACCTGCAGCCTGTGAAAAGGAGACCCCAAACACAGTAAGTGAAGCAAAATGAAGAGACAGAAAAACACACAGCAGATGAAGGAGCAAGGCAAAAACCCACCAGACCAAACAAATGAAGAGGACGTAAGGAGTATACCTGGAAAATAATTCAGAATAATGATAGTAAAGATGGTCCAAAATCTTGGAAAGAGAATGGAGAAAATACAAGACATATTTAACAAGGACCTAAAAGAACTAAAGAGCAAACAGATGATGATGCACTACACAATAAATGAAAGTAAATATTCTCTAGAAGGAATCAATAGCAGAATAACTGAGGCAGAAGAATGGATAGTGACCTGGAAGGTAAAATAATGGAGATAACTATCGCAGAGCAGAATAAAGAAAAATGAATTGAGTACAGTCTTAAGACCTCTGGGACAACATTAAATGCATCAACATTCAAACAATAGGGGTCCTGAAGAAGAAGAGAAAAAGAAAGGGATTGAGAAAATATTTGAAGAGATTATAGTCAAAAAATGCCCTAATACAGGAAAGGAAATAGTCAATCAAGTCCAGGAAACACAGAGTGTCCCATACAGGATAAATGCAAGGAGAAACACGCCAAGACACATACTAATCAAAATATCAAAAATTAAATACAAAGAAAAAATATTAAAAGCAGCAAGGGAAAAGCAGCGAATAACCTACAAGGGAATCCCCATAAGGTTAACAGCTGAATTTTCAGGAGAAACTCTGCAAGCCAAAAGGGAGTGGCAAACATACTTAAAGTGATGAAAGGGAAAAACCTACAACCAAGATTACACTACCCAGGAAGGATCTCATTCATATTTGATGGAGAAATTAAAAATTTTACAGACAAGCCAAAGCTAAGAGAATTCAGCACCACCAAACCAACTTTACAACTAATGCTAAAGGAACTTCTCTAGGCAAGAAACACAAGAGAAAGAAAAGACCTACAATAGCAAACCCAAAATAATTAAGAAAATGGTAATAGGAACATACATATCAATAATTAACTTAAATGTAAATGGATTAAATGCCCCCACCAAAAGACACAGACTCACTGAATGGATACAGAAATAAGACCCATATATATGCTGTCTACAAGAGACGCACTTCAGACCTAGGGACACATACAGAATGAAAATAAGGGGACGGAAAAAGATATTCCATGCAAAAGGTAATCAAAAGAAAGCTGGAGTAGCAATTCCCATATCAGTCAAAATAGACTTTAAAATAAAGACTATTACAAGAGACAAAGAAGGACACTACATAATGACCAAGGGATCAAACCAAGAAGAAGATATAATGATTGTAAATATTTATATACCCAAAATAGGAGCACCTCAATATATAAGGCAAATGCTAACAGCCATAAAAGGGGAAATTGACAATAACACAATCACAGTAGGGAACTTTAACACCCCACTTTCACCAAAGGACAGATCAGCCAAAGTGAAAACAAATAAGGAAACACAAGCTTTAAATGATACATTAAACAATATGGACTTAATTGATATTATAGGACATTCCATCGAAAAACTACAGAACACATTTTCTTCTCAAGTACTCATGGAACATTCTCCAGGATAGATTGGGTCTTGGGATTGGGTCAGAAATCAAGCCTTGATAAATTTAAGAAAATTGAAATGGTATCAAGTATCTTTTCTGATCACAATGCTATGAGACTAGAAGTCTATTACAGGAATAAAACTGTAAAAAATACAAACACATGGAGGCTAAACCATACACTATTTGATAACCAAGAGATCACTGTAGAAATCAAAGAGGAAATCAAAAAATACCTAGAAACAAATGACAATGACAACACGACGACCCAAAACCTATGGCATGCATCAAAAGCAGTTCTAAGAGGGAAATTTATAGCAATACAATCCTACCTCAAGAAACAACAGACATTTCAAATAAACAACCTAACCTTACACCTAAAGCAATTAGAGAAAGAAGAACAAAAAAACCCCAAAGGTAGCAGAAGGAAAGAAATCATAAAGATCAGATCAGAAATAAATGGAAAAGAGTCTACAGCCGTACCATCCTGAATGTGCCCGATATTGTCTGATCTCAGAAGCTAAGCAGGGTCGGGCCTGGTTAGTACTTGGATGGGAGAAACAAATGAAAAAGAAATGAAGGAAACGTTAGCAAAGATCAGTAAAACTAAAAGCTGGTTCTTTGAGAAGATAAACAAAATTGATAAACCATTAGCCAGGCTCATCAAGAACAAAAGGGAGAAGACTCAAATCAACAGAATTAGAAATGAAAAAGGAAAAGTAATAATTGACAGTACAGAAATACAACGAATCATGAGAGATTACTGCAATCTAATTACTTGGATTACTGTATTCCAATATAATGGACAACCTGGAAGAAATACTTAGAAAAGCACAACCTTCCAAGACTGAACCAGGAAGAAATAAAAAATATAAACAGACCAATCACAAGCACTGAAATTGAGACTGGGATTAAAAGTCTTCCAACAAACAATAGTCCATGACCAGATGGTTTCACAGACGAATTCTATCAAACATTCACAGAAGAGCTAATATCTATCCTTCTCAAACTCTTCCAAAATATAGCAGAGGGAGGAACACTCCCAAACTCAATCTATGAGGCCTTCATCACACTGATACCAAAACCAAACAAAGATGTCACAAAGAAAGAAAACTACAGGCCAATATCACTGATGAACATAGATGCAAAAATCCTCAAAAAATATTTGCAAACAGAATCCAACAGCACATTAAAATGATTATACACCATGATCAAGTGGGGTTTATACCAGGAATGCCAGGATTCTTCAGTACATGCAAATTAATCAGTGTGATAAACCATATTAACAAATTGAAGGAGAAAAATCATATGATCATCTCAGTAGATGCAGAAAAAGCTTTCGACAAAATTCAACACCCATTTATGATAAAAAAATATCCCTCCAGAAAGTAGGTATAGAGAGAACTTACCTCAACATATAAATATGACCTATATGGCAAACCCACAGCCAACCTCAACCTCAATGGTGAAAAACTGAAACCATTTCCACTGAGATCAGGAACAAGACAACATTGCCCACTCTCACCACTATCATTCAACACAGTTTGGGAAGTTTTAGCCAGAGCAATCAGAGAAGAAAAAGTAATAAAAGGAATCCAAATCAGAAAAGAAGTAAAGCTGTCACTCTTTGCAGATGACATGATACTATACATAGGGAATCCTAAAGATGCCAACAGAAAACTATTAGAGCTAATCAATGAATTTGGTAGAGTAGCAGGATACAAAACTAATGCACAGAAATCTCTTACATTCCTATACACTCATGATGAAAAATATGAAAGAGAAATTAAGGAAACCCTCCCATTTATCATTGCAAAAAAAGAATAAAATACCTAGGAATAAATCTACCTAAGTAGACTAAAGAACTGTATGCAGCAAACTATGACACTGATGAAAGAAAGTAAAGATGATTCAAACAGATGGAGAGTTATACCATGTTCTTGGATTGGAAGAATCAATATTGAGAAAATGACTATACTACCCAAAGCAATCTACAGATTCATTGCAAGCCCTATCAAACTACCAATGGCATTTTTCACAGAACAAGAATAAAAAAATTCACAGTTTGAAATTGTGAAACACAAAAGACTCCAAATAGCCTAGGCAATATTGAGATGAAAAACGGAGCTAGAGGAATCAGGCTCCTTGACTTCAGACTATACTACAAAGCTACAGTAAACAAGACAGTATGGTACTGGCACAAAAACAGAAATATAGATAAATGGAACAGGATAGAAAGTCCAGAGATAAACCCACACACATATGGTCACCTTATTTTTGATAAAGGAGGCAAGAATATACAATGGAGAAAAGACAGCCTCTTCAATAAGTGGTGTTGTGAAACTGGATAGCTACATGTAAAAGAATGAAATTAGAACACTCCCTTACACCAAACACAAAAATAAACTCAAAGTGGATTAAATACATAAATGTAAGGCCAGACAGTATAAAACTCCATCAACAGATGAATGGATAAAGATGTGGCACATATATACAATGGAATATTACTGAGCCATAAAAAGAAACAAAATTAAGTTATTTGTAGTGCTGTGGGTGGAACTAGAGTCTGTCATACAGAGTGAAGTAAGTCAGAAAGAGGAAAACAAATACTGTATACTAACATATATGTATGGAATCTGAAAAAAATGGTTTTGATCAACCTAGAGGCAGGACAGGAATAAAGATTCAGACGTAGAGAAGTAGGGAATGGACTTGAGGACACAGGGAGGGGTAAGGGTAAGCTGGGTCAAAGTGAGAGAGTGGCATGGACGTATAAATACTACTAAATATAAAATAGATAGCTAGTGGGAAGCAGCCACATTAGCACAGGGAGATCAGCTTGGTGCTTTCTGATGACCTAGAGGGGTGGGATAGGGAGGGTGGGAGGGAGATGCAAGAGGGAGGAGATATAGAGATATATGTATATGAATAGCTGTTTCACTTTGTTAAAAGCAGAACCTAACACAGCATTGTAAAGCAGTTATACTCCAATAAAGATGTTACGAAAGAAAAATACTTTTTTTGTACATAATTTTCACTTCCTTGGTTAAATTTATTCATAGGTATGTTATTGTTTTTGATGCTTGTGAATGGAATAGTTTTCTTCATTTCTTTTTCAGATGTTTCATTGTTAGTGTACAGAAATGTAACTGATTTCTCTATGTTGATTTTATATCCTGCAAGTTTACTGAATTCATTGATTAGTTCCAACAGTTTTTTTGTTTGGGTCTTTGAGATTTTTTATATGTAAAATCATATCATCTGCAAATAACAACAATTTTACTTCTTCCTTTACATTTATATGTCTTTTCTCTCTTTGTCTTGACTGATTGTTCTAGCTAGGACTTCTGGAACTGTATTAAATTAAGAGTGGGAAGGGGGAATCCTTTTCTTGTTCCTGATCTTAGGCGAAAAGTTTTTAACTTCCCAACACTGAGTTAGCTATGGGTTTATCATAGCTTATTATGTTGATGTGTGTTCCTTTATACCCAATCTGGTGAGTATAAACTCTTGTTTTACTGTTTCAATTTTTTTATTTGTTTCACTTGCTATGGAATAGAAAATTGCACATTAACTATATCTACTGAGGTGGGCAAAGTGGACATTCTAGTCATCAACAGACAGTCAACACAAGAGTGTTCAAGCCAGTGACCCCTCCAAGATTCCCCAAGCTTGTCCCCAACTCTAGGTGATTTTACTTATCTGCTACACCCCACACAGTCAAGCCTTTACATAAAATTCCCTTATCTCTATTCCTGCTATACAATTCCAGTCTCAAGCCTCATGATTTCTCCATCAACTCTGCAAGAAATCCTAATTAGCCTTTTTGTTTTCCATTACACCAAAACCAATCCACTAGCATAGCATAGGCAGATTATCCATGTTCATAACATTTTTCTGCTCAGGAACTTTCAATGACTGTCTATTGCCTGATAAATAAAATCTCTATTTCTGAGCATGGCCTACAAAATCATTTACTATTCTTTCCCTGTTTACAAGCATACTGTGCTTATTCTAGTCAAGCTGGATAACTTGAGGAAGTACAGGTAGCATCCAAGAGCAAGAGATATTGGCATTAGGGAGATCAGCTTTCTTAACTGTTGCTGTGTTTGCTTTTGAACCCTTGGTTTTATTACATTTATAAATGATGGGGAAAATAATAGCCACCAAGAACCATATGAGACTGAAGTCCAGTGTAGATATCTACTTACCCCTGGTGCGTGGACATATGGTAAATATTTGGACCCCACTCCTTGGGCACAAAGGAGATGTTTGGTAAATTAGAGTAGTTATCATCATTATCACCATCATCATCATTGCCTATAAATGTTTCTCCTGTTTTTCTATCTGCATATGTTTCCTCTCTCAACCTAAAATGTCACTTCCTTATCCCAAAAAGATACTCAACCTACTAAAACACTGCCACTTCAAGGAAGTAAATTCCTCTTCTTTGTGTATCATCCTTCCCTGTACTTTTTTAAAGTGTTCATCAAATGTTGCCTTTTATTTCATTCCTCAGATCAGCAGGCTCTGAGCCACTCACTTAAGAATTCAAAGCTAGTAAGCTTCAGCCCTTTACACATTTGAAAAGCCAGAACTCTCCCTGAGCTTGGACAAGAAACTAGAGAGTGTTCCTCTTCCTCAAGTCCCAGATCCAGACACTTGCAGTCTTGTTGAACATCCCTCTAGATTTTCCATTTCACTCTCCTTCTCTTCATCCCTGAGACCACCTTCTCAGCTTAGGCACTGCTACAATTAAACTAGAAGGTGAGGTTAAAGCCAAAGAATAACAAGAATTCTTGGAACATATGATCCTCCCAAATTCAATGAATAGATTGTATAAAAATACAGACAACTAAAAACTGGTTTGGGGATCTGGAAGATAATAAATAAATTTCCCATTGTCAGGAGTAAAATGAAAAGAAATAAAAATATTAGTAAGAATATAAAATAGAAGCTCTACCCATCTTCTCCCATAGCTATATAGTAAAAGTTCCAGAACAAAAGATAAACAATGAAGAAATATTAGAATAAAATAGCTCAGAGCAGAAGACATACATCAGTCTTTAGATTTAAATGAGTCACCATCATCCCCACTCCAGGGAGAATCAGATGAAATTTTTAAAAAAGACACACCTCTAGACACATTCTTGTGATGTTTCTGACCTTCAAAAAGTAAGAGAAGTGGAGAGGAACTGGGAAGTAGTGAAAATGCTCCAGATCCCTAAGGTTTCAGAAAAAATCAGGAAACGGAGATGCATATACTTGCATTATTTAAAATGTAGAGGCATTTACCAAATAAAGTACAGAAACTATTAATTGTTGTTATTTCTGGGGAGTGAGTTGGGAGAAAGAGGTGAAAGAAGTTTAATTTCCAAATGATTCCCTTCTATACCATATGAACTTTCCCTACTGTGGGCATATAATACTTTTATGATGAAATAAAATTTCTGTTTCTTTAATTTTAATTTAGCATTACATCAAAAGCATTTAAAAGTAATTTTCTTTAACCATATTATTTTACAGTATAATAATCTATAAATATGTCATGCATTATGCAATACCTCTAGGATATTTTTAAATTTTTGTTGCCATAAATAAATCTGTGAGGAAGTATATTCCCCTAGTATATTTATTTTTATATGTATCTCTGATTAGGAATGAATTCTGAGGGGTAAAGTTATATCTTAAAGGGTTTTGGTATATATTACCAGTTGTCCTCCAAAATGATTATAAGAATTTAAAGCCCAACCAAAAGAAGATAAAAATACCTTTTTTGCCATATCCTCAACAACACCAGATGTTAGTTATAAATATATTTTTGATATGAGGGGGTTCATCAATCATAATTACTGAATTACTCCCATATACAAGGCGCTAAGCTAGGATCTTCTTCTATGGGAAGCAAATAAGATAATTTCTACTCCTTGACCAATGATCTACTTGGGAACATGGGTAAAATGCATAGAGGGAATAACAAATAATTTAAGGCAGCATTTGATGAGCAGCAAAAGCAAAAGATGCAAGTTTATTTATGTGGTTGACAAGGGCTTTCTAAGCATGTAATAGAGATTGGAAAGCACAAAAGGAAACAGCTGATATATTTGTCTACTTCAAGTTAAAACCAAACAAGTCAAAAACTTCTCTACAGCAAAACTGAAATATAAGCCACAGGACTGGAGGCATATATAATAAATACCTACAAAAACAGGAGAGGAGTCCAAGAGGAAGATGGGTAAGGAGGTGATCTGTGAATGAAGAAATACAAATAGCTAGTAAATGTGCAGTAGTGATCAACCTCACTGACATACAGACAATGGAATATTATTTTTGTTAATAATATAGAAAAGATTTAAAACATTATTAAAACTCAGTGTTTAATTTGTATGTGTGAAAACATGTGCTTTTGCTTGAGGTATATGTCACATACACATAAATAGGACAATCTTTCCAGAGGGCAGTTTGACCACATATATCCAATATCATGTACATATATGTCTTGACCCTGCTACCCTACCATAATATTTCAAATTAAGATGTAATCATACAAGCTGGATAGGATTGCACAAGATATTCAGTACAGCATTATTCATAAGAGAAAATGGATGCTCTTCCATAGAACATTTAGTCAAACATGGTGCATGCACAAAATGTAGATCCTACAATGATGTGCAACCATTTTTATTGACATGGAAAACCATCCATTTAATATTGTTAGGTGAAAAGGAAAACTACAAAACAAAATGCATAGTATGATCCGACTTATATAATAAACATACACACATGCATATATATGCTTAGAGAAATGTTTGAAAGGATATTCACCAAAGTGCTAATAATGGTTACCATTTTTATCATTTTCATTTGTACAATAAATATTATTTTGCCAAAAGAATAAAGTTATTTTCAAAAGAAAAAAAAACATACTCTTGGTACTGATCCTGACAGGAGCCAGGTTTCCTGAAGGACCTGGGGCTTCACCCTGGCCTTGGGAAACTGTAACATTACGACTCTTCATTTTTAATGGCGAAAGCAAACACTCAAGGAGATTTTGGTCATAGAATAGCATTATCACTACCATCATCATCACTATATATTCAGGGCTCCAAATTGAATGACAGTTTCAAGAAAAGCCATAGTGAAGAAATGTTCTCTTACTCATAGAGAAATAAGAAGAGCCTGAGGGCACTGTGAAAGGCCAAGCTGGAAGCAAAGAGTGGCAGAAGGAGTTTGGCTCTTTCCTGAAACAATTGTTCCTTATTGGATCCCGAGAGTGATAGGTTCTAGGAAAGCCAGTAACAGCATCTCACTGAGTCCTGACTGTCTGCTATTTGCACTGTGGTCATCCAGGAAGTTCTCTTCCAAACTGTGCCTTGTTTTCCTGAGTCTCACCAGATCCCTTGCACTTCCGGAGCCTAACCCAAGGTAAACATCTCTATAAAAACTTTCAAATCCACTCCAGGCAGCAGTGACCTCACTGTCCTGTGAGCTTCAAGCATCACTATCTGAGTCACTCTCTTAGCAACTAATCACTGAGTCTGTTCTACCTTTCCCATGTTGCCTCATGTGGTTATTTCAATTACTTCAGCATACATGTTCAGCCCCCACTGAGCTACACTCTGAGGTTCCTGAAGGGTGACCATATAATTAACCTATGTCCTTGAATGAGAGCTTTGAGTGAGAGGGAAATAAAAACAATTATAATTATATATTTTAATAATTATTTATTGGCTTCACCACATTGGTGGATCTATAAAATAGTTTTATTCAAAAACTATTTTGAAAACGGAAACTCTGTCTGAAAAATAAAAATAACATCAAGCTAGGTACATTTTAACATGTATTATTTTGATTATCTAACCATTAAAAAATAGCAAGCAGAATAATTATACTTGTTAAATATTTGATATTTTAATCTGTTTTTTAGCTGTCTCTAGTACCATGTCATTGGTGCTCTTTAGAATAATGTGTGCTGTATACATGGTTTTATTACTTTTAACTTTTTCATAAAGTTGCCTATGATCTACAGAGCTGAACTTTATGCTAATAATTTTAATTGTTGGCACATTCTATTATTGTTACTATATAGAACATGTCATTTTTTATTAAGAAGATACTTTTCTTACAGATGCAGATGTACCTGGTAAGTTAGAGTATATTCTATTAAATGAAGAAAAATTTCATTTCTAACCTGAAAGTATGTAAATGGTTAGGCTAAGATATTTTTATAGATACTTTCATGTTGCTTCCATTCTCAGTTTTAAGGCAACTATTTTTCAAAGATGAAACTCATCAAATAAATGGTCTCCATTTATGATTCTTTTAAATATAATTTCACCAAATTTAGGTATTACAAATGGTAGACCTTTTCACATTTGTTCCATTCCAGTACAGAATAAAAATGTATCCAATTTAATATAAGAACATTACTGAAAATTTTTTCTCAAAATCAAGATATTCCAAAGAACATAGATTTCAAAATTAAATCATGTACAATTTCAACTCTCATTATTTGTTTTGTTCAGTTTCAGTCTTGATTTTGAGTGTTTTTCTGTTTGACAGTTTTGTTGTTGTTGTTGTTGTTGTTGTTATCAGTAAAGCTTTTGGTGTTCCATTTGTTGAATATTCTGATTAATGTTTTTTTCAATATATTGAACGAAATACAAACAAAGCTTTTCCTGAAATTTTACTACCTTTGTCAGTCATATATGTTTATTTATAAATACATTTCAATAAATCTAAAATATTTAAAAAATCAAGTAATGGGGACAGCAAAGAGAGAAAGTATATACTGCCATGTCATTATTTTAAAATTCAACATCAATTTTGTATCATATACAAAATTGTAGTTTAGTTACTTTCTGTACACACGAAAATATTTGTCAATTCTTGGTTGGTAACTAAACTTATTTAATGATTATTTCACAGTGTGTAAATTATTGAATTATTATGTAATACCCTTGAAACTGATATAACATTATATGTCAATTACATCTCAATTTTAAAAATAATTGTCAATTATAACAACAGCTACTTCTATTTTTTGGCACACTACAGCAGTCTGTTTTGATGAATTATGAACTATGCATGCACCATAACCAATTTGATAAAAATATTTCTGCACCATAGATTTATTAAATTAGTAAAATATCACTTTCACCACTACACTATGCCAAATTTAAATTGGTTTTGTTACCCCAAAATCAATAAAAACTTTATCTATGTTGAACTTTTTGACTGAATTGACTGTAACATGCATAATAATGTCAGATATTTCATCTCTGATAGAATATGTTTCAGTGGCTTTACTTTGATTCAATAAATTGGATGAAAATAAACCAATATTGAATTAACTAAATTCTACTTAAAACATCTGATGACAGTGATATAAAACTGGAGTCTTTTCATCCCTTGCAGGTTTCTTCATTTTCTAAAAGTGCTGACACATTAGCAGTTCTCTCTTGACTTCTTGTATGTGTACAAGAGTCTTGGTTACACAACTTGCAATAAAAAAATGAGCAAATTCAGTGGAGAGCAGTTACATGATTCAAGTGGAAGTCATGTGCCACAAAACAATCTATAAACCTATCTTCTGTAGTTGCATTTATTAAATGGTCATTTTTTGGCACAGTTTTAACATCACTACAAACTGTTGAGGTTGAATGTTGATGCTTTGTCAGCATATTTGTGTCTTCTGGTTTTCATGTGATCAGTGATATCCTCAGGGCCTTCATGGCAGATGACAAATGTTGACATTTTGTCAAATTAGTCATTCATCAATTCATCAGCAGATTTCCAGTGGAAATTTAGACCTTGAGCCTGATTTGTTTATTCAATATACGCTTCCTGTTTTTGAAGTCATTGGTACTGAACAGGTTTATTGCCCCCAAAGGAGATAATATCAATAATAGAATAAAGGAATAGTTGTAAATTTACACCATGTTATAAATGATAAGACCACAATTGCAAGAGGGTTCATACTACTCTCTCTATACACTTTATGGCAGTATTGCTTAACCTCTCTTTCTCACTCAGATTTCATATGTAACTAATCTATATTTTCCTAAGTTTCCCATAGAGCACACCAACCAGGATTCTTAGGCCATCATACATATTCAAGTGACATTGGATGCTTCTCCCGTTATGAAACCGAACTTGGTTTTGATCACCCAGCACAGAGTAAAGCCAATCTACTGACACCAGGTTATGGCGAAGGAAAAGTACAGTGTTTACTGCAGGGCAAAACAAGGAGAACAGGTAGCTCATGCTCAAAAGACTCCTGGATGGCTTTCAGGGAAGAATTTTTAAAGAGAGTGTGAGGGAAAGGGTCACAGGGTACCCGATCAGCTCATGCACAATTCTCTGATTGTTTGATGGTGAGGGAACAGGGTGATATTTTGATAATCTCAATCGTCAACCTTCTGGTTCTATCCGGTCTGAGGTCTTCATGCTCGTGGTCAGCAGGTAGTTAAAGTCTTCCACCTGATGCGGGTTTTAATATCTGCAAATACTAAACAATTCAAGGATGTGGCTCAGGATATTATCTATAAGCCCTTAAGGAAGAACTAAAGGTCTTTTACTTTGTTTTATGGCTAAACTATTATTATTTTGTCTTGCTTGACTATTTTCCTTTGCTTCTGCATTTTCTCACTTTACTGATTAAATTTGTTCTTTGGAACTTAGGTAAGCTAAAGCTTTTCTACAAACAAGATGCAGGGGACACAGGGCATGAGCAGAGTGGGAGATGTGTCCCTGGGAAGGCCCTGCAGGGTCCTGTTCAGTTCCACTCCTTCCAGAACTTGAGGTTTCAAGGCATGAGATGTCCCAGCTGCCCATGCCCAGTGCACTTTTTAACAGGGAGCTTCTTGTATACTGTCCCTGAAAAAGATGTGGTAGTTATGTTTTGTCAGGAGAGAGCTATCACTGGTTGTTTTTAAGATTTGACTAAGCCTTAGAGCAAGAACTATTGATACATTTACCATACATGCATCTCACACAGCCCTAGACAAGACTACAGTGCCATGATTAATAATAATATTTTTAAAATGAGAAAATAATACTTTAAAAATACTCATCAGGGACAAGTGCTTTGGATACTAGGACAAGAAGAGTAAACTGGTTCTGAGCTAGGTAAACCAAGTATCCCAGGCAAACCAAGATGTATGGTTGTCCTCTCCATCCTCTTCTCAGAGCTTTGCACATCACAGGTAGTCAAATCTTGCCCTCATTTCTGTGTAGATATTAAGAGTTCTTCTCCCTTTAAAGCAAGTACTGCTTCATGTGTGGTATTTCTACCACAAGAACTCTTTTCTTACACCTTTTCCATGCCATAACATAGACGTCAGTAGAACACTTTCTTTTTTTTTTTAAGACAAAATAAGTTTCACACAGGCATACAGCTGGTATTAGAAGAATGCTTAAGTTCTATGTCTTCCAATGACAACAAAGTTGCCTTTCTTTTTTTTTTTAACTGATGCAAAAGTATTAACAAATCAGACAATGATAAGATAGATGACATTAAAAAAACTTAGCTTTTTGAAAAGACTGAAATGACTAAGAATTTTTCTGGAATTTTTAAAATGTAATTTTCATTCCTACAGCTGTATATAGTGGGGGTGAGCTTGAATCCTCTGCCTTTTCATGACTCTACATAGCATAGCTCATTGAGCATAAACTGGACTGAGAGCTGACTGTGGAAGGTGCTTCTGTATCCCTTACACCATGAGTCTGGGTTGTAGCATCCACTCCCAGTCTGAGGCACAGAGAAATGGAAAGAGGAAGTAGGGACATGCCATGGCCACACAAGGACAGCTTTTATCTCAAACTAGTTCTGGCCAATTAAGAAGTTTTTCTCTTGAGATGAGAAGCAACTGTATTTTTTGGTTTTTGATTTTTTGTTTTGGTTTTTTTGTCTTTTATTTGGGAGATTGCAAGTTCACGGGAAGGTAGTAAATGAAGGGAAGAAAACATTCTGGTAAGGTATGAGCCTCAGTTCTGGAGTTGAACAGCGGTGAATTTAAGTCCCAGAATAGTTAGGGAACCTCTCTATACCTCAGTTTCTGTGCTTGGAACTGGTGAAAAACACCTTCTTTATGGAGTAGATATGCCTAGTACATGGAGCTGGTCATTATATGTCATTTATAATTTTTATTTTTTCATTTAATTCTTACAGCAGCCTATGCAAAAAAGATATTACTATATTTATCCTCCAAATGTTTAACTCTGTACATGAGATACTGGGAGTGTGTTCAAACTTGGGTTCCCCTGAAACAAAAGCCTGAGATGAGTGACCTGTTTTATGTAGATAGCGTATCTGTAGATATAATCTCCAGGATGATGATCTAAGGCCAGGGTATGAGGCAGAAAGAAAAGAAAGAAAGAAAGAAGAAAGAAAGAAAGAAAGAAAGAAAGAAAGAAAGAAAGAAGAAAAACAAGGAAGCACGTGGAGGTGTCTACCATGGAAGGCTTACAAGACCTTCTGAGGAGCCTTAAGAAGGTCTCAAAACACCAGCCTGGGAAGAAAGGAGAAGACACCTTTCCAGAGCTCTCAGTCCCCAGTGGTCTACACTAATTGGGCTCAGGAAGAGGTGAGTAGCCCAGCCGGAGGCAGGCCAGGTACTCTCATGTTGCAGGTGCTGTGGACTGTCCAGGACTCTGTGGACCTGGACACTCCTGGCTGCAGTAAGAGCTGGGGCACATCAGGGGTCTGACCCAGGTAATGAAGTGAAGCTCTGGTCTGTTTGCCTTCAGATCTTGCACTTTTTCTAACATAACACATGATCTTTTTATACACACGTAGTGAAGTCTGCCTGTGGGATGTTCCAACTCCTTAGAAACGGATCCTGCAAAGAGGTCAAAATGTGATGTTGCTCTTATAGCAACTCCTTAAACTGCTTGAACCCGGTTGAACTATGCAAATCAAGAGGGATTACTGTTTCATTATCTCTCTATTCCATGCAAAGAAAACCTGGATGGTTCTCAAACTTGGATCCATATTAGAATCACTGGGAAATTTAAAGACATCCAGAAGCCTGGTTTCCAGCCCCAGAGATGTAGATTTAATTGATTTGTGATGTGTTCTGGACAGCAAGAGATTTGAGAGATGCCAGGGGATTCTAAAGTGGAGGTAAATTTGTGAATCACTTCTTTAAAAAATAGCAACAAGAGCGAAGTCCTCAGTTGTTCAATCTTTGACTCTGAGGATCCCATCCTTATATTGGATATAAGGATTATAATTATTATTATTCACTGGATAATTGCCCCAACATTCTCTTCACTCTGCTCACAAGAACACAACTGTAAGCAGTGCCATTATTTCTCACTCACTGCCCCCGACTCATTTCACTGACCACCACTCCCAGCTGAGCCTATTTCCCTTAGACCAAATCCTTTCTTTAATTGGAGGCCAGAAGTTACAGAATTTTGGTTATATATTCACACAGCAAATGAAAGAGCAGGCCCCCAGGAAGGTGAGGCTAAAAAGAAAATCATTTTACGTAAATGAAAAATTGTTGAGAACATTAAATAGTGTGAAAATAATTTTCCCAGATATAACTTCATAAATTTCTATGGTACAGTATTTAGAAAATATAGAAAAGAAGAAAATTACAGTCACTCAGAGATAATTATTGTTAAACTGGCATTTTTTTCTATAGCCTTTATTTACTTATATACATATATTCATTATAACTTGCCCTTTGTGTTCTTTTTCTTTAAAAGTATCTTTTTTTTTCCAACTATCTGTTATGATTATCATAAGATTACTCTGATTTTTGAAACCCTCACTGCAGATTTTCATACCTGCCACCCAGTTTGGGAAGTGGGAAAAGAGGGGAAGGATGCTGGCCTTCTCAAAAGTCCCAAGCTGGGCAGGGTCATTGGCTATCAGGAACCTTTATTTCTCCTTGCCTTGTTCTTCCTTCTTCTCCTATTGGGAGAATCAATCTGCCAGAGGCCAGGTTAGGCAGGGAATACCCTTGCCAGCAGAGTCCCAGGCTAGTCTGCTCCTTGAAGGTAGGTGCTGTGGCCTCCCTCCCTCCTTTGCTCCTGAACTGTGCCTGACCCAGTGCTCTGGGCAAAGGGGACTGTCAATAACCAAGAACTGACTCAGAACTCTGTCTTTAAAAATTCATAAATACCTCCCAGTATTCTAATGAATATATAAAGAACACGGTGCCCTTAGCTACATTATTGTATAATCGAATCAATGAGAAGATGAAAAAAGACCAAAGCAGCACCCCCCTCCTCTGTATCCTTCCTACTTGTTTACCAAGAGCGAGAAAAGCGTGTAAGAGCAGTGTGGTCCGAAGCAGAAGGAATCCGGGTCATCTCTTATGTTCATTTCATTTCAGTTGCTCTAACTCTTTTCTTTTGCTAATCATCTGAATGTTTCTTTCGGGTTTTCTGTTGTTGAATTTCCCAGGAAATCTTTTTTTTTTTTTCTCAAAGAGCTAGCTTTTGCACTAATACATTGTATTTCTTCCTATTTTTAATTCATTGTTTTTTGCTTTAATATTCATTGTGCTTTGTTCTTTATATTCTTAGGGCATATTTTAATATTTATTAAAAGAATAGTTCAATGTATTTCCTTTCAGCATATGAGATTGTAAATTTACCATTTAACATTGTCATATTTGATAAGTTTGACTATTGTTCTCATATTGCAGGCTCATGAAAAATCTGTGTTGCGGGTTTCACTCTTGCATTCTTTGAGCAATTCAAAATGACACTTTTTTAGGAATTTAGGTAACTTCTGTTTAACATCGTTTCCAGTTTACTAATTTGTAATGAAAGGATGTACTTTGTCTATTTAGAGCATTTTGGCTCACTGTAAAAATATTTTATATATCATTTAGTCTAGCTTCCAAGTCAATGTGTGAGATTCTAATATAGTTGCCAATGAGCTTTTATCACCAATCACTTGCAGCTACGTGCCCTTCCCTGTCCTGTTACCTTATCTTTTTATAGAAGCACTCATCATCCTGAAATCTGTGTTTATTTTCCCTTGTCTGGTTAGAATGCATTTATCACATATGTATTATGCTTTAAAAATATATTGATTAATTTTACTTATATTTAAGATTTACTATGCAAATATCAGATTGTATGAAGTCTTCTCTGTGTTGCTATTTTTGTTTGATATTGTGTTTCCAGAATTATATTACATTTCTAGAATTCATCCATGTTGTTGTTTGTAGCTATAGCTTATTTATTATTACCACTGAAGATATTCCATCATGTTTACTATACCACAATTTATTTATCCACTCTCCTGTTGATGGATATTTGGGTTGTTTCCAGCTTTTTGCCCTTATGAGCAGTGCTGCTATGAAGATTCACAGGCATATCTCCTGGGGCACATGTGCTGGGTCTTAGGGTACATGAACGTTTAACTTCACAAGACCATTCTACATTGTTTTCAAAGTAGTTGTACTAATTAATACTCCTATCAGCAATATATAAGAGTTTTATTTAGACTCCTTTGATTTTTGCCAGTGTAGTGGTATAAAATGATCTCTCTTTGTGGTCTTAACATTTACATTATTACTAATAAAGCTAAGATGAATGTTTCACATATTGAATGGCAATATCCACTTCTTCTCTAAAATTCCTATTCATGTTTTTTTGCCTATTTACTAATCAGATATATTTATCTTTTTATTTGTAGGAGCTCTTTATATATTCTAAGTTCTAATCTTTGCCTGTTATATGGTTGAAAATATCTTCTTCTAGTTTCTGGCTTATCTCTTTAATTTTTTAATTGTGCTTTAATGGATACAGGTTTTTAATTTTCAAGATCAAATGTCTGGGGACTCATCAGTGATACTTCATAATACAGGACTCCTCATTTCTCTAAATCAGCAGTCCCCAACCTTTTTGGCACCAGGGACCTGTTTCATGGAAGACAATGTTTCCACGGGGTGGTGGGGGGATGATTCAGGCAGTAATGTGAGTGATGGGGGCTATGGTTCTGGCGGTAATGCAATCAATGGGGAGTGATGGGGAACAGCAGATGAAGCTTTGCTCACCCACCTGCCGCTCACCTCCTGCTGTGCAGCCTGGTTCCTAACAGGCCATGGACCAGTACCAGGGGTTGGGGACCCTTGCTCTAAATGACATCTGTTCCATCAATGTGAACCTGGTGAACCTGGTGTAGGCAGGTGTAGGGCAGTCCTCCCTCAGCACCTGTCCAAATACCTGTATGTCATCCTTTGTCATAAACTAGTATCACTCAGTGATACTGTGAAATATGACTGTGAAATCCTTGAGAATGGAAGTTTGTAATTTCCTCATCTGTATATTGGAATAAAAATAGTTCCTCTCTCCCAAGTTTGCCCTGAAGATCAAATTGGCAATAAACATATTATGTCGGTTTGTTTCATTAAGTTGTATTAAAATGTTATATCACTCTTAGACTATAATATTCTAACACTTTCAGATTGGTCCAACCAGGACACAGGTACATGGAGACTATGGAATCTATACTTTGCCCATTAGGTACCTCATAGTTCAAACCACATAAGAGTGTCTTCATGACATCCTGGTAGGCATAGCCTGTATTGTTTCAACCTAAATAAACCAATCCTTTCTTCCCCCCTCAAATGGAACACTGCTATGATTTGCCCTCCTTCCATAAAAAGTGGAGGAGAGAAAGAAATCTGATGGAAAACTTGAGTCCCAGGATGCCAGTAAAGCCAGGGTGTTTGCAAGGCAGGCATTTCCTTGTGCATTCCCCACCCCAACACCAGCGAGAGCTTTACCCCGAGTCACACTCTCACCTTATTCTCCTTGTGACCTGGGGTCAGGCAGGAACAGGGCAGAAGAGAGCCACACTAACAGGTCTCTGTGGTAATGGAAATCTCAAACATCACCCTTGTACCAGACTCTAATCAAACTGGCGGTGGATTGTTGCCTCAGACCAAAGGAACAGAGATAACAAGGAGTGAGGGGAGGCAGGATATATCAAGCAAGCACTCCCGGCAGAGATGACTTTGTCAAAAAGCCTTTGCATGAACAGGAATCATTGTGGCATGTCACTCCCACCTGGAAGTATCTATTCAGAAACCTTTTCTTGATCTCTCACTTTTCCTTTCCCTTGTCATTCATTATTTTATTTCCTTTAGGTTTGATTAAATACCCTGCTCTGTTACCAGAACAAAATGAATGATTCAAGTATACAAGGACCCAAATTAATCTCTCTTGACCTTTCTAATATGAAATGTAATTTTTCATGGCTGTAAAAAAAGAGAACTTTGTACAAACTGAGGTTAAGCATGATTGAAGAATTCCTGTGTAACATGAAAATATCCTGCATGTTATTTTCCTGGTTAAAGGTTTATAACATTGGAAAATACTGTTACAGACATTTTTTTAAGTTCTTTTTTAAAAATGATTTTGGAACCATTAGGGTTTGGAAGAGGGAGAAGTAATGCACACACACACACACACAAACACACATGCAGAGTCTCTGTATCTAAAATGGAAGTTGACGTTTTACTTTTAATTCCTTGTGTATACATTTTCACCACTAGAGCAATGCTGGGAGTCACAGCAGCTACAGCTACGGGTTTTACATACTTGGTTAATTAGCAATTCTTACCAAACCAAGTGTATCATTTCTCTTTAGAATCCTACATAGCCTCGATTAGACATATTTACGGGAAAAGTCAATGGATAAGACATTAGAGGCCAACCTCAAAGTCAGAATAGAGCAACCGTAGACCTTAGAGAAGTGCTTTATTAGCCAAGAATTGGTTGGTTATTGATCCTGGTCTGTTTCTCTGGTCACAATAGCACTTACCCTAATTTTTCTAGTGTAAATATAAGTAAATTTGAATGGGTGTTGTTGAAAACAATCTGTAAATCTACATTTTGTGGTTTGGATTGTAATTGTAGTTACTGGAAGGTTCAATATCTGGGGCATGTTGAGGAGACAAGGCTGTGGCCTGGCACCCTGCTCTCTGCAAATACCTCCTGAAGCACTTTCTCTAGGGCTATTAGAGCAACTCTGGCTCTCTCTGCTCAGAAAACGCAGAAACCACATGGGTACTCAACCGAAAAGGAAAGCACCTGGGGGCAAGGGATGAGCCTTTTCAGAAGAAATGTTGTGCATTTAACTTAGACTTCTTTATCTTTTTCTCTCTCTCTCTCTCTCTTTTTTTTCCCCTGAGGTCAACCAAGCAATTAAGGAAGAAAGATATGAACAGTTTTCCTGTTTTCCTGAAGGTAAACAATAATAAATTCACATTTGTTGCAACATTATCATTCCTCGTGACTTTAAGCTTCCTTTCCTTTCCTTTGTCTGTCCTTCCACATCTTAGATTTGATATTAGAGACTTTTCAACTCACACTGTATTCTCATCACAACCTAAGTTCTTCTCATGATACTGGGAAACACCTCCCCTAGAAAATGTTACCGGGCTAATGAGGGTTAATGGGGATTTTATTTCACCGGGATGTTGCCAAGACATTTTGAGTTGACGGGAGTGGGGGTGGGAAATGGCTTCACTGATGATGAAACCATCACAAAGAAAGCATTGAAGAAATCCCACTGTTGGAATACCATGTTTGAAATAGAAATTTTGTAAGTTCAGTTGTTTGTCTGGGGTTACTAGTGCTTGAGATCTCATCATTTTCATTCTTTCCAAAAAAACCTCTGTACCTTTAACTTACATTGAGAGGATACAAGAAAATTATTTCTACAAAAGGAAAAAATGAACGTGTGAAAAAATAAAACAAATTGAAATGCGTGAGCAACTCATGCACATACTCCACATGATAACAGAAATCTCCAGAAGAGACATAGAGTGATGGAGGTGGATCTTATGAATCTTACATGGCAGCCAGTGATCTACTTTCTGGTTGGAAAACAGTTATCCACTTGTGTTAAGTAAGAGTGATTTGGGCTTACTGGAGGCAATTAATTTAACAGTAAGCAATGTTCTCTTTTAATAGTCACTTCTGTTTTGGAGCTGTTATCTCTAGCTTCAGTTCCTCCCCATCCTTTCAGTCTCAGCCATAATGAATTAATTGCAAGTCCTAGCACTTGTATTTTCAGTTCATGCCTTAGTGCCTTCCACATACGGTTCCCTACACCAGTACATCATCTTCTCTTCCTTTTCTACCTAGCAATTCTTTGTATTCCAGAGACTCTGACCAAGTGTTACTTCTTCTGGAAAGCTCTTTATGACCACCACCCCCTATTCTATATTCATTTAGGAACATATTCTGAAATGACACAGCACAATAGCATCTTTTTTTTTTTATCTATCCCAAAACTGATATTTTATTTTATTTATTTTTTATTGAAGTATGGTTGATTTACAATGTTGTGTTAATTTCTGCTGTACAGCAAAGTGACTCAGATATATATAGAGAGATATATGTATATGTATATATGTACATATATATTCATTTTTATATTAGTTTCCATTATGGTTTATACCAGGACCCTGAATATAGTTCCCTGTGCTATACAGTAGGATCTTTTTGTCCAACCATTTTATTGAGGTTCCTCAGAAAACTAAAAATAGAATTACCATATGATCCCACAGTCCCATCCTGGGCGTATATCTTGAAAAAACTATAATTCAAAAAGATATATAACAATAGCATCTTAATGATTCCACCTAAATTGTGAGCTCTCTGGAAACAGGGAGTAAGTGTTAATTTTTCTGTCTGTAGAAAATAACTCCCATAGTGTTTGGCATGCAATCACTAAGCTCAATGAGTACTGATAGATAAATAAATGAATGAGTCCCTGTCTCTTGCTAAGCCTAGGCAATTCCACATGAATAAGGCAGAATTTGAAACTCAAATGTAAATATAAGGGTCAGGTAAATGACTTAAATCAGTCAAGTGACCCAGGAGTAGCATTCATCTTACCATAGCAAATGGAAATATATAACCAAGTTTGCTGGGCCTTCTCTTTTTTAAGATAAACTAGAAATTTGTATTTTTATTTATGCTATTTTATATGGCCCATATTCTCCCAGATTAAAAAAACAAACAAACAAACAAAAAAAAACCTCCTCAAGAAAAAAATCCTGTAGTATTGTAGTATTAACCATGGTTCTCTGTATTTTTTTATCCATCAAGGTAAGATCTCAGAACCATCAGTAGACAATCACATGGACCAGATGGGGAACCTTCAGGACCAAGAACTAAATGTTCTTATAGAGTTGGCTAATTTGGAGTCAGCTACTTAGCCTGGGAACTCCTTTTTCCTAAAAGATAGTTTATGGAATCAGGACAATGTAATGCCCAATGTTCAGAACAGCCTTCATTGGCAGTCAGAATCTGGGAATCCATTATCAGTAACATCATGATGAGGCAAAGAGAACTAGAGAGATAGGGGTACATGATGCACTCATTATTAGAGAGGTGTGTCCATGAGAGAGATTTACTTGAAGACCATGTGATTGTCTGTTTCTATGGAATCTACCCCAAAGCTACTAGAATTAATAAGTGAGTTTGGCAAAGTCACAGGATACGAGATCCACATACAAAAATCAATTGTATTTTTGCACATGGACAACCAAGACTTGAAATAAAAAATACACTTTACAATATCAGCAAAAATATGAAATACTTAGCGGTAAATATGAAAAAAATTAAAAGATATATAAGACCTGAAAACCAAAATATATTGCTGTGAGAAACTAAAGAAGACCTAAATAAAAGAAAATATATACCATATTCATGGGCCAAGGACTCAAGATTGTTAAGATGTCAGTTCTTTGAAAGTTGATCTTTTTAAAAAAAGAGTTTATTGAGATATAATCCAAGTACCATGTTATTCACCCATTTAAAGTGTAGAATTAAATGGTTTTTAATGCACTGACAGAATTATGCAGTCATCACCACAATCTAATTTTAAAATATTTTGTCCCACAAAAAGAAACCCTGTACTCACTAGCAATCACTCCTTTTTCCCCTCCAACTCTCTACAAAACTACTTTCTGTCTCTATAAATTTGCTTATTCTGGACATTTCATAAAAATTGAATTATACAATATGTGGTTCTTTGTGAATGGCTTTTTGCACTTATCATCTGTTGACCTAAAACAAATAGACTGCCAGATATTTCTCCAGCAAAAAACGGATCAGAAGAGAATTGCAGTTTGGGGTCGTAACCATGGTGAGACATGCAAATCCCAGCCCAGCAAGAGAATGGGAGCACTTTTACAGGGGGGGAAAAGGAAATTGGGAAGGTTATGGTAAACACAAAGTTTATGGTTTTTTTATTGGCTGAGTCCTTGCCAGGAAGGAGGAGGAGTCTTTCTTATTTTGGAGGATCCTCTGCTGTCTTCAGAGTGTGAGAACTCCCCCTTCAGGTCTCCCAGTTCTATTTAATTGAGGTTTCTGTTTATTAATATTTTAAACGATTTCAAGATTCATCTACACTGTAGCATGTATCAGTGCATAATTACTTTCATTGCCAAATAGTATTCCATTGTATGAATACGCCACCTTTTATTTATCTCCCTAAATTTATCTTGGATTCAACACAGTCTAAATGAAAATGCCAGTTTTGTTTGTGGAAATTGATAAACTGATTCTAAAATTCATAAGGAGTTCAAAGGACCTACAATATCTAAAACAACCTTAAAAAGAAGAATAAAGTTGGAAGACTGTAATTACCTGATTTCAAGACTTATTACAAAGGCCTAATTATCAAGACAATGTAGAACTGACATCAATATTTTTGACAAATAGATCAATAGAAAAGAGCAGAGAGTCCAGAAATAGACCCACACATATATGAACAACAAATTTTTAACTAACATGCAAAAGCATTTAATTGGTGAAAAGATATCTTTTCAACAAATAGTGCTGAAAAAATTGGATAGCCATGTGAAAAATAGAAAAGCAAAAAAAAAAATAAAAAGCAAAAGAATCTCACTTCAAGCCTTTTTTCATACTATTTACAAAAATTAACTCAAAATGGACCATAGATACAAAGATAAAACATAGAACTATACAATTTAGAGTAAACATAAGAAAATTCTGGGGTTAATCTTAGGTTAGGTTGTATTTAGGTACAACATTAAAGTACAATCTATGAAAGAAAAAAAATCGGTAAATTGAACTTCATCAAAAGTAAAAATGCATGCTCTTTAAAACACATTTTTTAGAAGAATGAAATGAAAAACCATAGACTTGGAGATAATATTTGCAATTTATATCTGATAAAGGACTTATATCCATAGTGTATAAAGAACTCTCACAATATAATAAGAAAGCAAACAACCCAATAAAAATGGGCAAAAGACTTGAACAGACATTTTGTCAAAGGAGATATAAAGATAACACATAAGCACATGAAAAAACTGCTCAACATCACTAGTCATTAGGAGAATGCAAATTATAACCACAGTTAGATACTGTTGTATAACTACTACAGTGGAGAAATTAATAAAATCCCCATACCAAGTGTTGATGAAGATTGGAAGAAACTGGAACTCTAATATACTTTTGAAGGTGAAATAAACTGGTACAAACACTTTAGAAAACAATTTGATGGTTTCTTAAAAAGTTAAAATACACCTGTCATGTGATCCAGCCATTCTACTTCCAGTTATTTGTCAAAGAGAAACAATAACATATGTTCATACAAAGACTTGTTCATGAATACTCATAGAAGCTCTTTTTGGTAATAACCAAAAATTAGAAACAATTCAAAATATTCATCAACAGATGAGTACATAAAGAAATTGTGATACATAATACAATAGAATATTGCTTAACAATTAATGTTATGTTATTAACACATGCAACTACAGGAATGAATCTCAGAATAATTATCTTGAGGAAAAGAAGCATGGCCAAAAAAAAAGTTCATGATGCATGATTCCATTTATCTAAAATTCGAAAAATGGAAAATGAATGTACAGTGACAGGAAGAAGATCAGTGGTTGCATGAAGGCAGGAGTGAAGGATAACCAGGAGTAAAAAGAAACTTTTACAGGTAATAGATAGGTTTATTATTTTGATTGTTGTAGCAGTTACATGATTGTGAGCATATATCAAAACATATCAAATTGCACATTTTAAATATATGACATCTATTTTGTGTTAATAACACTTCTATAAAGCAGTAAGCAAAATAGAGAGAATATTCTATCTCCGGGGTTGGTCCCCAGTGCTGGAAATAAACAGAGCAAGGTCAGTCATAGTTCCAGAAGAAATGGTTCTCCAGGCAGCTTCTCAATGAAAGGACTGAGGCCTGGGGAAGAAAATGAGTGCACCCAGTACCCAAGGATCTAGGCAGAGGAAAGGACAGGCAATCCCCTTGCTATTAGAACTAAGATACAATGTCACAAGCCCTGATGCTGGACTCCTAAACGAAGGCTCCTAGAGTTTCTCATGAGAACAGGATTAATCTGACAGTTAAGGGTAGGTTTAATCCTGAAGAGAAAGACCTGGGGTCCCAGTCATGTACAGGAGAAGGCTGAGGGGGCAGGGCACCAACCTTCCAGCCCTGTTATCTGTTCATGAAATTGGAACACACTTGAGCTTCAAAGTGCCTCATTGCAGTTCACCTCTCCCATAAAGTACCTGTGCAAGGTTCTCAGGGTTTCCTTCCCTTCTCCCACCTCAAAGCTTACCCCTAAATTGCCTCGGGCCCATTTCAGCAACTTCACTTTAACACACTCTAGAGTACTCTCACATACATATTCACATGTTGAAAAATGCTTCCATTGTGTCAAGGAGCGGTAGAGATCCATAGGCTGTCAGAAGTATCCTGAAAGTTATCAGGGAGATAAATACTTCTTCCAAAGAGGAGAGAGGAGGCTTCCCAGAAGGAAAGACGTGGCAGCTGAACCACAGACAGATCCAAGCCTCCCCCGTTCCACGATTGTTCCCTCTCACTTTCAATCTTATGCTCCTTGCTGATCTGTCTCAGATGTCTCGGACCTTTCATATCCCTCACAATAAGTTCACCCCATTCACACTGACCTTGCTACACTTAGTCATCAGCGACCTGGACCTTCCAACACACACACACACACACACACACACACACACCCCTACTCATTATGTCTGAACTGTGTGGTTGAAAATCAGACTGTAGAATCACTCACTCATTGCACATGTTATATTTGAGCTATAAGATCCTTTAGTGACATAAGCCATGCCTTTTATTCGTATTTGTCCCTGAAGAGCTCTGTTCCCATAAATGGTATCATCTGGAGATAGGCAGACCAAAGAAACCATCTGGTTTTGGGAAACAATCAAGTTAAACAGAGCCCAAGCTCTCCAAGATTAGCATTTTTCTGCTTGTCTAGCCTACCTGTAGTTTAACTAGATACCGTAAATATTTCACAGCTCCCTGTAAAATAATGTAGATTCTAAGGAAGTAATCAGTTTTACAAACATATGTGCATAAAATTGATTATACGTTTCAAAGCAACAAAAATTACTACAGCAACTTCAGTGTTTACCAACAGGAGAATGGTTAAATCCATTATGCTGTATCCATCCATGGTTTAACATTTCACCAAGGAAGACATACAGATGGCCAAGAGGCACCTGAAAAGATTCTCAACATCACTAATTATTAGAGAATCAAAATCAAAACTACAATGAGGTATCACCTCACACCAGTCAGAATGGCCATTATCAAAAAATCTAGAAACAATAAATGCTGGAAAGGATGTGGTGAATAATGAACCCTCCTGCACTGTTGGTGAGAATGTAAATTGATTCAACTACTATGGAAAACAGTATGGAGGTTCCTTAAAAAACTAAAAATAAAACTACCATATGACCCAGCAATCCCACTACTGGGCATATGCCCTGAGAAAACCATAATTCAAAAAGAGACATGCACTCCAATGTTCATTGTAGCACTATTTACAATAACCAGGACATGGAACCAACCTAAATGTCCACTGACAGATGAATGGATAAAGAAGATGTGGCACATATACACAATGAAATATTACTCAGACATAAAAAGAAACAAAATTGATTTATTTGTAGTGAGTTGGATGTACCTAGAGACTGTCATACAGAGTGAAGTAAGTCAGAATGAGAAAAACAAATACTGCATGCTAACACATATATATGGAATCTAAAAAAAAAAAAAAAAAAAAAACATTGGTACTGATGAACCTAGTTGCAAGGCAGGAATAAAGATATAGATATAGAGAAAAGACTTGAGGATAAGGGGTGGGAGGGGGAAGCTGGGGCAAAGTGAGAGTAGCATCGATATATACACCCTACAGAATAAAATAGCTAGCTAGTGGGAAGCAGCCGCATAGCACAGGGAGATCAGCTCCATGCTTTGCGATGACCTAGAGGGGTGGGATAGGGAGGATGGGAGGGAGGCTCAAGAGGGAGGGGATATGGGGACATGTGTATGCATATGGCTGATTCACTTTGGTGTACAACAGAAACTAACACAGTATTGTGAAGCAATTATACTCCAATAAAGATCTATTTAAAAAAATATCTAGTCATAATTTATCGGCAGAAAATAATCCCCATAATACACAGCAAGATGAAAAATATTTTTATGTATGGAGTAATCTTATTCTTGACCACACCTACTGTAGGTATTCATATATGCACATTTGATTTTGGTACCTCTGGATGATGGGATTACAGGGGATTTTTATTTTCTTTAATATACATATTTTTTATTTCTAAATTCCTTGCAAAGAGCAGACATTACTTTTATAACCAGAAATTATTCCTTCCACTTGGGCAAAAATGCACACCATCCACATGTTAACATTTGCCATGGCTGCAAGCCAGGAAGTCCATTCTCAGGATGTGGGAGAGGGAATGAATCTTTCCTGTGTAGCTGATGGTTATGACCCTTGACCCCCTCTTTGATTAACAGTGAGACCAGCCGACTAATTTAACATGCACATTTATGACAAATTGAGCAGCCTCTTAATAATTATTAAGGATGTTCAGATTTACCAAAATAATGTTTAATCTCCAAAGTGTTACTTTGCCCCTATTAATTCATCATTTGTTCCTCAGAGCTTACACTGACAAAAATAAATTCACATTTAAAAACCCATAATGCAAATTTGTTATATTGTATATAATGTAATATATAATATATGTTACAAATCTAAGCCATGACTATGTAATTTCCTAATTAAAATGAACTAGGTGGCTTAAACAAATTTATTTCCCAGTTCTGGAGGTTAGAATTATGAAATCAAGGTGTCCTCCAGGTTGGTTCTATCTGAAGGCTCTGAAGGAGAAGCTGTTCCATCCCTCACTCCTAGCTGCTGGTGACAGCCTGTAATTCTTGGCATCCCTTGGCTTGTAGATGCATCAATCTAGTCTCTACCTCTATCTTCACATGTTCTCCCCGTGTCTCTGTGTTTTCATATGACTGTAATTAACCTCAGAAAACAGGAAGAAAAAGTGATCTGAGAAACCACTAAGGTAATAATATGCTGTAATCAGACTTTTCTTTTCACATTTGGTTTAGTAATACTTTATATACAAATATCACTGATGTGATATCATTGATGTATAATTTATCTTATTATAGATAGTTATGCATCCCAATTCAGAAGAGGGTAGGGGGCCTCTGAAGTCAGGCTGTATGAATCTGTATCCTGCCTTCACCACTTGCTTGTTTCATGTGCATAGCAAGTTCTTTAAACTTGCTTAGTTTTCATTTCCTTTTCATAACAAATTAGAAATAATAGCTCCTTCTTCATAGGATGGTTGAGAATATTAAATGACAAGTACTCAGCATGGCACGCAGCCAATACAGTGACCGGCAGAGGGTCTTCATGCAATAAGTGTTAGAGAAATACAAAAAGAGGGAGAGAGAGGAGAAGCATGAAAGTGAGATTCAAAGAAATCTACAAATATGAGAATTGTCTCCAAAACACTATTAATATGGCTATTGGATAGTTCCTTTCTGCATATGTCTTTATATATCTATATCTACCTATCTATCTATCTAACTAGTTAGCTAGCTAGCTAGCTATCATCTGTCTAATAAAATGTTAATTAGAATATAATTATAACAGAATAGTAGATAATAGAATGAAATATATATATGCATGTGTATATTACTTATTTCTATTTCTGTCTCACTTTCTAAAAGGGATGATCCCTTATTAACATTTGCATCTGCAAACAATCATTAACCATCTGTTGAATAAACTGATATATATCTGCCCTTGAGATGGCAGGATTCATGTCTGGTTCTGGGTACCCCCCTGCAAAGTGCCTTGTACAATGTCTGGAATATAACTGCCATTGAGAAAATATCTGGGGACTATACAAATAAATGAAATGATTGGTCTTCCAGAACATAAGCATCAGCCTAAATAAGATTTGAGGTTCATAAAAAATCCTATTAAATGCAAGAAAAAAGACTATAATGATGGAAGAATAGCATACCAAAGTCTTTTTTTTTTTTGAATAACCTCTAATTTCCACCATATCTTTCAAAGATGCTTAAGTTGAAGGGAGAATGAATTTATGGTTTGGTTCAGTGTGAATATATTTCATGTTAGCCATGTCTTTTTTTATATATATATATAAGGCCAACAATAGTGACTGAAGTCCTTTCTAATTAACAGCTATCACCAAATACTTGGGAGTACTATTCATATGAGTTCTTGGTTTCAGTATGTGTGTGCATGCAAGTTCATGTGTGCAAGCGTGTATGCTTTTGTGAATTTGTGGTTTTTTTCAAACTGTAACTTAAAGGATTGAGGTTTAATATCCTTTGAGATTTCTCTAATTAGGCTCTGCTCCTTTTCTTAGATGAGTTTAGTACCCAAGTAAATGAACTAATTAGTAGTCTGTTGTTGAATGAGGCTACAATGTTTTATAAAATCTCTGGTCATCATTGGGAATTCCCACACAAGACTGCAATTAAACAGCTAAAATAAAAAAAAAAAACCCTGTTTTTTATCCCCTCACCTTATTCCATGTCTACAGGAACTGTTTGCATGTGCTGTGCTCAGTTCCTGAAAGGGTGTGAGGAGGAGGACAAGGATGATCAGGGGACACAACCCAAAT
Source organism: Hyperoodon ampullatus (assembly GCF_949752795.1). Classification (NCBI taxonomy): domain Eukaryota; kingdom Metazoa; phylum Chordata; class Mammalia; order Artiodactyla; family Ziphiidae; genus Hyperoodon; species Hyperoodon ampullatus. The sequence goes on from NC_136916.1 coordinate 76,763,562, forward strand.
CTGGGCAATAAAATGCAGTGATGAAAAAACAAAGGCAATTCCCAGAAGACCAGTGATCTTTTGAATGACCCAGGTAGTCTCTACAAGCCTTTGAATTTCACCTTGATGTTTAAATGAAGGCACAGAAAGAAAGAAGAGGATAATTCTATTGATTGGTGTGACTCAGAAATCTACCATAAAAGTAACCTACTGATAGGAAGAGGATATGACATAAAAACAAATCTAGTCTCATCTGACTATATCACACTCTGACCTTCTTACATCCCCACAGATATCTGTAACTCATTAAGCTAGAATCTTGTTAGGGATTCACTTATTAATAAGCAAATATATCAAATCTTACATTAATTATATTTGGCCTCTTCTGAAATAAAAACATTTAGGTGAGAGAAAATGAATTAATGTTTAGTACTTTTGCACTAGTTTTGTGGATAAGATCGTTTTTTTAAATTTTTTTTTTTAATTTTATTTATTTATTTTTGGCTGTGTTGGGTTTTTGTTGCTGCACGCCGGCTTTCTCTAGTTGCAGTGAGCGGGGGCTATGCTTGGTTGCGGTGTGCAGGCTTCTCATTGAAGTGGCTTCTCTTGTTGCGGAGCACGGGCTCTAAGTGTGTAGGCTTCAGTATTTGTGGTGCACAGGCTTAGTTGCTCCGTGCCATGTGGGATCTTCCCAGACCAGGGATTGAACCCATGTCCCCTGCATTGGCAGGCAGATTCTTATCCACTGCACCACCAGAGAAGCCCTGTGGATAAGATCTTGAGTGTAATTTCTTGAACTGGAATTATACTGCACTCATGTCATGGTCCTCTGCTACCCAACTCCCATCCCCACCACCATGATTCCCAGTTGCCTCCTACAGGAGAAAATTGCTTTGGAGTTGGACATAGCTGCCAGTAGGAACTGTGTTACTAACCCCTCTGTGCCTCAGGAGCATCTAATACTTAGGGCTCTGCAGGGAATGGGGAATATTAAATGCATGATGCATATAAGTTCATAGACCAAGAGTACATAGGGCACAAGGGAAATATTTCAGGTTCCTTCTTCTCAGCATAATGTCTTGCCCTGATGCTCAAGTCACCTGCCCTTCTCAGTATATTCCTGACCAACCTACCATCCCAGTCTCACTGCCCTGAGCTCAAAAGTGCTGTCTCCTATAACGTATTCTTTTCCCAGGCATTAACCCTTTATAATCTTGTGGTGATGATCTCTCATCCCCAGCCTCTTCAGTACTGGCAATCCACTGACTACTAAACTTTTTCCTCCACTGGCTTTTTCCAGGGTGCTAAGGAAGTGGGCACCCAGGTCTCAGTGGCTGCAGATGCCACAGGGTAGGACGGGGGGCTCGGGGAAGCTCTGTTCCCATTGCTCAGGCAGAGGAAGCAGAGCTGAGTCTTCCTCACCAAGCATTCACTTCCCTTTTCTAACACATCCAGAATAAAACTTATCTATTACTGTGCATATGTAGATCTCCAATTGTTCTGAGAAAGCTACTTCATTCCCATTAACTAAAATGTAACCCTGTTTTGGGAACTAACATCCCGAGTCACTTGACAAGGCATCTTCCAGTAATGGGGCATCAGGGAGACCAGACCAGCTCTCATCTCCCCTATCCCCAGAGGAGGGAGATCCTTTTACACTATTATATTTAGATCATAGTAACTTATTGACTCGAATTTTAATTAAAATAGGGATACCTAGCACAGGTTTTATGTGTCTTCAATATATTACACCCAGATGCAACACGGAAAGAGATAGTATTTTGTCTACAGACAACTGTCTGTCAAAATCAGGACAATGAACTGGAAACCAACATTTGACGAGTTGAGTGCCTGGTGGAAAGATTGTTGGCTCCTTAAAGCACTGTTTCTGCCAAAACAGCCAAGTCAATCTTAAAACAAAGCCAACAGACTTCCAAAGACGTGAATTAAGGGAGAAAATAAAATTGATTACTTATAAATGTAAGATATTCAGATGAAATTATACTTTTTTGATTTTCTAAAATACTACACTATCCAACTTAAAGATTTTGTTAAAATGGTCAAGATCATGATCACAGATCTTGAAATGCAGGAGGTCTCTTCTAGTCACTGAAAACTATAACAGGGCCAGGCATGGAGTGGTTCTCAGTGAATGGCTGTGGGACAAAGGAATGGATAAAAATATACAAACTGACACTCACCTCAAATGCCTCAGGATGATAATTAATATCTCTCATGTGCTTATGAAGATCCAGGCATGATCCAATTTGCTGTGCACGTGCCAACTCTTCTAATCCTTACCTCAAACTTATGAGATAGATCCCATCATAATCCCCTTCTTACAGAGAGGTTAGGGGCACTTGCACATAGCCAAACATGTCATGAGTTGAAGACACATTCTACACTGCACAGTATCTTAGATTCAAGGGAGTGAGAGGCATATGTTATATCAGCCAACAGTATTTTCTTATAAGGAGCACCATTAGAGCAATTGGGACACCCTGTCAATTGTCATTGTTTAAGGGGAAAAGGCAGTCTTTAACAGTTTCTTCCCTGTGACCACAAAGTCTTTCTGACCTTCAATTTCCTCGACTGTATGTGAAGATGATAAAACTTAAACCTAGAAGGTTTTCTGTGAAGATTGGCAATGATATGTATAAAGCACCCAGAATAGTGCCTGGCAGAGGAGAGGAGGCCCCCATCAGCATTAGCTATTATTGTTATTAACTGTTATCCAAAGTGCCCACCCTCTTGGCAAGCCTAACAAGGCAGCCTGAAGGATGCACTTCAGACTTCACCAGGCTCCCCGGAATTGTCCATGTTATGAGTCTGTGGTCAAAGTAAAGCATGTAGGGTTGGTTTTAATGAGCTACCACCCATCTATTAACCCTTACAGATTCTTTTAATAACCCTGTTGGGTGAAGGTCTCCAGAGTACAGTACTGCCTCTTTGATCTGGCATCCTTAACAGTAAGTGGTCTCTGGCATAATACCTAAATTATACACAACTTCCTATCATGATGGCCCTTTAATAGCTCTAATGAACAAAGAACCTTGTAAAGAAGGTAGTGTTGTCATTTTCATGTTGGTTTCCATTAAGCAACATTCTATGATGGTAGAAATGTTTTCACATCAAGTTCAGCATTCCAACATCCCACTTAAGGACTACTGTTTTCTACCTCTCCTCCACATTCATTCAGCAATTTGGGGAACATTTACTTAACTCCTCTGATGTGCCAGGCACTGTGCTGGTCATGAGACACAGATATGATGAAAACAGAATCCCCATCCTTATATGGGCTATAGTCTAGGGGGAGACACAGGTAATGTAATCATTCCACAGGTAATGGCAAAGAATTGTGGTGGGCAATAGAAGAGAAGAGAAGCACAGGATGGTAAAAGCAGAGGGTAGGAGACCAAGGTTAGTCTGGAGGAAAACTGAGGGAACTTCTGAGCTATGGAGTCATAAACTACAAACTGAAGGACAGGAAGGCCTTAGGTGAAATGACATGGCTAGGAGAGAGGGCTGGCCCAGTGAAAAGCCTGAGTGAATGTCCAGAAAAGAGGATGAACAGGGCACTTTCTAGGGGATTTACAGGGTGGGGGAAACAGTACATCTAAAGCATAAGAGGTAAAGGGCAATGGACATATGACAGAGCTGGGCAGAACTCCACATGGGGGATCATCTAATTCATGTAAGATCCATGAGGACAGCAACAAAAAATAAAACCAACATGTTTTTCTTCCTTTGATTCACCTGAGCTCTACTGAATACATCTAGGTTGCAATTAAAATGAAATGACTTATGCTTGGATTTGTGAAATAAAAAGCTGAATTGTGACTATGCTCTTTTTATAAACCCCACTCTTCTTTCATGGCCCAGCTTAAAACCCACCACCACTATCAATCCACCCTTGATCAGTGTAAAGTGATTTCTCTGCATTCAGATCTCCCAGTATTTATAGCTTTCATCACTTAATTATACTGACTTGTTAAATTATCTTCTCATACACCAGTGCTTAACTCTCGTATTATACAGAAGGCTTCTAAAGAGCTAAAATCCCCTTTGAAACGTCTCTGTATCCCCTATAGTACCTGGCATCCACATAATTATTCACTTGGCCAAAAAATGTGGTTCTAAGCACAAGAGATACAGCAAGGTAAAAGGCATAGGATTCTGGTTTTGTGGGTCTTAAGTCTTACAGATAAAATGAAGTAATTTAAAATACATGTTATACATATTTGCATAACTATATATGTACACGTGTGTATGTATATGTATATATATTTGATAATAATTTCAGATAATGCTAAGAATAATGATGAAAATGAAGGAAGATGTATTAGGAAATGACTGGTATAGAGGTATGCTACTTTGTATTATATGGAAGAGAAAATCCAGGGAGTTAGTATTTAAGTCAGGGCATGAATGATAAGAAGGAATAAGCCATGTGAAAATCTGGGGTTGAGTGTCCAGAGAGATAAATACTGAATGTAAAAACTCTGAGATGGTAAAAGAACTGTCAACTGTTCCTACTACTAGAATAAATTATAATTATGTGATACAATAGAACTAATGCTACAATGGAAATCTTATTGCAATATAAATGTATCCAACTGATACATTATACATCTTAAACTTACACAATGTTTTATGTCAACTATGTCTCAATTTTAAAATAAATAAAGAAATAAAACCAGGTCAGGAGAGCACAGTAGGGAAAGCAAGAAAGATGTGTCAAGAAATGAAAGCAATAGGAAATATCAGATCACATAAAACCATAAAACCACATACATGGAGTTTGGGTTTTATTCTAGAAATTAGAAGTCTTTGAAAGGTTTTAAGTACCCAGAAGGTACACAAGTTTTAAACATATTGATTGATTGGGTGCTTATGTGCATTAAATATCAGAAAGAACAATTTAAGAGAATAAAACTTACCAAAACTTATGTTCTAATTTGAATTAGATACTCATGACTAAGGCCCTAACAATTGTGGGAAATTACAGCAAAATAAAGGAATTAGCTTAACAACACTTTTCAGAATTGTTCCTTACAGCAGATGTTATATGTCAATATTACCTTTTTTCTCCAAATGTGTCTTTCATGTAAACAACATCTGCAAGTTTGCATGATGAAAATGAAATGAAGCCTGCTGGAAAAGCATTGGTATCCTTGTTTCTATACTTGAGTGAATGCCACAAAAAATAACTTCATGACTTGAGTCTTTAAAGAGAGAGTTGGTTAATCAGAAGAATGGCAGCTGAACTGGGAAAGCACTGTTAAAGAGAAATCTTGTGTATGTAAGCACCTATTTTGCAAATGAAGCATGGGAAGTCTTGTAGAAAGAAGGCAGAACTCCCCACTGGTGGTCATTAAACATCTCAAGGGCAAAAGTAGTAATGGATTACCTTAATTCTGGCTTTAACAATTGCTTTGATTTGCATTTTTAGCATAAAATACCTTTGAGTAAAATAGCCTAAAATGTCAATAATGAAATAAATGAACAGCAACAACAATAATAAAAAAATAGCTAACATTTATGGTGCTCTTCTTTGTGCCAAGCACTTCTATGAACATTGTGTAGATAGTTGCTCATTTAATCATCATAAAGCTCTCACAGCTATCACCATTAATAAAATCCATCTTTTTAAAAATTGATGTATAGTTGATTTACAATGTTGGGTTAATTGCTGCTGTACAGCAAAGTGATTCATATATATATATATATATATATATATATATATATATATATATATATATATTTATATATATATGTATATATACTTCTTTGTATTCTTTTCCATTATGCATTATCACAGGACACTGAATATATTTCCCTGTGATATATAATAGGACCTTGTTGTTTATCCATTCCATATATAATAGTTTGCATCTGCTAATCCCAAACTCTCACTCTGTCTCTCCCCAACCCATCCTTCCCCATGGCAACCACAGTTCTGTTCTCTATGTCTGTGAGTCTGTTTCTATTTCATAGATAACTTCATTCGCATCATATTTTAGATTCCACATATAAGTGATATTATATGGTATTTGTCTTTCTCTTTCTGACTTACTTCACTTAGTATGATAATCTCCAGGTCCATCCATGTTGCTGCACATGGCATTGTTTCATTCTTTTTTATTGCTGAGTAATATTCCATTGTATATATGTACCATATCTTCTTTATCCATTCCTCTGTTGATGGACATTCATGTTACTTCCATGTCTTGGCCATTGTGAATAGTACTGCCATGGACATAGGGGTGCCTGTATCTTTTTGTCCAGATATATGCCCAGAAGTGGGATTGTTGGATCATATGACAACTCTAATATTAGTTAATAAAACCCATTTTAAGGGGTGAGGAAAGTGGGACTCAGACAGATGAAGCAACTATCCGAGGGCCACAGCACAATAAGCTTCAGAGTCAGAGTTCCAGCTCTCCTTCTTAACTGTTTCACTGTTGCCATCCGAGAGATCTGGTCAAAGCATCTTGCTTGCAGCTAATAAGACTCTGTCTGTAAATATATGCTCAGTATTACCTGCTTCAGTTTGATGCATGAATAGTGCTACCTATCTACTTAACCTCAGCAAAGCAACCACTGATTTATTTTAAAAATATGCATTGAGGGTAACTACATCCCAGGCAACAGGGCTACAACCATGAACAAAATGACAGAATTTCTGAAAGCAAGGTCTTCCATTCCAATTGATTTTAGTTGAAGGAGAAAGGAGGGACAGAGAGAAAAAACACATAAATTAATATATAATTTTATGTATTGTCATATATATATGACATATATATGTCTTATAGTGGTAAGTGTAAAAAAATCAAACAGGGTAAGGAAATAGAAAGTGCTAGAATGGGATATGGAGATGCTTTTGGGGGGTTCTGTGGTCCTGGGAAGCCTCTTCTGACCATGTTTTACTTGAAGAGACATATACAAATCAGAACACCACACACAGATGGGTATGACAGAGAAGCATCTGTACATGCATTAGGGAACTGATGTAAAACATTTGGGTAGAAATCTTTAGATCTAGAATTGCAATTTTCAAGACTGCGGATTGTAAAGCAGGAGATGTTTCACATTTCAAGCAAGTCCTTCACTTTGCACATAGATTCCTCATGGGGTTTCTTTACATATTAAGTTCCCTTATGCTTTAAATGATAAGCCATTTATGGAAAATCATTTCCCCATAAGTCTCTGAGGGAACTGTATATCACATAGTATGGTAAGTAGATTCATGCTATATATTTATGACATCATATTGACATCAACACTAGAGATGATGTGATTCTTCCAGAAGTTTTCCCGTCCACTCTCTCATTCTCTTGAATATATGAGCAAAAAAAGAGTAAAAGAATAAAGCACATGAATATAAAATTTCAAAAGCCAAAGCAATAGTTTTTCTCTAAAAAAACACTAACTTTCCTTTAAGATACCAAAGCCAGTTTGTTATTATAATGCACTAAAGATCCCTACTTTGGAATCAATAGTAAATGACTATGGGCTAATTTTTGATTGATAAATTCCTCAATAAAATTAATGTCAATCTAAGCTTCCAAACTGCACCTATTAATAAAACTCTAATTGATATCTTATGCAGCCAATGCCTTTCTATGGGTACAATCAATTTGGTACAGATCCTGCACTTTATTGACTTCTGGCTCCCCAAGGGAGTTTTTTCTTCTTCCATCAGGGAGGGCCCATCTCTGTGCAGATATTCCAAAGCAGACCTAAGGCATGAGGGCACTTGCCATTTAATTTAGACTTCCTGTGGCTGTCCTAACATGTAACACCAATATCAGAGGATGCTGTTAGTGGACAAGCCCCAAGGGTCACCAACTATGAAAAGTGAAATGCTGCACTTAAAAGCTAGACTGTCAGAAAGCTTGGTGTTCTAGACACCCTGGCTCCAGCTCCATCTACAAAACTTTAAGTGCCACTTGCTGAAAGTATGGAAAAGCCATATCCTGTCTTTCTCCATACAGAGTATCATTATGTGTTTTACAATATCCCACAAGCCCAACAACTAGAACCAGGAGAGGAGCCAGTGTTCTACATTCAAATATTGAAAGTCTCCAAAGGAAAGCAGTTTACTTGAATCCTGAGGAAAATCAGCTCCCATGCAAGGGGGTCATATGAGTATTGATCCATTAGAACCAAAAGGAGGATTTCACCTACTAAATGATTCTTTAAAAACACCCTTAAGGTTCATTGACATGCTGTTGCTTATACTTAACATTTCTGAGTGTGTGCATTAACTTGGAGGATCTCAGTGCACAGGAAAAAAAAATAAAGGTTTATTGAGGAGCCAAAAGCCCAAAAGAAAGAAAAACATCCAATATCTATTTTTTGCTATTTTCAAACAAAATATGAAATGAAATTTACTCTAGCTATAAAATTCCAAAATAATCGAAGCACAGCCCAATGGCTAAAAAGAACTCAATGAAGGCTTATGACTCCTCTGCAGGGATGTGTGGTGTGAAAGGTTTAGATTAAAACTAGTGCAGATAAATATCTCAAAGAGCAGATTTTTATCTGAGCTCTAAGCAGCCCTTGAGTGTTCAGAGGTGCTCAGAAAATGTCAAGACAAAAGACTCTCCTTCAAGGGTACGAACACTTCTTCCCACATGCTATTAGGCTTAGAAACCGAGTGCCTTGTGTTCTCTGGGCAATTCCCAGCTAAGCTATAAAACTCACCTCAGTGAAGAACACTTAAGAGAATTGTTTTATCCTCACTGTCTATATCACAGGTAGACCTGTGAATGGGTTTTGAGAGAATGGCCCCAGAATGCAAGGGGTTTTGTGTCCTACTTCACTTAACCTGAAAGCAGTGAAATGATTCCCCATTCTTCCCTCCCTGTCTCTCTGTGTTTCTGTTTCTCTGTTTCTCTCTCTCTCTCCCCACCCCCCAACCTCATGCCCTATCTCTCTCTCTTTCTCTCTCTTCAGGATTTCTGTTAGCTTTGGATGGCTAGTTGACCATTCCTCAGTTCCCTATTACATTTTACACTTTGTCAGGGCTTGGTTAAAGATTAAGAGGTTTCCAGAGAAACCTGACAAAACTTAGGCCGACTCTGTCACAGCAAGCTGACTCTGCCATACACAGCTGTCCCTCAGTATCCATGGGAAGTATGTTCCACGACCCTAGTAGACACCAAAATCCATTGTTTGCTCAAGTCTGTTATATAAAATGGTTAAAAAAAAAAATAGTGGGCCCTCCATATCCCTGGTTCTGCACTGGCAAATAGGGAGGGCTGACTTTAGTCCACTCTGTGTTTACTGATCCCATAAAATCTAAGCTTGTGAAGTTTAAATTTCTCTGTTGAGGGAAACTTCATTTTGTATAGTGTATTTATTTTTTTAATATATAATTCTTGTTCATGATAAAAGCAAAAAAAACAAAGAAAATTTGGAAAATAAAGAGAAGATAAAGATCACTCTTAATTCCAGGATGCTTTATAATGAATAGAAAGACAACATGTTTTTCTACACTTATGGCTCTTTTTCTTCATTTTTGATTATCCATTTGCATTTTTCTTTAAGTAATATGATGCTTATTCTATAAATTTTGTATGATTAAAAAAAATCCAGTAAAAGATAAAAGAAATTTTACAAATATATACACTGTTCTTCCTAAAATTGTTCTGTCATGTGACCAGAGATTCCACTTAGGTCTCTCCTCACTTGACCCTCTCAGAGAAGCTCTCTGACCAATCACAGGGAGCAAGGCACTGCTAGCTTCGTCATCATGCTCCCTCCACCTGACCCCCCCTGCCAACCCAATCTTTTTTTTTATTTTGGCTCTGGCCACCCCCTGACACAAACAGGTATTAAATATTGGTTTATTGTCTAACAGAATGTGAACACCACAAACTTTCAAGTTTCTGGTTAAAATTCAGATTCAAATTCAACAATGGTTTCCAAACTCTGGGAACACACAATTATTACTATTATTTTTTAAGACTATTTAAAAGAAGTTTTAGGTTAACAGCAAAACTGAGGGGAAGGTACAGCAATCTCCCATATGACTTCTGCCCCCCACATATTCATAGCCACCACATTATCAACATCCCCCACCAGAGTGGTACATTTGTTACAATTGATGGACCTACATTGACAGATCATAATCACCCAAAGTTCATAGTTCACATCAGGGTTCACTCTTGGTATTGTACATTCTATGGGTTTGGACAAATATATCCACCATTATAGTATCATACAGAGTATTTTCACTGCCCTTAAAATCTTCTCTGCTATGCTTATTCATTCCTCCTTTACCCCTAACCTTTGGCAACCAATGATCTTTTTGTCTCCATAGTTTTTCCCTTTCCATATAGTTGGAATTATATAGTATGTAGCCTTTCAGGTAGGCTTCTTTCCCTTAGTAATATGCATTTAAAGTTCCTCCACATCTTTTCATGGCTTAATAGCTCATTTCTTTTTAATACTGAATAACACTTCACTGTCTGGATGTGCAACAGTTTATTTATCCATTCATCTGCTGAATGACATCTTGGTTGCTTCCAGGTTTTGGCACGTATGGATAAAGCTACTATAAACATCTGTGTACAGGTTTTTACATAAAAAGAAGTGTTCAACTCCTTTGGGTAAATATCAAGGAGTGTGATTGCTGGAATATATGGTAAGAGTATGTTTAGTTTTATAAAAAACTGCCAAATTGTCTTCCAAAGTGGCTGTACCAGTTTGCATCCCACCAACAATGAATGAGAGTTCCTGTTGCTCCACACCCTTGCCAGCATTTTGTGTTGTCAGTGTTCCACATTTTGGCCATTCTAATAAGTATGTAGTGGTATCTCATTGTTGTTTTAATATTAATTTCCCTGCTGACATATGATATGGAGAATTTTTTTATATGCTTATTTGCCATCTGTATATCTTCTTTGGTGAAATGCTTATAAAGGTCAACAGTCTACTTTTTAATCAGCTTGTTTGTTTTCTTACTGTTGAGTTTTAAGAATTATAGGTACATGATCAGTAACAGTCTTTTATCAGAAGTGTTTTTTGAAAATATTTTCTCCCAGTCTCTGGCTTGTCTTCTCAATCTTTTGACATTTTCTTTCCCAGAGCAGAAGTTTTAAATTTTAAGGAGGTCCAGCTTATGAACTATTTCTTTCATGGATTGTGCCTTCCATAGTGTATCTAAAAATTTACTGCTATACTGAAGGTCATCCAGGATTTTTCCTATTATCTTCTAATAGTTTTATAGTTTTCTATTTTATACTTAAGTTTATGATCCATTTTGAGTTAATTTTGTGAAGAGTCACAATTATTACTTTACCCAGTGGCTCCCTAAGGACAAGATTGAGACATCAAAATTAAGAGACATATGACTCCCTAGATGATCACAAATTAGCACAAATGTTGTTCACTCAGTCATTTGTTCACTCATTCCCTAGATATTTTTCCTGAGCACCTATTGGGTGCCTGAACATATCCAAATGAAACAATATTTTTCTTGTACTTCCTGAAGATTGGGGGCCAACACTGGTCAAAGTTTACAGAAAAGCCAGACTGGAAGATGTAGCACCAGAAGTTAAATTAGACAAAAGGATGGCATGATGAGTTTCAGTATTGGCTATAATTAGCTACAGCTGGGTCATCACTTTCTTTCAGTGTATGTGAGATCATGTCACTAAGAGGGAAAGGTAAAAGAAGTAGGTTCAAAATAGACAAGGGTCAGCCTTTGAAGGATTAAGCAAACATAATATAATATTAGATAATACTATCCCTTGTCAGACCTCTCCTCCAGGAAACCTGCCCTAAACCTCCTCCTGTCCTAACCCATCACTTGCATCTCCTATACTACCCCTGCATCTGGTCCATATTCTATCACTGCATATCTCTCCTGCTGGCTAATTATCAGCTTCATGTTGCTTGCTGCTCATCACCTCTCCCACCTAACTCACAAAATACCATGAGCTCTTGACAACAGGAATCAGAATGGCATCTCCAGGGCCCCAAACCTGGTATGACTGGAAGGCTTTCCACCATGCTGGAGGAATAGACAAATGAATTGAGAATCAGCAGATAGGCTCTACATTTGTAGATAGGCAACTTACGACATGAGAATGTTTTGAACGGTCACATGGCAGTTATAACTGAGGCAAAACTCTGCCATGAGTGTTTAAAAGTTGGATGCCATATTAGGATGCATTAATAGAACCATAGTATCCTCAAACATGAAGGTTATGATACATTCACCTCAGGTGAATGGTGGTCAGTTCCCAGCAGCATGTTTTTGTTTTTTGTGTTTTTTTTTAAATTGGGGAATAGTTGTCTTATAGGAATATCAATTAAGCAAAACATAAGCAAAGAATGATAAAATAGCCAGGTCTAGAAACATCTGCCATATGAAGAGCCAATGGAAAAGGAAAATGGATTGTTTATTTAGAACAAGGGGCTTAGGGAAAATGCGGTACCAAAATTTGGATGTTTAAACACAATTGTGCGGAAGATGTTTTACACAACTCAAAGGGAAAGCACTAAGGTCACTGCTTAATGTTCAGAAGAAACACATTTCAGGCCAGCAAAAGGAAAATCTTATGGCAATTAGAGCTATCCAAAATTAAATTGGATTTCCTGTTGAAGTGAGGTCTTTGCCACTGCACATATTCAAGTGTAGGTAGCCATTAAAACAAAACAAATCAAAACATTACTGATTTATTTTTAAATTGCCATAAAATATACATAACATTAACAATTTTAACACTTTTGAAGTGTACAATTCAGTGTCATTATGTACATTCACAGTTTTGTACAAAGTCAACACCATCTATCTCCAGAATTGTTTCCATCTTGGAAAACTGAAACTATGTGCCCATTAAGCACTAACTCCTCATTCCCTCCTCCCTCCAGCTCCTGGCAACCATAATTCTACTTTCTGACTCTATGAATTTGGCTACTCTAAGTACCTCACATGAGTGGAATCATACAGGATCTGTCCTTTGGTGTCTGGCTTAGTTTAAATAGCATAATATTTACAAGGTTCATCCATGATGTAACATATGTTAGGGAGATCCCCAGTCTTTAATCTTTAATTTTTGTTTTTTAAGGGAAATAACAAGGAAGTTGGAGTAGATAGGCCAGTCTTCCAAAGTAAAATTTCTCTACCCTGTTACTTGATGCAATAAGTTCAGAGTGCTTGAGGAAAAGCTTAGCTGGTGTGTGATGGCAGCAGGAGACTTATCTTAATCCCCAGGTGCCTGAGTGAGTTCAATAGGGACTGGTTATACCAAATTGGTGCAGTTAATACCATTGTTAGTGGAAAATCAGGGCTCCCAGTATGCAGAGCTTGAAACAAGAGGCAAGAAAAGGTAAAAATGGAAATGTCATTGGGAGGCAGGGTGTGGGGGGTGATTATAATAAGCAGAATCTATGCTTAACACTGTACATGATCATCCCATTTAATCCTCACAACTACAATCTGAAGTGTTATTCCTGAGTTACAGTTGAGAAAAGTGGACTCAGAGATGTTAACTAACCAATTGGAAGTCACACTGTGACTTGTTTTATATCAAAGTATTTTTATCTCATGATCTCACCAGAAAGATTGTTGACCTAGCTCTAAAGGTAATAATTGGAGGACTACCCAGAACAGCAAAAACATAGAACTGTTTAGAAATAAAGGAAAATAGTGGAGGATTTCACCAGAGAACATGCTATTTGCTGGGATCAATTGACTATAGCTCTCACCTGCCTGACCACCCAGACACAGTGAAAGAGCAGGGTTACCCCACAGTGATCTGTCCCCCTACAGAAAAACACAAAGAAACAAACCTTCAAATTGGACCATGGATCAGTATATGATAACAAACACTTAGAAGCACATTTTTATTGAAATTAAAACAAAACAGAAACTAGATACTCCAGGAACTTCCTCTTTACTATTAATAGCATCCTAAATGTTCTTGAGATTAGATAAACAGATAGATAGATAGACAGATAGTAATTCTTCCCACTGCCTACATTACAGTTTTGTGCATGGCAAAAGATCCAAAAAGACCATGTGATATTGGCTCCCATGAATCTCTTTTGACTGCACCTTATTCATCTTCTTCTGAGTGCCATATGACAAATAACAAGATACCCCTTACATCTTTATTCATATACATGGATATCTACTTAAAAATCCATCTATGGAAGGAGATAGAGAACTTTTTAAAATTGAGAGCTACATACCAAAATAGTTAAACAACATGAAAAGATGTTCAAGATCCTTAGCCACTGGGGAAAGGCAAATTAAAACCACAATGAGGGACTCCCTGGTGGTCCAGTGGTTAAGACTTCACCTTCCAATGCAGGGAGTGGTGATCCAATCCCTGGTCGGGGAACTAAGATCCCATATGGCTTGTGGCCAAAAAACCAAAACATAAAAAAAAGTAATATTGTAACAAATGCAATAAAGTCTTTAAAAACGGTCTACATCAAAAAAACTTTAAAAAAAAACTAAAACCAGAATGAGATGTCACTACAGACCTAACAGAATGGCTAAAATTAAAGATAATGATAAACATCAGATGCCAGTGAAGATGCAGAGTAATCAGATCATTCATACATTGCTAGTAGAACTGTAAACTTGTAAAGCCACTCTGGAAAACAAATTTGGCATTTTCTAATCAGTGGATCAGTATCAATTTTCTGGTTGTGATACTGTACTCAAATTTTGCAAGATGTTTCCATTGGGGGGAAATCAGGCAAAGGATACACAACATCACAAATCTCTAAGTTTCTTTTCTTACAACTACAGGTGAATCTATAATTATCTCAAAATTAAAAGTTTAATTAAAAAATAAAAATAATTAAACAGCCAAGTTGAACTCCATGTGCCTGGTTCTTGCAATTTGCACACTATTTTATTCTGCTGGTCCTGTGGATGGACGATAATTGTAAGTGGCTGTTGTAATGACATGAGATGATATTTATAATGTTCTTAGCTCAGTGACTTCTTGATTTAGCTCAGTGACTTAGCACACAACATATGTTCAATAAATGTCAAGAATTATCATTAAGGGAAACATACTAATTCACAAACTTGTCATGTATCACAAGAGTGGATGTGGTCTTTTGGTACTCAGCTACTTGTTTTTGTTACTTAAAATAGGGGCATTCTTGATTGCCTGCAATTTGGAAACCACTCATTAGCTTGTTTCATTGTATTTTTGACAAATGGAGGGAGATAGAGACACAGATACTGGATGACCATGCCAACTCAGGACAGTGTTGAGAACATTCTGTCTTAGCCTTCTTTCCTCCTCTGAAGGTATGTTACTTGACCTATTTTTTTGTTGTTGTTGTTGTTGCTGTTTTGATAAGCAGGCAAGGTAGGGGAGATACCAAAGCCAGAGGAAAAATCTTTTTCTCACTATTTTATGCCTTGTTTACATTAAATTTCTGTCCTCTGGTGTGTCTTTATTTTTGCTAAAACTACATTTCCTGCTGAGATGTTTCAAGGCCAAGGAGAGGGAGAAGCTCCTGGGCTCGAAAGGGAGAGAACATCCTGCTCAGACATCATTCTCTGCAGTGTTTGGGAGTCAATGCAGCTGATATGCTGGGTCCATGCATCCATATGTATCTAAATTTTGCCTGTTTGCTTTTTGAAAGCACAAAATTAGAGTCATCTCACTCCTTTTGAAATGGCCCACTTCCCAAGAAGAATGAGAGGGAATAGCATAGAAAAATCTAAATGAAGCAGGAGAGGATCCAGACACAAGGTGTGATCCTGCCATTGTGGTGGAAACTCTCCAGCGCATGCCCGCAGAAAGGCCTCATTGCCTGTCAAGTCCTCTTTCTCTACAAGCAGACTTCCTGGAGAAGAGGGCAGGAAACATTGGCACAAGGAGAGACCTGCTTCCCTTTCCTCCTTCTCTCTAAGGGAGCGTTTTCCCCAAGGTTTGGGGACCAGGGAAATATGCCTTATTGAAGTGAAAAGCACCAGCAGAGCTGACATTTTTATCAACCTAAATTCCTAAATGAGTTCTTTGAGAAAATAACAGCCAATAAAGCAGGCAGTCACCTTAGAAATTACATTTGTCATTATGCTGCTGTGGCACGAATTTTATAAAGTAGCTCTGAAAGAGGCTCAGTCTTTACTAAGAAAGGGAAGATTGCTTTGGCATTTGCCCTGGTCAAAATAGGGATTCATATATGCAAAGCACACCTGTAATTCAGTCTTCCACTTTTGCTTGCTCAGCATCCATCCCGTTGGCACTTTTTCTTCCTGTGTTAGGAACAATGCTCGGGGCAGAAGTACCTGGAGACCAGACTCTGTTCCTGTAAAGGGCCTAGCACTCCCATGGGTGTTGGGTGGGAGGCCATAAAGACTGATTGATGCCTGCTAGGTCTGAGGCACAGGTAAGGCACCTAAATCCTTCCAAGTCAAGGAGAACTTCCTAGAGGAGTTGCCTTCTCAGCTGAGACCTAAAAGATGAAAGGGAGGAAGCTAGAGAGGGTGTTAGTGGCAAAGGGATGGAGAAGAGAAGAGATGGGAAAATGCACAGTGGTGAAAAAGTGAAGTATCCCAAAACAGTGGTTCTCAACACAAGGCCATTCTGCCTCCTCGATTTCCCCAAGGACATTTGGCAACTTAGGGGGGGCGGACATTTTTGGTTACCTCACCACAGTGTTGAGAGTGGGTTAGAAGCCAGAAATGCAGCTAAGTATCCTGCACTGAACAGGACAGCCCACAGCAAAGAATCATCCAGCACCAATAAGAACTGTGCCAAGGCTGGGAAAGCCCAGCCCAGGAGCCAGACTTTGGGTAGGGTCTATTCTCAGAACCCTAACTGTTATCCCTACCCATTTATTCTTGGGTTCTGAAAGCAGTTAAAAAGTAAGTCGTGCCATTTCTCATAAGTTTCATGTGCCATTTTTGGTGCCATCTGGGGGTATTATTCTCACTCAACCTTCAAAAGCTTTTTTCTCTCTCTTTTTTTTTTTTTTTTTTTTTGGATGAACAGGCAGAGTCAAGTGGAAGCATTGATGGAAGGAGGGGTAAAACACTTATATGTACTAAAAATCTTAAAAGCCTTTCTACTAGCAATGTTTCCTCTCTTTGTTTTGTACTTTCTATCTTTGTTTGCTCCCAGCACCTCTCTCATCTTAGGCCCAGCTACTGCTTTCCACCTTTTCACTCCAAAAGACATAAGCAAGACTGGAGATGTCATCAACATCAATCAATGGAAATTTGAAGATTCCCAAAAGAGATAAAAAATAGGATTATCCAAATAAGGCAAGTAGGCCTAAAGCTCCTAAAACACTGCTTAAATATTGAGATTATTTTGGTTATATTATCTGCATTAAGACACTAATAAATAGTTCCTGGCTTATACCTTAGCTCTCATCAGTATTAATGTAAGAATCAAAGTGTCATAAGGATTCTGAGTCCACTAAGAACATTTCCACTGACAGTGGAAAGTGGTGACATATCTGGTCTGGGCACTAAGATGTGATATAAAATCCCCCTTTCTCATTTCCTATCTTGACAATCCATACAACCCTTAAACAAAGGGGGCAAAATCACTTTTGGAAAATCTTCTTACAAAGTGTGAATATCTAATATCCCAGGCACATTGTCAGTTAATATATTCTAGCATACATGAAGGAATTTACTGAACACTGACAGCACTGGGTAACATTTAATTTTACTATTGCATATTTATGAAATTAATGATATAACACTTACCATCCTGCCTAAATTTAACTCTGGATGATGGTATTTGATCCTGTGAGAAGGTACAGTCATTAAGCCCAGAATTAAATGCAAGAGTAATCTGAAATTTTGAGGAGGTGACAAAGAGAGATGAATATGAGAGACCAATATTAAACACAGGAGCTTAATGAGAACAAAGTAAAGCAAACATGTTGGTATTTTCCCTTAAAATGACAGCTAAGGTTTCATTTTTATAGACGTGACCCATGACCACTGTTATGATTGAGGGGTTATCAAATCCCAAATCCTATAATTCCAAGCATATGCTTCATTTCCAGACTAATATTTCTACCATAGACACCATGCCTCATTAGAAATTTCTGAGATACAAAATGTATGTATGTATGAAACAGGAAAGAAAGAAAGAACAACTCCTTAATACCTTTCACATTTTGTTAGAGAGAAAGATTTTAATATGCTATTATTGAAAATATTATAATTGGCTATGAATCACAGTTCTTCAGTGTAAATATTTGTAGCCGTGTTATCAAAAACTGGAGGCCGCAAGTGACTATGGCAGCCAGTTGGAAATGTATGTCTTTTCTCATTTTGGAAATCCAACCCCAGTTTACAGGGCAGTGCTTCCAGATTCAGAAACTTATCTAAAGGGTCTCTACATTCTACAAATGAGGTTCTGAATATTGTCAAAGTGAAACAACAAAGTAGAGTCTAACATCTGTCCAAAATCACTTGGGGTTGAAACATACATAAACTCAACCTTCTTGGGACTTCCCTGTTGGTCCAGTAGTTAAGACTCCATGCTTCCACTGCAGGGAGCATGGGTTGGATCCCTGATTGGGGAACTAAGATCCCACATGTGGTGTGGTTAGGCCAAAATAATTTTTTAAAAAATCAACCTTCTTGTCATAGGTACCATCAAATAAATACTTTACATTGTAAATATTCAAGAACTGATAATAAGGGACAATTTTATTAGCTCACAATCACAAAGCATGCTTATTAACCTGAATAATGGATGACAAATAGAATTTATCTGATGTATAGGCCCTGGGCTCCTGGTTGGTGGGTTGAAGAAGCTGTTTAGACACATGCCGACCAGGATTCTATGCCAACCTCTGACACGGGCATGGTAGAAGGAAATGGTGGCAGGAATGTCACATAATTGCCATCTCAACTCTGAGTAATTTTTAGTGATTAAACAGCAAAGTTCTGGAAAAGGGCCTCAAGAACTTTTCTTTAGCTAAATATAGTACTTGTGAGTTTATCTATGCATGACATAGAAAAAGGTTATATTTTTGATATTATATGATATACAAATATAATATATAAGATATACAATTTAGTTGCTACATTTAGTTACAAAAAGAATTTCAATGCAAAGCCCACATTGTACTTCCCCAAACACACCTCACTGATTGAGAATTTATGTCTCCAGGCAAAATTTTCAGGGGACACTTCAGTTTTTTAAAGGAAGAATTTTACGATAGGTAATTAATGCTAAAGAAACTTGCCCTGACTTTTCAAGGTGTGACTAACTAAAGCATATTCATGACAATTGTGCCTGCAAAATTAAGGCAACGTGGCAGTGACCCTTTGGAAATACAGCCTGGAAGGTATCCGTTCAGGTATAGGAGAAACACAGTTTCAAGTATAGGAAAAAACACAGTTAAAAGGAATACAGACGATAGGAGCAGCCAAGGCTGTGAGTCTTTGATCAAAAATGACTTGGCAGAACAGTTTTACTCCAACTTCCACTGAAGCCAGTGCCTAAGGCTTTAGTTGGAGCTTCGGTGGGAATTATGCCCATTTCCTGCCTTAAGAGAACTGGATGAAGCATGAGCAAGATCATGAAGAGGTAGGAAGAAGCAGTCTTCTCATCTGTCCTACATAATTCTGCAAACAAGAGCCATCTTTACCTGGAAACCCATTTAAATACTCAGCCTGTCTCTGGGGCTTATTTCATTTTATTTTACTTTATCGGAGTATAATTGCTTTACAATGGTGTGTTAGTTTCTGCTGAATAACAAAGTGAATCAGCTATACGTATACATATATCCCCATATCCCCTCCCTCTTGTGTCTCCCTCCCACCCTCCCTATCCCACCCCTCTAGGTGGTCACAAAGCACCGAGCTGATCTCCCTGTGCTATGCAGCTGCTTCCCACTAGCTATCTATTTTACTTTTGGTAGTGTACATGTGTCCATGCCTCTCTCTCACTTTGTCCCAGCTTACCCTTCCCCCTCCCTGTGTCCTCAAGCCCATTCTCTATGTCTGAGTCTTTATTTTAGAGATTACATTTTATACAGTATATCCATCCATCCATATACAGATACCATGTATAACACTTGCAATTAAAGTATATTTTACTGTTATGGCAAAAGCATCTGAATCTCAATTATTTGGTAAACCTAAAACAGTTATTCTTTAAAAGGCCTGTGCACATATATACATACCAAAAACAATTGCAGCTTGTAATTTTATGGCTGAATTAGCACTGAGTTTAATATTTAAATTGTTAAATAAATCCTAAAATAATAGCCATAATGCTAAATAATAATAATTCTGTAAAGCATTTCTAAGTCCTATGATGTGTTCCTTTACTTTATGCTCTAATAAGTTTCATTTGGGAGAGTGCGACTAAACTCTTGGACTGTCTCTAACTTCATATATATATATATATATATATATATATATATATATATATATATATATATATATATATATATATATATATATTTCAAGGCTCACATATGTCGCTTAACTACTAATCGAATTATTGAAGAGACCCAGCAACCCCCAGCGTCTCGCAAGAACAACGCGGCAAATGAGCGAGGTGGTGCCCAGCGGGCTGATGACTTCATATGCGGCGTCCCGGCTCGGTGACCCACAAATCTCCTTTGATATGCCAGGCAGGAGAAAGAGCTTGAAAGGATCAGGAGAAGAGGGGGCCCGATGAAGCCATCATGTGACAAGAATCCTAACACTCTGGCGGAAAGAAAAAAAAAAAAAAAAAAACGAGAGCAGGGGCAGGAGAGAGCGCGGGCGGAGCTGATAGAGACGTCGGAGGCGCAGGAGCAACCCGCGCGCTGCAGAGCATCCAGGCAGCGCGACCACAGAGGACACGGACGGCGCGCGGCAGGCCAGGCTGGGAAGCAATCTTCTATAAATTAAAGAAATCTCCATGGAAATTAGCATGAAACATTTTCTAATCTGACGCTTTTCACTGCCGACAAGGGTCACTGGTTTAGCTTCCCTCTTATTTTATTATTCCCCAGCCACTTCCTGGCATCTTTATACCCTTCCATCCCGCTAGGGGTTTTCAGCCCGTCCAGATTGTCGGCTTCCTATGATTCTTAACCCTTTTAGACCATCTTTCCTGAAAAGGGGTATTATTATTGTGATTGCTGCTCCCGCTTTTATTATTGTTATTATCACTACTAATGTTGCTGCTGCTTCCACTGCGGCTAGCATCACCACTGCTGTTACTACCACGCTACCATGACATTATTATTACTCCTGCTAATACTATCGCTAGCAGCAGCGCACACGGATGCAGGGAGCCTCAGAGAGCAGCCCCAGCCTTTCTAATCCCTGGGCAGTGCAGTCATTACCTTGCACCGGTTTTATTTCCAAATCCAGCTGACAGGTGGGCAAGCCCGCAGCTGCCTTGCCACCTTAAATGTCACAGGCCTGTTGGTTGCTCTGATGATCTAACGGGATGGACAAAGGTCAAGGGCCCTCGGCTGCACCTAAAGTGCCAGTGCACCAGACAGCTGACACCTGGGAAGGGAGAGGACACAGTGAGCGTCACAATGCGTGCATGTGTGCGCAAGCATGAATGCATACCCTCAGGCGTGCTACCTAACCTGTCTGAGCTGCTCTTAGTAAAATGCAGCTGATACATTCTCATGAAGTTGTGGAGAACATTACGGAACATAGTGAGAATGAAAGTGCATGGGCAACCATGGATGCCCAGGAAACAACTACCATCATTATAAATGAGATCTACACACCCTGCAACATTTTTTTAAATTATGTTTAAATATTAAGTGAAAATTATTTATTTAGATATCTTATTCATTAAACATCTCTAAATGTAGCCTTTGAGCATCAGGAGTCAACTTCCATAAAATAAACTTTAAAAAAGTTAAAAACTGGGAATTCCCTGGCTGTCCAGGGGTTAGGATTCCCCGCTTCCACTGCAGGAGGCACAGGTTGGTCCGGGAACTAACATACCGCATGCTGCACAGCACGGACAAAAAAAAAAGTAAAAAGTAACATGCAAAGAGCCATATGTATAATGTGAATGAAATCTGTTCAAAAAGGACATACATATTTACCTTAAAAGTCAGGAATCAACATTACTGTGGTTGTCCCTTGGTGGAAAGATTTGGATTATTTTAATCATATCTCTGGTTGTTGCTTACCTGTATTATCCAATTTTTCTACAGTGATTATGTATTACAAGAGGTTTTGTTTCTTTGAAAAACAAAAAGTGACATGCATTGAGTGCTCACATGTGCTAGTTTTCTTTACAGACAATATCTCATTGAAACCCTACAGGAACTTAATTTTGCTGAGTTCTTTGCAGTTAAACGTTCTGCTGCCCTTCACCTATGTATTGTTAGTTCCTCAAATAGTTCCTAACCCGTGGTAGAGACCTCTTGCTATTATCAAATGCTTTTGGGTTTCATGTACTACAAGAGCAATACATATCTTATTTAATCTGCTCAAGAAATCTGCAAGTTAGGCCTCACTCCCATTTTGTAGATGGGAAACAGTTGAGAAAGTAAAGGAGCTTGCCATAAATCACACCTTTATTGAAAGGTAGTTTTGAAATTTGGGGGTTTGACTTATCCCAGAGGTCACGTTCAATTCACCAATGATCTCCATCTTGTGAAAGAAAAAAAGGAGGCCAAGAGAGATGAAGTGACTTTTCCAAAGATGCACCACCTATAAATTGCAGCCAAGATCTACAACAGTTTTACCCAGCTTTGGAGTATATGTTGTCTCCACGGGAGCTCAGGGAGGCAACCAAGCTGTTGTTTTTAAAGTTACACCCAATTTCAGGCTTCAATCTTATATTTTGTATGAGTAGATCCAGCTATAGTCATTTCACCACTTTGTAAAGAGTTTATACATAGTCTTTTCTAGCTTTTTGTGTGTCTGTAAATCTAGAGATATCTTTGAACCTTTATAAATGACCCAATATCTTATTCCCAAACAGCAGAGGGTATGTTGAAACACTATCTAAAAAAATAAAGCCAGTTTTTTTCTACAGTATACAGACAGTTAAGACTTGAATGATAATAATTTCTATAATAATTTCTATAAAATCAAAGTTTTTCAACAGGATGATTCATCCTGTTGCAAAACTTTGATTTTCTTTCTTTCTTTATTTTTTTTTTGGTAGGGAGCATTAATTCAATAAACACTGATTTTACATAAAAATAAAATTTTGTGAATAAAATTCTATTTCAGAGTCATAGGGAAATTCATTATGAATAATGTTATTGTGAATTAGTTTGTAAAACTGGATATTTTGAATGGAAATAATTATACTTTTAATTTCATTTTGGTATCTCCAATTTCCTGTGTATGTGTATATGTACACACATATCTGTGATAAGTGAAGGTTGATAGCATGATAACAACAGTCTGGGATAGGCAGGTAACAGGATAATAGGATGTCATACAAGAAAGTCATGGAGTTCAGAGGTTATGTCCTATATATTACAAATAAAAAATAGAATCATATACTTTATACTGTTGCTGATTGAGTCACAGCATGGTTAGCGAATATCCACTTCTTTTAGACTGGATCCTGAGGAAAGTTTCCAGCACTGACAATGTTAAAGAATTTTGGACATATTGATATTTGGTCCATGCCTCAGAAGCTGCCCCAAATTCCTAAAGTACATTCTGGGAATATTAACTTCTTTTGATGCAAAATGTGCCAGAATTCTGAGTTTAGCAGGATGGTTGAATCCAGCTCCCAACACTCCTTTATCTACTGCTTTTGCCTGTTTTTTCAGATAACTTTATCCCAAATCTCCCCTCTGAGCTTTACTCTCAGCTCCAAGAAAATGTGTGGTGTGTGAGAGCAGGACTAATGCTAAGTACTCAATGCAATGGAATGGCATTAAGAAAACAAAGGCCAACATGAAATGCACATATAAATATGATTGAAGTTAGTGTGTAACTTGGGAAATGAATATATTTCATATGAAAATTTAATGCAAGAATTTAAGTATAACTACATAGGTTTTAAAGCAAGTACTAAAAGGTCTTCTAGACAAATCTAAGTCAAGGATGCTTAATGGCAGAGGATATTCAAGGCACAATTCTCAATAAGTAAGAAGTAAGCAAAAATATCCTAGTGAATAAAACAGAAACATGAAGGGGACAATTATGAATGAAATTGTTGAATGGATGTTTCATCCATATTTCCTAGAGGACCCTAATGACTGCTTGAGGTACTCACGATTCATCATCCCATCATTTTATTCATATCCCCAGCCCACCCTCATACAGTCTGTTGCCTTAGAGAAGCTGAGTTCTACCATCAAGTATGGGTCTGAGTGCTCTAAGGATGTTTTTATTCCAGATTGATTAAAGATAGACCATTTGACACAGTTCTG
Source organism: Hyperoodon ampullatus (assembly GCF_949752795.1). Classification (NCBI taxonomy): domain Eukaryota; kingdom Metazoa; phylum Chordata; class Mammalia; order Artiodactyla; family Ziphiidae; genus Hyperoodon; species Hyperoodon ampullatus. The sequence continues at coordinate 76,787,883 of NC_136916.1, forward strand.
ACTAATGAGATTCTGGAAGTGGAGGACAATTCTTAAGAAAAATCGTTAGGGACAATGCTCTTAAGAAGGATCCAAGTTGCCATTTCCAATAACATGGATGAACCTTGAGAGCATTATGGTAAGTGAAATAAGTCAGACAGAGAAGGCCAAGTGCAGTATGATCTCACACGTGTAATCTAAAAAAAACAAAACAAGACCAAAACTAAGCATATAGATAACAGACAACAGGTTGGTGGTTACAGGGTGTAGAGGAGGCAGGATTGGACAGGGAATGAGTGAAGAGAGTCAAAAGGTACAAACTTCCAACTATCCAATAAGTAACTTATGGGGATGTAATGTATAGCATGGTGACTACAGTTAATAATGCTGTATCACATATGAAAGTTGCTAAGAGTGTAGGTCTTAAAAGTTCTCATCACAAGAAAAAAAGAAAAAAAAATGTAACTATGTACGGTGATAGATGTTAACTAGACTTATTGAATTGATCATTTCAAAATGTATACAAATATTGAATCAATATGTTGTGCACCTGAAACTAAGATGCATTAACGGTATATGAATTAGACTTCAATTTAAAAAAATAGTAATAAAAGAAGAAAAAGTTAATGGTTAAAAGGAAAAATTAAACAATCTTTATGTTGGAATAAAACCCCAAAGTTAAAAATTATCAATCACTGTGAAATTATAGAAAATTAAAAAAAGAAGGAAAGAAAGAAGGAGCCAAATGATGACAGTTCATCTCTCTCTCTATCACCAGACACGCACAAAGAAATCATAAGGCCTGATAAGGACCATTGCAAGTCACCGTAGTATCTAGATTTGGGGTGAAGTTAAAGTCCATGTAGAGCAAAGCTGAGAGAAGGGAGGAGCTTGGGTCTGCATAACCCTAAGTGTGCTCATCTTGAACCTCCTCTTCTGTGAGATCCTGGTTTCCCTTTCTTGCTGTTTCAACAAATGGCCTGTTTTTCTGTTTTGCACAAGTAAAAGCATCCTAAACGATATATGCTGAACTTCTCCAGAAAAACAACATACTATTTTTATCAATTAAGAACCTGACACATACCTCTAACATTGTTTTCCTTTATTTTTGGTTACATATCTTTGGCTTTTCATGTGTCAACACTTTTGTAATATAATTTTCTGTAGAAGGATAATTTGTCTTTCCTTTAACACGGTTGATTGAAGTACTGTTTTGTTGTTTGTTTGTTTGTTTTTTCCTTAACCATAGTTTGGAAAAGTATACCCGCCTTATCCGAAGTTTTGCTTTCTGAGGTTTAGGTTATCTGCAGTCAACCAAGGTCTGAAAATATTACATGGTAAATTGTAGAAATAAACAATAAGTTTTAAACTGTTCACTGTTTGAATAGCATGATGAAATCTCATTCCCTCTCCCTCGCCCCAGGTGGAACATGAGTCATCCTTTTGTCCAGTTATCCCACCCATTACTCAGTAGCCATCTAGGTTATCAGATTGATTGTGGCAGTACTGCAGTGCTTGTGTTCAAGTGACACTTATTTTGCTTAATAATGGCCCCAAAGAATAAGAGTAGTGATGTTGGCAATTCGCACATGCCAAACTGAAGCCATAAGGTGCTTCCTTTAATTGAAAAGGTAAAAGTACCCCTTCTATGCCCCACCCTACCCCCACCAAAAAGTAGAAAAATCAGGATGTTTTTCACTGTCCATTGCTTTGTGTTTTAATAAACATTTGCAGTGACACTCTGAAAAAAAACAAAAACAAAAAAACAAAAAAACCCACAACATTGTAAAGCAATTATACTCCAATAAAGATGTTAAAAAAAAGACTACACATTTGAAGGATTCATAATTAGATTTCAGTATCTGATAATTAAATAATTAATTAAAATAAAATGGGTCACATATGGACCAATTAAAAAAACAAAACTTATACTGCCTATATTTCCTTCTGGGAGTTTCATGGTTTCAGGTTTTACATTCAAGTCTTTAATTCATTTTGAGTTGATTTTTGTGTATGGTGTGAGATAGTGGTCTAGTTTTATTTTTTTACATGTGGCTGTCCAGTTTCCCCAATACAATTTACTGAATAGACTGTCCTTTCTCCATTGTATGTTCTTTACTTCTGGCTCATAAATTAATTGTCCATATATCTGTGGGTTTATTTCTGAGCTCTCAGTGCTGTTCCATTGATCTATGTATCAGTTTTTCTGCCAATATCATGCTGTTTGGGTTACTGTAGCTTTGTAATATAGTTTGAAATTAGGGAATGTGTTACCTCCAGGCTTATTCTTTTTTTCTAAGTATCACTTTGGCTATGCAGGGTCTTTTGTGGTTCTATATGCATTTCAGAATTTTTTGTTCTATTTCTATGAAAAATTTCTTTGGGATTGTGATAGAGATTTCATTGAATCTGTAGATTGCTTTAGGTAATATGGACATTTTAACATTGTTAATTCTTTCAATCAATGAGCATGAAGTATTGCTTCATTTATTTGTGTCTTCTTCAATTTTTTTCAACAATGTCTTATAGTTTTCAGAGTACACATCCTTGGTTAAATTTATTCCTGGTTATTTTATTCTTTTTTGTTGCAATTGTAAATTGGATTGTTTTCTTAATTTCCTTTTCTTTTAACTCATTTTTAGTGTATAGAAACACAATATATTTTTATTGTTGATTTTGTATCCTGCAACTATACTGTATTTGCTTATTATATCTAATAGGTCTTTTTTTTTAACTCTTTAGAGTTTTCTATACACAAAATCATACCATTTTCAAATAGTGACAGTTTTACTTCCTCCTTTCCAATTTGTATGGTTTTTATTTTTTTTATTGCCAAATTATCTGGTTAGGGCTTCCATACTGTGTTGAATAGGAGTGGTGAGAGTAGACATACTTGTCTTGTTTCTGATCTCAGAGGGATGGCTTTCAATTTTTCACAATCAAGCATGATGTTAGCTGTGATTTTGTCATATATGGCCTTTATTATGTTGTGGTCCATCCCTTCTTTATGTACTTTTTTGAGAGTTATTATAATAAATGGGTGTTGAATCTTATCAAATACTTTTTCTGCATCTTTTGAAATGATCTTTTTTTTTTATCTTTCATTTTGTTAATGTGGTGTATCAGGTTGACTGATTTATGGATGCTGAATCATCCTTGCACCCTGGAATAAATCCCACTTGATCATGGTGTATGATCCTTTTAATATATTGCTGTATTTGGTTTGTTAATATTTTGTTGAGGATTTTTGCGCCTATATTTGTTGGAGATACTGGCCTGTGATTTTTTTTTTTCTTTGCATTGTATTTGTCTGGTTTTGGTATCAGGGTGATGTAGGCCTCATAAAATAAGTTAGGAAGCATTCCTCCCTCTTCATTTTTTTAGATGAGTTTAAGAAGGATAGGTATTGAATCTTTGAATATTTTTATAGAATTCACCTGTGAAGTCATCTGGTACTGGACATCTTTTTTTGAGAGGCTTTTAATTATTGTTTAACTTTCTTTATTAATAATCGATCAGTCTATTCAGATTTTCTATTTCTTCAGGATTCATTCTTGGAAGACTGTATGGTTCTAAGAATTTGTTCATTTCTTCTAGGTTGTCCAATTTTTTGGTATATAGTTGTTCATATATTCTCTTAATGTCATTTGTATTTCTGTGGTGTCTGTTATTTCTCCTCTTTTGTTTCAGATTTTATTTTTCAGAACATTCTCTCTTTTTTTATTAGCGAGTCTAACTAAAAATCTGTCAATTTTATCTTTTCAAAGAACCAGCTTAGTTTCATTGATCTTTTCTATTGTCTTTTAAGTCTCTATTTCATTTATTACTTCTCTGTTTTTTTATTATGTCCTACTGCTACTGACTTCAGCCTCCATTTGTTCTTCTTTTTCTAGTTCCTCTAGGAGTAAGGTTGGGTTTTATTTGAGATTCTTTTTGTTTCTTGAGGTAGGCCTATATTGGTGTAAATTTCCCTCTTAGTATAATTTTTGCTGTATCCCATAGATTTTGGTATGTCAGATTTTCATTTTCCTTTGTCTTCAGGTATTTCTTATTTTACCTTTGATTTCTTTGTTTACCCAGTAGTTGGTCAGTAACATGATGTTCAGTCTCCACATATTTGTAATTTTTCCTGCTTTCTTCTTGTAGTTGATTTCTAGTTTCATACCATTATAATTGGAAAAGATGCTTGATATTATTCAGTCTTCTTAAATTTATGGAGATTTGTTTTGTGTCTCAACATATAGTCTATATTTGAGAAAGTTCCAAGTCCATTTGAGAAGAATGTATATTCTGCTGCATTTGGATGGAATGTCCTGTACAAATCTATCAAATCCATCTGATATAATGTTTCATTTAAGGCCTCTGTTTCCTCTTTGATTTTTTGTTTGGATGATTCATCCACTGATGTAAGTGGGGTGTTAAAGTCCCTTACTATTATAGTGTTGTTTTCAATTTCTTACTTTAGTTCTGTTAATAATTGTTCTATATATTTTGGTGATCCTATGATAGCTGCATATATACTAATAACTGTTTTCCTGATGGATTGTCCCCTTTATTATTATATAACATTCATTGTTACTCTCTTACTGTGCCTAATTGATAAATTAAACTTTATCATATGTATGTATGTATAAAAATAAACATAGCATATATAATGTTCAGTATTATCTGTGGTTTCTGGCATCCACTGGGGGTCTTAAAATGTATCCCATGTGGATAAGGGGGATAATTGTATATGTAAACTTAAAAAAAAAAACATATTTGTTGTCCATCCAGATCAAAAAATGAAGTTTTATTAATAAATCAGGCATTCTCCTCAAGTCCCTTCCCAGTTACTATCCCACCCTCCTAGACAAAAATAACCAATATCTTGATAATTAACACCACAGATTCATACCGTTAATTTTTAAACTTTCTATATTTAATAGATATAGAAATAATTAGTGCTTGTAATACTTCTTGTACCAGATTGGAAAGCTATATTTTACTAGGAATTTGTCCATTTAATATAATTTTAAAAAATCATTGACATAAAATTATTCATAATATTATATCTTAATAATATTGTTTTTCCTCCCATTCCTTATTTTGTTAATTTGTCTTACTTTTTATTCTAGCAGTCTTTAAACATTGAGTTAACTTTACTATTTCTTATATAGTGTATTTTTTTTAATTTTATGAGTATAAGTCTGCTCTTATTCATTGTTTCCTTTCTTTTACATTTTTGGGAGTTTAATTTGTACTTTTGTTTTTAATGTCATCAGAAGACACTTAGCTCATTGATTTTCAGCCATTCTTCTTTTCTAATATATGCTTCCAAGACTATCATTTCCCTCTAGGCATTGTTTATGTTGCATCCCACATGTCTTGAAAACTTGCATTTTAATCATCATTCGGCAGAAAATATTTTCTAATATTCATCATGTATTCTTTGACCTATGGATTCTTTAGAAAAGTATTGGAAAAATTAAAGCTTCTTCTATTATTTTATTTTCTATTGATTTAGCATAATTACTCTGTGGTTAGGGAATATACTTTCTGTGATTTCAATCCTTAGAAATTTGTCAAGACTTACTTTATGGCTCAGCATATGGTCTTAAACTGTTGAGTTCAGGTTTCTGTGTATGTAAATAAGGTCAAGTTTGACAATCATGTGATTGAAATCATCTATAGTCTAAGAGATATAAGTAATTTTAATCTGTTACTTCTATCAGTTACTGAACAAGGTGGTTAAAATCACAAGCTAATTGTAAATTGTCTATTTCTCCTTTTAGTTTTATCAATTTCTTTTTCTTTAGGCTATAATTTTAGGTGCATACACATTTAGAATTTTTATGATCTTGTTGGATTGAATATTTTATCATTATGAAGTATTTTTGCTTGGAATCTACATTGTCTGCTATTATAGTCACTACATCTGCATTTTTTTGTTTGGTCTTTGCATGGCATAAACTTTCTATTTTAATTTCCTAAACGTTCTTATCTATATCTAATCTATCTATAGAGATTATCTATATAGATATAGATTATATCTATATTTTATATATCCTACACACATATATATCAAGTCATATGTATCATCTATATATTTCATATATATATATATATATATATATATATATATATATATATATTTGTTTCATATATGTGTAATTATCCACTTTTTTTATCCAATCTTTGTAAAAATTTATACCATCTTTTATGATTTATCTAATCTTTTCATTGACACAAGTAATCTATTTATACATAATATAGTTTGTTACTATTAATATATTTAAATTTAAATTTCTCCTCTTATTATTTTTCCTAATTGTCAACATATTTTAATTTTTCTTCTTTCTTCTTTCTTCGTTTGGATGAATCAAGCATTTTTATCCTTCATTAGCTTGTTACTTACATATTCCCCTTTCTTTCATTTTTAGCCTAGAGATAACTACATTCATCCTTAGTTTTAGAAGCTAATATAAATTAATCTATAAATTAAACTTTATCACTTCTTTGAGAGTTCAAGGGCCTTACATGCTTCAAATAATGTATTTTTATTTTGCATATTTAAAGTTTATTTAGATATACACACATATTTTTACCAATAGTATCTATTTTTGTTGCTCTTCATTCTTTCCTGTATTTCCTTGTCTTAATCTAAAGTTTTTCATATTTTACCTCTGATGTGCTAGCATGCAGCTTTCTTTGTGTTTATCCTGATCTATGCTTATACTTCTTCTTAAAATCTGAGGCTTGATGTTTCTCAACAGTTTTAGAAAATTATTGTCCAGTATGACTTCAAATATGGCTTCTGGACCATTCTCTCTCCTCCCTTTAAGATACTCAAAGTAGATGCATATTCTAATTTTTCATTGCATTACAAATATGCTTGTGTTATCCTATGTATTTTTTTTATCTTTATGCTTTAGTATGGTTCTCTTCTAGTGAATTGTCTTTTCTGTATCTAATCTGCTATTAAACCCATTTATTCAATTCTTAATGTTGTTTATTTTATTTTTCAATGCTATGCTTTCCCTTTGATTTTTTTCACTGTAGATTAGTAGCTGAAATTATACATTTTAGCATCTATTTTTTAAACATATTAATCACACTTATTTTAACGTCTATGTCTGATAATATTTTCTGGAGTATGCTGTATGTGTTTATTTCTATCATGTTTTGTTTTTTTTTCTGCTGTCTTATAATCATTTAATTCTACCTTTTAGTATGCTTGAAAATCGTTGATTAAATGACAATTTAAAATATATATTACATAGTTGTCTAAGGTTTTGGCTGCAGCCAACTCCCTCCAGAAAGTTTTTTTTTTTTTTTTTTTTGATTTCTGGTAAGTAGTTAGCGAGAGTGAAGATCATCTTAAATCTAGCCTAGAAGTGATTAGATTAAAACCTAGCTTTAAGTCTTTATGAGGTCTAGTCTTTTTCTGACTCACCTTTACACAGTGCAATTCAAAAGAAATATGAGACACACATATCATTTCAAACATTAAATGGCACATTTAAATGGTAGAAAGGAGAAGGAGAAAGTAACTTTTATTATTACTTTATTTAGCCAAATATATCCAAACTATTATTGCTTCAGCACATTATCAATGTAAGTTTGTTAATGGGATATTTCACATTCTTCTTTTTTGTATTAAGGCTTCAATATCTGCTCTGTATTTTGCACTTACAGTGTATTTCGATTTGGACTGGGTGCATTTTACATGCTCCATGTCCACATTATAGCTTTTGGCTACTATATTAAACAATAACTTACTCCTAAATCATAGCCCTCTGATGGTCCTAACTGGAACTTTGCACTATTTACCATGACACCCTTTTTTGAGGTTCCTGGCTTCCAATTTTATCTTCTCAACTTCATGAGACTTCCATAATTTCTGCTTGACTTCCTAGACTTTTAACTGCTACTTTGTGTTGGCCTTAGTTATGAATCAGCAAATGCCTTCATGGGAAATGTGGAACAGAATAACAAGCTCACCTAAACACATTTAATTCTTTCTGGCATTTTGGTCTCTCAGTCCTGGTTGCCCGGGAGCAGGGAACTCCAAGATTCTGTCTTTCCTTTCCTGTAATACTGCCAACAATCAGCTCACATTCCTGGCTCTATCCTGCCATTTTTCACTTAACTTTGTAGTCTCTTAGACCTGTGTCCCATTTTTTTTCCTTGAAAAATACAGAAGCCCTGGTGTAAAATATACATATACCACAGTACACACCACATAACTAATATTTATCAAAACACACTCTTTCGGGGATACGTCACACTCAATGATTCACTGTTAAAATGAGAACAAGAGAATTCCAGGGCTTGAGTCACATGTGCTTTATATTAAGAATGATAAATCATCTTGTTCTGCCTTTATTGAGGTAGAAGCTATTGACAACAAAAGCCCCAAGCTGAAAGAAATTAGCAAAAATTAACTCAAAACTGAAAGAAAAAATGAGAAGTACTCAATGACCAACACTCAGAAGCCCTAAAGGAAATCTCAAGAAAAAATGATAAAACTTCAAAAATAATTGTTAAAATAAAGAAAAAATATTTATAGGAAATATCTAAGTAAGGAAAGAATCTTGGAATCTTAAGATTTGTTATCTGAATTCAATATAATGTGAAAAATTACATTTCATCCAAATGTTAGTCAACTCATTTTTAAAAATTTTTACTGGAGCATAGTTGACTTACAATGTTGTGTTAGTTTCAGGTGTACAGCAAAGTGAATCAGTTATACATATACATATATCCACTTTTTTTAAGATTATTTTCCCATATAGGCCTTTACAGAGTATTGAGTAGAGTTCCCTGTGCTATACAGTAGGTACTTGTTAGTTATATATAAGTCAACTCATTTTTTAAGTAGATAGGGACTATATTCAAATTCAATGAGGGCTTATCTGGGATAAAAATAAGTCAACATGGCTAGTATAAGAGAGTGAGTTTTCTTATTGATTGTACTGATCTCATTTCCTAGGCCAGGCAATAACTGCCTAGTATGGATGTGAGTAACTAATTAATTGATTGCCTTTTGGTGTGTTAAAAAACATACATCAGGCTTCCCTGGTGGCACAGTGGTTGAGAGTCTGCCTGCTGATGCAGGGGACACAGGTTCGTGTCCTGGTCCGGGAAGATCCCACATGCCGCAGAGCGGCTGGGCCCGTGGGCCATGGCTGCTGAGTCTGCGCGTCCAGAGCCTGTGCTCCTCAACGGGAGAGGCCACAACAGTGAGAGGCCCGTGTACCACAAACAAAACAAAACATACATCAATATAATGCTTCCTCTTAGGATCAGCTTTTTTTATTCCATATCATTGTATGGTGACTACCACATTAAAAACAGGGGATGGGCACTCAGTTGCCTAGAAAATATTTATCTGGATGCCAGACCATTCCTAAACTATTCCTTTTCATTCCACTTTGATTTCTTCTGCCGAACTGGTAAGCCTCATTTGTAAGGTCACCTAGCACTAGAAGTGAAGATCTTGAAAATGCAGCTTTCACAAAGATAGACATTATGTTCAAAGAGTGGTTGAGCCATGTTCAGGAGTAAAAAGAAGATCACAAGAGAAGAGCACGTATGTCTGGAGAGACAAAAGCAAGGAGCCCTCCAACTTTTCCTCTTTTACCCCAAAAGACAGTGACCATTTTCCTAAGGAAAGTGATAACATAGACAATTTTTAACAGTGTTCTAAAACCAGTCCCTGCCTTTCTATCCAACTTCATCTTACACTTCTCTCCCCACTGCCTCAATACCATGGAATCCTTTCTGTTTCTCAAATGTATTCAACCTTCACTCTACACTGTACATTCATCCATACTGCTATTCTCTCTAAGTCTGAAGCCCCCTCAGATGGGTTAACTTCTACATATCCCTAAAATCCCAGCTTCAAGTTAATTTCCCTGGGCACATATTTTTAGACCCTCTGGATCTCACTGAATGTTTATATTTGTAGTTTTGTAAATGATTCTCTTCCATTGATCAGCAAGGGCATGGATCACATTTTTGTTGTATAGTGTTTTATCCCCAGTGCCTGTGTCAGTGCCAGTGTCAAAGTACGTAACTATTCATCTCATAAAAAGAAAAGGAAATCAGTAAATAAATAAATAAATACATACATACATAAACTTTCCCAGGATTCTAGGAAATTTTGTAAATTATTTCTTAAAAGAAACAAATTATTGTGATTTTGAAATAAACAGAATAAATAAATTTAGAGCTGGAATGGATTTTTAAGAAACTAACATATAATCATTTCATCTCACTGATAGAAAGCTGAGGTCTAGGAAGCATCAATGGTTCATTACTTCAACTTACATTGATGATAATAACAATATCCAAGCCATCACAGTCAATGGCAGACTAGAGCACGATGCAGAGTTCCCCTTATCCACTCCAGCATATTCTCAGAGATTCTCAGCAATGGTGTAACAACACACCAGTGATAAAGTACTAAAATTTTTAGAGGATTTGTTTCCCTAAGAGAGTCAAATCAATGCTATCCCTAAAACTGAGTCACTCTAATCTACATACACTTGAATAGCAATTTTAGTTTTCTTTTGGTAATAAAAACATTTATTAAATTAGCTAAAACATTTTACCTACAAGTACAGAAAACCTAACAAAAGATGGTTTATTTTAATAATGACTTTCATATATCACATAATAATCAGTCCAAGGATAGGGCAGTGCAAGGATAATTCACAAGCTTAATGATATAATCCGTAAGCCAGGTTCTTTCTCTCTTCCTGCTCTGCAAACCTTGACATATTGGCCTCTGTCCTCATGAATTTTGTTTGTTTGTTTTGTTTGCAGTATGGCTGCAGCAGTTTGAAGCATCATATACTCACAGGAAGACTTCTAAAGGCAGTCAACGTTTCTTTCCACTTTAACAAGAGAAACTTCCTCAGAATATCTAGTTGTCTCACTGGCCACAGCTGTGTCACAAGCTCACTTTTGAACCAATTACTGACAACACAATAATAGAACCACTATGGCTAACTCAAACCAATCAGCATTTTCTTTGTTCATTGAAATATAGTTGATTTACAATATTATGTTAGTTTGAGGTGTACAGCAAAGTGATTTAGTTATATATATATATTTTTTTTAGATTATTTTCCATTACAGGTTATCACTAGACATTGAATATAATTCCCTGTGCTACATAGTAAATCCTTGTTGTTAACCTGTTTTATGTATAGTCGTTTGCATCTGTTAATCTCATACTCCAAATTTATCTTCCCCCTCCCTTCCCCTTTGGTAACCATAAATTTGTTTTTTTATGTCTGTGAATCCATTTCTGTTTTGTATATAGATTCATTTGTATTAATTTTTAGATTCCACATATAAGTGATATTATATTTTTCTTTCTCTGTCTGACTTACTTCACTTAGCATGATATTCTCTAGGTCCATCCATGTCAATCAGCATTTTCTTTCTTGCCTTGGAGAAGGGCACAGTTTCTCTTGAAGCAAATGGGTACTCAGAAGAAGGGCAAGTGTGGAGGAATTGATGTGTGTAGGCAGTGAAGAGTCCTTGCACATTTATTTTAGATATTTTTTGTAAAGATCAGGTGACTGACTAATTGGGATTCAACTATATGGCATAATGTCAACTATTTTTGATCTTTGTAAAATTTTACACTAAGCATGAATGATAATATTTCAACTACCTTCTGAAGTCTTAATCTCTGGTAAAATACTTCCAAATGTAAATATTTTATAAGATCAAACATTATTTAATTATTCAGAACTCAAACTGTATCTATTAAACCATGTAAAAATAAATGTATTTTTTGCATCACTACTCATCCAACAGCTACTTCTAAGATACTGTCTTAAAGGAAAAAATACCCACTATTTAAATGAAGCTGATCAATATAAAGACACATCCGGAGGATCTGACTGTATTGTGTCAGATAAAATTAGTATGCCAAGAGCTCAAATGTCGTAAAGACCGAAGACTCAACTTCATGAGGGATTTACTAGCAGTCAGACATAGCGCATTGTCCTGCACAGACATATGCTGTCTATGCCAAACATTCATGATGCTATCTTAATGAATAGAGAAATAACTCATTTTGAATCTTTAAAGTTTACCACCAAGTTGAATAACTACACTGACTATTGGGAAAAAAAAATAGCTCTCATATTTTCCATGTTCTTTTCTCATATAAAAACATTATTTCTCTCCCAAATCTTCCCCCTGACACTCAGCCATTGTACATCATATCAAATAAGTAGATAAAAATATTAATTTCCCCCATCTCTGTTCTACACTATGAATGTTCATGTTTATTTATAATCACACTGGTTCTCTTGGGCTGCAAGCAGACTTTGGGAGAGGGTTCCTGTGTCTGTTTATTCTGTCTACATCACACTTAACACAGTGTGACGTGCAGGAATGTGCTTTGTGATCAATATCAGGAATTAGGCTGTGAAAGGTAAAATTAAAATGAATTTTATACTTAAGTTAAATAAACAGTAGCTCCCCATTCAGGGGAAGAATACCGTTACAGGAAAAATATGATCTAGACATTATCTTCTTATGAATACTAATATTGGGTGTCAGGCTTAAGAATGGAAAGAGAAATGAAAAAAATATGATGACTTAGCCATACTTGATGATTTGTTATATATAAATATATATATATATATAACTATATATATAACTATACATATATATAACTATATACACACATATACACACACACATAAAACTATACAATCTTTAACAAAACACAAATAGTATTGTTGTACTTACTGAAGTTGGAGTCCACAGAAATCAATCCTGTTAACCCGACCACAAAGGCTATTAGAGAGCTCAAAGTCGTGAAGTCAGGGTGTTGTATGGAGCCTGATGACAAGTAGAAAACATAGACCAGGACTTAGCCCAGGAAAAAGGCTCTGGATAGAAAACCCTTCTGGTTCCACTGCCCCTATTATCTCTGGTAGCTCACTTCTGGAACTGCAAAACTCCCACCACTGATTTCAATGCTTCTGAAACCAAATTAAATTATTTCTAAAATGCCCCTTATCTTTGCATTACTCCTTCAATATATATTCCCAGTTAGATAAGCCTAGGACCAAAACCTCACTCCAGCTACTACGGAGTGAGAAAAGAGAATTTCATGGTCCTTTTTGTTTCTGAAATTGAGTCTCACCAAACCAGTGCAATGGGGAAATTGTCCAAACTACAAAGGGCATAGAGACACTGAGTAGCCAAGAGAATCAAAAAGGGCTATCACCATTTGTCATTTGTGTAAATACTTCTTCCTATGCTTAGACTTCCAGAAAGGAAAAAAGAAATGGATACTCAGAACATCACACAACCATGCAACAATAAGCATACTCACTCTTTCCCCAAAGGGAGACAAAGTAATGTCTCATCAGTTATTTCATTCCAACTCAAAATCCACTAATGCCCATTCCTGTTATGCAGGCACCATCCCGTGTTGAAATTCTGCTTTCAAGAACCAAATGTTAAGTAGTGTACACCATATACAATAATGAAGGAAAATAAAAATAAATTGGAGATTAAGGTATGTAAATATGTTCATCATATGGCAAAAACAGACATGTAGGTGTCTGTTTCTACAACTGTGTATGAAAGCAGAGCTTATGTTTATGACTTCTCTCCTTCATTACTCATTCTGCATACTCTGTCTTCAACCAGCACCCCAGGTGACCAAGTAAGTTGTTTTTGGTTGTTAACCTAACAAGTTACCCAAACCTTTATTGTTGTTGCATCCAAGCCTTTGGCAGTCTTTCTAGTTTATGATTTTTTTTCTTTCATTTAACTACATTATCATAAATAAGAAGGTGCCCTGAGAGATCACATGGGTTACACCCATAATTCTCCTTCTTCATTGTAAAGTAATAGCCCTATTTTTTCTTCAGAATCAGGATCGGTTATGCCAACCAATACTAAAATGCCTAACATTTCATTTTTTTTCTAGAGTCATATGAAGCTGAAAATTACAATGTTATGAAAAGAGCTTCTATAGCAATGGAAATGTTGTGTCCTGGTGGAAATATACTTCCCTTATGGCCTAATATCTCTAAAACAGCACACCCCAAATTTATGGGAATGAGAAGCAAAATTTTTTTAAGTAACTGAGATTTTCAATATGCCATTCAAAGATTTTATAACGAAAGGTACTTCTGGGTTATATCAGATATAACAAGGCTAATGATTCAAAACATATCAGTCCTTTGTCTTTTTTCCTCTCAAGTACTTTCCCCAGTAGAAGAAATAATATGTCGAAATCTGTAACAATGTTAGAACAGTAAGAACCCTTATAGTATTCCTTGAAGATGCTTGATGGGCAAGGATACAAATCCATATTAAATATCTATGCCAGCGAATAAAACTGATACAACCTATCTTGGAAGGGTTTTGACGTTATTATCCTGTTACGGACACCTGGATGGTCCTCTTTGATGTAATATATATCTGCATTTTAGTGATACTTATAGTGGATGGTAATTTGGACATCCATGAGTGGGTATAGCCTGAATGGTGCATGTTTTTAAGACATCATGAGCCATCATGGAACCTTGTTCCATGGCCACTTAAAATACATAACAGAGCAAGAGAAGGATACTTCAAGAAAACCGCTACTGATTAGTAAGAACCTCCTCTGCAGTGAGTGTGACCTTTGGTGAGCATTCCAAAATAACCTCACAATCTGTAATTTTCCTGAAATACACATACCTCCTCCCTAAATGCCCTTGCTACAGTTTTCCAAACTTGCCACTCTAATCCCCTGACCACATGGACAAACCATTAACCAGAGCAGTGGGTCACTAGAAAATTCACGATAGTGGTGAGACCTTATATTTTTGTGAAATTTATCTTCAAACCTATGGCCTGCATATATCTTGCCAAAGTATTTAAGATACCTGTTAATTCTTTCTCTCCAGATGCTATTAATATGGAATTATCCATGTAGTAGACCATCAAAATGTCCTTGGGAATGATGAGACAGTCAAAGACCCTGGAAACTCATTTGAACATGTTTGAAAACAAAAGACAAGACATTTAGGGTATATCATTGTCCTTGTTTGTTTAGGCAAACTTCTATTGATACTTTCTATTTATTAATAGAGAGAGGAAAACATTACCAAATCCACAAATGAGTTCCAAGTACCAGTGAGTGTGCTGAGTTTCTCCAGCACAGAAATCACATCTGGAACAGCAGTTACTCTTAGAATCAAATCTATTTCACTTGAGATAATTCAGGCTTATTGTCTGAGGTTCCTCACTTTCTGCACCTCTGCTACTGGAGACATAAGTGGAGTTATATTAGGATCACCACTCCTGTATTTCTCAAGTCTTTGATAGCAGCACTAATCATACTTCGGAGGAAAAGATTTCCCTAGGGATGGGTTATTGCTTTTAATTTTTTTAATTTACCACATTTCATTAAGAACAGGAAGTTCCAGGGGAAACTTTACTTTATGGCTCATCAAAAGTAGTGGAGATTTTGCTAGTACTGGGGTGTGTGTGTGTGTGTTATATTTCAAAAATAGAACGATTTGGGAGTCCATTGAGCCAAATATTTATTTATCATCTGATATTTATGGACCATGGTGGTATTTGGGACTTTTGTGAACAATAGTGTTAGCACCGAGTTAGTGTTTACTAATCTGCAAAAGGTCTGGATACTTTCCTTTTCCCAGTGATAAATGGCTTCATACTCCTTTGAGAAAAACTTGGAGAAAGAAACATGATACATACTTTGATATTATTACAAGGTCCAATCATGATGCTATCTGCCTCTATTTCTTTCGAGGAGAACTGGGTCTAGCAACTGATTCAGGTATTGGGACTGGGTTTAGGATAACAAATTTATACTGTGGTTTCCCAAGTTTGACCAAAATTCATCAGACATGAAGCTCCACCCTCCCCCAACATTCACAAAGTATTGGGCATATCACTTAGGAATCTTCTAGAAACTTTGAATGGGCTTTGTCCTAAGGAATCTCCAAATGATTAGCCAGGGTCAAAGACTCTTGAGGGCTTGTTTACCATGCTGGCCTTTTTATCGTGGAGATTAAATGCAACTACTTGGCCTCTGCTCCTCTGTAATTCTCTTACCCACTGAAACCAGAAACCTATTTCCAGTACAATCCCTCTCATAAGCATCTTAAATACTAAACAAATTACCAATAAGCATGTTTCATAGATCTTGGTGCTTTCATGACACAAAATTTTTCTCAAAGTCTTGGTAGAGAAAGTATCTTTTGGTCTTTCTCAGGGGATATAGTTAGGAAATTATTTATAGTAGCACATGGTAAATGCACCCCAATCTTCCAATACCAAAGTTATGGGGGCTTCTTCTATGTATTATACCAAGGAAATTTTTGGCATATCATCTGTTTTCTTTCTTTTAAGTTCAGGTTACTTTTGAGTTCCAGGTTTCAAATTTTAGACATCTATTGAAGCAAATAATGAAAATCCAGGAAATCCAACCAGCATCCTAAAATCATATCAATTAATTTGATCAAATCAAAAGTAAGGATCTTCCCTCATTTTAAGAATAAGCTCAGATCCATTCCTACACATATTGTACAGATTCTGGTCAACAGGAATTATTAAAACCATATATGTTTTTTTAACATAAAAGCATTCTCATGAAGGTTTGCTTTTATAGTTTTCTCCATAAGTATTCTGGGATATAATGCTTGTTACATTCAGGAAGGTAAGAAGGGTTTAGGAATGAATGCTCACAACAGATGGCTAAGAAAAGTGATCTGTTTGTAGGTAAAAAACTTAGGAAAGAGAGTTACTTAAAATGCCTGCAAGCAACAGTGAAAGTCTGGTCAACAGGGAAAGAGGGCTTCCAAGGGAGTTGCAAAACCTCTGAATTTTCCTCATACATTCTCATTTAAATTCTGTTTTTTTTCCAATCACTATCCTATTCATCTAAGATCTGGTGAAGCTTTGAATTTAACTGATATTATCATTCAGTGTCTGCAAATTAAACACTGAGTTTAGGGTATGGCTACCTCATCTCCGTGTCAGTATGAGACCAAACAAGAGATGATGGATTCTTCTGGTCCCCAGGAGAAGTTGAAGGCAGCGGTCCCCAAACTTTTTGGCACCAGGGGCCGGTTTTGTGGAAGACAATTTTTCTACGACGGAGGGGGAATGATGGTTCAGGCGGTAATGTGAATGATGAGGAGTGATGGGGAGCAATATGGAGTGGCAGATGAAACTTTGCTTGCTCCCCCGCCGCTCACCTCCTTCTGTGCGGCTCAGTTCCTAACAGGATGAGGACCGGGTTGGGGACCCCTGGTTTAAGATCTCTGAATCTTCCCATATATCCTCAATTTAATTCTTAGTGTTCTAATCCTTTCTAACCATTTTCCTAATTTTGACATAAAATTTATAGTGAAGCTTTGAATTCAGTAGATACTGTAATTTAGCTCAAACATTAAACTTTGACAGCTTCCACTCTATAGAAGCCTGAGATGAAATCAAGAAAGTCTCTGGATTTTAATTGATGCCTTAAACAAAGTTTTTCAAGATTTTAGCTTGTCATCACCTTTAAGCACCCACTTTGGCTTGCTCTTGTCTTTCATTCATGGCAGTGGCAAAATGGCCATTCAAACACTTATCTTTCAGGAAGTGCCTATTCTAGGTGACCACAGGCCATCACTTGTGGTATTCTATTACATATCATGTGTTTCCATATTTCCAACCTAGGAGACTATATTGGCTCCAGATAGTTAAGGTAACCCATTCCAAATACCTATATTAATCATGGGTTCCATTGCTTATAAGCCACTCTCTATTCCCAATATCTATAAAGTTCAGATTTCTTGATTTGAAGCAACAGAAAACAACTGTCTAATTTAAGCAGAATAGAAGCTTACTGGAATGCATTTGTGGCAAAACTGACAGTAGAAAATGGTTAGGGACCAAAAGTGATTATGCAGCAGAAAGACATGCAAAGTTAAAACCCAGGAATGAAACAGGTAGGTCACCATTCCTCAACGCTGTTCCCACGGGACACTGACGTCATTGCCCCTTCCAATACTGTTGTCTCTGCCATAAATACTTTATAAACGGTGTCTATGCTTTTACATTACTTTTTGTATTTGTTTTTTAGTGCCACCATAGTAAATTATACAAACACAAGCAGTTTAAAGCAACATAAATTTATTATCTCACAGTTTTGTGGGTCAGAAAGCTAGGCACAGCATGGCTGACCTGTTCCCTGTCATGGGTTTCAAAAGGTGGAAATCACTGTGTCACCAGGGCTGCATTCCTTTCTGGAGGTTTTGAGGATGAATCTGCTATCAAGCTCATTAAGGTTGTTGGCAGAATTCAGTTCCGTTTGTTGCAGCACTGAGGTTCCCATTTTCTTGATAGTCGATAATGTGGGTCATTCTCAGCTCCTTAAAGGCTACAACCCTTCTCTACTTCATGGCTTCCTGTCTACATCATTAAAGCCAATAATGGCAAGTAGGGTCCTTCTCATGCTTAGAATCTCTCTGACCTCCTCTTCTACCTCACCTGCCTCTGCCTTTCTTTCCTGCCTCATCGCTCTGACATTTTTGCCTTCTTCTGTTTTTAAGGATTCATGTGATTACATTGAGCCCATCCAGATAAACCAAGATGATCTCCATATGTTAAGGTCAGTTGATTAGTAAGCTTAATTCCATCTGAAAAGTGCCTCACAGTAGTACTGAGATTAGCATTTGATTTTATAACCAGGGGATGGAATCTTGGAGAACATCTTTGGAATTCTGCCTCCCACACTCCCTAAACTACAAAAAACTAGTCAGAGCATACAGCCTAACAAAACAACATCTCCCATGCCTTAAACTTGGCTTCCAGGGAGTGGGCAGAAACAGTGTCTAGCAGCATGAACCTCTAGAATGAGGCCTACCTAATATTTTACTTGTTCTAACACAATGGGTTTATCAATCAGAGAAACAAATGGGTTCAAATCCTGAATGCCCCCTCCTCCAGTGAAATAACGTCCACTATTGGAAACAAATTTCCTTTTGTTCTTTAAATTGATACATCTATTATTTTAACCCCATTAGTGAAATTAAACCATTAAATCTGCATCATTTAAATATACTTCTATTAATGCTAATCAACTAATTGAGGAGTAATCCATAAAAAGTTTCCTAATTAGAACTTAGCTCCCCAAATATCCATTTGTAATGAATAATTTATCACTTAAATGTATCCTGAAGAAAAATAAATTCTTAAAACATAAAAAAAGTGATTCTACATTTACAATTGCCTTCATACTGCATAAGCACATGATATTGTCGTAAAAAAAAAATTCTCATTAAATGCACTCACTTAAACAGGTAAGCTCATAAGTCACTCAAATGAAGTATAGAAAATATAAAAACATTTTTTTTCTTTGTGAGGATAATTATATTTAATTTAATTGTCAAAAAAAAGTCATATACTTGTCTGCTTTTTGAGTTAAAGAGAGAGGTAATGTGAAGTAGAGTGCTTCAAAGGCTACTTCTACTCCTATAGAGAACTTTTTGTCAGGAGTAGTCCTTGACGCTGACTAACTTATTCACTCCATGCAGTTGAATCTTGTGAAATGTCTGGTGCAGGCTTTTCTTATTAAAAAAAATCTAAACAAAACGAACAAATAAAAAACCTGAAAGGATTTTTTCCACTGGAATTTTTTAAAATAAATAAAATTTTCATCAAGACATCAACGTCATTCAAGTACAAGTCTGGGTGACACAACACAAAGTCCATTCCTGCCCTTTCAGCCATGCTTCTCTCACTCTCCAAGTTAGACGCGACCAAGAAAACTACCTCTGCCAGCTCCATCCCTTATTTTTATCTCCAAAAGTAAGCCTTCCCTTCTTATATCAATCCATATTATACCCAACTCTAAACTTCTATACAAGCTGCAGACAATTCTCTCTTTGGATTATAACTACTGAAGTTTCAGACTTTTCAGTTGAGGAACTACATTCTATTGTGCCATTGAATTTGTACAATTTTGAGACCTAACAAAATTGGTCTTTCTGAACAAATTCTTTAAAATCTTTTTTGCATCAAAGCACCTAAGGAAAACTTTCAGGTTTAATACTGCTTGCATTACTTTCAGAAAAAAAAATTAGACTTCCATTTCTAGAACAGAATAGTATCTAAGAGACACTGGTATCAACCTCTCCCTACTTAAAAAATCCATTAAACATTTTAAACAAGTTCTTTAGATAGGTTTTTTTTTGTTTGTTTTTTTGTTTGTTTTTTTGTGGTATGCGGGCCTCTCACTCTTGTGGCCTCTCCCGCTGTGGAGCACAGGCTCCAGATGCACAGGGTCAACAGCCATGGCTCACGGGCCCAGCTGCTCCACGGCATGTGGGATCTTCCGAGACCAGGGCACGAACCCACGTCCCCTGAATTGGCAGGTGGACTCTCAACAACTGTGCCACCAGGGAAGCCCTAAACAAGTTCTTTAAAAGATTAGATATATCTGAAAGAAAATAAGGGAAAACCGAGGTCATCAGTGAGAAAGGAACATAGACTAAGGAGAAAAACTATCAATAAAGCAACTTGCTATCCTGAGGATATACAAAGGTGCCAGAGTACCAGTGGTAAGGAGTGGCTACAGACAATATTCTAAAATTATTGATGGACAGAATCTACATAAAGGTGGAACTCTCAGAAAAAAGATTAAACTAGGTAAAGCAACCATTTAAGACAGTCTAAAAAACAATGAGTCTTGCTTCTCGTTGGAAGATAAAAGAAAAGAGCAACATCAACAACATAACAAATGGCCTGCCTTCATGTAAGACTGGGGACTGAGTTTACAATTTTTTTCATGCCTTTAAAAATTGCAAACATAGAGCTATAATTTAAAACAGACCAGATCTCTGGTGTCCTTGCACACCTGGCAGAAAAATAAATCTTCCCTGGTGGAAAGCATCCTCAAAGCAGGTGTCAAAAAATTTATATAGTTTGTTCAACAAAACACAAAAACTCATAATAAAATCTCAATATAAAAAAGAAAATTAGACACCATAAGGGGGAGTCAGCAGAAACAACCAAGAACAAAATTAGATCTGTAATAACTTCAATTATTATAATTATTGGATATATAACTAACAACAAGTACATTTGAAAAACAAGGGAAAAAATGAATTTGGAGCAAATGGCTACCAAATATGACCAAATTTTAAAAAATTCCAAAAATGACAAATATAATAATTTCAATTAGAAAATTAATGACTGGTTTACATATTAGTTTAGACACAATAAAGGAGAGAATTGCTGACCTGAAAGTTTAATCTGAAGAATTATTAGTGATAATGTCCAAAGAGACAGAAAATATGAAAGTGAGGTTAGAGAGATATGGAGAGAAGAGTTTAACCAAATATATGTCTAATCAAAAATATGTGTCTAATTATACTTCTAGAAGGAGAAAATTTAGAGAATAAGAGAAAGAAAAGAGTACTTGAAGAAATCATGTCTGAAAGTTTCTTGTAATTTTTTAAACACATGAATCCTCAGATTATTGAATCCCAGTGAGTCCCAAGCAAGATTAAAAAAAAAAAAAATCCACACCCAGATACATTGTAGTAAAACTACAGAATCCTACAGAAAAAAAGTGAATTTAATAACAGAGAGAAAAAAATACAACAGTTTACCTTCAAAGAAATGACATTTTTGCTGACAAATTCCCAACAGCAAAAAAATGAAATATTGAAGAATGAAAAATTATATTTTAGAAGCCTGGGAGTAATCACCTGTAATTTAAAATTGTTAACTCTAGTGAAGCAATTTTTCAAGAAGACAGAAACTGGAAGTGTTTTCCATCAAACGATGGAATTACTAAGGAAATGCATCAAGAAGAAACAAAGTAAACACTAAAGGACATTCAGAAATGAAAAGAGAATGGCAATTGAATACTTAACATTGCATAAGTCTTTTAAATTGCTATTCAACTAATAATGATAAAGTGCCTAATTTGTGTGTTAAACAATGAAAGTTATGAACAGATATTGTAAGTAAGGAGAGAGAGAGGTGATTGGAGTTAAAATATCCCAAATCATTTGTTGAGGAGGCTGATAATACTTCGTTGGTCTTTGTTACATGAAGTTTGCAGGTTAAAACCTACAACAGAACCACTAAGAAAAGGAAGTAAGATTTATAATATCTAAACCACTGTGGGCAGGGGAAGAGGCAATAAAAATAAAAGGAATATATATATATGGATTTGGAAAATTGCAAGAAAGGAGAAAAAAGTGTAACAATGGAAAGGAGATACAAATTTAAAGCACAGAATAAATCCAAATAATCAGTAATAATGAACTTTTTCTTTAAAAATTACACACTGTCAAAGTAGATTTAAAAATAAAAATAAGAACACAGAAAGCATAAAAGTTAAGGATTGAAACAGATAAACCAGGTAAGTAGAAGCCAAAAATCAGCAGGTGGGATATATTAAAATCAGAAAATTGGACTTTAAGAGAAAGATATCACTAACAATAAAAAAAGGAAGTAGTAACAATATTAAACTAATATTTTCAATAAGAAAATACAGATATGAACCAAACTATCTACTCATGGGTATATGTTATTTATATAGTTGTATATACCTTAGGATATGATAGGAAAAATGACAGAATTATAGTGAGAATTTATATTAACGTAATGATGGGTAACTCTAATATACCACCCACAATAATTGATAGTTAAAACCAATGAAAAACTTATTAAGGACATAAAATATTTAAAAGGACAGTCTTTTAATTAGCATGTCAAACATGTTCCAAAATGTTAAAAATATGCAATCGTATATAAAATATGGAAAATATTACCCTGTCATACGATATTTAAAAGTATGAGCAAATTTCAAAGGAAAAACATCATATATTATACAATATAATGTGTATTTGTATATATATTTATTTAAATATTTAATAAATTTATTTATATACAAGTATTTATTTAAATATTTATACATTTAAATGACATATTATACTGAATATTATATATATATATATATATATTCCCTAAAAACAAAGGGCAAAGGACATGAACAGCTATTTCATACTCAGATTCATTAGTAATTAGAGGTAAACAAATTAAATCCATAATAAATATAATGAAATAGCAATTTACAATAAGACCTCCATATCCACAGGCTCTGCATCAGTGAATTCAACCAACTGCAGATGAAAAATATTTGGTAAAACAAATTCTTGAAAGCTCCATAAAGCAAAATTTGAATTTGCTGTTCCTGGCAACTATTTACCTAGCATTTACAATGTAAAAAGTATTATAAGTAAGCTAGAGATTATTTAAAGTATAGGAGAGAATGTATGTTGGTTATTTGCAAGTACTGTGCAATTTTATTTAAGGGATTTAGCATACAAAAATTTGGGTATCTGAGGGGGATCCTGGAATCAATCCACAGCGGAGAGCAAGGGATGACTATATTCATTTTATTGGCATACGTTTAAAAGTCTGAAAGTACCAAATTTTGGCAAGAGTTTGTACTAATCTCTAAAAGTTGAACCAGATTCCACATCTAGATCTATATACTTAGTAGCTGTGAATTCATTTTCTCATCTTCTCACCAAGTTTTTTCATTCAATCTAGGTCTACCTGCTAAAGAGAATGAAAAAAAAAAAAAAAAGCCTGCTAATATTAAGTCTTCTCAGGTGAGAAGGGAAAGCTGGACTAATTATAAATACATATGTGGGTTTTTGTTTGTTTGTTTATTTGTTTGTTTTGGTGCAGTGGGGGTGAGAACTGCAGACAAACTATGCTGAAAGCTGTTCTAGAATCATCGGCCAGTCATCACATCCTCTCCATTTCATGGTGAGCACTGCCAGTGGGTGGAGATGCTCTACAGTAAGCTCAGCAGACTAACTGTTCTCTGTTTAATGGACTGGGATGGGCTCACTGATTTCACTGATGGGAAGAAGACTGTGACACTTTGAAAGGGTCAGTCATAACCCTGATCAGTCATAATCCTGAGTTGTAAGGTTGGGATTTGGTCTTAGAAAATGGAAGGTAGATTATGAGAATTAGTCTTTTTGAAGATAACCTAAGGTAGCCAGCTAGCCTCTCAGTTTCTTAAAAATTGAAGGACACTTTCACCTTCTCATACCTGTTGATATGGAGACCACAATTAACATGTGTATTTAATACATTTATTTTACACTTTTTCCCATCTGTTGGACCCATCTCTGTGCTCCAGTCATTATCTGAATGCCTCCTAGTTTTGGTCAGACCCAATAACATTCACATAGCTTTCCTGATAACTGAACATTTCATTATTCAGTGCTCTTTGACACGAAGAAAGAAAGAACATAGACATGAAAATAGAAAATAACACTCTTGAAAATAATGATGATTCCTAGAAGACATCCAATTAAGTAAGTAGTCTCATTTCTGAATCATTCAACAAATATGCATTGAGGACCTTTTATCTGAATGGCACTGTATCTGATACAGGGAGAATGTGAAGCTGACTAAGAAACTAATTTTTCTCAGAGAATTTAGTTTGCAATGAGGAAACCACAAATCAATAACTAAAACAGAAGTTAAAAATCTGTCTCAAAAAAGATCACACATCTTACAGTTGAAGTAGAATAAGGAAGAACAGATTGTGAGCACAGCAACCAAAAGACTCCATAAATCAGTGGCATTTGCACATGGGAATTTTAGAAACACCATGAGGACAGGCACAGAGTTATGAATGTGCCTTCTATACAGTGAGAATAGAGAGTGTAAGCAGTGAAATTGATAAAATTTGGCAGGATATGAAGCCAGAAGGTTATGAGACTTGATTACAGAAGGTCTTGAATGTCATTTTAATGTATCTCAACTTTATACTTCAGGCTGCTCAGGCCCTGAAGACTGTGAGGAATGGGAGAAATGTCAACTGACTTAGATTTTAGGAAGATAACTAGGGCAGCATGTGAGTGACAGGTTTGAAGATCTGGTTAATGAGGAATAGTTAATAAGATACTTAAGGTATCCAGGTTTATACATATGATCAATTGAATAAAAAGTTCCTTATCGGAAGATTTTAAGTTGTTTTTTTTTTTCCCATTTCATTTCCTCAAGCTTTTGTTTTGCTCGGAAACCTATTCAAATTCAAACATCTATAGAGGTTTCTTCAAAACTATAATGACATTTTCAGGTACATAAATACAACACTTCAACAAGTATTCTGAGAAAAATATTAAACAGCTGATATAATCTGGTACCTTAATATTGGATTCTGAGGGATTTAAAAATATGTTTCTCTGTGATGAAAATTCACATTGTAAGAAGTATGTGATTTTTGAAAAGGGGAGAGCTGGTTACAAAGAGCATGAACTGCAAGTAAGTAGTGAAAAATATCTCTCCCCCCCAAAAAAAATGGCAAAGAGACACTTAAAAAGTTTAAGTAATATGCATATTTTAGATATTAGGTTTTGTCATTTTTACAATGTATTTAATAGATTGGAAAGATCTAAAAAATTTACCTGCATTGAGTATAAGAAATCATAACAAAGCCTTTTTATACTCAGAGTCAGTGTTAATTAGATGTGACTTTGAGAAATCTTTTAAAGTGCAGGTGAGATGGAGAGCACAGCTGGTACAGAAACCAGCTAGTCAAGAACAATCTATTGAGCACATCAGTAGGAAAAGTCTTTCCCCAGAGACTCGTTATTTGATGATTGAAAAAGAATGTCTAGACATCAAATGGGTTTTGGACAGTTTAAGGTACTAAAGTATTTTCCTGGGGAAAAAATTTATATTAGAGGCAGATCATAGAGCTATACAATGGTGGAACAGAATGAAAGATGAGCGATACTCAGCTTGTAAGATATTATATTTCCCTGTAGCAATGTATTTGCATTTTCCCCAAGAGTCTCATGAATGAAAGATGGTGGTATGTTTGTTGAAGATGTTTTCTGGGTAATGAAATCACACTAGTGAATTAGCCTTACTGTCCATGCAAGGCAAGATTCTCTGCAATCAAATCTCAATAAAAAGTTAAGGGAAATTTTCACAGGCTTGTACCCAGTCATGTTTCTCTATAATATTCTCTATTGCCCATCTAATCATCCTAAAGGAAGGAGCCATTTCAGTTCCTGCAAGTTGTGAGTACAGGGATGAGAAGTATCAGCAGAGATTCTGTTGTGTGTTGTTTGGGCAACTAGAGAGGAAACTGTCTGATGAGTTGACGCTGATCTAGGATCAGTGTGATGTGATGACAGTGTGATTCCTCTCTTTTGACCATGCTCCCTCCTTTGAAGTTCACTTTATTTACTCTTGTTTGTTTTCTCCCACATTAGTTCTAGTTTTCAGGATAAAATTTCTGCCATCTTGATAAGACTGCAATATCAAGTAAATGAAGACTTGGTGAATCAGGAGATCCTATCATTTTTTCCATCTTCACCGATACCAGTCATGTTTTTGGAAAAATAAATACCATATGAGTATTGCATACCCTGGTTCAGCTGAACTATAATTTGGCTACTTTAGTAAAGTGGGTGTTCTTCCTCAAAAAATCTAAGGGCCTTCTATTTTTTTATTGAAGGGGAAGGGAGAAGGGTTGTGGTATACATGTGTTTTCAGGGTGAGGGTAATGAATGAGGAAAGTATGCATATGTAAGGGATGACATGGTGTTTGCCCTTTTCCACATTTTTCTCCTCTGCACCTCAGCTGGACAGACTGCTTCTGTGTTCCTATGAAGAGACAGCTTGGGATAGAAGTGAGAATTTGAGAAATTACTTCCATTTGGTTGATACTGAGTACAAATAGTTCTTTTTCCAAGTTTCAGTGATGATGTGTGACAGAAAGCTGAGGAGAGCCATTTTCCTCGCTGAGGAGCATGGTGAAAGATAACACCTGAAGCTATCATCTGGCCATGCTTAGTTGAGCAAGGTCTTCATGGGGACACGGAGATCAGAGACTGTGGAAGTGGCCAACCAACAAGTACCTCATCCTTAGACCTTGTTAGTTGGGAAAGATCTAAAACTAGTTTTACATTCTCAGTTTCCAATGGTTAAAAATTATGTATAAATTAAAAACATTTGAGATCATAAGTCCCAATCTATGCAGCAGGAAAAAAATGTATGTCTTTCATATTTATTAGGAAGATTACTGAGATTTTTATTTTCTCCAAGAATATTCATGAATTTATACTGTTTTTTCCACAGATTCTTTTCTAAAACAATTTAACTCTATGTGGGAGTTTCAGTTCCAACTACATGAACTAGGCAATTTCAAGGTCTATTAGCCTCCAGTCTTGATGTTAAACTAGTCTATGTACTTGGGCAGAGGCCCTGAGGGAAGCCAGAAATTCAGAATCAACTTAAGCACTCTGAAAACACAGGATTCACAATTAAATTTGAGTTACAGATACACAACAAATATTTTTTTAGTACAAGCTAGTTCCTAAATATTGCATGGAGCTTACTTACATTGAAAAAGTAATCATTGCATATCTGAAATTAAATTTAACTGGGAATCCTGAATTTTTATTTGCTATCTATTGGAATGTGTGACAATAACTATATCAATGGAATAAGAGAAATTACAGCTGGGTAATGGAATTACAAATTATCTCACTTTTGTTCTTTATAATTTTCAGTCTGCCAAATATTTTAAATGAATATTCATATTATGTATATACTTCACCACTGGGTTAAGATGTTCAATCAATGAGGTATTATGCAAATATTGTTTTTTCTTTTTTTTTTAACATCTTTATTGGAGTATAATTGCTTTACAATGGTGTGTCAGTTTCTGCTTTATAATAAAGTGAATCAGCTATACATATACATATATCCTCATATCTCCTCCCTCTTGCATCTCCCTCCCACCGTCCCTATCCCACCCCTCTAGGTGGTCACAAAGCACCAAGCTGATCTCCCCATGCTATATGGCTGCTTCCTACTAGCTATCTATTTTACATTTGGTAGTATATATTAGTCCATGCCACTCTCTCACTTCGTCCCAGCTTACCCTTCCCCCTCTCTGTGTCCTCAAGTCCATTCTCTACATCTGCATCATTATTCCTGTCCTGCCCCAATGGGAGAAAATATTTGCAAATGAAGCAGCTGACAAAGGACTAATTTCCAAAATTTACAAGCAGCTCATGCAGCTCAATATCAAAGAAACAAACAACCCAATCCAAGAATGGGTAGAAGACCTAAATAGACATTTCTCCAAAGAAGATACACAGACAGCCAACAAACACATGAAAGAATGCTCAACATCACTAATCATTAGAGAAATGCAAATCAATACTACAACCTCGGGCTTCCCTGCTGGTGCAGTGGTTGAGAGTCCGCCTGCCGATGCAGGGGACATGGGTTCGTGCCCCGGTCTGGGAAGATCCCACATTCCATGGAGCGGCTGGGCCCATGAGCCATGGATGCTGAGCCTGCGCATCCAGAGCCTGTGCTCCGCAACAGGAGAGGTCATAACAGTGAGAGGCCCACGTACAGCAAAAAAAAAAAACACGACAATCTCACACCAGTCAGAATGGCCATCATCAAAAAATCTACAAACAATAAATGCTGGAAAGGGTGTGGAGAAAAGGGAACACTTTTGCACTGTTGGTGGGAATGTAAATTGATACAGCCACTCTGGAGAACAGTATGGAGGTTCCTTAAAAATACTAAAAATAGAACTACCATATGACCCAGCAATCCTACTACTGGACATATACCCTGAAAAAACATAATTCAAAAAGAATCATGTACCACAATATTCACTGCAGCACTATTTACAATATCCAGGACATGGAAGCAACCTAAGTGTCCATCAACAGATGAATGGATGAAGAAGATGTGGTACATATATACAATGGAATATTACTTAGCCATAAAAAGAAACGAAATTGAGCTATTTGTAGTGAGGTGGATGGACCTAGAGTCTATTATACGAGTGAAGCAAGTCAGAAAGAGTAAATCAAATACCATATGCTAACACATATATATGGAATCCAAAAAAAAAAAAAAAAAAGGTTATTAAACAAATATTTATTGAGCTGGTTTTGTGCTCTAAAGTTGACTCTGTTATATTCTGATTCATAGGATAATGAAGCAAATAAGAAAATATTCCAATTTGAATATTTGACCAAATGACAAACACCAATCAAGACAAAAGTTCTGGAATCAACAAATGGGGAAAATCTTTCAATATGCAACAAGAATGTTATATAAAAAATAAGGAATTATGTGACATAACTGAGAAAAACTTTATATGTATTATTTCAAAGAAATTTGAAAGCTGCTTTTTAGTGAGTTGTTGATGTTGTTTTTAACTTTTGCCAGAAATGACAGCCTGTATTTTATTTAAAAGTGGATGAAAAATGTGGGGGTGGTAGAGTGGATATAAAAATATATTTTAACAAAACGCTGAAGAAAATCATTAAATATTTATGTTGTAAAACAATTAGGATGTTATAAGACATATAAAATGAACATCTCTGTACCCACCTCCTAGCTTTTTAACTTATCACATTTTAACATTTCACTACATTTGTTTTTGATCTTGTTAAGTTATAAAGCATTTCAAATAAAGTTGAAATCTGTTCAACTTTATTTCCTTCCAAACACATTACCATTTTATCCCTTACCTACAATATTAGCTGCTCTCCTTAATTCTGTGTTTATAATCCTCAGGAAAGCCCTTTAACCTTACCTGCTTTACATATTTACATATGTCAATAGCCATAAAATATATATACTATTTCATTGTATGATTATTGACTTTTTTTAGATGATACAACAATATCCACATCACTATTTTTCTTTTTTTGGTGTAATATTATGGTTTCTTTTTTAAAATTCACATTAATAATTATAGTTCTAAATCACTAATTATAACAAGTGTAGTATTCCTTCTCATAGATAGAATTTATTTATCCACTTGCCTTTGGTAAACATTTAGGTACTTTCCAATTTTTCTTTGATAATAATCATACTGCATTAGTCTTTCTTGCATATGTCTCCCTGCACGTAAAAAAAGGAGTTTCTAGTAGAATTGAAAATATTAAATCAAGGTGTATGTACATCTTCAATTGCAGTAGATATTATCAGATTGCTCTAGAAATTGGTAGTAGCAATTTACATGTTTGCTGGATATCTTTGAGTTTATTTCACCATCTTCTCACCAAGTCTTTTTACTAACAGACTTTGAAATTATTTCAGTCTGTGAAACATCTCATAATTTTATTTTCCATTTTCCTATGTTAGTAAGTTTTAAAACCTATTCTGATAGTTATTGGTCATGTATGTATTATTTTATGTGAATTGTATAATCATGTATTTACCTAGTGTTTATTTAGATACTTGTCTTTTTCTTATTAAGTTTTAGAAGTTCTCTTTCAATTCCTGATTGTAATGTCTATATGTGTTCTCTTGAGATGAAGATTATGGTTCTTAACTTTGTATATGTTTTTCTAATACTTTGTGGGGTTTTCTGGAAAAAAGTAGGATTTTGAGTATTTCATTGTAGTCAAAGTTATCTATATTATCCTTTATTATTTACATATCCTTATCATATAAATTATTCTCATACCCCAATATCATAAAGTTAGACTCCTAAAATTTTTTAATGTTTAAAGTTTTGCTTCCTACCTTTGCTTTTTAAATCTACAGATAGGGATTATAGAAGAGATACAATATTTTATGAGTAACAAAATGACCTAAAATAATTCATTTTTTCACCATTTATTTATTATTTTTATTGGAGTATGATTGACATATAATATTGTATTAGTTTCAGGTGTGCATCATAATGATTCAATATTTATATACATTTCAAAATGGTCATCACAATAAGTCTAGTTACAATCTGTCACTATATAAAGTTACTATATTCCCTATGTTGTATCTTATATCCCCATGACTTATTTATTCTATAACCAGAAGTTTATATCTCTTAACCCCCTTCATCTATTATGCCCTTTCCCCAACCTCCCTCCCCTCTGGCAACCACTGGTTTGTTTTCTGTATCTGAGTCTATTTCTGTTTTGTTTTTAGATCTCACATGTAAGTGAAATCACACAGCAATTGTGTTTCTCTGTCTGATTTATCTCACTTAGCATAGCAGCTAGGTCCATCCATGTTGTCACAAATAGCAAGATTTCTTTTTTTATACCTGAATAATATTCCACTGTGTGTGTGTGTGTGTGTGTGTGTGTGTGTGTGTATGACACATATCCTTTACTCATTCACCTACTGATGTACACTTAGGTTGTTTGCCTATCTGTGCTCTTATAAATAATACTGCAATGAACATAGGGGTGCATTTATCTGTTGAATTAGTAGTTTTGTTTCCTTTGGATAAATACTCAGAAGTAGAATTGCTGGATTGAATGATAGTCCTATTTTTAATTTTTTGAGGAACCTCCATACTGCTTTCCAGAGTGACTGCACTAATTTATATTCCTACCAACACTGCATGAGATTTGCCTTTTCTCCATATCTTCACCAATGTCTATTTTTTGGTTTTTGTTTAGGATAATCACCCTTTTGACAGGTGTGAAGTGATATCTCACTGTGGTCTTGATTTGTGTTTCCCTGATGATTAGTGATGTTGACCATCTTTTCATGTGCCTGTTGGCCATATTTACATGTGCCTCTTGGCCATCTGTATGTCTTCTTTGGAAAAATGTCTATTCAAGATCTCTGCCCATTTTTTAATCAGGTCGTTTGTGTGGGTTTGGTTTTTTTTTCATATTAGATTGTATAAATTCTTTATATAATTTGGATATTAAGGCCTTATCAGATGTATGATTTGCAAATATCTTCTCCCATTCAGTAGGTTTCTTTTTCATCACATGGATGGTTTCATTCTCTGTGCGAAAGCTTTTTAGTTTGATGTAGTTCCATTTGTTTACTTTTGTTTTTTTGACCTTGCCTGAGGACACAGGTCCAAGAAATATCACTTAGACCAATGTCAAAGAGCTTACTTTTAAGAGTTTTTATGGTTTCATGTCTTACATTTAAGTCTTTAATTGATTTTGAATTGATTTTTTGTATATGGTGTAAAATAATGGCCTAGTTTCATTCTTTTGCATGTATCTGTTCAAGTCAGGTTTCCCAACACCATTTATTGAAGATACTGTCTTATCTCCATTGTACATTCTTACATCCTTTCTCATGAATTAATTGAGCATATATGCAAAAGTTTATTTCTGGGCTTTCTATTCTGTTTCATTGATCTATGTGTCTGTTTTTGTGTCAGTAGGATACTGTTTTGATTACTATAACTTCACAGAATAGCTTAAATCAAGGAATATGATACCTCCAACTTGGTTCTTCTTTCTCAAGATTTTGTCTATTTGAGGTGTTTTGTCATTCCATACAAATTTTACTGTTCTTTTTTCTAGTTCTGAGGAAAATGCCATTTGTGTTTTTATAATAAGAATTGCATTGACATTGTAGATTGCTTTGTGTAGTAGGGGGCATTTTAACATTATTCTGTGAGCACAGTATATTGTTCCATTTATTTGTGTTGTCTTCAATCCCCTTCATCAATGTTTTATAGTTTTCAGGGATAGATCTTTCACTTCCTCAGTTATTTGATTCCTGAGTATTTTATTATTTTTGATGAAATTTTAAATGGAACTGTTTTCTTAATTTCTCTTTCTGATGTTTTGTTATTAGTGTCTAAAAAGGCAATAGTATTCTGCATATTCATTTTGTATCATGCAACTTTAATGAATGCATTTATTATTTCTAGTAGTTTTTTGGTGGATTATTTAAGGTTTTCTATGTATTGTATTATGTCATCTGCAAATAGTGACTGTTTTATGTCTTCTGTTCCAATTTGGATGCCTTTCATTTATTTATTTTTTGTCTGATTGGTGTGGCTAGGAATTCCAAAATTTTGTTGAATGAAAGTGGCAAGAGTGGACATCCTTGTCTTGTTCCTTCAGCTTTTCACCATTGAGAGTGATGTTAGTCATGCATTTGTCATGTATGACCTTTACTATGTTGCAAGATGTTCCCTCTATACTCGATTTTTGGAGAGTTTATATCATAAATAGATGCTAGATTTTCTTTTGGTATTTCATTTTTAGTTTTACACTACTGTGGTCAGAAAAGGTACTTGATATGTTTTGGAATATTTTGCATGTTTATCAATCTCATCTAATTTGTTATTCGAGGCCAATATTTCCATATTGATTTTCTGTCTGGATGATCTATATATTGATGTAAGTGGGGTATTAAAGTTTCCTACTATTATTATATTACTGTCAATTTCTCCCTTTATGTCTCTTAATATTTGCTTTATATATTTAGGTGCTCATATGTTGGATACATAAATGTTTACAAATGTTATATTCTCTTGTTTGATTCGCTCCTTTATCATTACCAATGCCCTTTTCATGTTTTTTTTACAGTCTTTGTTTTAAAGTCTATTTTATCTAATATAACTATTGCTACCTCAGCTTTCTTTTCATTTTCACTTCTATGGATTATCTTTTTTCATCCATTCACTTGCAATTTGTGTGTGTCTTTAGATCTGAATGGAGTCTCTTATAAGTATCATATAGATGGGTCTTAGTTTTCTTTGTTTGTTTTTCTTCTTGTTTGTTTGTTTTAAATCCATTCAGTCATCCTATGTCTTTTTTTTTTTTTTTTTTTTTTTTGCAGTACGCGGGCCTCTCACTGTTGTGGCCTCTCCCGTTGCAGAGCACGGGCTCCGGACGTGCAGGCTCAGTGGCCATAGCTAATGGGCCCAGCCGCTCCACGGCATGTGGGATCTTCCCTGACTGGGGCATGAACCCGTGTCCCCTGCATCAGCAGGCAGACTCTCAACCACTGTGCCACCAGGGAAGCCCCATCCTATGTCTTTTGATTGGAGAATTTAATCCATTTACATTTAATGTAATTATTAATAAGTATGTACTTATCACCACTTTGTTAATTGTTTCTGGTTGTTTTTGTACTTCTTTGCTCCTTTCGTCTTTTCTTATTATCTTCCCCTGTGGTTTGATGGTTTTCTTCCGTGTTAATCCAATTCCCTCTTCTTTATTTTTTTGTCTCTTTATTATAGGTTTTTGGTTTGTGGTTATCATGAGGTTCATATATAACAATCTACATAAATCAGTCTATTCTAAGTTGATAGTCTCTTAAGCTCAAGTGCATTTACAATCACTATATTTTTACCCATCACCCCATGTTTTATGTTTTTGTGTCATAGTTTACATCTTTTTACTTTGTGTATTCCCAAACTATTTATTGTACTTATAGTTGTTTTTACTACTTTTGTCTGGTAAACTTCATACTAGCTTTACAAGTGGTTGATCTTCTTCCACTTAAAGAAGTCCCTTTACATTTCTTGTAAGGACTTTTTAGTGGGGATAAACTCCCTCAGTTTTTGCTTATGTAGGAAACTCTTTATCTCTCCTTCAACTCCTTCAGTTGATAACCTTGCCAGATAGAGTATTCTTGATACAGTTTTTTATCCTTTCAACATTTTGAAAATATTATAACACTCCTTTCTGGTCTGCAAAATGTCTGCTAAAAATATCCACTGAGCTTTATGGGGGGTTCCTTAAATGTAACTGGTTGTTTTTCTCTTGCTGATTTTAGAAATTTTTCTTTAACTTTTCACATTTTAATTATAATGTGTCTTGATATTGATCTCTTTGGGTTCATCTTGTTTGGGACTCTCTGTGCTTCCTGGACCTGGATTTATTTTTCCTTACCCAGATTAATAAATTTTTCAGCCATTATTTCTTCAAAGAAGCTTTCTGCTCCTTTTTTTTTCTTTTTTCTCCCTCTGGGACCCCTGTAATGTGAATGTTAGTATGCTTGATGTTGTCCCACAGATCCCTTAAACTATCCTTATTTTTAAAATTTGTTTTTCTTTTGTTGTTCTGATTGGGTGATTTCCACTATTCTGTCTTCCAGATCACTGAACCATTTTTCTGTATCATCTAAGCTGTTGTTAATTCCCTCTCCTGTATTTTTCATTTCAGATATCATATCCTTTATCACTGGTTCTGTCTTAAAATTTTTCTTTGTTGAAATTCTCACTGTTTTCATCATTCTTCTCCCAATTTTGGTGAGCAGTTTTACGACTACTACTTTGAATTTTTTATCAGATAGATTACTTATCTCCATATCCTGAAGTTCTTTTTATGAGTTTTTATCTTGTTCTTTCATTTGGAACATATTTTTCTATTCCCTTATATTTTTGGCTCTCTGAGTTTGTTTCTATGTATTAGGCAAAACTGCTACATCTCTCAGGAAACAGTGGCCTTGTGCAGGTGATGATACTTCTTTTTCAGCCTCCCCTGGATCTTGGTTGTCTCTTGAATCTTTGTGTATATCTTTACTGTCTGATTTATTTGTGTGCCCCTGTTAAGGGTGTGATGAGATTTGTCAGTGTTCCAAGGGGACAAATCTCATTTACCTAAGTTTCAGCCTGATTGGATGCCAAACCCTCAGACAGAAGACTTCAAAATATGCAGATACATACAGTCCTATGGGGCTACAGTTATAATCCTCGCTGGCCTCCAGACCAGGAGATCTGGAAGAGTCCCCTGGGTGACAGCGGCAAGAATCAGGACTCCTGAATAGTGTATAAGTTTCTTTCTGGGTAGTCTCATCAGGCTGTAGTGAGGCCAATGGTGTCTCACTACTTACATCCTCTAGGAGTACCTCCTTATCGTCTAGAAGTGTTTAAAACCCATAGTCTATCCCTAAGGGTAAAGCTCCAGGGTAAATAAATAGGCTTTTTTCACAGGAAGACTGGTATTGTGTTTCGATCTGTTGTATTTGCAGTGCCCTGGGGGTGGTGGCCTGCCAATAACTGTCTTTCCAATTGTTACAATCCAGGGGAGCTCAGGAACACCAAACCCATTGGACACGATGGTCAGCCAATCAAGAGGTGTTCCCTGTGTGGATTGTGCTTGCCCTTGGGCTTTAGCTGGATTTCTGGAGAGTGTAGGAGGCAGGGTTTTCTCTCTTGCTTCAGGAAGGCAGTGGGAAAGTAACTTGACTGTGTGTACCCATAAGTTTCAGCAATTCAGCATGAGAATATGTGCATGTGGGCTTTAGGTCAGGAGTGGGAGAATGCCACAACTGTTTGTGCTCACCAGCCCCAGCCAAGGGGAAGGGATTGTCAAGTTTGCTTTAGGCTGGGAGAGGGATATTTTCATAGTCACTTGCACTCCCCAGCCCCAGCCAGAGAGTTGTGGAGTGTCACCACCTCCTGCACTCACAGACTTTAGTTAGGGAGCAGGGGAATACTGCAACCGTTTGCACCCACCCACCCAATCCAGGGAGTGGGGGAGTGCTGCAATGTTCATAATTCTCTGGCTTCAGCAACGTGGCAAGATAGTGCCATGATTGCTTATCTCTGACTATGATAGCAGGTTCGTTGGGAAGTGCAACAATGGCATGTGCCAATGTCTCTGCCTCTGCAAAGCATTTCCACTGTTCTCTGCTCCTTCAGCCAACACTTTTAGATTCACAAATGACTCCGCTTCACATACAGTCTGAGTACTTTTTGAACTGCTGTTATATTGCTGGGTCTTGAGATGAGTGAGGCTGCATGTGAGCCCTTTAAGAAGGGAGTCTCAGTTTCCTACACAGTCTGGGACTCTTGGATGTCAGCCCCATTTGTTCTCTAAGCCAGGCATTCTGGGGGCTCATCTTCTGGAGTAGATCCCAGGGGATGGGGTGTCTAATGTGGGATGCCAACCCCTTACTCCTGCAGAAGAAACATCCATCTTGTGAGATTCTCCCCTATTGTGTGCCACCGTGCCTGTGGTAAGGTTTTTGTCAAGAGCATGTCTCTACTTCTCCTACTCATTTCCATGCACTCCTTTTCCTCTTTTGCTGTGGAGCACATGTTCAGCTATTTCTCAGGTTCTTTTCGGAGGGAACTGATCCACATGTAGTTGTGTATCTGTTGTATCTGTGGGAGGAAGTAAGTTCAGTCTCTTCTTATACCACCATCTTGTACTGCCCCTCTTCACCATTTATTTATAATACCAACTCTATCATTGATCAAATTTTCATACATAGGTGAATCTGTTTCTGAACTCTCCATTCTACTCCATTGCTTTATACACTATTCCTGTAACACTGTTTTACTTTTGTAGCCATTATAGTAAAGGGTAAAAACTGGTGAAAAAAGACTCCTACTTGTCCTTAAAAATTACCTAGCCACTCCACAAAAATTT